>NC_141536.1:129959998-130564998 GCF_021556685.1 Rattus norvegicus
AGGCAGATATAAACATGGGCCTGGCTCCCACCAATGGAAGGTGAATGCTAGTGTGTGTGTTCCACCAGCTACACAGATAGGACACTAAGTTCTCCAAAAGTCAGAACTCCAGGAGGGGAGATTAAAAACACCTGCTGACCAGGAATCACAGCCACAGCCTGCTTACATGAATGTGTTTATACTCAAGACACTCAAATGGGAAAACTAATTCATTACAAAAGGCCCTCAACTTCTCTAACTGTAAAGCAAGAAACTGTTCCATTTAGCCTCTCTTCTGACAGTGTTTCTCATGGAAACAACTCCAGGTTTTTCAGAGCCCCCAAAGGCACTGAGTTTGTAGATTAGAATTATTTAATTCTGCCTAAGTCCAACCTTGGCCACACCCTGAGAACTGTCCTTCCTCAGCTAGGTGTGACTCCAGCCCTCCCCAGGCCCTACTTCTTACTTGATACATGGAAACAGTTAGTTGACCAAGGTGTTGAAAGCTCAAAGCATATCTACAGTCCATTTAAGGAAGGGCCAGGCCCAGTCTACAGAACAGAAAAAGCCATTCTGGGGAATGTCATCCATTCTTAGTCTTAACATATGCCAAGGAAGGCTAAGTTGGTAGAAATGACGCAAAGGGAGATGTTTTACATGACAATCAAATGCCACATAAGATCTTGAACTAGAACCTGGACAGAATAAAGGTCTTACTTGAACAACCTGAGAAATCTAGACTTAAGTGGTTCTATCACCAAGAATACAATATCACTTTCCTAGTTTCAATCCTATGCTATGGTATTATGGTATTATGAATTATATATGAGAACTCTGCTAATTTTTGCAATATTTCAAAACGGAGAGCTAAAAATATTTCAAAAAAGAAGATATATATTATTTAAATCATGTTATATGGGAACCAACTACACTTATTAACAATAAACATTCTCCCAGTTGTCCTATTTGATCAAGTCACAAATAGCTCACATGAAGACCATATCTTTAGAAAAGGGGAAAATTGGGGTTGGGGATTTAGCTCAATGGTAGAGCGCTTGCCTAGGAAGCGCAAGGCCCTGGATTCCGTCTTCAGCTCTGGAAAAAAAAAAAAGGGAGGGGGAGAATCACCTATCCTTTTTCTAACATTTATTTATATGTGTACAAATGTATTCATGTATGTGGATGCATGCATAGCTACCATAAGCATGTAGAGGTCAGAGAAGTTCTGAGTCACTTCTCTCCTTCTGCCATGTGGGTTGCAGAGATCCACATCAGTCAGGCTTGTGCCAAGTGCCTTTAACTGCAGAACCGTCTCACAGCCCAGAATCTAGTTTTCAAGTGTTTGTCTCAACAGCATTTTCCACTTTAAAGCTAGTCTTCATCAATTTAAGTCACTTTCTCTTAGAAGTTTCCTGAGGGTCTTCAAGTCCCCTTCACAGGAGCTCCTGAGTCATTTACCTGTGCCCCAGGCAGAATTGATGAACAGAATCACTGAGATTTTGAGAATGAGACTCAGCGGGCGCATTGCTGGGAGATCTCACAGGGCCAAGAGGGCCAGGGGCAGCAAGCTCAGGAGAGCAGCACCCTGTGGTGGGCTCTGAGCCCTCAACTCACAAAACTTTATAGTTCTCTTTCTGAGTTTCTGTGTTCCTAGAGTTCGCCTGCAGCCCAACTCAGCATGGACCTCCAAGAAAGAGAACTACAGACATCTCAAGTGTGGCATTCGTAGCTCACATTTCACATTTCAGGAATCTCACTACACCTTCTGCTTTTCAGGGTATGGATCATAACACTGGCTTAGATGGCAACAGATATCTTCTTTTTCTAATGAAGTAGCTGTGAGGAGAAAACGACAGCACACACTGAACTGAAAAATACCTTGCTGGACCAGCTACAAGAAGACATTTCTCAACAATCAGCAGCAGCCTTCCAAAACTCAAAAGCCCCTCATTTCAAATAGCACAAAAATCCTTCTCCACTCGGAAGAGAGACCTGCCAGAAATGAACCTTATTCGCAACAATTTTATTAGGAGATCTTTGTGGAAAGTACGTGGAATTCTGAAGTGAACTGGTCAGAATCCTTTCATGCAAAAGTATCTCTCTCAAAATATTTACTAATTACAAAGAAAAAATAAAATGTTACTAGTGCAGAGACCGATTAAATGATGTGCTAACCAGGTTAGCATAGTCAGCACTCTCAGTAATAAAACACAGTGATAAGCAGACTTTCCAAACACTACAGGAAAAGTACAAAATCACTTATGTGGTCCTCTTGCCAAAACATATTAATTGAAGTTAATCATTAAAAAATAATCACCAAAATACAAATTGAGGATCATTCTAATAAATTGCCCTTAATTGAAATATGAAGGTCATCAAAGACCTTGAAGCTAAGGATATCACAGACACAGAGTATAACGTCCTATAATTTCATAATCTGATACCATCTTCAATGGCCTTCTAAATAAAGATCCTTATAGCTATAGATCAGTGCAGCTCTCACCCCTCACCAAAGAAGCTTCTTTATGCAGTGGACAAAATTACTAGAGACAACAACTGGTCCAAGTATGGAGAATTTGTGACTGTGGAGTGCCCATCCCCAAACAAGATGTCTATAATAAAACCCCTACCCCTAAGGCCAGGATACACCACAGAAGAAAGGCACCAAGAGACTATAAAAGCCAGAGGATGTCTGTGAACATGTCTTCTGGATGTGACTTAGGTGTTGCATCCATGAGAGTTCAGCATAAGAAGGCCTGTACTAGACAACACCAATCAACATTCCAGTATGGATAGGAAAAGGGCTCACAAAGTCCCACCACTAACTGTGAAGCTACAGGCAAGCCCAAGGCTACTAAAGGAAGAAGAGTCCATTTTCTTCAGGGACCAGCCTCCTGACAGGTTGCCTGTGCCCCAGAGGTCAGTCCTACGCCTACGTGTATACTGGCAAGTCTAAATGGACTCATGGTTGTACAAACATGTGTGTGTATGTGCACATATGAGTATTTGAATTTGAGAGGTTATGTAGAGAGACACAGGAGAAGTTGGAATGGGAGGAGAGGGAAAAGGACAGGGTCAAATGCATTGTACTTGTGTGTGAAATTCTCAAAAAATATTTTTAATCCTCTAGGCTGGAGAGATGGCTCAGAGGTTAAGAGCACTGACTACTTGTCCAGAGATCCTGAGTTCAATTCCCAGCAACCACATGGCTGCTCACAACCATCTGTAATGGGATCTGATGACCTCTTCTGGTGTGTCTGAAGACAACTACAGTGTGCTCACATAAGTAAAATAAATAAGTATTTTTTAAAAATTTAATTCTCGTGAAAAATTAAAGAGGTATATAAGGTCATAAAAATGAAGAAAAGCCTGAAAAACTGTCCAAGGTCAAATATGGACAGATGCCAACTACAGAACATGTGGGTACTAGACTGGATGGCAGAGCAGGAAGGTAAAGAAGTCAGTGAAGGGCAAAAGCGCAAATCCAGTCCACTGAGCACCACTGGGACGGTATGAATCTCTCAGCTTTGATCACTGTAACGTTTGAGATGTTAATGTTAGGGAGAAGGTAGATAAGAAGTTGAAAAATGTGTGCTTTAAACTTTACTTAAGTCTAAAAATATTCAAACAAACTAAAACCAACACTTTTCTGAGGAAGAGACAAGAATATGCCATCCCATAAATTATGCTTCATTTAAGCACAGTATACACTGGGCCTTAATAGATAGAATTAGAGTATGGAAGTAGCTATGCAAATTTCACATAATAAACTTAATAAACAGTGAGGGTATGAAAGCTATAATCCTTAACCAGGCCCCTCTCCAGACCCCTTACACTCTTCCAGGCACCCATAAAGAATGCAAAGAGTCCCTTTCCTCCTCACAGACAGAACACAATGATCTACAGAGGGGGGAGCCATGGATCCTGGCTGAGCTCCTTATAGGCACTCACACTGTGTAAAGATGGACATAAGGTAGGAGGGTCTGACATTATACAGCAAACACTTGCTGGGTGTCAGAGTTAAGCCCTGAGGAAATGCAAACAAAACTCGTATGGGCCCTGGTTCTTGTGACATTCACGTGAAGGATGGACAGGCATCAAGAATACATTCCATGGGGCTGGAGAGATGGCTCAGTGGTTAAGAGCACCGACTGCTCTTCCTGAGGTCCTGAGTTCAAATCCCAGCAACCACATGGTGGCTCACAACCATCTGTAATGAGATCTGATGCCCTCTTCTGGTGTGTCTGAAGGCAGCTACAGTGTACTCATACAATAAAATAAAATCTTAAAAAAAAAAATAAAAAAAAAGAATACATCCCATATGGACATGAACATAGAATGTCGGAAGACAGTAACTGCTATGAAGCCAGAAATGCTGGGTCATGTCTCATGTGATAACAGCTTCCTGGAGGAAGTGGCATTGAGTCAGGATCCCATTCTGAACCTTAGTTTTCTAAGTCTGAGCTAATGACAGAATTGTTAAGGATTATATAAAATACTGATGATGTAGGATTTAGAATTCCTAGCAAATCAATGAGGGAACAGAAATAGTCTACTCTGAAGACCATTACAGAGCTTCTCAACGTATTCTAAATTCCACGTGCCTCACTGAAATGGACTCCAAGGGTCTAAGAATAGATTGCTGACCATAGAAATGTACTTTTCCTCCTGTGGACAGCAACAGTGAATAATAAACGTACTTACTGATGGAAGACACAGACAAGTGGCTCAGGCAAAAAACAGTAAATGAGCGAAGGGAAGTCTGGAGCCTTGCTGGACTGTCATGAACAGGTGGCAGAATCCTAGCTAGCCATGACTGCCATGACGGGTTCTTCCCGTTTCATCACTTGAGCTTGACAGAGGCATCGAAGTCTCAGTAGCCAATAAGATATCACCCAGCACTGTCCCACCCTCACTCAGGATGCAGGGTAGGTAGAATTAACATGTCTTTTTCTTAAGTGTCAGTGAGGCAGTATCTCTGTACAAGAAGCTGAAAAACAGTAAAAGGTTTCTAAACTAACTAGGAAAAACTAATAAAATAATGATGTCTAACATAAACCAACCTCGGACCCAGCCTTTCACATCAGGTGACTGAATGTCTCTAAATTGCCCCTCCCTCTTTCTCCGACAGAAAGACACACATGCTGACTCTCTCTCTGGTAAGTACATGAACACGTGCTCTCTCACACACACATGCACCCGGTGTGTTTGCAGTGAAGTATAACCCCATGTTAGATGTTTAGGAGATAGTCTAGGTTTTCAAAGAACATTTTAAAAATACTACCACTCAATAAGTGTAAGAATAGTTCACTAGTTCTGAAATATATTTCACATCATTGCTCTTTTCCCTCAGATTACCTGTCAAGCTCCTAAGGCAAAGCACACACGTTCATGTTTTCCAAACAACCAGCAATGGCAGCACCATTGCCACAGAGGCCCAGGGGAGCATCCTGGCTCCCAGGCATCACCTGAGAAACCGCTTTCTATCCCAGCAGGCCCTCACCCAGTCCCTCTTCTGCCCCTTTATCCTTCATGTGACTGTCACCACTGCTCCAACATGGGTCGACCTTCCTTCCTTCCTTCCTTTCTTTCTTTCTTTCTTTTTTTCCTTCCTTCCTTCCTTCCTTCCTTCCTTCTTCCTTCCTTTCTTTTTAAGACAAATGCCCTATGCCCTGGTGAGGCACAGCAGATTCAGAGGAGGAAGGGAGCTTCAGAACCAGCCTGGGAACAGGAACCTAGCTCTCTCGTGCCCCACTCCTTCTCTTCCAACCAGACCTAATCTCCAATGCAAACCTAACCCAAGACTTAGCTAGACAGACCACTCTCCTGTTATCCTCCCTCCTCTCCACACTAGGCCATCTGACTTAGTTAGGGCTAACATTACTATAACCAAAAACAAATTAAAGAGGAAATCGTTTCTTTGGATTATACTTCCACACCATAGTCTATCACTGAAGGAAATCAGGACAGGAACTCAAATGGGGTAGAAACCCAGAGGCAGGACCTCTTAGAAGTCACAGTGAGGTACTGTTTACTGGCATGTTCAGAAGCCTGCTTTCTTATAGAATCCAGGACCACCAGCCCAGGAATGGCACCACTTACAGTGTGCTGGATTAATTCAGAAAATGCTCTACATGCTTGCCTACAGCCTAATCTGATGGAGTTTTTCTCAATCAAGGTTCCCGCCTCTCAGATAACTCTAGGTTATGTGGAGCTAACATAAAACTGGCCAGCATGGGGTCACTGCTGCCTCCCCACGTGATGACTGAAATTATGAGAAACAGCAGCAGTTAGGATTTACCAAGTTACTGTGCATACGGCGCTATGCCAAGCAAACGCTCTACTGCTTCTTCACCTTCCTCCCAACAACCTACACAACACTGTCTGACGGCACAGGTCTCAATGGTGTGACTTCAGGACCTTTTTATAATCTTAAAAATTACTGTGGAGCCCTAAGAATTCTTGTATGTTATGTGTTACATGTTCATGTATGTACTGTGTAAGGGTGCTTGTGAATTGATTAAGTGTGCACATGTGAAGGATAACACCAGGATCTTTCTTGATTGTGTTCCACAAATTTTTACAACAGAGTCTCTTACAGAAGCTGGAGCTCACTGGTGTTGCTAGGCTCAGCGAGCAGCTTTCCGATTTGATCCATCTCCCCAGCCCCCAGTAAGAGTTCTGATTAATTTTATAAACAAAATACAAAGAGCAGTTCACAGAGCAGTATCACAGTATCATACATTGTGTGCTTGTGGGAAATCCCCCTGTATGTTTTGGAAATACTAACAGAGGACCATCAGCAAATAGCATCTGTGCTAGTCCCGTTTTCAGTCTCTGTGATCAACATTCCGGACACAGGTTAGGAAAGTTTATTTCCACTCATGGTTTCAGGTCTCACTCTGTCATGTCAAGGAGGGTACAGATGAACAGCTCAGTGAATGGCTGTCAGGCCTACAGCTAGAAATGCACTTCCAGCACCTGGGTCTCAGCTCCTAAAAGGCCCACAGCCTCCCAAAATAGCGCCACCAGCTGGAGAAGAAGTATACAAAACACAAGCCTATGGGGATGTTTCTAATGGATGTTCTAATGCACAACAGGCATGCCCATTACACAACGGAAGCAAAGGTTTAAAAGGCCAAGAGCAACTCAGGATTATAAAATGTTTGTTTTGTTTTCTAAACTTATGACACCTCCACAACTGTCTCAGTGATTTACAGCTATCTCTAGAACACACCTGGAAGGGGAAAAAAATCACAATTTAAGAAAAGTTAACTGAGTTTTACAAAGTACAAATGACATGACAGGTCACACAGTCAGCTGACTAAACAACTCTGGTCTTGGTCACACAACTCTACTGCCCCCTCATCCTGTCTCTTCTTTCTTCACCATGGTGACAGTGCTTTCTTCCACCAAAGCAGCCATCACTTTCCAGTACCTAACCTTCAAGCCTACACTAAAACGCCAATAACTGACCTCAGCTCCTACTGCCTGCATCCCCCATCAGCACCCCACTATACATCTCCCTGTCCCCCAGCCAGCTTCCTGCCCAGCACTCACTTGGACTAAACACTCCTCTGCCTAGTAAAGCCCTAAACCTCCAGTTATCTTTGATTTTTCAGCCTTTTTGTGCACTGACTGGTCTTCACGATTTCTCACACAACAATAAAAACAAGGATATAAAAAATGCATATGTAAGCAGAGAAGGAACAAACTGTATGCAAGCACATCAAAACTTTGCAAGTAGTCATCTCTGATTCATGAAATTTAGAGGGATTTACAACTCAAGTTCCTTTGGTACACTTTTACAGATGACACATCTGTTTTAGTTTGGTTTCTATTACTGTGATAAAAGACCACGACCAAAAGCAACCTCAGGGAGGAAAAGATTGATTTCATCTTACAAGTCCCAGCTCACTCCATTACAGAGGAAAATCACAGTAGGATCTCAAGGCAGGAAGCTGGAGGCAGGAACTGAAGCAGAGGCCATGGGGGGGGGGGGGGTGCTACCGACTGACTTGCTCTCCACAATTCACTCACTTTCTTATATAACCCAGGCCTATCTGCCCAGGGCTGGCACCACTCAGTAGACCAAGCCCTTCCTTATCAATCATTAATCAAGAAAAATGCCCCATAGCTTTGCTTACAGGCCAAGCTGACACCAATGAAGCGCTTAAAACAGCTGAGTAGTGAACTTTTTTAAAGATATATTTATTTATTATATATAAGGACACTGTAGCTGTCTTCAGACACACCAGAAGAGGGACTCAGATCCCATTATAAATGGTTGTGAGCCACCATGTGGTTGCTGGGATTTGAACTCAGGACCTCTGGAAGAGCAGTCAGTGCTCTTAACTGCTGAGCCATCTCTCCTAAAGTTTAGATGGCCACTGACAACACAGAACTATGGACTTAAAAGAAAAGCCTTAACAACCAACACTCTGCCTTCTGCCTCTCAACAAATTCTCAAAACTACGTTACAATCCTGTCACACTAAACTTATTCCTACCTCACTACCTCCCTATGCCCTCCCTTCAGCAAAGTCTCTGTGCAATGGAAGGACTTTAAGCAAAGTATGAAGACTGTTAGGAAGTTTAAATAAAATAAACAGGCTTAAATCCCAATGTCCAGTGTGGCCCTCAACAGGAGAATGGGCTTGAAATATCAGCTACCAGAGAGTATCCTCAAGTACTTACCAGTTACCAAGCAATATTCCTGAAGCACTCAACTCAAACTCGAACTTGCTTGAGACCCCAGCAACCTCTCCCCAAGACCCAGAGTCTCACAGAAACTCCATCTGAACTGTAAAAGGACAATGTCACTATTGTGGGATCTCTGTGCCTCTACAACCACCAGACCAGTAAGTTCCTAAGGCCCAAGACTCTGTCATCTGACAGCCCTCAGACAAGTATCCATACAGGGCTCTGAAGGAAGCAGAGCTAGCTCAGCCCAGCACTGTCATCTGAGAGGCCATAGTCTCCTCTCCATACAATGCAGGCAAAAGGCTCATAATATTTGCCTGGCACACGCGAAGACCCGGGTTTGCATCCCAACACCTCATCAAACAAGGCATGGAAGCATACGTCTACAATAAAGCACTCAGACAATAGAGGCAGGAGGATATGAAGTTTACAGTCATCTGGGATAAAAGGGATCCTGTCAAGACAGACAGAAAGACAGAAAGAGAGACAGACAGACTGAGTGACTGACTAAAAAGCTGGGTCAGTCAATTGGTGTAAGGAAGAAAGGAGGCTGCCAAGGTAGAAATAAGAGACTCGCTCACATGGAGTCTGGCAGGAACCAGTTTCTGGACAGGTTCCTTCCCATCTACCAAGTAGGACACACTACTCACCCACCGGCCCAGGCTGACCAGGAACTGCCTTTCTTCGGATCTTATCTTGATCTTAAAAGGGAAAGACTTGGCTGGACCCTAAAGGAATTGGTCCCAGTCAAGAGTCAGTGGCACTTTTTCCTTCTCTTCTGAACTGAGTGGCAGGAGGATAAACTGTACCTGTGATGCAAATCAAAAAAGCTAGGCTCTGCAGAGAAGTGGCAGCATAGGTTGATCTGCCCTAGGGAGCACAGCAAGTTACAGGAAATAGCCACAAATTAGGCATATGTCCAGCACTTGGCAAATATTTCTTTTTACACTTTAAGTTACAATAATTAAATTATAATAATAATGACAAAAAGGACAAGGAAGTGGAAAAGAGGAAGAAGGAGAAATTTGTGGTGGTATACTACTATGGATGCAACCCAGGTCCTTGGCCATGCTAAACAAGTGCTCACCTATGAGCCACACCATCAGCCCTACCACAGCGCATCTTTATGGAGACCCTGCTATGCTAGACACCAAGTAACGGGGCCATCTTCTTGTCTCCATCACTAGATCCCCAAACTGTATCTGCTACACTCCCAGCTACAATTCATCAGTGTACCTGAGATCAACATACTCATCCAATACAAGCATTTGAGTGAAATAATACAATAATGTTGAATAGAAAATAGTAAATTGTATATAATGTGTGCAATTACTTCAAGAGTCCTTTTCCTAATCTATAGACCAACAATTTAAAATTTATTTCTCCCTGTGAACCAGTCAACAAAGAGAGGAAAAAGCCCAGATTTGCAAGATAAAGTATCTACAATTATGTAGCAGACATAAAAACTGACACTTAGGACAATTAAGGTTTATGCTCGAATTTATACTAAATGCAACCAAAGGTTTAACTCCAGACTTTCTGCCCTGAGGCTCTGACTCTCCTAAAGTGTCAAAGGCCCTGAAGGGCCATCAATGTTTTCAAGAAAAATCAGTCATCACAGCTATTTGGGAACAGGTAAGAAAGATGGAAAGTCCAAGGCCTACACTGACTACACAGGGAGTTCAAACCAGCCTGGGCAACCTGCTCAAAATAAAGTGTGGAAACCTGCCAAAAAATTAAAAAATATTAAGAGGCCTGGGGATGTAGCTCAATGATAGAATTATTTGTTCAGATGTGTGAGGCCCTGGTTCAATGCCTAGTACTACAAACAAAATAGGGAAAGAACTAGGAAGGGAAATTAACCAGAAATGAGGGGAAGTTACTAAATTGTCTTGTCCCTTATTTGACTCTCTTATATTTTGGGGTGCTGGTAGGGAGGTGTTGGTATTTTGATACAGAATCTAACTCTTACAGCCTAGGCTAAACTCATACTGGTGATCCTTCTGATCAACTTCCAGAGTGCTGGAATTACAAGTATGAGTTACCATGCCCAGTTTGTCATTTTTTTCAAACAAAAAGGAAAAAAAAAGAACCTATAATATTACAGACAAAGGTGAAACCAACAGAAGAAGTCATTAAGCAAAAGGAATATAATATATAAAATAATATAACTCTGCCCATAATAATTATGAGCAAAACTGTGTGTCTAAAAATGACTTATTCCTTTTTTAAAGTATAGCCCTTCCTTTGGACAAGTCAGCTATGTGGTACAGTCAATTCATGTGCATCTGGCATTCAGATGCTAAAGCTTTTCCAAAACATGGTTGTAAGTCAGGAAGGCAAAACCTTCCTAAATGGGTTTATCATCCTTATCAAACAGGCCCAAGGAATTTGCACCTTGCACCATGTGAGGACACAGCAAAGGTGCCTTCCTCAAACACCCTTTGACCAGTACCTTGATCTTGGACTTGTCAGCATCCAGAACCATAAGGAATAAATATCTGTTGTTTTCAAGGCACCCAGGTAGATGATATTTTGTTATGACTCACCTAACGGACTAAGGCATTGCCTCACAATCTGCAAAAATAGCATGAAAATATGCCTCTACTACTAAAAGTTGTACAAGGATTTGGTGTGTCTACCAGAGAGATAGACAGATAATATACTCATAAAATGTCCCACCTGAGCTACAGTGTGAATTCAAGGTCAGAGTAGACAACCTAGTCAAAACAAATAGGGGAGCTGTCTCAAAATATAAAGACAACTCAGGCTTTAGCTCAGTGGTATAGCACCTGCACTGTGTATACAATCCCTGAGTTCAACACCTAATGCAGCCAAAGAAAGAGACAAGATAGAAAATAGGGACTGGACAAGTCAGGTACTGAATTAGGATCATTGCCTTTGGAAATGAGAACCCCTAACATACAAACCACCAGGCAGTAAAAATAAACATCGTTATCATGGCTGGGATCAAGTTCACTTAGGGAAGACAGAGGGCTGAGAAAGCTCAGGACTCAGACAAACTCACATTGGCCCCTCTTCTTCACACCCTCACTTCATTCTTAGCGTCCTTTTGCCTTTGGTGGCCTAGCCTGAAGATAGATAGATAGATAGATAGATAGATAGATAGATAGATAGATAGATAGATAGATAGATAGATAGGATTGATTGAAAGGACAGATAAATATAGATGATAGGTGGATAGATAACTGATAGATCACAGATAGATGAGACGGATGATAGATGAGATAGATGATAGATGATTGATAGATTATAGGCAGATAGATTAGATAAATAGATTAGATAGATGATAGAGATAGCAGTTTCCTTCGATTGTCTTCAACAATCACCCAAAATTCTTCCCAGCCAGAGACAATAGCTCTAAGTTGTAGCTTTTAAAAATCACATAACCAAGTTTTCAATCATTAATTGTACAATTATACATGAATGTGACGATTCAAATAGTAAAAGGAAAAAAACACGCTGCCTCCTTGCCATCATCTTCCTGCACAGAGGCGCCCTGTCAGGTGTTTATAACTGCTCTAAACAGGCAGAGCAGGCACCTCTCACACACATGCCCAGGCTCCTCTCACACACACGCCCATACACTCTAGCCTACTCTATGTGTGCATATCTCTATCTTGCTTTCATCCATCTCCTAACTTGCAGTTGTTTCATTTACAGTGAACCCACAGTTTTTCCATGCCACATAGAATGACTTCACAGTTTTAAAATCTCCAGTGTTTCTATATTCTGTTCACTTATGATCTTTCTTATAGATGTTGTTACAGCAAAGCAATACCATCCTTATAAACACATCTTGGTGGATAAAAATCTGATGCATATATTAAATTTTGACAGACGAAGTTCCAAGAGCAGGGGTTAAAAACAGTTACTTCCAAACACCATACCTTGCAGGGCTTATGAATTAGGTGAAACACTTTAGATTACCATTAGTGTCTCTCCAATTCACTGCCAGTTACTGGATCATTGGCTCCAGAAACTACTCTTGGGAAAGTTACCAGTATCCTCATCTCTTTGACCAAGAACTGCCTTCATTTTACTAACATTTGATACCAAGGGCCACTACAGCCTACAGGCGACTCTTGTTCCTGCCAGGACAATGTGTTGCACTGGCTTATTTCCAGGATAGCAAGCCCTTCTTCTACTTGGAATCCTAAGGAAAGACATATCCCACCATCCAATCTCTGACTGCCATTCTCCTCTATAGGTTTCCACAAGATAATCCTGGAAGCATCAAGACTTAACCAGGATCCCCCCACCCCCCACCCCAACTGCCTGGAACGGAAACTCGATGTTCTTTTCCCCACACACTTAAAGATCAAGTTAAACAAGCATGCAGCTCTCACTGTGTAAACACCCAGTTGGTAACCCATACTTGCTGCACTTCATGCATGTTGGAATGGCTAAGAAAATGCTCTCAAAGTCCTTATCTGCTCTCCCTAAATCCTTCCCACTCTCTGACCACTTAAGCTAATGACTCTCAGCGTATCCTGATTCCTTCCCCTGCCCATGCAACAAGTCACCAAACTTTACCAAGATACCAAGGACTTGTCTTGGTGTATCTACCCCACCTTCCCATTTCCACCCCTGGTCCAGATCACTGCTTTCTTACCTTTTCTCCCAATCCTGACGTCACCAGCATTACTCTTTGGGCATAGATCTTATCTGTCTGCCTACTCAAATCATATGGCTTCTGTAATTGTTTCTTGCCTCCGTGGGCCTTACTGACAACACACGGAACTCCCAGCACCCCATCCAGAAAGTCCACATTGATGAATCTCATCATCCTTCCCTCTTTAGACAAGAGGCTCCTAAAAGACGCTTACATTTACCCACATTTAATAAGTGTTTCCTAAAGTTATCTGATACTATTTTCTAGCATGTGTCCATATTGTTCTGAAAAAAAGAATTCTTTATAACGTAAATCCTTAAAAAAGGAAAACAAATCATTTAAAAGACTTTGGGGGTCTATTTATCCTGTATGACTGGGAGTGTGAAGAAACAAATATTTTCCTGAGACACACACACACACGGTCAAACTCCCTAAAAAGTTTTAGAGGTAACTTGAAAATCACACACGCAAAACTCACTAACTTCAAAAGCCCTAGTGTTTAATGGACCCACACACAGCATGATAACAGTTCTACTCGAAGATAAAAAAATAAATAAATAAATTCAGCAGAGTCCAATAAAATCTTTTGGTTTTATGACCTTCTGCTGTCCTGACTGGCTGTCAGAACCAACAAACACTGACCTCCAGAAATTGACAGTATGACTCAGGGAGAACAGCCATATGGTAAGTCAATTGTCCCAAGAACTGAAACAGCAATAAATACAAACGGCTTTATGTGCCCTGTGCCCGTCAACTTGGAGGGCATTCACTTATATGTACCTCATTCTCAAAAGTTAACTTTCTCAAAGCTTCTTTCTAAACTGACGACGAAGTCACTGGAAATGGTCTTCAGTCAGTGAAGAGGAGAGTCACGCTAGGCAAGGCACTACTTTGTAGGAAAATAGAAGAGATGACACACTAAATGTGTTCTCACTCCTCGGTGTCCCCTTAACATTAGCATTAGTCAAAACAGGTGCCTGTGACTCTCCTTCAAAGGAGTCAAAACTTTGTGGTGAAGTTTCCTCATCCCCCATGTAAACCTTAACTTATGAACTGCTAACTTACTGTTTAGACATGGGGTCCGCGTTCGAGGACCTTTTCTCCCAATTAAAAGGTAACATGATTAACAGACTTCTGAGTTGGCACAAATGAGTGTGTGTCTGACAGCTCGGGGAACCCCTCACGCTTCCATGATACCCCCCAAGTATTTCACTTCACGAACGTGCTCCCTTGGTGTATTTTTAAAGGGTGAACGAGCAAGCTTCGCGTTCTGGGATAGGAACTGTACATGGAAATCGCCCCGGCCTCGCGAACACTTTCCCTCAGAGTCCCCTTCAACGCGGGAGACCTTTGCCCCTCAGGACGGCCAAGGCTACTGGCACTGCCAGGTGGGTCGGGGGTTTGTCCCTTTTAAATCCAGATTGGCCTATGAGCGGAGCTGCCCGGGGTTGGGGTGTGGCGAGGGTGGGGGGCGGGAGGCCCCACTCACCTGCGATTCATGGGCCGGACTCTCACGGCCACCTTGACCGATGCCATAGCTCATCACGGCCCGGCCCGCGGGGGCTTTCACCAGGCCTGCGCCCCGCGGCCGCCGGCCACTCCAGCGACTGTGCCCGCGCCCCCGCCCACTTCCCTCTCACCCGCCCCTCGGCAGGGGCCGACCTGGAGTTGCTAGGCGGCCACACCTGCCAGGCCACTGAGCATGCCCAGAGCCGCTCCGGCCCGCGTGATCCGCGCACCGGGGTTTGGCAGCTGCCTACGACGCGAAGGGGCGGGGCCCGGAAGTCTGGGCACCGCCTCTTTGGTGGCCACGCCCCAGCGCAGCCCTGCCTTGAAGTCAATGGCAACCAGCTGTGCGCACTAACCCGGAAAGCCAAACCCAGTCAGTCCCAGGAAGAGTACTGCATTTAGAACATTCGCAAGGAATCCGAGGAATGGAGTACCAAAAACGAGCTTTGCAACCATTAACACATGGATCTGGCTTTATACAGCCCGTGCTACTCAACTCATCTGTCTTGTTGAGGAGCAAAAGGTCATAGAGAACTCTGAGGGACTTTTCGGTTTCTTCAAAGAGTTCTAAGCTTGTGTTCTGAATCACACAATTTAGGGTACCAAGAAAAGGATCGAGGATTTTTAGGCAGGTAGAAATGTCGTTTATTTTGGGGTCATATCTAAAGGGAGTTTTTGCATTTTTGCGACAGGTTAGCAATTTAATTTTAGTCCTTGGGGTATCAAAAGTGAGGACACCTGCTTTCTTTCTTCCTTTCTTTTTTTTAAGAGCTAAAGCCTCTGGCACCAATGACCTCTTACCAGGTTCTCTTCCTGTAAATTCAGTTAGCCCTAAACCTTCACCTGTAAGCCACAAAGTCACCTGCTGGTCACAAAAACTCCAGTATCAACTCTTGTCTTCCTCCTGCCCCAGTTAGAGTAACTCAAGATTTACAGACCAGCCTTCCTCTAGGACCCTGAACTTCTGCCTCTGTATTTGCCGATAGAGTATAAAGCAAGCCTACTGACTTACTCTACCTCAACCTCAAGGTCTCTAACGACAACAATGGAACATTTTTGTCCTCAAGACCTTTACATCCCCACTATTATTTCACTCCCTGGTAGATGTCTCGGGTTCAAATGGGCTCCTCTAGAAAGCTTAGATGTGATGCTCCCATCCTCCCTGAGGGGAGCTGAAGCAAGCTCTTAGTTATCGGCTCCATCTCCAATACTAGCTTTGAGTCTTCTGGTCTGCCTCGCCTGCTAATCTGGAACTCAAAAGGTTTAAGAAATAGATTAAGTGAAATAATATGTCGACTAATGTGTTGCCCGTAAACACAAGGAATCCTCATTTCATCAACTTTCCTGGAACCCTACAAGCTACGTTAGAATCAAAGAGTCCCCTTTGTTCCCGGTCCTACAACGCCTGGACTCCAGCGCTTTACTGGCTTAGAAATAGGTGCAGAGTCAACCAATCAAGGGCGGGAAACTCCGAGCGCTGGAAATGGGGAGCATGCGCAGTAGCAGAAGCAGCGGGCGGGTCCTAGGCACAGCAGGGAGCAAGGCAGCACGCCGCTCTGGCAGCCACGGGTAGAGGCGGAGCCCGCCGTTTATGGGAGCTGCTTGGGGACAAACTGTGTAGGATGCGCTCTTGGGCGGGCGGGACTTCAATCCCCAACTGTCTGTAGAGTCGCTGCTGCAACAACCAAGAACAGGTGTGCAAATTCTGCACTCAACTGCTGCAAAATGCACTCCACTCTTAAGGACGACAGTGTTAAGCTGTAGTTTACTTGTTACTGTGATTTCCTGTCTCTGGAGGTATTGTTTGTCCAGTTTGGGATGGTCCAGGCAGTTCTATCCAGAATTTCCAGCTGCCGACACTTGTTCATAATCCTCTGATTCCAACACATTGCAATTTGACACAAAACCGACAAAGTGCTGCAGCCTACGGAACACAAATAGCAGGATTTTAAATTAGAAGCAGGGAGTTTTCTTGCCAGAGAACTGAACAGCCACACCTTGATTAATTTACTCTCTGCACCTACCCCCCCCCCAAAAAAAAAAGTGAACGGGAAGATTTTAAGGGACTTGTTCATCTCAAATTTCAATGAATCTCTGGTACCCCTTTCACTTCTTTAGAAATTTTAGACTTTTTAAAGTTTTCAGGATTTAATCTGCACAAAAGCTTCCTCCGGAAGTCAAGCATAAGGTTACGCATTGACCAAAAGCTAAGCACAGCATCAGTTTGGTAAGGATACCTGCTAGGAGGACTGTGACTCAGAAGAGACACCAAATAAACTATCTTAAAGTTCCTGAACTTGTATGGGGGGAGGGGGGAATTACCTCTCTGTAGTCGCCCCTAATTTAAGAAAAAAATGTGCAGCTGTAGTAACATCTGAATTTTTGATGATACTAGAAATCACAGATATTTCGAGACTGTTGTTGGCTTTCTCAAATTGTTCTTCCTTTTTTAATTTTGACTTTGAAATTATTCTGAAGCTGATACTATAACTTGTGATTTAACAAAAGTACATACAACTTCATTATATCTATTTTCTATATTTTGCTTCTTGTTCAGAAAAACTGATTTTTGTTTTGGATCTCATATCATTTACTTTAAGGATTTGCAAATGTTATTCTGGGACTGGAGAAATGTCTCCACAGTTAAGAGCACTGGCTGCTGGGGCTGGGGATTTAGCTCAGTGGTAGAGCGCTTACCTAGGAAGCGCAAGGCCCTGGGTTCGATCCCCAGCTCCGAAAAAAAGAACCAAAAAAAAAAAAAAAAAAAAAAAAAAAAAAGAGCACTGGCTGCTTTTGCAGGGGTTCAGTTCTTAGCTCCCTACATGAGGTAGTTTACAACCATGTGTAACGCTAGGTGATCCAATGTTCTTTTCTGGCCTCTGCCAGCACAGGTGCACAACACACACACACACACACACACACACACACACACACACACACACACACATACACACAAATTCAAAAGTAAATCTTTTTTAAAAGAGAGAATAGCACTGTCACCAATCAGGCATCAATACATAAAGGTATGTTTGTGGGGTGGGGGGTCTGTTTTGCTGTAACATTCTGAACTTCATTTATCCTTTCCAAATAGATATTGATGATTTAAAGTGCCTAAGCAGCTTCAGTACAAAGTGAGAAAGCCCAAAACACCACTTCAAAGCATTTAAATCATCTGGAAAAAGCATCATCAGAAGAAAAAAAACTATGGGCGCGTTAGCTACACTTTATTCTTTTTCTAGATTCTAGAGACTAAAACTGACTTATTCTTTCACAAATAGGACATTTTTACAACTCTGATAAACATGTTTAAATTGGGACTATGGTGTAACTGACATCTCATAAACACACCTATTTTATAAGTGCTACATAAGTACTGACTGTAAGTATTATCCACACAGTATGCTTTATATCTCATTTTAGGAGTGTCTTACAGGGGGAGCTGCGGTTGAATTTAGTTGAGTTGTTCTGGTTAGACTTAAAAAAAAAACTTAAAAAACATTAAACTTAAAGCTTAGAAAAAAAAAAGGAAAACTTTTATCAGACTGGCCTGTGGGTCATTTTCTCGACTAATCACTAATATGAACAGACCCAACCCACTGTGGTGTCACCAGGGATAGGTAATCCTGGATTACATAAGAAAGCAGTATGAGGGCCAAGCATGCTGGCTCAGACCTTCAAACCCAGTATTCTTGAGGTACAGGTAGGAGGATCTCCAAGAATTCAAGGCCAGCCAAGACTACATTGTAAAACCCTGCTTCAAACAAAGAAACAAACAAACAAACAAACAAATAGGACCTTGCACTGTACTCCAGGCTGGCCTTGAACTCACAGAGATCCACCCACCTCTACCTGAAGTGCTAGAATTAAAGGCGTGTGTCACAAAGGCATGAGTCACCACCAGGGCCCAACTTCTTCATTTCTTTTAGTGATAGACTGTGACCTGAGGTCAAGATGAACACACCCTCTCCTCCCTGATTTGCTTTTGGTCTCACTGCTTTATCATAGCAATAAAAAACCAAACCAGGGGGTTGGGGATTTAGCTCCGTGGTAGAGCGTGCTTGCCTAGCAAGTGTAAGGCCCTGGGTTCGGTCCCCAGCTCCGGCAGGGGGGTGGGGGGAGACCAAACCAGGCTGACAGCTAACCAATAAACATAAGCACTTTCTTGGCTTTCGAAAACTGTGTAAGTTCACAAACAGAAATGTCAGACAGTAAAATGCAAATGCAAATCCAGCATGATTTTTATTTGCTAAGTTATGAAATTTAAAGAGGTGGTCAGACTCTCTAGACCTACTAACCCTTTTTTAAAAAACTGGCAGTTTGAAACTCGTACTTTAAAGTCTGAAAGAAAACCTAGGCAATAAGGTAACTGTAATGGTAATTAACCCCCCCACCCCCACCCCCTCGCGCAAAAGTCATAGTAATTTCAGTGAAGCTCTAAGCAGGTCACCATGGACACCAGTTTTCTTTTAGAGCAAAGTGAATGAAGAAATCGCAGCAAATTCAATTTAATAGAAATGATCACCCTACATTACAGTCATTTCATATACAAAGATGGAAAAGATTGTTTTCAATTGCGTGTAACTATACCTATGGTAAAAAATGGTTCAGAATTGATAGACTTCACAGAGTTGGTGACAGCATCTCACCTCCTTAAGGGCAAGAAAACACATTTATCTCCCTCCCCCACCCCCTGCAAAGAGTTACGGAAGGACCTCAGGGGTGCTGGTGCAGGCATTCTGGAAACAGGCCTTCCAGGAGAGAGAGAGAATTCGAACTGCCGAGATGAATGAGAAAGGAAATATTGAGACAAAAGAAATGCCTGAGATAAATGTTCAGAGTTGGGAAAACACATCTAACTTCTCAAACACTTAGAAAGCCCCTTTACCTGAAACAGAGGATGAAGAGTTAAAAAAAATAATAATAATCACACAAATTGCAGGTGTAGTTCAATGGTAAAGTCATTGCTTAGCACATTAAAGGCCTGGGTTCTATTTCCAGCACCAAAATATAAAAATAATCATAATTTCCTCCTTGCCCAGAAGGCAGGCCTTGCGTCTGGCAGTCTGCTGTGCCTCTTCACTGGAAGTAGACCTCTGCCAGTCTTCGTGGCTGGTTGTGAACTTCCTTTGGCTCACAGAGTACAACTCGGTTGACTTCATGTGATTTGCAAACCTTGGCCTCAAGAGGCTTTACAAACCCATGTTTCATGACCGAGACTGCTGCTCTGTGGGCAAGTTCAGGGCAGCCTGCTGAATGATCACATGACTCAGTCAGGCCTAGCCATGCAGCCAGGAACCAGTCAAGCACCACCGGGCTTGTGAAAAGGGCTACTGCCCAACAGGTAAATTAGCAACAGATCACATGTTACTGAAAGATGAGGAGAATGACTGACTCCACCTAGACTAAAAGAGCTACCACACTGACCAGCAGCCTTTGTTAAGCCACTGGGAGTTCAGGTGTGTGTTGGTGTGCACATAAATGGCAATTCAGTAACTGGTAGTCAGGTTGGAGAGATGACTTGGTGGTTAAGAGCACTGACTGCTCTTCAAGAGGTTCTGAGTTCAATTCCCGGCAACCACATGGTGTCTCACATACGTAAATATAATTTTTTTTAAGTAACTAGTAATCTTGTTGAAATAGAGTAATAGACAAGCAAGCAGGACCCTTGTCCGATTTCTTTATAGAGATGAAATCTCAAAATCTTCGTGGCCACTTGTTCCTTTCTTGAAGTTACCAAGGCAAAATGACCTTAGAAACCTCTTTCCTCACCCAGCTTTGGAACTTCAGTCAGTGAAGCCATTTTCTGGAAGCAGGGATGCTCTCTTTGCACGTGCTATGTTGCTGTCTACAAGTCTGTCACCCAGATAGGAGGCCGCTCTCCTCCTCCTGGTGGTCCTTGCTTGGGCTTTGCCTTACAGGCCCTCTCCACTGAGTCAGTTCTCAGGGATCCCTCTGCCCTGCAAGCTCTTCTGCACAGCTGGTCTTGTTCATTTGTGACTTGCTGAACCAACACACAATTTCTTTTTTGAGACAGGGCCTGAAACTTTCTATCCAATTGCCTCAGCCTCCCCAGCTTCATTGGTATATTTTAAAACACTTCTATATCTTTCTTTATCTTTCTTTTTTTTTTTAAAGATTTATTCATTTATTATATATAAGTACTGTAGCTGTCTTCAGATACACCAGAAGAGGACATCAGATCTCTTTACAGATGGTTGTGAGCCACCATGTGGTTGCTGGGAATTGAACTCAGGACCTCTGGAAGAGCAGTCGGGTACTCTTAACCACTGAGCCATCTCTCCAGCCCTTTCTTTATCTTTCTGTATCTCTCTTCTAATAAGATTGAAAGGCCCTTAAAAAAAGATTTATATATATATATGCATATATACATACATATTTATACATACATATATATATATTTACACACACACACATATATATATATATATATATATATATTACACTGTAGTTATCTTCAGACACACCAGACAGAAGAGGGCAACAGATCCCATTACAGATGGTTGTGAGCCACCATGTGGTTCCTGGGATTTGAACTCAGGACACCTCTGGAAGAACAGTCAGTGCTCTTAACCACTGGCCATCTCTGCAGCTCTATTGAAAAGCCTTTAAGGATATGGAACGGGCCTTATAATTCTCTATGCTGCCAGCTTTGTAAGTAGTTAACTTGACAATTAGCAAAACTAATAAGCTCATTAGTAAGGCCGATGTATATATGTGTGAATTTTCTACATAATGATTTTCTGGCTTATTTTGTCCCTTTTTGTTATTTTAAGTGGCCCATGACATTAAGGTTATGCCATTTGTTGCTGTCAAGCTTAATTAAGCCCATTATAATTCATTAACCCCTGTGCTTGCTTTTTAATTAACATTGATTAACACAAACAAGTACAAAATAGGCCATCAGCACTTTCCAGAAGTGCTGATTCTGATTGTATTGGTAATTCAATACAGTGTTGAAGATGGCAGGATAGTAATTTGTACTCTATTTACCAATGAGTCAAATGCTGTGTTGTAAAAGGAAGCCAAGGCATGAAACCCTCCACCCATCCATTTCACCTGATGAAGCTTTAACCCACTAACTCTTGCTATGGTGGCTTAAACCTTGTGTCAGATTGCTGAAGGAACAGTGCCAAGTAACTTGCCTAACTGCATTCCTGGGACACATAAGGGAGATGTTTCAAAGCCGACAGATGGGTGGTAGATGGTCCAGTCATAGCAGAACAGCCCTTTGGGTGCATGATAGACAACTAGAGGCCGAAATCTCATTTTGTAGTTCTGGGATCAAGTCCAGAGTTTGATTGCAACAGGTTAAATGGTGGAAGTGCTCTACAATGGGGACCCCAGAGAAAATGACTAAAAAAAAAAGAAAAGAAAAGAAAAAAAGAAGAAAACTTGAAGTGAAAGAACAACCTAGAAAAAATTACTTTTGCCTTTCAAAACCGCTTGCACCAAAAAAATACCATATATTCCAGATAGTGTCTGGGTACTCTTTCTTCCATGTCGAACATGGTGTTTATCCTTCAGTGTGTCTCAAGGGAAGTCCACCATGCTCATAGGTAAAAGGGTCTCCTGGCGAGAAAAGGAAGGGCACAGATTTGGAGATCTGAATGTTTCTAGGAAGAAATGAAAGCTGCTCAGAAGCAACAATGTTTCTGTACTCTTGTTTTGTGTGTAAAGTAAGTTCAGGGAGCTTCTTTCTGCCCCACTGCATTCCAGGGAAGCGTTCACAGAACTGACACTGTCCAAATCAATGGTGGCTAGATCAGCTGACTAGATAATGAGGTCATGGGATGCTTGTAGCTCAGGGATGCTTGTAGCACCGGGGAAATGTGTTATAGATGTCATTCATATTCTGGAAAAGATTGTCCCTGTGTAATCTGGGTGCTTCAAGGCATTGCTGAGGATCATTAACATGCCTTAGGTAGCAAGCCTCATGGACACCTGTGTGACTCACAAAGGAGAAATCTGCCAGGTGAAAAATATGTGAAAATTTGCCAAGGGCCGTTGAGCTTGGAAGTATTGAATCTTGAGTCTCAGACAGATGTCTGTGTCTTGGAGGTTCAGACATTCTTTGGTGTCTTGTCCTCGGCAGAGAGGAGTTGGAGAAATTTCTAGAAACAGAAAAGTAGCTGTCAGAAGCAAAACAGAATAAAGACAGAAGAAAAATAACATACAGACACACATTGACACAAAGGATCAGAGTTGCATGTGGCATTGGTCACAGTCCCCTTTGGCATAGGAAGAATTCTTCCCTACCATTACCAAATACCACACTCAGGGTATTTCATGAATCCCAACAGACTATTGAAGTCATGTGATCCTCTTTCCCAATGTCTCATTTTCAGTCTCCCTCCCCCAGTAATATGTATAAACCATACTAAAACTTTTTTCTTCTTACTTTTAAAGAAGATATAAAATATATTCAGGGGGATGCATAAAATACAAACGGATAAATTGTTTCACATGTATATACTTTTCTGCTATAGAAAAGCATCTGAAACTCAGTCATTTTCACTATGAAGAATGAAGAGTTATTTGCCTCACAGAAAAGGCGGAGTGGGGTTCAAAAGCATAGATTCTCCATTGTCTTAGCTTCTGGAGGAATCCTCAGCCTCTTCAGCTCATGGAAGATAAGCAGGAACATTCCAAAGACAAAGAAAACACACCCAACTCCTGAAAAAAAATAGCATCATCAGTCCGTGTTACCCAAACAGTTCCCACTGGGCTTCACCTCCCGAGGCCTCAGGAAACTAAGCACCAGCAAAAATTTCTGTGACTCAAACCCTACACAAACCATAGAATAACCAGACAAACACCATTCAGATAAGATTCCAAACAGTGCACCACACACAAAAAAATTAATAAATAATAAATAATTCCCTTGAGGTACAGGCTTTTAGTTTTAAGCTCAGGTATAGGGGAGCTATTTTAAGACAGTAATGGGCATATATTTTAAATTGCACTTCTACAGACTTTGACAAATGCAGATGGTGGCATGATTCCTAAGGATCAAGCTATTTAAAGATACTGTCACCCGCCAACCTCCCCCCCCCCCAGGCCCTTTGTAGAGCCTTCCCTCTATTCTAACTCCCTAGCAATCAACAATCTGTTTTCTGTGTTCCCATGGTTCATTTTTTTCTAGAATAACATGTAAATTGAATCATAGAATGCATGCCTTTTTGGAGTTTGGCTTTGCATAATGAATTTGAAATGCATCCGTATTGTTGGATGTACCCGTGGCTCCTTCTGTTACCGAATTTAATTATACCACAGTCTGTTTAGTAGCTCACCAGTCAGAGAACATTTGGTTTATTTCCAGTTCTGAGCAATTATGAATAAAGCCATTATAAATGGTCACACACTGGGTTTTGTGTGAGCCTAAAGTATTCATTTCTTTGTCATAAAATCCTAGAAAGTAGCATTTCTCAATCGATGCTAAATGAATGCTTAACTGTTTCTTGTAAGCAGAATCATTCTCCAGATTAGAGTATACCATTTTGTAACCCCCTCGACAACGTATGAGAGTTTTAGAGTTTAAATGAAAAACACATGCACGCGCAGGTGTGTGTGTGTGTGTGTGTGTGTGTGTGTGTGTGTGTGTGTACACGCATGTATGCATGTGCACATATGCACAAGCACTTGTGAGCATGAATGTGTATTGTGGCATTAGACGTAGACCTCATGCTTCGCACATGCTCGGTAAGTGTTCTGCCACCAAGCTACAATCCCAGCACATGGTTTGTTCAGAGACTTGATTTTTGGTCTAGCTGGCCTCAAATTTATGATCTTCCTGCCTAGGCCTCTCCAGTATTGAGGTTATAGGTGTGCACTGCCACACACAGCTCAGTTGTACCACATTCTCACCAGCATGTGACATGCTAAGTTTTAGAGCCATTGTATTAAGTCTATTTACATGAGAGCAACCTGGACCCCTGTAATTGGCAGCTTACATCAATGATCATATCTGGAGCTGCTTTTATTCATTCAGCCCAACTTTGATCAGTGCTTATATATCTATAAGTATCAATGCCAATTTCCATAGCACGTTTGTTAAAGGCATAATTTCTCTCTGCACCCTTTCCTGAAGGTTCTGCCTAGAGATTATAACTCCTCAATACCTTTGAGACATTCAGAGCAATGAACAATCTTCCTCTAACCACCATTTGAAGTATATTTCTGGACTCAGAAAATGAAACATTCTTCCAGCTTCTATTTTCAAGGATATGCTTATCAAAAACCCTCCTAGGAGACTAGAAAAAAATGAGGGAAATACATCATTACAGTAAACACACACACACACACACACACACACACACACACACACACACACACATATTATTTGCAATAGGCTCAGAGCATTGCTCCTCTTTAAAAGGAACCAGTGCTGATTTTCTCTCAGGCAGAACCCTTGCCCAGAGAACCTGGTCCTCTTGGATTTGTCACATAAGTTCCTCCTGGTCTGGTGTTGCTTGTCTCTGGAGCTCTTTGATAACTACTTACCCACATGCTGGTTCCAATGAAATGCTATCAGCAATGACACTGGAGATATTCTCCTTTATGTCACATTTACCCCTCCTTCTAGTCTTCCATAACCTGTTTTATTACCCAGGATAGAAGATGCCACACAGTTCAATTGCATCTTTTTTAAAAATAGGTTTTATTTCTTTAAAACGGGTCCTGGAATACCTCAGGATAAGATGTGCTGTAGACTTACACGTATCAAATATGTGTATATAACGAACGATCTGGATATATGTATTTGTTGTACAAGTGACTCTAAACAATTATTCTATTTCAGAACTTTATTGTTTCATGCAAAATAATTTAATCTTGTACACTGACATACACTACTAGATCCAACTCATTTTTTTATCAGCTGTATAGTGTTCAGTGTTGTACAAGTATGTCTTAGTTAAGGTTTTACTGCTATGAATAGACACTATGACCAAAGCAACTCTAATAAGGAAAACAATTCATTGGGGCTTGCTTACAGGTTCAGAGGTTCAGTCCATTATCACCAAGGCAGAACATGGCAGCATCCAGGCAGGCATGGTGTTGTAGGAGCTCAGAGTTCTACATTTTTATGTGAAAGCTGCTAGCAGAATACTGGCTTCCAGGCAGCTAGGATGAGGGTCTTAAAGCCCATGCCCACAGTGACACACCTACTCCAACAAGGCTACACAAACAGGGCCACATTTTCTAATAGTGTGACTCCCTGAGCTGGTACAAACCGTCACAATGTACTAAGATTTACTTCACCCAAAACTCCTTCAAAGTGTCTAAAACAATGGCAAGTGACTGAAGCAAGGCAGAACTTTTTTTCATATAAAGAATGACTGAGTTGAATTCAGCAAGACTGTTGTGAATAACTAAGATCTTGAGCTATTAAATTCCAGCATTAAATTCTGTATTGTATTCTAAAGATAGGTGAACATCTTTCTCTTCAAGAAGGGCTCTTCCTACTAATTTTCAAAACACACAGGAGGAGTTACAATCCATGGAGCCTCTTTTGAAAAATAGGATTCTATTAAGGCAGATGGGAGAGTGGTATTGGGGTTAAGCAAGTTTATGTCCCAGCATTGTTACCTGACTTTTGCTTTATGCATAACTGGAAAGCAGATTGCCCTTGGTAACATGCTGGTGCATGTTCCATGGGTAGTCCATGGAAATTCTGGGTCATGGAGTATGTGGGCTTTAGTTTCCATAGTGATTATTAATGGCTACATATTAACAAGGTCCCAAATGATACCCTATCCAACACCCCTGTGAGTACTTGTTTTCCAAGAATCCTGACTTTATACATATCAATCTTTAGCAAAATATGACATCCCAGCGTGCCTTAATTGAACTTACAGAACTCCCTCTTATGTTCAGGGGAACTGAGCACACATTTTCCAATGATTGGATGCCATCTGTATTGCCATATCTCTAATATTCTATCCTAATCCTCCCCTTTGTTTCTCCTACTTTCCCTTTTCTCCACAGACCTTGTAAATTTGAGAAATTAGCATTTTAGATTATATGCATTATGATTCTTTTTGTAGTTTTGGTGTTGCTCTATTTTGTTTCCCTATAGCTTTCTGAGACATGGATGGGCCTCACTGTGTTAAGCAGAGTGGTCTTGATCTTTCTGGCTGAAGGTCTACTCCCACCCTGGGGTCCAACTAGTGGGGACCACCATTTAGGATGGAGCTCAAATAGATTTTATTAATTTAATTTAAATATTTTTTACTCATTCATTTTACATCTTGCTCACTGCCCCCTCCCAGTTACCGCTCCCCCCCCACACACACACACACACACGCACAATCCTTCCTCCATTCCCTTCTCTTTGAATGGGATCCCCTGGGTATCTCCTCCACCCTAATACTTCAAGTCTCTGCAAAGCTAGGCACTTCCTATCCAAGACAAGACCAGGCAGCCCAGCTAGAAGAACATATCCCACATACAGGCAACAGCTTTGGGGATAGCCCCTGTTCTAGTTGTTCAGGACCCACATGAAGACCAAGCTGCATATCTGCTACATATGAGTGGGGAGGCCTAGGTCCGGCCCATATATGTTCTTTGGTTAGTGGTTCAGACTCTGCGAACCCCAAGGGTAACAGGTTAGTTGACTCTGTTGCTCTTCCTGAGGAGTTCCTAGCCCCTTCAGGACCACATCCCACCTCCTATTCTTCCATAAGAGTCCCCAAGGCCCATTTACTGTTTGGAAGTCAGTATCTAACTCAACCTCTGGGTGGAGCCCAGAGGACTCAGAGGACAGCATGCTCCTGTCTGCGAGCATAACAAAGTATCATTAATAGTGTTAGGATTGGTATTTGCCCATGGGATGGGTCTCAAGTTGGGCCAGTTATGGTTATTGGTTAGCCAGTCCCTCAGTCTCTACTCCATCCCCCATCCCTGCATTTCTTGTAGACAGGATAAATTTTGGGTTGGAGTTTTGTGGGTGGATTGGTGTCCTGTTGTTCCACTGGGGTTTCTGCGTGGCTATAGAAGGTAGCCTCTTCAGGTTCTATATCCCCAGTGCTGTGAATCACAGCTAAGGTCACGCCCATTGACTCTTGGGTGCCTCCCTTATCCTAGGTCTCTGTCTTGTCCTAGAAATGCCCCCTATATCCCTCTCCCCTGTCAGTTGCAGATTTCCATTCATTTTCCTGGCCCTCTGGCCATCTTTCTCCTCCCCATACCCCCTCCCTTTCAGGTCCCTCCCTCTATCTGAATGCTTCTGTGAGGCAAAGGACACTGTCAATAGGACAAATCAGCAGTCACAGATTGAGAAATCATTTTCATCAACTTACATCTGACCAAGGGCTAATATCCAAAATTTGCACAGAACTCAAGAAGTTGGACACCAACAATCCAAATGACCCAATTTAAAACTGGGCACAGAACTAAACAGAAAATTCTGAACAGAGGAATCTCAAATGTCTGAGAAGCACTTAAATATTCAAAGTCCTTAGTTACCAAGGAAATGCAAATCATACCCCCATCAGAATGGCTAAGATCAAAAACTGGATAGCACATGCTGGTGAGGATGTGGAGCAAGGGGAATACTTCATCATTGCTGGTGGGAGTGCAAACTTGTACAATTACTTTGGAAATCAATTTGGCAATTTCTCAGAAAACTGGAAGTAGTTCTACCTCCAGACCTAGCTATCCCACTCCTGGGCATATCCACAAGACACTACAACATCCCACAAAGACACTTGTTCAACTATGTTCATAGCAGTTTTATTCATAATAGCTAGAAACTGGGAACAACCTAGATGTTCCTCAACTGAAGAATGGATAAAGAAAATGTGGCATATCTACACAATGGAATACTATTTAGCTACTAAAAACAAAGACATCATGAATTTTGCAGGCAAATGGATGGAACTTGGGAATATCAATCTGAGACAGGTAACCCAGTCCTAAAAGGACATGCATGGTACATTCTCACTTATAAGTGGATATTAGCCATAAAATGCAGGTGTCGTGATACACTCCACAGACCCAAAGAAGCTAAACAAGAAGGAAGGTCCAAGCCAGGAAACTTAAATCTCAATTAGAAGGGAATAAAATTGTCAGATACATTTTTTTTAAATTTAATTCTTAGATTAGTTTGGTTGGTGTTTGTTTGTTTGTTTGTTTAGAAACCTTTATCTTCTTTCTGAGTGATTAAATTAATTTCATTCTGTGTTTTCCTTAACTCCTTAGACTTTTCCTTCACTTTTCTTTTTCCTGGACCCATGGCACCAATACTCCCTCCCCATGCACACTATGTGATTTGACATCGTGGCTGCATCTTTGAGAAAAAGGAAACAATTCTGTCACATAAAGTAGATACAAGTGGGTATGTCTTATTCTAATCTCTATTTGATATCTCCTCTACTACTGCTGTTTTTATCTATTGCACTTCATAGCTAGTGACTGCAGTGCAGCCCATCTGCCAAGGGGATTCAAGCAATCAGTCCTGTCTGACCATAACCTAGACATAAAACCATGTGATGTTCAACAGGGGAACACAGGTAACATTAGGAGATTGGTGTAGTCTGAGTTCTGAATATAACTATTGAGAGAGTTTTTAAAGGGGCAACTAAACGAGGATGAGATTAGAAGAGTGGATTCTAATTCTGCATGACTGATATCCTTATAAGAGAAAGTTGAGAGAAACATAGTTAGAAGGATGGTGAGAAGATAGAAAAGGTATCTACCTGCAGGCAAAGAAGAAATCCAAGAGGAAACAAACCCTGAGGACTCCTTGATCTCTAGCTTTTGGCCTGTATGGTTGCGAATAAATACGTTTTTAATATTGAGACTCCCCTGTCTCTGGAACATTGTTACATTAGTGGCAGCAAATTAATTCAGAGACATACAGGCCTTAATCAGTTGGAAGTCCTTCCTTGAAAGTCTTAGTCATGTAGTCTAGATCACCATCTTAGGTCATGTTCCCTAGACTGCTGCTTTGGTGAACTGTTTGCAATAGGTGTGCCAGGAGTGCTCACACAAGTAATAATCTGTGGGTAGACTTCCAAGCCTGTAGGTTGGACCCTGACTAAATTATTATATAAAGCCATTAGAGGCCTCATTTGGCGATTATTTAGCTGATATGGCCTTCCGGATCATGGAGATTGAAGCAAGAGAGCTTAGTCTTTATCTTCTTGATGTACTGTCTCCAAGACATTAGCCTAAACTAAGATGAGGAGTCTCTGTATAACAAGGGCGATTGCTGAGAGGGGGTCAACTGAGAGTCAGCAGTAGCCACTCTCTAGTCAATAATCTGCAGAAGCATCTTTTAGAAAGGTATGACCCAGAGTGACAAAGACGTTTGGTATACATGAACCAATTGATAATTTCTCTTAGGGACCACGGAAGCCAGCCATCTCCAACCATTGTCATGCCACTGCTTTCAGGATTTGAACTTTCTAGGAGAGAGGCTGTTGTCCTTTGGATGAAGTCCCTGCAATGTTATGCAACATGGGGTAGGGCAGTTCTGAAAGGCCAGTAGAGATGCCGTCCTAAGAAACAGAATAAATTCTGGGCTGGCAAAAGCGACATGTCAGTGGAGCCCTCTGAGTTGGACTCTCAGTTTGAATGAACTCATGAAACTTGATTTACGACAGCTTCTTGGAAGCCGTTGAGGACAGATAGCCCGCTTCCACCATCACAGTCGGCTTTGGATTTTCCACGCCATTTCACTGATGAGACTACAAACAGAAAGACTAGAGCCAGTACTCATCTGTATGACTTAAAACGCCACATAGAAATGTAGAAATAGCAGGGCTTTGTTGGGGCCTATGAAGGGAAAGGTCATAGCCATTGGTCAGAAGAATGGAATCTGAGATCTGACTCTGATCCCTGGTGGAGACATGACTTTATGATCTTCAAAGATTAGAGCATCATCTACTACAGTCTCCTCCTTTAAGGGTTAACCCAGCTGGCTGTCAATCACTAGGCCAAGAGATCAGTCCACACAGAAGCTGATTCACCTGAAGACTTGCTAAGGTGATGGGAGGAATAATTACCCTCTTAACGAGATACTGTACTTGCGCTTCCCAAAGACTCCTCTCTGGATCCATCTACTTATAGAGCTTCTGCCCTGCTGCTCTGTTGAATCCTGCTTGTTTTTCTGAGTTCTAACTCAAAAAAGCACAACTATTCCTTGCTTTCTTTTTATTTCCTTTTAAGATTCGGACCAAAAACTCAAGTAAGCATGCTTTTTTCCAGCACTCTGGGTTTTCTCACTCTTTCTGTGAAGCCCTACCCTCCCTCTGCCATGCAGCTGCTTGTAAGCCTCTAGTACCAAACACACCAGCTTTCTTGGACCCCAACTAAAAAACATAATGCATAGCTTTTTCTCTTATTCTTATCAATCTCCATTCTCCCTGGAGCCCTTGAGATTTACAACTTGACCATACCCTCATTTTTCTTTCAGATGCTAATAAAATTGTCTCCCAACTACCTTCTGAGTCCAACCTAAATTATTTTCCTAAGGAGACAGACCAACATCTCATAAAGGAACAACCTGACTTCTCTGGGTACACTGTTTCATGAGTACACATTTCTTGGGTGTTTGTGCATTGTATATTCATATGTGTGTGTGTTCAAAAACCAATTGCATACATATGCATGTTCAAACCATGTATAAATGTATATATACTGCTTATAGAATGTGGAATGCTATTTATTAGGTTTGGGTCAACAATCCCTACAAATTTATCAAATTACTTTTCTAAGAAAATTCTCTCTTTCTCTGCCTCTGTAACTCGTACATCAGCAAGGTTACGTATCTCTGTCTCTCTTTCTCTGTGTGTGTCTCTGTCTCTGTCTCTCCCTCTCCCGCTCCCCCTGATATCCCACCTTCTGTGCGTGTGTGTGTGTGTGTGTGTGTGTGTGTGTGTGTGTGTGTACACATACACCATAGCCCACACTTGGTGATGTTCAGGGAACAACTTCCAGGAGTTTGTCCTTGCCCTTTACCCTGTTGAAGCGAAGCAATGTCTCTTTCGTTTTGCAGCTATTCTGGCCTGTGACCTTCTGGGTTATTTCAGTTACTTCCTCCTCCCCCCGCCCCCCTCTGTAGGACTACTAGGAATCCAGGTGCAGGCCACCATTTCCAGCTTTTCACTTGGGTTCCAGGAATTGAACTTGGGTTGTTTGAGTACCCAGAGTTTTTACCCACAATGCCCTTTCACTGGCTTCCATTTCCCATCACCTGTCCTGCTTTCCTATCCTTCCTTGAGAGTAAGAATGTTCTGTGTGTTTCTCAGTGTGCCTGGCTATCCTCAGTCTTGCTCTTTAGAGGTTATTGTAAACTTTAAAAACAGAACTTCTGGCTCAGGTATGTCTAAGAGGTAAGCATGTGTGAGGCACTGGATTCAAATCCCAGAAACGGAGTGGATGGACGGAAATGGGGAGACATCATACTCCACCTATTGGAAGTGGGGAATGCTTGACTGTTAGTAATGAGAAAGGCAAAAGGACATCCATGAGCCAGTCTGTTCACTGAACCGATACAAGCAAACTCTCTCAGGGTTTCTCAGCGTTTGATAATCCAACACCATCTAGTTAGATATCTAAGTGGCCAGACTGTAGCCTACCTAATGAAGTCAGTTACTGATGAAGTCTCGGGGTGAATGCTAGGCTCCATTTATTTCTTTGCTGACAATAAACACTTTATCATGCATCCATGCAAAACCTGAAAGGAAGCAGGGAGGGTAAAGAGAGGGAGCTGGAATTTCCTACTATATGTCTACTTCCAGCAACTAAGTATCAACTTTCCTCCCACCCATGGCCTCCAAGATGAATGGAGCAAGTGGAAGCATCTCAGCTTGCAAGTGTTCCCTGTCCAAGGTCACACAGACAGTGGATACATACATTTCCTGAAATGAACGCCATCATGAGGGCCTTCTTGAAGCTGCCACAGCTTATGAGCCACATGCTGATGGAGTGGGGGTAATGATACTGCCAAGTGATTGAAAGGAGTTAGAATGTGATTTCCTGTTTGGTTCAGTCAAAATAAAACCATTATCTGTGCTTCATCTTTTCTTTTCTTTTCTTTTCTTTCTTTCTTTCTTTTTTTTTTTAAAGGAGATTGTTTTCTGAGCTCCTCCGTGCTTACAGCCTGTTGCAGCACCAAGGAACAATATTATTCTGTCACCATTATAGATCAGTTCATCACTAGCCCTGCTTCCAATCTCCTTGAACTCTTTCCAGAGAAAATGACTTTTCTTGCTTATCTCCAAATACGTTGCCTCCCCCAAAAGATGTTGCTACAACCATCCATTCTACTAGAGAGCTGTATCTGCCTGCACAGACCCAGGCATTGAGGGATTTACAGGGAGCTGCTACTTGTACAAGTCAAAGACTCATCATTAATCCTAGGTCAGGACAAATGAGAAAGATTCATGGATGCAATAGGAATGATTGCTTGATGAATTATGGGAATCCCTAAAGTGAAAGAAATTAGGACCCTTTAGGTAACTTTGTCATTGAGAGCAGACAAACCAGAGAGGCCACTGACCAAGATTTCTAGTCTCGTTCTGACACCTTTACCCATATGAACTGGTTCAGTCACGTCATGTAGTGAGCCATATTGGATTTGGGCCTGGCCATTTTATGACTGTATAGCTCCAAGTGGCTACGTGACTCTTGGCCACACATACTCCTCTAAGAGCCTCTCCCATGAGTTTACGGCACAGGAAGATAACATTCAAGGGATGCTTCAGCCTAGGCAAAAATCAGTTATCTCCTGAGTCAACACCTGGTGTCTCCACCCCCTGACCTCTTTGCCTCCAGCTATCACTGCCTATACCCTCATCTCCCCCTCCTTCATGTTTTACAAAGGTCACTCCCCCTACCTGAAAGCCTTAAAAGCTGTAACGTTCATCCCAATAAACGAGACCTTGACAATAGAATCTTGCTTGGTCTCCTTCTTCTCTCTCCCCCCATTAGGCCCAAGGGTAGCGCCCCTTCTGAACCCTGAATAACTGGGTCCCCGCTGGCGGGGGCAATGTCAGCTCCATTTTACTAAATAGCTTTTGGTTTTCAGGTGTCATATTGCTGTGTCTATTATTTTCCTTCCTTCCTTTCTTCCTCTTTCCCTCCTTTCTCCCTCCCCCCTCCCCCATAGGCCCCATCACCCCCACCCTCCTCTCTCTCTCTCTCTCTCTCTCTCTCTCTCTCTCTCTCTCTCTCTCTCTCTCATATTCCAGGAACATGGCAACCACCAAGCTTCATCCCAGCCTTCTACACATCCTTACAAGCAATAGACAATTTTACAGCCTCATGAAGTCAAAATATTAATAATGTTTTAACTGGTGGGAACAAGTTATATAGCCATTAACATGTCCTTAATGTATTTTACTTGTGGTGAAATAGAAAATTGCTATTTGAGCATTTTAAGCATAGAGTTTAGTGACTTCAAATTATCCATGCTATTTACATCCCCACTATAAGCCTTTTGACCTTTTCCCTCTTCTTAAACTGTGTGTCTATACCCCCACATGCTTATCCCCTCTGCCCAAACCACCGTTCTGCTTTCACCTCTCTCAGTCAAGCTACTACTCATTCAAGGGGAATCGTGTAAAGGTTGTTGTTGTTGTTTGGCTGGTTTTCTGTTTATCTCTCCAAGCCTAATGTCCTCAAGTTTTATGTATGTCACAGCATATGTCAGGACCTTATTCCTTTTAAACGTTGACTGGGTATTTTCTTATTTGTGTATACCACAGTATGTGTATCCATCTGCATCGTATAATATAAATCACACAGGTAAATTGTCTAGTACAGTTTGCTGTTCCTGAAACTGTTGTCTCAGAAGCTACAATGTTTATTTCATATGTCTTCCTTCAAATCTCCTTGTTCTCAGTCAGGCTGGACCATGGGCCAATGGAGAGAAAGGAGGCCAGTGACTATGTGTATTGAAAACATCACATCAGAGGGCTAGAGAGATGGCTCAGAGCACCTGAGCTCGGTTCTCAGCTCCCACATGATGATTCACAACCATTCACAATGCCAGTTCCAGGGGATCTGATGCTCTCTCTTCTGACCTCCAGGGACACCAAGTTCACAACTGGTGCTCAAGCAAAGCAAAGTACTCACATATAAAATAAATAGATGTAATTAAATTTTTAAATAAAACAAGTCTTTCAAAAGATCCCTTCACAGTCTTGAGAATAGATAGTAGGCAAATTTCTTCCCACAGAAGTTACTACTGTTTTTTTTCTCATGATATCAACCTGCCCTCAGTGGGAGCAAGATGCCTGCTGATTGTCCATGGTGAGAACTTCTCTTTAGAACCTCTAGGCTAACTGCTGTAGCCATGCTTCCCTGGTTGGTTTCTATCCGATGCTATAAATGCCCGAGTTGATGATGTTTCGCTGTCTCCCTTCGCCTTGCTCTTTGTTCTTTCGCTTGAGCCTCATCTGACCAAGTCAGCTCAGTCAGTCGAAGGGTTCTCCAGGGTGGAGTGAGGAGTAAAAGGAAAAAGTCAATCAGACAACACCATAGCACGACCCCAGCCTGTTCTGAGGCTGAAGCAGGTTTATTTCTTCCCAGTCTGCTTATATTATTTTAAATACATGCAAAATAATAAGGTCAGTTCTAGGTCAAGGAACAAACAAGGCAATAAACACAAATAGTTGAGGGACAAACAAGACAATAAACAAAGTCCTGTAATCATAGTTTCCAGTGGCTTATCAGGATATCTAAGATAAAAGGAATGTCATACATTCCTCGGCTGAGTTTACCTTGAGTTTTGTATTATCCCAAAAGTAAACATTCTTATCGGAGCCTACATCCCTGTCCTATCCCAAAGTAAAATTCCCGCCTGAGCCTACTTCTGTCCAGGCCCAATGTCAAATTCTTGCCAAGTCTTTAGAAGCAACCCCCAAAGCTCTCCACACTCATCTGAGGGGAAATGCTCTGCTCTGTCCAGAATTCCCAATCAGGAACTCCAGCTAGCCACTAAGAGTCATTTCCTCTGGATGTTCTAAGTGCTGATCTGATGATGTTATCTATCTGCTATGTGGTCTTTTATTTTTAATTGGTCCATCTTTAATAAACTTACTGATTTAAATTTTGAAATACATCTCTTGTAGATAATTTTCCAGGTGGCACAGGCTTGTTTTGTTCTTTGAGCTACTGTGAACAACGTTCCTATGACCATAGGTATACATTTTGTCAAGAATTGCTTTCTATCATGCCTATGAATAACTAGAAAGTAGGCTATCTGCATCTTGTGTAACTTTGTGTCTAATTGTTTAAGAACCCACTGTGACATGTTCCATGGATGCTACATCACCAATAGTCACCTAATATGCAAATATTCCATTTTATCAATAAACTCACCTAAATTGGTTGCAGAAAATGGGGATTGGGACACAGGGCTGGAGAGATGGTTCAGCAGTTAAGAGCACTGACTGCTCTTCCAGAAGTCCTGAGTTCAATTCCCAGCAACCACATGGTGGCTCACAACCATCTGTAATGGGATCTGGTGCCCTCTTCTCGTGTGTCTGAAGACAGCTACAGTGTACTCACATACATAAAGTAAATAAGTAAATCTTAAAAAAAATATAAAAGGACAAAGAGATAACCAAGATAATCAAAGTTTGTAACCAAGACTTGATGATCTGATACATGCATGGTAGAAGGCGAGAACAGATGCCACAAGGGGTTATTTTATCTCCTAAAATGTGCCATGATACATGCAGCAACCTCTCTCCCCACATACATGCAAATAAGATAAATAAATGTAAATAAAAATTGAAGAAGTAGGAGTTTGGGAGTTTGTTGCTTTGTAACGTGGATAAGCTTTATTTGCTTGCTTACCTGCTAGGTAAACACCCCCCATCCCCTTAAACTCAGGCTTTCAGGAAGGTGTAGGTATTTGAAGAACCTCCATGCAGTCTTAGAAATGCTTTGGAAAATGAAGTGATGTTAGTTGAATAAATTAAGCTTCTTTAAAGGAATAAAAGTCAAAATCTCTGTTTTGTTGTTGTTGTTGTTGTTGTTGTTCCAGGAAAATTCTTGCACAGAATCCTAAAGTAAGGATCTTCAGGGGGACACTGTGTGTGCAACAGGGAGATCTAGGGAGATGAGAGAGAGAGAGAGAGAGAGAGAGAGAGAGAGAGAGAGAGAGAGAGAGAATGTTATGTGGAATGAGAAACAAATGATCTTAGAAAAGTTGATCATTCACTGGCAAAAGGGTAAAACCCTTCTTTTTACTAACCACACACAAAACTAAGTCAAAATGAATCAAAGACCTAGATGTTAAAAATTATGATTTTTAAAATCTCAGGAGAAAACAGGAGTAAATCTTAGGAACTTTGGATTAAATTATGTTTTAAAATATGACACTAAAAGTTCAAGTGACAAAATAAAAGGACTTGAATAATTTTATCAAAATTTAAGATGTTTATATTTTAAAAGATACCATTAAGTGAAATAAATAATGAAAGAAGATATTTTCAAGTATTTGCAAGCCGAATACCTGGTAAGAGAATCAGGCCATGAATAAATCTCTAAAAAGTCAGATCAGCTTAGAAATGGGCAAAAGTTCATAGAAATGAAAAGATATGCAGAATACACACACACACACACACACACACACACACACACACACACACAGTCGACATTATTATTATTAAAGAATCACAAATTAAACCACAATGAGATACCAGTTCACATCCATTAAGATGAATAACACTTTCTTTTATTTATTTATTTATTTATTTATTTATTTATTTATTTATTTATTTATTTATTTATTATATGTGAGTAGTACACTGTCTCTGTCTTCAGACACCAGAAGAGGGTATCAGATCTCATTACAGATGGTTGTGAGCCACCATGTGGTTGCTGGGAATTGAACTCAGGACCTCTGGAAGAGCAGTCGGTACTCTTAACCGCTGAGTCATCTCTCCAGCCCAAATAACACTTTCAAAATATGATTCACAATGGCAAGTGGAATGGATGAAACTTACATTTGTTGTTGGTGAGAATATTTAGTTACTTAGCCATTTTGAAAACTGGTTTGGCAATTCCTCAAATTGTTATATCTGACCCAGAACTTGAAGACGAATGAAAATATATGATTAATCTCTCCCTCCTTTCCCCTCCCCCCTCTCTGCAGATTATTCTATACTACCTAAAAAGTAGAAACAATCTAAATGCCCTTAGTGATAAAAGGATAAACGAGTGTGACACATTCACACAATGAGCTACTAGGTGCTAATTAAAATAAATGAAGTACTAGCACAGGCCACAATGTGAAGGAGCCTTGAAAACATTATAATTGAATATCATATATCACGTTACTCCATTTGTTGAGTAGGTACTGATCAGTCAACTTTATGGAGACAGAATAGGTTAGTGATACCCTGGGGTTTTAGGGAAGCAAGAATGGGTGTGATTACTCAAGAGTACAGAATGATGGAGAAGGGTGAAAATATCCTAAAATCATGTGGTACCAGCAAAGGTTGTACAACACAGTGAAAAAAACTAAAATATGCTGAAACATTCATAGTATATGGCCAAGTATGATCCATGAATTATATTTCAGTAGGATTGTTAAATGTAGCACAGGAACATTTATTTAGATTTGATTTATTTAGTCTTATTGCCAGTGCTGGGGTACTGTCAGTGCCAAGACAGCGAGGCCAAGGCACTGAGGAGAGATGCCAAATACCATGCTTTAAATGATGACTCATTGGGATTGAAATGATATCCAAAATAAATAGGGAAAGAAAACAAACAAAAAAAAAAACAGTAACGACAGTTTTCTCCTGTGGCACAGTGTGCTGACTGCTCTGGGGAAGGGGAAACCCCTTGAGTGTTTGGTTATAGCACACGAGGACATTTAGCATTGCCAGGAACACTTTCAGTGCATTGAAGCTGTACACGTACTGAGAGCCTCTTCAGACTTACTGACTAGATTTGATCGGATGCTTGTTACTTCAGAGAGTGAGAACATAATGCACAGAAAAGAAGGAGAAGGGGAATTGTCTCGTGGGCAGCTTTGGTTGGGGGACAGCAGCAGAAACCCAACATCACATTAAAGCCTTGTCACCACCTCGGCTCTAAGCAGTAGCAGTACATTACACTGCTAAACACTAGATACGTTCTCCACAGTAGAACTAAGTCATCACCACCAGGATAACAGAACAATCCATTGTTCCATTTCTGCCTCAAAGGAAGCAATCTGTTGTCGTCATGCTCCATAAGAAACCACTCAAGCCCAAATTGTCATCAGTGACATTCATTTGCATAAACCATATTCACTGGTTCATGTCTAACAGATATCTATGTGGAGCACCATATGATCTGGCTAATACCGAGAGTAATTATCCAACACATTTCATAATTAACACGCTGATCTTTACAGAAGAACGCCCTTTCAAGTGGCACCACATTTGTCTAACTCCATCGGCAACAGATACTTGAAAGCCAAGGGAGAATAAGTGAACTTCATTTTCTCCTGTTCCCTTGACTCCATGCAACCTAGGAAGAGGGCAACCAATCCATATGTGCTTAATGAATTGGAGAGAAAACGCACAGAATGCAGGGGGAAGGAGTTTTCTAGTAACTCCAAAATAAAATGATGCAGGATACTTCTAGGAGACACAGACCAATCAGGCCTCTGGGGCTGTTGCCTTACAGCCCAAGGTCCACTGTGTACAAGTGTTTGTGTAGAGAAAGCTCAACACGAAAAGTGTACAGCATTTACTGGGGGGATTAAAAAGCACATTATCCATCCTAGCATTATTTCATAAAACACACTGACAAGTTTATTTTTCTCAGCCTGAGGATGCTTTAATTTTCATATTTTGGCACCCTATTATCTGGCTGAGAAGTCTCTGAGCTAATCACAAAGCCAGACAAAGCTGAAGTACTCATCTTGTCAACTTCATGCTTTTGTAACCTTAGCAGGCTGCCTGGGGTGAGGTTTCAGAAGTGTCCCATAATACTCCCACACGAATAAAAGAAGTGGGGAAACTTCTGCTTTTTTATTATGTAGAAGCTGTCAATCCACAAAAAGGTTCCCATTTTCGTTCAAATATGTGTCTGTGTAAGCAGTACCAAAATATACAGACGATGAGCCGGCTTCGTCAATATGCAGACGACCAAGTCAGGTAAATTATGACCAAGCAGATCAGAACAATAATTAAACATCATGCCCAAGGACCAGCCAAGCTTGAAATAGTCCTGTATACATGGCATAGCCTCTTAGCTATGGGTATCATTTTTTGAGAGATTTCAGCTCTCTAGAAAGGTCTTCGGGCACTGCACGAGCGTCATTCCTATCTGAGTAGCAGACTTGGCTGGAAGAAACCATGTTGAGGAATGACAGGTGGAACAGATGGTCTGTTGACCTAACTAAAGTACCCTGGGCACACTGCAAAAGAATAGCGCACTGGGACTTTGATGTGATCTGTGTTTTCCAGGGCTTATTTAATGTTCAGAGTATAGACCGTTGGGGAGGGAATGGTAGGGTTCCAGCACACCGTGCACCATCCTTCAGAGATCTCTATTCCAGTAAATACTGTTCACACAGGTGAGAAAAGTCATGTTTATTCCTCTTATAGTAAACAAGCCCTGAGAGTGAATATCTCGTGCTATGCTACTGAGAAAAATAAACGAACGAACAAACAAAAAACCAAGCAAACAAACAAAGACAATAACGAAAGTATGAGAAATGGGTCAGTCGCAGAGTAGTGTGCAAAGACCTAGGACATTCCAAGGAACACAATGGTGGGAAGCAGGTCCATGTGCTCCTGCAATAGCCTGGGAGCCTTGTGGTGATTTGAAATCCTTTACCCACGGGAAGTGCTACTATTAGGAAGTGTGGCCTTGTTGGAGGAAGTGCGTCACTGTGGGTGGGCTTTGAGGGCTCCTAGTGCTCAAGCTCCGCCTCCTGGAGGAGATAGTCTTCTGGCTTCCATTGGATCAGTACCTGGATTGAACCTCTGAAACTGTAAGCCACTGTTGTCCTTTTTAAGAGTTGTGTTGGGAGAAACCCAACCGCCTGGTCAGGTGGGCACTCCTGAGGCTGCAGAGCGGAAGAGACCACCAACACTGCTCACCCCTGCCCACATCCCTGGCCCAAGAGGAAACTGTATAAGTCCTCTGGGCTCCCGTGGGGGAGGGCCCAGGAGCGGCAGGACCCCGCCGGACCCTGAAGGAAACAGACCTGATAAACAGTTCTCTGCACCCAAATCCCGTGGGAGGGAGAGCTAAACCTTCAGAGAGGCGGACAAGCCTGGGAAACCAGAAGAGACTGCTCCCTGCACACACATCTCAGACGCCAGAGGAAAAAGCCAAAGACCATCTGGAACCCTGGTGCACTGAAGCTCCCGGAAGGGGCGGCACAGGTCTTCCTGGTTGCTGCCGCTGCAGAGAGCCCGTGGGCAGCACCCCACGAGCGAACTTGAGCCTCGGGACCACAGGTAAGACCAACTTTTCTGCTGCAAGAAAGCTGCCTGGTGAACTCAAGACACAGGCCCACAGGAACAGCTGAAGACCTGTAGAGAGGAAAAACCACACGCCCGAAAGCAGAACACTCTGTCCCCATAACTGACTGAAAGAGAGGAAAACAGGTCTACAGCACTCCTGACACACAGGCTTATAGGACAGTCTAGCCACTGTCAGAAACAGCAGAACAAAGTAACACTAGAGATAATCTGATGGCGAGAGGCAAGCGCAGGAACCCAAGCAACAGAAACCAAGACTACGTGCTATCATCGGAGCACAATTCTCCCACCAAAACAAACATGGAATATCCAAACACACCAGAAAAGCAAGATCTAGTTTCAAAATCATATTTGATCATGATGCTGGAGGACTTCAAGAAAGACATGAACACACTTAGGGAAGCACAGGAAAACATTAATAAACAAGTAAAAGCCTACAGAGAGGAATCGCAAAAATCCCTGAAAGAATTCCAGGAAAACACAATCAAACAGTTGAAGGAATTAAAAATGGAAATAGAAGCAATCAAGAAAGAACACATGGAAACAACCCTGGATATAGAAAACCAAAAGAAGAGACAAGGAGCTGTAGATACAAGCTTCACCAACAGAATACAAGAGATGGAAGAGAGAATCTCAGGAGCAGAAGATTCCATAGAAATCATTGACTCAACTGTCAAAGATAATGTAAAGCGGAAAAAGCTACTGGTCCAAAACATACAGGAAATCCAGGACTCAATGAGAAGATCAAACCTAAGGATAATAGGTATAGAAGAGAGTGAAGACTCCCAGCTCAAAGGACCAGTAAATATCTTCAACAAAATCATAGAAGAAAACTTCCCTAACCTAAAAAAAGAGATACCCATAGACATACAAGAAGCCTACAGAACTCCAAATAGATTGGACCAGAAAAGAAACACCTCCCGTCACATAATTGTCAAAACACCAAACGCACAAAATAAAGAAAGAATATTAAAAGCAGTAAGGGAAAAAGGTCAAGTAACATATAAAGGGAGACCTATCAGAATCACACCAGACTTCTCGCCAGAAACTATGAAGGCCAGAAGATCCTGGACTGATGTCATACAGACACTAAGAGAACACAAATGCCAGCCCAGGTTACTGTATCCAGCAAAACTCTCAATTAACATTGATGGAGAAACCAAGATATTCCATGACAAAACCAAATTTACACAATATCTTTCTACAAATCCAGCACTACAAAGGATAATAAATGGTAAAGCCCAACATAAGGAGGCAAGCTATACCCTAGAAGAAGCAAGAAACTAATCGTCTTGGCAACAAAACAAAGAGAATGAAAGCACACAAACATAACCTCACATCCAAATATGAATATAACGGGAAGCAATAATCACTATTCCTTAATATCTCTCAATATCAATGGCCTCAACTCCCCAATAAAAAGACATAGATTAACAAACTGGATACGCAACGAGGACCCTGCATTCTGCTGCCTACAGGAAACACACCTCAGAGACAAAGACAGACACTACCTCAGAGTGAAAGGCTGGAAAACAACTTTCCAAGCAAATGGTCAGAAGAAGCAAGCTGGAGTAGCCATTCTAATATCAAATAAAATCAATTTCCAACTAAAAGTCATCAAAAAAGATAAGGAAGGACACTTCATATTCATCAAAGGAAAAATCAACCAAGATGAACTCTCAATCCTAAATATCTATGCCCCAAATACAAGGGCACCTACATACGTAAAAGAAACCTTACTAAAGCTCAAAACACACATTGCACCTCACACAATAATAGTGGGAGATTTCAACACCCCACTCTCATCAATGGACAGATCATGGAAACAGAAATTAAACAGTGATGTAGACAGACTAAGAGAAGTCATGAGCCAAATGGACTTAACGGATATTTATAGAACATTCTATCCTAAAGCAAAAGGATATACCTTCTTCTCAGCTCCTCATGGTACTTTCTCCAAAATTGACCATATAATTGGTCAAAAAACGGGCCTCAACAGGTACAGAAAGATAGAAATAATCCCATGCGTGCTATCGGACCACCACGGCCTAAAACTGGTTTTCAATAACAATAAGGGAAGAATGCCCACATATACGTGGAAATTGAACAATGCTCTACTCAATGATAACCTGGTCAAGGAAGAAATAAAGAAAGAAATTAAAAACTTTTTAGAATTTAATGAAAATGAAGATACAACATACTCAAACTTATGGGACACAATGAAAGCTGTGCTAAGAGGAAAACTCATAGCGCTGAGTGCCTGCAGAAAGAAACAGGAAAGAGCATATGTCAGCAGCTTGACAGCACACCTAAAAGCTCTAGAACAAAAAGAAGCAAATACACCCAGGAGGAGTAGAAGGCAGGAAATAATCAAACTCAGAGCTGAAATCAACCAAGTAGAAACAAAAAGGACCATAGAAAGAATCAACAGAACCAAAAGTTGGTTCTTTGAGAAAATCAACAAGATAGATAAACCCTTAGCCAGACTAACGAGAGGACACAGAGAGTGTGTCCAAATTAACAAAATCAGAAATGAAAAGGGAGACATAACTACAGATTCGGAGGAAATTAAAAAAATCATCAGATCTTACTATAAAAACCTATATTCAACAAAACTTGAAAATCTTCAGGAAATGGACAATTTCCTAGACAGATACCAGGTATCGAAGTTAAATCAGGAACAGATAAACCAGTTAAACAACCCCATAACTCCTAAGGAAATAGAAGCAGTCATTAAAGGTCTCCCAACCAAAAAGAGCCCAGGTCCAGACGGGTTTAGTGCAGAATTCTATCAAACCTTCATAGAAGACCTCATACCAATATTATCCAAACTATTCCACAAAATTGAAACAGATGGAGCCCTACCGAATTCCTTCTACGAAGCCACAATTACTCTTATACCTAAACCACACAAAGACCCAACAAAGAAAGAGAACTTCAGACCAATTTCCCTTATGAATATCGACGCAAAAATACTCAATAAAATTCTGGCAAACCGAATTCAAGAGCACATCAAAACAATCATCCATCATGATCAAGTAGGCTTCATCCCAGGCATGCAGGGATGGTTTAATATACGGAAAACCATCAACGTGATCCATTATATAAACAAACTGAAAGAACAGAACCACATGATCATTTCATTAGATGCTGAGAAAGCATTTGACAAAATTCAACACCCCTTCATGATAAAAGTCCTGGAAAGAATAGGAATTCAAGGCCCATACCTAAACATAGTAAAAGCCATATACAGCAAACCAGTTGCTAACATTAAACTAAATGGAGAGAAACTTGAAGCAATCCCACTAAAATCAGGGACTAGACAAGGCTGCCCACTCTCTCCCTACTTATTCAATATAGTTCTTGAAGTTCTAGCCAGAGCAATCAGACAACAAAAGGAGATCAAAGGGATACAGATCGGAAAAGAAGAGGTCAAAATATCACTATTTGCAGATGACATGATAGTATATTTAAGTGATCCCAAAAGTTCCACCAGAGAACTACTAAAGCTGATAAACAACTTCAGCAAAGTGGCTGGGTATAAAATTAACTCAAATAAATCAGTTGCCTTCCTCTATACAAAAGAGAAACAAGCCGAGAAAGAAATTAGGGAAACGACACCCTTCATAATAGACCCAAATAATATAAAGTACCTCGGTGTGACTTTAACCAAGCAAGTAAAAGATCTGTACAATAAGAACTTCAAGACACTGAGGAAAGAAATTGAAGAAGACCTCAGAAGACGGAAAGATCTCCCATGCTCATGGATTGGCAGGATTAATATAGTAAAAATGGCCATTTTACCAAAAGCAATCTACAGATTCAATGCAATCCCCATCAAAATACCAATCCAATTCTTCAAAGAGTTAGACAGAACAATTTGCAAATTCATCTGGAATAACAAAAAACCCAGGATAGCTAAAGCTATCCTCAACAATAAGAGGACTTCAGGGGGAATCACTATCCCTGAACTCAAGCAGTATTACAGAGCAATAGTGATAAAAACTGCATGGTATTGGTACAGAGACAGACAGATAGACCAATGGAGTAGAATTGAAGACCCAGAAATGAACCCACACACCTATGGTCACTTGATTTTTGACAAAGGAGCCAAAACCATCAAATGGAAAAAAGATAGCATTTTCAGCAAATGGTGCTGGTTCAACTGGAGGGCAACATGTAGAAGAATGCAGATCGATCCATGCTTATCACCCTGTACAAAGCTTAAGTCCAAGTGGATCAAGGACCTCCACATCAAACCAGACACACTCAAACTAATAGAAGAAAAACTAGGGAAGCATCTGGAACACATGGGCACTGGAAAAAATTTCCTGAACAAAACACCAATGGCTTATGCTCTAAGATCAAGAATCGACAAATGGGATCTCATAAAACTGCAAAGCTTCTGTAAGGCAAAGGACACTGTGGTTAGGACAAAACGGCAACCAACAGATTGGGAAAAGATCTTTACCAATCCTACAACAGATAGAGGCCTTATATCCAAAATATACAAAGAGCTCAAGAAGTTAGACCGCAGGGAAACAAATAACCCTATTAAAAAATGGGGTTCAGAGCTAAACAAAGAATTCACAGCTGAGGAATGCCGAATGGCTAGAAACACCTAAAGAAATGTTCAACATCTTTAGTCATAAGGGAAATGCAAATCAAAACAACCCTGAGATTTCACCTCACACCAGTGCGATTGGCTAAGATCAAAAACTCAGGTGACAGCAGATGCTGGCGAGGATGTGGAGAAAGAGGAACACTCCTCCATTGTTGGTGGGATTGCAGACTGGTAAAACCATTCTGGAAATCAGTCTGGAGGTTCCTCAGAAAATTGGACATTGAACTGCCTGAGGATCCAGCTATACCTCTCTTGGGCATATACCCAAAAGATGCCTCAACATATAAAAGAGACACGTGCTCCACTATGTTCATCGCAGCCTTATTTATAATAGCCAGAAAATGGAAAGAACCGAGATGCCCTTCAACAGAGGAATGGATACAGAAAATGTGGTACATCTACACAATGGAATATTACTCAGCTATCAAAAACAACGACTTTATGAAATTCGTAGGCAAATGGTTGGAACTGGAAAATATCATCCTGAGTGAGCTAACCCAATCACAGAAAGACATACATGGTATGCACTCATTGATAAGTGGCTATTAGCCCAAATGCTTGAATTACCCTAGATCCCTAGAACAAACGAAACTCAAGATGGATGATCAAAATGTGAGTGCTTCACTCCTTCTTTAAATGAGGAAAAAGAATACCCTTGGCAGGGAAGGGAGAGGCAAAGATTAAAACAGAGACTGAAGGAACACCCATTCAGAGCCTGCCCCACATGTGGCCCATACATATACAGCCACCCAATTAGACAAGATGGATGAAGCAAAGAAGTGCAGACCGACAGGAGCCGGATGTAGATCGCTCCTGAGAGACACAGCCAGAATACAGCAAATATAGAGGCGAATGCCAGCAGCAAACCACTGAACTGAGAATAGGTCCCCTATTGAAGGAATCAGAGAAAGAACTGGAAGAGCTTGAAGGGACTCGAGACCCCAAAAGTACAACAATGCCAAGCAACCAGAGCTTCCAGGGACTAAGCCACTACCTAAAGACTATACATGGACTGACCCTGGACTCTGACCCCATAGGTAGCAATGAATATCCTAGTAAGAGCACCAGTGGAAGGGGAAGCCCTGGGTCCTGCTAAGACTGAACCCCCAGTGAACTAGTCTATGGGGGGAGGGCGGCAATGGGGGGAGGGTTGGGAGGGGAACACCCATAAGGAAGGGGAGGGGGGAGGGGGATGTTTGCCCGGAAACCGGGAAAGGGAATAACACTCGATATGTATATAAGAAATACTCAAGTTAATAAAAAAAAAAAAAGAAAAAAAAAACATAAAAAAAAAAAGTGCTTTTCTGAACACTCTGAATAGAAGAACTCCTTTGGTCCACAAAAAATAAAAAAAAAAAAAAAAAAAAAGAGTTGTGTTGGTCATGGTGTCTCTTCACAGCAATATAACTCTAGCTAAGACAGGTCTCCTGTCGATAGCTTTGCATTCTCACTAAGGGAGAAAGAAATCTTTCAGTCACACAGCTTCATTCTGAAGAGAGAAGGGCTGCGTTATCAGGAAGGGTTCCCTCTATCTCCTAGTTATTTTTTAAAACTGCTTTTTATCTATTGTCATGCAAAGTACTAACATGGGGTAAGAGGGATGAAGGGAATAGGTCTTCCCTGCAAAATTCTTTCCAATTTCCTCTGAATATACTTTATGCGATTTTTGAGAGCCTGGAGAGATGGCTCCATGGCTAAAAATCACTTGCTGCTCTTCCAGACGACCCAGATTTGACTCCCAGCACACACAGAGCAGCTAACAAATATCTGTACCTCCAGTTTCAGAAGATTTGACACATTTCTTCTGACCTTTGGAAGCACAAGGCCTGCAAATGTTGCAAAGCCATACATACTGGTGAAATACACCAATATCCTTTTTGTTTTCCATTTTTGGGTATAAAGTAAAAATAAAAAATAATAATTATAAGGAAACCACCTACTTTAATAAAATAATAAGCCTTAAATGATTATTTTCTGGGTGTTTTATCCTAAATGGTGTACATGAGGGGTTATTTTTTGTTTTGGTTTATTGGGGTTTTTTTGTCTGTTTTCTTGGCTGATTGGGATTTTTTGTTTGTTTGTTTGTTTTTGGGTTTTTTTTTTGAGATAAAATTTAGCCATGTAATCCAAGTTGACCTAGAATTATGTTTTATTATTTGTTTTGTTTTGCTTTGCTTTTTAAACACTATTTCAATTTTTTGAGAAATCCATACACTGTATCCTGAACATCCATCCCTAATGCCCAACCCCTCCCATAACCACTTTCCCACCTCACATCCCTTTCTACCATACTTTCTGTTTTCTTCTTTTTTAAAATGCAGTTCCCATAGAGTCCAGTTTGTGTTGTTCAACTAGTCTTGGTAGCTGGACCTGTTCAAGGGATATTGGTAAACTTATCAGGAGTCATATTGTTAAAGAAAACGGACTCTCTCTAGTCCAGCAGCAATCAAAAGCCAATTGGTCCTCAGCTAATAGTGGGGTTTCATGCCCAGCTTCCCACTCTCTGCTGAGATGTTTGTCTAGCTTAAGCAAGGTTTTGTACAAGCTATGAGGACATATGTGAAGGCCCTTTGCTGTGTCTGGAAAACACTGTTCTCTTGATGTCTATACAACCTCTGTCTCTTACCATTTCTCGTCACTCTTCCAAGGATATCCTTTCGCCTTAGCAAGAGGAGTGTTATGTGTCTGTCTATTCAGGGATGAGCACTCCACCGTCACTTATTCTCTATGTATTGGTCAGTTGAAGGCTTTGTTGATGGCCATCAACCAAAGGAAGAAGCTTCTTTGATGAAGGACAAGAGATGTTCTGATCTATGAGAATAACAGTAAGTCAGTAGGTATCGTTGTAATAGTATGCTCATTGAGCAGAGCAACAGCATGGCTTCTTTGTAGGGTCTATGAACTATCCAGCCACAGGTTCTGGGCCTCATTTAACAATACCCTGTGTAAAATCTGTCTCATGGATCAAGCCTGAGACCCAATCATAGAGTGGTTGGTTACTCCCATATCATTCTTACCACTATTGCATGTGGGGCATATCTCATCAGGCCAGTAGTTGTAGTTTGCAGGGGGTTCATATCTGGGTAAGATTAATGGGTACTTCATTCTTCCAGTAACCTGCATAGTGACTTGAAACACTATTAAGACTTACAAGTGGGTATGAGACTGTCAGGTGCACACCAGCTTGATTTCTCCATGTTCTACATGGTGTCTTCAACAATAGGATCTTGCCTCCTGAGCCATAGATAATGTTTTACTCCAACTAACCTTACAACGTCACCTCATTTATATAGTCATTCACTTACTTACCGAATCCCACAATTCATAGAATACTTGTTTTATGCTATGGATTCTATAGGTGCCAAGCATAGAATGTTGAATGGATGTATGCAAGATTTTTTTCTCTCTTGGCAGTTTTTTTTTACATTAAAAGTGTGTGTGTGTGTGTGTGTGTGTGTGTGTGTGTGTAGGCCAGAGAGATCAGAGTGGTTGGCTCCCCTGGAACTAGAGTTACATGTGGTTTTTAGTTGCCTAATACTGGGATTCAAAACCTACTCTTCTGTTAGAGCAGTAAGCATTCTTAACTGCATAGTCATCTTTTCAGTCCAACCCTCTTGGCTCTTATGATTTAATAGGGAAGATAGCTATTTAAGAAACTCTCAAGAGAGATGCCTAATTTCTCACTGCGACAAGAACTCTGAAGGGTGCACACATGGTGAGATAATATCTTACTCTGGACTCTTTGTAAGGACTAAATAAGATTATATGTGCGAAATGAATTTAAACCCATTAAAGTTTTTGGCAAATGTTGGTGGTCATTAATATTTGATATAATTGTGGAAATGAGTTTCATTTTAAACTCAGTCCTACAGAAAGAAATCCAGTTACTAGAAGATTTTAGGACTCTCAGGATGGACAGTCCTGCTCTAGTCTCTTGCTCTAGGAAATTTACATTATACCTGCCCTCACATGCTTGCACCCTTTCCCCTAGACTGTCCACATAGCCTAACACATGTGCCACAGAGGCAGAAGTTGGCATCAGCCCTGGGAAGAGCTGGCCTTTGATTTTCAGAGCAGCTGGATTCCTTCGTGGAGTACTTCAGGACAGTTGGAAGCCTGCTTCTCTGCAGGGCCTGCTAGCATGAAAATGGGAGTCAAAGCACTCCTGAGGAATTTCCATGTTCACTTTTTCAAAGATGAATGCTTCAGTATTCAACTCCAGAGAATAAACTTGACCCAGCTTTCTGCCCCATGAGACCCCTGAGGTCTTCAGTGTAGCTTGAGCTATGCACATGTCAAACAGAAATAATTCTCAATGCCTAGGCTGAGAAGCAATAGGAAAATGCAGGGTTGTAACAGAAATACCCAGGCTTTGAGGAATGTTTGTGGAGAAAGGCACATCTTATAAGAGACACAGGAAGTACACAATCCCCGAGAGGAGCCTTAGAACAAAATGACCTGGAATTAAATAAGACATTTTTGGGATTGTCTTGGTAAGTTTTTATTGTCTATCTGACAAAAAAAAAAAAAAAAAAAAAAAAAAAAAAAAACAAGAGTCACCTGGAAAGAGAGAGCCTCCAAGGAGAAATTGAGAGCCAAATCAGACTGCCCTGTGAGCATTTCTGTTGAGAAATGTCTTGAGTACTGATTGAGGCAGGAAGGCCTATCCAGTGTGAGTACTTCCACCCCTGGGCCGGGCTGTCTGAGTACAAGCCAGAGGAAGCCAGCCAGTCAACAGCATCTCTTCATCTTCACAGTTTCTGCTTTAGTTTTGCTTAAGTGCCTGCCTTGTCCTCCCTCAATGCTGGATTTGGATTGTGACCTGGAAGTATAACCCAAATAAACCCTTTCCTCTTCAAATTTGCTTTTCGTCATAGTGCTTCATCACGGCAACAAAAAGGAAACTAGAACAGGAATGTATCAATTCATCTGGTGATCAACTTCAAGTTGTGGGCAGGAAAAACTGAGGTTAGATCTGAAATTCACACCAGAAGTAAGGATGAGGAGACAGGAATAAAACAGAAGAAGGGGAGAGGGAAGGGGACGGTATGATTGGTCCTACTAAATTTAAAATGCTAGACACCATCTAGTAGAAGCATCCAAAAGACGACTTGTAACTCATGACTGGAAATATTAGGAGAGGCTGACGTGAGAGATGATGGGATGGGAGCCGCTGTTGAAATGACAGCAGACTGTAGCCAACTCTCCTATCCCTCCCGTCCCCACTTCTTGTGTGACTGTGTGGGCTGTCACCACATCCTTGCTCCCTTCATCTCCTTGCAAATTCTGCACACAGATGCCTTTCACAGAATCCATTTCCCTATTGTGTCTGAGGTAGAGATGGACATACAGTTCACCATAATTCACTTCAGACAAGGGCCTGGCTTCTCTTGTCCTGGTTCCTCATCTGGGAATGGCTCTAATGAGAGCAGCTCCTACTGCTCATGTTTTGGATGTACCCAAGTGTTAGATAAAGGATATGCTATTAATGTCTACTATTGTCAACTGGAATTGATGCGTGAGAAGCAAGAGGTAAGCTATATAAGAAGAAATGTTGACCAGTTATTCTCATATCAATGTCATATAAAAGTAAATTTTGTTTCAGGTTATCATTATGATCCATAAAAATCCCCAATTTAAGGATATGGGGCAGATATTTGCTTAGGCCCTCATATTTATGTAATCACATAAAAATAAGGGCACACTAAACCCTGTGTGAACTTCATATGTACACATACGTACCTTGGTTCTCTAGGAAAACATAACTATTTTTGATTAGAGAATTGGTTGGGGTTGCCTCATGTCTTAGTGTGATTATTTAAAGTTGACTTTTGCCCTAGATTGTGATCTCCTGGAGGCTTACACAGCAATGCCACTTGTTGGCTAGCACATAATAATAGTTCAGAGGTGATTTTGTGAATGGATTGGAAAATAAAATTAGAAAATATCATCAGGGCACTAGCCACCAAGAAAGCCTTCTTCAGGCAAGTACTCCATCATTAACTAGTTGGACAGAAAAGTAGATTTGTTTTCTTACCTAATTTCTGAATTGACTTTTAAGTCAAGTTTTACTCCCAAATCTTTTTTTTAACTTTAAAACTTTTATTGGATTTTTTAATTTACATTTTAAATGTTATCCCCTTTCTCACCCGATATCCCATCCCTTCTCCCCTTCTATGAGGGTACTCCCTTATCCACCCACCCTCTCCCTCCCACCTCCCTGCTATGACAGTCCCCTACACTGGGGCATTGAGTCATGACAGAACCAAGGGCCTCTCCTCCCACTGATGCCTGACAAGGCCATCCTCTGCTTCATATTCGGATGGTTGCTCCCAAATCTTAATGAATAAAATAAGTCATGAATAAATCAAAATGGATTTCTGGATTATGAGTATTTATTATAAAATATTAACAGAGAAACCAAATAACAATTTCCCTCCAGCTTTTCTCCCTTCCCGTTTATTCTTGAGCCAATTCATTGTATTTAGTCTATTTTTATTACTGTAATGAAATACCTGAGGCTGGGGAACTTAATAAAAGGTTTACTTAGCTCGCATTTCTGAAGCTAGCAATGATCAGCATGGTTCAGGTGGGAGTCTTACAGAGATGACGTAATAGCGGAAGGTGCATTTGGAAGAGATGGTTCATTGATAGGAAGCCAAAGAGACTAGAAAAGCAGGGGACTAACTTAGGGTCTCATCAGAACTACCAGAGTTCCTTCCAGTTACCTAAGGACCCCACCGCAGTCCCTGCCTCCTAAGGTCCCACTGGCTCTCATACAACCATACTGGGAACAAAAATGTTGATGGACAAGCTTCTTTTCCCCACAAAGTGGCACCTTGCAGGAGGGTGTTGAACTCAATTAGAAGTTAGTTAATTAGGGGTTGGGGATTTAGCTCAGTGGTAGAGCGCTTGCCTAGCAAGCGCAAGGCCCCGGGTTCAGTCCCCAGCTCCGAAAAAAAAGAAAAAAAAAAAAGAAGTTAGTTAATTGAAGGCCTATTATGCGTATGACATTAGATTAGTAATGTAAGAAAAAGCAAGTCATGTGTCTCCAAAGGAGCTGTAATGTCCAAAGGGGAACTGATAAATTAAAAATTAGTATTTAAACCAAGTGATATTTATTGATTTCTAAATTTCAGGTACTGCTCTTATCACTTTTCATGGTTGACTCTTAAACCTAAGAAATCTCAGAATTAGATCTACATTTTTATGATTTTATATGGGACTCACAGAGAGGTTGAACTACTAGCTGAGAGTCACTCAGATAATCCAGGGCAGCCCTCAAGAGTCCAGCTACTTGCTGTCTCTTATAATCTCTGTCTGCAGAGAGACTGAAGGCAAGAGCTAGAGGAAGGTCAGAGGTCAAGGGTACAAACCTGGCTCATCTGTTTTTTAGAGTTTTTATTTTCTATATGTCAAAGCAATTTTCTATTTGCATTTAGAAGTGACACAGCCACCTGAGGTGTTCTAGGAGTAAAACATTTCTGAGAACTTGAAGGCAAAATGAAGCATTGCCCCATTCAGTTTTAATTGTTTCTGATCCCATCAATAATGAGCAGGTGCAAGTTGGTCTTCTATGACCCATGTAGGTTTCATTTTCCAGCATCAAGGGATCACGTCCTACTGAATCATCTTATAAGAACTAAATTGAATACTCCTCAGCTATTAAGAATGAGGGGATCATGAGTTTTGCAGGCAGATGAATAGAACTAGAATATATCATTCTGAGTGAGGTAACTCAGACCAAAAGGGATATGCATGGTGTGTACTCACTAATAAGTGGATATTAGCCAAAAATGCACAGAACACCCAGGATACAATCCACAGAACTCAAGATTAACAAGAGAAAGGGCCCAAGTGAGGATATCTCAATCCCACTTGGGAGGAAAAAGAAAGCAATCACAGGGAAGTGGGGGACAGAGGGAGGGAGGGACCTAGGTGGAAGAGGGGATAGGGAGGGGAAAAGGGAACATGATCAGGTATTGAGGAGGGGAACAGGAGTGAAGCCATGAAGGCCAGCAAAAAGAAAGGAAACAGGCAACCTCTGGAGGTGGGGGGACTCTCTGGAATGTACCAGAGACCTGGGAGGTGAGAAACGCTTAGGACTCAAAGGGAGGGACCTTAGATGAAATGTCCTACAGCGGGGAGAGGGAACTTGTAGAGTCTACCTCCAGCAGAAAGACGGGGCATCAAGTGAGGAATGGGGTTGTCATCCCATAGTCAAAAACTCTGACCCAGGATTGTTCCTGTCTAAAAGAACTGCAGGGACAAAAATGGAGAAGAGACTGAGGAAAAGGAGGTTCAGAGACTGGCCCAACTTGGGATCCATCTCAAGGGGAGGCTCTAAGGCGACACTATTACTAATACTATGGTATGCTTATAGATAGGAGCCTAATATGACTGCCCTCCAAGAGGCCCAACAGGCAGCTGAAAGAGTCAGATGCAGATACTTACACCTAACCAATGGAAAGAAGCTGCTGACCCCTATGGTTGGATTAGGGAAAAGCTGTAAGAAGCTGAGGAGGAGGGCGACCCCATAGGAGGACCAGCAGTCTCAACTAACTTGGACCCCTGAGATCTCTCAGACACTGAGTCACCAACCAGATAGCTTACACCAGCTGAGATGAGGCCCCGACACATTAACAGCAAAGGGCTGCCTGGTCTGGCCTCAATGAGAGAAGATGCATCCAACCCTCTAGAGACTTGGTGCCCCAGGGAGTGGGGACGTCTGGTGGAGTTGAGGTAGGGAGGTGAGGACATCCTCTTGGAGATGGGGGAGGAGGGGATGTGTTGTTGTAAAAATATAAAAAATAAAACTCTTTTATCCCATTCTAGATCCAGCACCGCGGTGCCCCAAGATATCTGCTAGATATCTCAATCTCAGTCAGCAAGCGTCTCACCCGCTCTGCTCCATCCCATATCACACTGCCAAAGGCCTCTCTCTGAGCCTGGCAGCACTCTCTCTACCTATCTTGTTCCCAAGGCAGGTTTCCATGACAGAAACACACACCCCAACTCTGTGGCAGCCCAGACCAGCCGCCACACACTTTCTTACACTTAAATTGGTACATGAAAGAACACACAACACAATAACCTTTGGCCTAATTGATAAGATATAATTGCCCACCTAAACATACAAAGCCCAGTACACATTCATCCCTTAAAAACATTCGTAACAACCTGCAAAGGCACAGCATGGAATCTTAACGTCACCCGCCATATTGTCCTGCCACGGCTTCTCTCCCTGTCCCTCCTGTCTCTTCTTCCTTTCTGTTCCAGTCTCCCCCTCTTCCTTCAAACTTCTCTCCTGCTCATCCTTCCTTCTCATCCAGTGACAGGTCTCCTTCTATCCTGTACCTGCCCCTCACCTGTATTTTACAAATTCAATGGGGAGAAGTTTCTGGTGAAGTCACCTGAGTCCTGAGTATGTGACAGGGCAGCTGTTCCTGAGGCAGCAGAATTAACATCAAAATACAGAGGACTCCATCGCAAACCACAACAAGGATAAGATCAGGAACAACCAGAGGGCAGACTTGGAGGGGATAATGACTGGACTGTAAAAAAAAAAAGATTAAAGAATAATAATAATAGGGCTGGAGAGATAATTCAGCAATTAAAAGCACTGACTGCTCTTCTAGGGGTCCTGAGTTCAATTCCCAGCAACCACATGGTGGCTCACAACTATCTGTAATGAGGATCTGATACCCTCCTCTGGTGTGTCTGAAGACAGCTACAATGCAATCTTTTTTTTTTTTTTTTTGGTTCCTTTTTTCGGAGCTGGGGACCGAACCCAGGGCCTTGCGCTTCCTAGGCAAGCGCTCTACCACTGAGCTAAATCCCCAGCCCCAATGCAATCTTACTTATAATAGTCTGAAGCTGGAAAAAGCCCAGATGTCCTTCAACAGAGGAATGGATAAAGAAAATGTGGTACATCTACACAATGGAGTACTTACTACTCAGCTAGTGAAAACAATGACTTCACGAAATTCTTAGGCAAATGGATGGAACTAGAAAATATCCTGAGTGAGGTAACCCAGTCACAAAAGAACACACATAGTATGCACTCACTGATAAGTGGATATTATCCCAAAAGCTTGGAGTTCCCAAGATACAATTTACAGACCACATGAATCTCAAGAAGAATGAAGACCAAAGGGTGGTTGCTACAGTCCTTCTTAGAAGGGGGAACAAAATACTCACAGGAGGAAGTACGGCGACAAAGTGTGGAGCAGAGACAGAAGGAAAGCCCATCCAGAGAGTGCCCCACCTGGGGATCCATCCCATATACAGTCACCAAAGCCCAACACTATTGCGGATGCCAAGAAGTGCTTACTGACAGGAGCCTGATATAACTGTCAACTGAGAGGCTTTTTCAGAGCCTGACAAATACAGAAGTGAATGTTCACAGCCCACCATTGTACTGAGAACGGGCTCGCAATAGAGGACATAGAGAAAGCACTGAAGGAGCTGAAGGGGTTTGCAACCCCATAGGAAGAACAACAATATCAACCACCAGATACCTCAGAGCTTCCAGGGACTAAACCACCAAGAAAAGAGTACACAAGGAGCAACTTATGGCTCCAGCCACATATGTAGCAGAGGATGGCCTTATCAGGCATCAATGGGAGGAGAGGCCCTTGGTCCTATGAAGGTTCAATGTTCCAGTATAGGGAAATGCCAGGATGGGGAAGAGGGAAGGAGTGGGTGGGTGGCTAGGGAAGCACCCTTATAGAAGCAAGGGGAGGATCGATGGGATAGGGGGTTGCCAGAGGGGAAACATAGAAAGGGGATAACATTTAAAATGTAAATTAAAAAATATCCAATAAAAGAAAAATTCTTTCTTATTTATCTGAGGAAAAAAATTCCATATCTCTGAAAATAAAGTTCTATAAAAATAATAAGTGGCCTATCATTTGACCCCATAAGTACTGAATGACAACAACAACAACAACAACAACAACAATAATAATAATAATAAAAGAGCTAAATAAAGAACAGCGGCATCTTCACAGGATGAAGACAGCCTTGTGTCTTGACTGAGGCGTAGATATCTCTTAAATCAGCTGAATGTGTCCAAGCAGTTCTTGCCTTCAAAATAATTACTCAGTGTCTCTGCAGCCATTTACCGAGATGCCGCACAGGGCAGAAGCTCAGTGCCCACTATTCAGAAATACCAAAATGCTACCCCTCTCTGTCTGCTCACCTCCCTTTCTGTTCTCTCTTCCTTTGGAATCATCACATGTAATTTTCAAGTAACCCCCCAGGAAGAGATTTTTTTAAAAAAAAATATATCTTGCTATCAAGTTCTTCATCCCTGCTGTTTCTTTACCCACATGATTGTTCTCCATCCTGTTCTCACCACCTTCCTTGTTTACTAGGAGGTCGTCTCATTTGCCAAAAGAAAGTCCATTTAATTGTTGTCGCTTCTTCTCACACCCTGGGTCATTTGGGGATTTAAAATCATGAAAAATTATCAAATGAACTGACGATTAGTTTCTTCTCTCCTAACCTCAGATCCAAAGCAAGAAGTTAATCAGGACTGGTACAATGGCCCAGCAATGTCCGCCAGTATCTAATCCATCATCTGTAACATGCGCCTTTATCGTCACGGTCTTGAAACACACATTGGAGGTACATCGCTGTCATCTGCATTCCAGGAAAGAAGAATAAAGAAGGAAATAAAAAAAGAAAGTCGCAAGTTTTTAAAACCTCTTTTAGAGGCAACTAATTCAGTCAATAAAGTGGCTGACAAAAGAGAGTGGGGACCCAAGTCTGGATCATCGGTATCTTCCCCAATGCCCGGAGGAGGGAGACAGAGATGGGCAGATTTCAGAAAGGGCCTCCACATACACTCATGCATACACATGCATGTGCACTTATAAGCACCAAAAAACACATTCACATCCATACACCAAATTCTTTAAATATGTTTTCACAAGACTTTGGTCTTGTTCTTAATTTTCCTTAAAAGCCCATCTTCAAAACTGGCCATAGAAAGTAGATTTAAAGAAAAAAGAGAGACATAGACCTGGGATAGGGGAGGCACTGAAGAATCAGTGAGGGTGTCTTTAGCTGTGACTCACAGCACTGGGGATAGGGAACCTGAAGAGGCCACCTTCTGTAGCCAGGCAGGAACTCCAGTGGAGCAATAGAGACACCAAGCGACCCACAAAATCTTCCACCCAAAACATATCCTGACTACCAGAAGTACCGAGATTGGAGTTGAAGCAGAGACTGAGGGAATGGCCAACCAAGAACCGGCCCAACTTGAGACCCATCCCATGGACAAGTACCAATCCCTGGCACTATTAATGAAGCTCTGTTATGCTTGCAGACAGGACTCTAGCATGGCTGTCCTCTGAGAAGCTCCACCCAGCAGCTGACTCAGACAGGTGCAGACAGTAGATGAAGCTTGGGGACTCTTATAGAAGAATAGGAGGAAGGATTGTAGCCCCTAAGGGGATAGGACCTCCACAGAAAGACCAATAAAGCCAACTAACCTGGACCCTTGGGCCTTTCAGAGACTAAACCACCAATCAAATAACATTAGAATATGACCAAAATATGAAAATGTCAAAATAAAAAAAAATCACTATTTCTAAAATTTAAAAAAAAAATGAAGTAACTGTTCAATGTAAGTGTTCTGTTAGTCAAGAGACAAAAATGGAACCTAATTAGATGGTTAGCAAGCTTTCTTTATTCAGAGGGTTTTAAGACACGCTCCTAGATCCTTGGTCATATACTAGTTGAGAGTTGGAAAGTAAGTTCTCTGTTGTTGTAAAAATATAAAAATAATAAAGAGTAACGGTGTCTTTTACCCCGCTTGGTCCGGACTGCAGTGTCCCAAGATATCTGCTAGATATCTTGGCAGAAACACAGCCCAGCCACGCACTTTCCTACACTCAAACCCTCACATAAAAGAACACACAACACAATAATCTTTGACCCAATTGGTAAGATATAATTGTCCATTTAAACATACAAAGCCCAGTACTGTCCATCCCTTGAGAACATTAATAACAACCTGTAAATACACAGAGCAGAATCTTAAAGTCACCTGCCATGGCTTCTCCCCTCTCTCCGTCTCCTGTCTCTCCTTCTCTCCCCTAGTCTCCTCCTCTTCCTTCAAACTTCTCTCCCGCCCATCCTTCCTTCTCCTCCAATGACAGGCCTCCTTCTATCCTGTACCTGTCCCTCACCAGTACTTTACAAATTCAATGGAGAGGTGGTTCTGGTGAAGTCACCTGAGTTCTGAGTCCTTGACTAGGCAGCTGTCCTTGGGGCAGTGGAATTAGCATCAAAATACAGTAACTTCAGGGCAAACCACAACAGTTCTCCACTTGGAATCTGAGCTTGCTGTGGTGACCATTTTAAATAATGCAATCCAATGGTAAGAGATCTCAGAAGTTTCAGGACCAGGGGCCGCAAAAGAGGCAGATCCAGAGACTGATAGCTTGCAGTCCTTGCAGGCCATTAATGCAAATCCTGGGGTCTAAAGGCTGAAGACACTGAACTTCTAATGATGCAAGGGCAGGGAGGCACAGTGCGCCAGTATTGAAGACTGCAGGAGGCTGCTTTGTGACTTCCTTTCTTTGTCAGTTTCTGTCTGAGTTCCTGAAAAAGTGGACCAATCTCTCAATCCACAAACTCACTCGCTAGCCTCCTTGGGAAACCTTAACAGACACATAGGAACCGTGCTTCCCTGTCTCTAGGCATCCATCTACTCCAGTCAACTTGACCTCTGGTATTAACCATGTCAGAAAGGCTGGCACAGGCATTTACCCCAAAGCTCTCAGTCCTAGGGAATTCACACTAGGATCCTTTTGAATACCAGGCAAGGTCTTAAAACATTTCTACTGTCAGTTTGGGAGAGAATAAATCTTCATTTCTGATGGAGAATAAAAAGAGTCTTGCTTTACTTTGGAGCTGCCCTTGAAAAAAGTAGCTTGTTAACCTCTGAACAGGCCAAGGGGAGGAATAAAGGGCTCCCGGGGCACTGCTCAGCCAAGAGAGACTCAAAGGGCAGGTTTTATTAGTAATAGACCCTCTTCCTTCAGGAATTTTATGGGAGGCTGTCAGGCAGCATGGGCTCAGCAGCAGATGCTGCCCAGCTGCCTGGCATCTAAAGGCCTTGATTTGAAAGCATATTCTCTGCGGGGTCTTGATGTATTTTTAAGAAGACAGGCAGAAATTACTTATTCCTCTTGGTATATGATTTCTCATTTTTCTTCCAGCAGAAATGGGGAACGGATTGCTCTGGGATTTGCAAGCTCCCTGAGCATTCCAGAGGGTGGCAGTTAGAATGACAGTAATGACTTCGGTCTCCTCAGAGGGTGGTCCCTTCATTACTGGGCCAGCCTGAGTTGTAGCTCCATCGTCATTCACACCCTGCCACTCCTCTGCTCCATTTCCCACTCTGTCCAGCACAGCTGGGGGCTGAGGAGGCTCTGTGAGCTTTATGCTGCTTTGCAAGCTAGTTCTTATCTCATTGAAAGTGTCTGTCAGCAAAACCTGCCATTTCCCCCAATGGAATATAGGAGAGAAGAGAAGTCCTATGGAGTTCCCTTCTGGAGTCTCAGTCTCTCTCTCTCTCTCTCTCTCTCTCTCTCTCTCTCTCTGCCAGCACATATGTATACACACAAAAGCATTCATGCGTGTATACACAAACACGCACATAGACATATAAGGAAGCTTGAACTTAAAGAACACTTAAGCAAACTGAGAAACAAGCAAGGAGCTTTGAAGAAGGAGATATGGAAATAGAGAGAGTAAACCCCACCTACTTAAGCTGGGTAAGGAGTAAGGAGCTCCCAGTCACAAGAAGAACCCCCCAAGACCTCCTTTCCACAACCATACACAAGACATATTTCTCATATTTTCCTTAAGAAAAGATATGTAAATCCTTCAGTGATCATCTACTCACCTTTGTTCATGGTGAAAAAAGGACAGCAGGGCCTGAAAGATGGCTCAGTGGGAAACATATGCCCAATGACCAAGTTCTACTCCTGGAAGCCCCATGAAGGTGGAAGGGGAGAAACGACTCCAGAAAGTTGCCTTCTGTCTTCCACACACGTGCTTCCCCCTACACATGCATTCACACACAAATACTAAAGCTAAATACGTTTTAAAGACTTTAGACAAATGAATGTTGTCTACGATTGCATTTTCAGGAAAAAGGGAAGGGAAGTGGAAGAAAGAAATGTATTCACACACTTTTACACATACAAGTGCACACAAGAGCTGGAGAGATGGCTCAGTGGTTAAGAGTACTGCCTGCTCTTCCAGAAGTCCTGAGTTCAAATCCCAGCAACCACATGGTGGCTTACAACCATCGGTAGTGAGATCTGATGCCCTCTTCTGGTGTGTCTGAAGACAGCTACAGTGTACTTATAATAAATAAATAAATAAATAAATAAATAAATCTTTAGGGAAAAAAGTGCACACACACATACACACATACATAGTTATGGGAAACTATTAGATTTGTAAATACACTATATTATATTGTATTTTATTTATTATGTTATCTATAATACATTATTATAAATATATTGTATTGTAAATATATTTAAAATATATATAATTGTATATAACTTTTTTGTTTGAAAGGAGCACCATTTCACTTTCCTACTTCAGAGGAATAGCTGGCCAGAGTCTTGATGACGGATTTTAAGTACTCAGCTCAGTTGTTCCATTTCCCCACACGTCACAATCTAAGTAAACCTGGAGACATTCCAAACTTGCTTTCTACCCTTGACGAGTTCCCATGACAGAGAAGTGGCATCAGTCCCATTTGCGATGCGCACTCCAGGCTGTCTTCCACCGTGGCTCTCTCAGGAACTGGGAGGAGCCCAGCTATTGACAGCAGCTGCTCTTATTTAATTGCCTCACCATTTCCCATTAGGTGCCCCTTTCTGCCCCTTTGGGGTGTCTTCTTCAGACTCAGTGCACACAGAGTTTATGCTACTGGAGTGCTGCAAAGAGGACTCGATCCTGCAAATTCCAGACTGACAGAAACTGGGCCTCTGGTTCTAGCTCCAGATTATGACTCAGGCTAAAGGAAAACCCATCAATCTATAACGTATGCTTTCCTGAAAACTGACCTGTTTCACTGTTGAATTAATCTTAGTTTAGGAAGGAGAAATAAGGCAATATCTTTTGATGTGTGCTACCGTATGGCCCCTTGGTCTTTTTGGGCTTAAACAACTCACTCCTCGATCATAACATACAGAAATTGCTACTCCATTGACTCGTCTACACCTTATTACTGAGCCCTTTCCCTGGGTTCTGATTCACTTGGTCTGGGATGAAGCCAGAGAACTTGTATCTTGAATATATGCTCCAATATTCCTGCTGATCCAGCAAAGCACCAGGCTAGACGATTGTTGTAAAATTTGTGACAAAAGCTCCTTTCTCCTTCTTAATTTGCAGTCCATTATACACTGATTCTTTTGTAAAATACGGCATAATAAACTTAAATTACTAAGAAGAGATATTGAAGAAAAGATACGAGACAAAGCCTTGATTTATTGCTATTAGAGTCAAGAGATGTAAGATTACTAGAAAAATCGCTATAAAAGTTTTTACACATTTAGTCAGTTTCTATGCTAATCTAAACTTTGAGTGGTGACAACAGTTCATAGAGAATGCTTGGAATAGCAATTATCAAGTTACCAATTATAAGGTACAATAAGGAACACAGCCGGAGAACCTCAGGGTCCCTTTAAAGGACCACATAGTCAAATATCATTCACAACATGCCAAGCTGTTACTTGCTATCTTATCCCCTGTCCCTGGGGTGTAATAGAGATTTGAAGGAGCTACCTGAACGATTGGCCTGGGTTGAATGCAAGAGCAACTTGAACGAATAGAAAGCTATCTTCCATTGAGCCGGACATGCAGGTTTGCAGAAACGTAAAGTCAGTCACTCCTGTCATTCTTTTTAATGTTGGAAAATACGGTTATTTTCATTAAAGTGTTATAATATTCATGAATTTACTCTTACCTTAAAATCAGTATATTTGCACGTCTCTCCATTTGTATGTCTGTGCAGTAAACATAGATGGTATATAACCTACAGGAGAAAGAATTCTTGGAAGCCCTTTCTAGCTTTCTATAGAAGAGTCCTAAGCCTACACAATTTGATAACTAATAGTTTCAACCATCTTTTGAGAACTCTCCTCCACTGGGGCTGTGAGACCTCCTCTTCAGTGCCTGCAGCTGTAGGGCAGTCATAACTGACTAAGGACACGATTCTTTCTGTGTTGAACACAATGGAAAGGGGGGTTTGGGATGGATTTGATCCTCTTCTGTAACTGCCTCTGTGTAGTTTCTGAAATTCCATTCCAGGTCTCCTAGACCATGATGTAGCCATTTCAAAGCCTTCACATGATAAACCAGGCAGATCTCAACCCTCCCTCCCACAACTTCCTCTGTGGGCTTATTCCCCTTTCTAGATATATCCCTCTCCTCTTTCCTTTCTCTTCTCTCCTTCTTTTCTGCTATGCTTTTAATTAGGTGCAAGATGAACTTAATGAAAATGCTAGGCCTGGGTAGGGCACAGTTGGGGCAAAGGGTATTGGCCTCTGAGATAGATGCCAGTGGGCCCTGGCTCTGGTTTGAATTTGTGTAATTACTATGACAGATAACAGCAATACAGCTAGCATATTCTGGGCATTGCTTGTGCTGATCTCCTACGTCTTTGACAAAGATCAATGGATTTTGCTTCTGAAATACCAACTGGAAGATGGGGTTAACAGACCCATTTATAAGAATTGGACACTGGACATTGACAGTTAGTATCCTTGTTGGTGAGAAAAGCAAGATTTGAACCTAGAAAATCCATTCACAAAACATATACCCTCTACCATAAGCCACTGGAAAATCGATACACAGTTGGGGGGTGGGGGATCACACAACAGAGTTACCCCTAGGAGGCACATTGATTTCTGTCCTCTTGATATGTTTTGTCTGCAAGACATAGAGTGTTTTCAGATGTCTGCTGACTAAGATGTGAGAGTGAATGTGTGGATGTGGGAAGGACACAGGCATGGAAGAACCTAGAGGGCTAAAAGAGAAATGCTTTGTTAAGAATTTGCAGGATGGTGGAGGCCAACTCCTGTGGAGCATTGGTGTGGAGGGAGGAAGCCCTGAGGGAATGAATGTGTGTTGTTGACATGGGCAGAGAGAGCTATGTCAAGAGGGAAATGGCAAAACTTTTCTTCTAGTCCATGTGGATATTGATAGTATCTGTGGAAAATGTCCACCATGCCTTCCTTCCTACTGATATTTACGATCTGATAGTTCCTACCAGGACTAGCTACAATTGTCCCCTTAATCAGCTGTATCCCATACACCTTGCCTCCTTGTTGATCTGTGTGTAATAAGCCTGCATCCTTGTTCAGCTATATATAAAACCTGTTTGACGCTATACAACAAACACACTAAGTTTGAAGGGTGCTGTGATTTCTACAATATATATATATATATATTTCTAATATGTAACAGTGATTACATTATAATATATTATGTACTTTATAAATTACATTATATATATTACATTTACTTATGCTATTTATATGCATGTGTCCATGTGTACGTGCGTGCATACGTGTGTGTGTGTGTGTGTGTGTGTGTGTGTGTGTGTGTGTGTGTGTAAAACAGGAATGACCCATTATATACACGGAAATCAGACAAAAAGTTTCTAGACTCGGTTGTCTCCTTCTAACATATAGGTCCTGGAGACTGAGTTCAGGTCCCCAGGTATAGCAACACATGCTTTTCCGACTGAATCATCTCACCAACTTCCCCCATAAATGGTAAACACCATGGTTATAATTTTTGTCCTAATTAGGGTTATTATTGCTAGGCTGAAACACCATGACCAAAAGCAACTTGGGGAGGAAAGGAGTTATTTAGCTGGCATTTTGACCTTGAGGATGTCAGGACAGGAGCTTGAGCAGGGCAGGTACCTGGAGGCAGGAGCTGATGCAGAGACCATGGAGAGGAGGAATGATGCTTACTGGTTTGCTTGTCATGGCTTGCTCATCCTAGTTTCCTAAAGAACCCAGTACCACCAGCCCAGGGATAGTACTATACACATTGGCATGGCCCACCCATATCAATAACTAGTTAAGAAAGTGACATTCAGTCAGATCTTATAGAGGCATTTTCTCAAATACAGTACCTATCTTTTATATGGTTCTAGTTGGTATCAAGTTGATAAACTTGCACAATTAGCTTATACTAATATTCTCCCATCCTCTACACAAGACAGGGAGGTCTTTACGCTACAGGTTCATTCCATGATCCTGTTCACTTTCCAGACATGCGGAGAGTGAAAAGCAAAGCCATCTGCTAACAAAGCCAATATCTGACAGTGTGTTTCCAGCACACAACACATAGTCTCTCATGGATGTAAGGAACGATCAACCACAGGTTTATAATGAAACATAATTGCATGCCGAACAAAATATGGGATTGTTTGAAAAAGGAAAAGGAGAGAACGAATATCAGGAGGCAAGTATTGGTGTTTGTCATATCTCAGATTCTGCAGAACCTAACAGAGGGCCAGATGCAAGGCTCAGCAAGTGCTGGTTGAATAAGTAAATGAGCTATAATATATATATATATATACACACTCAAATATCAGAAAATATAGAAAAAATGCAATACAATAGAAGGTAGTGGAGGAGCAAGACATTTACCTGATCAATGCATTGAGAGGGAGAGATTTGTCTCCAGTTACCCTGTTTGGTCTTCCTCAAGTTTTTATGCTCTCTTCTCTCTATGTCCCCTGTTTATTAACTCCTCATGGAAATGTCACACCAGCTATATCTACCCAAAGTTTCATTAACTCTAAACTATTTTTTTCTCTATGCTGAAATGTCTCTCTCTAGGGAAGTGTTTGAAGTGAAGCGGTTTTTAGTAGAGAAACATTTGGAAATGCAAAAGTAACGACAGCAGCAACGAAGACAGAAAGACTCCTGCGATCCAGCATGTCAGTCTCAGTTTCGATGTAATTTTTCTTTCTGTACACATATTTTCACTACACGTTTGGAATACATTCCACATGATGTTTTGTTAATTCCTTAATTTATCTGTCAAACGCTTTCTGGCCTCACTGAATGGATGTTTCCTATCCTGTAACTGCTGTCACTTGGGATTCCACTGCAGGCTCATTTGTACTTAGTCAGTCAGTCCTATGTGTCAGTCTGGGTCCTAAGAGAAGCAAATGTCAAGAGGGAATGAGGACTGCGAGACACTTAATGGAAGGAATGCCCTTCATGGATGATGGAGAAGGAAACAGGAATAGGCAGGGAAAAACTTAAGAGCAGATGTGAACCTGGTCCCAGTGAAAGAGTGTGAGGGAGGAGACTTGGGCAGGACAAGCCCTAGAGGGTAGAACTAAGAAAGTCAGAGCCAAGCCAATCGGGAACTTTAGAGCTGATTGTTCTTTACATTAGACCTGGTGGGAAAGGACTTGTCCTAGGACCCACCCCAACTATGCCTGTTTGCAGGCAGTCACCTGTATAGAGTGGAGCCTCAGCCTGGAGCTGAAGTTACATCCAGTAGACACTCTTGGTCAAAGACATTGTTCCAATAGGTTTCCAAGAATCTACATGGGTGTCTTACGTGCATTCACACAGTTTGCCACCATAGCATAATCTAATCAGCCTGAAATAGTAGCCCTCTTGTGTCTAGAAGCTAAGATTTTTTTTACCGCACAAAATTGAGGAGGTCACCTCTACACATTGGCTCTTTCGGGCAGTTGTCATCCTGCATTTATAGTGCTGACTGTGGGAGACCTGCTTGTCATTGTTGATGACAAAGGAAGGCCACCCAAGCCAACATAAGCAACAATTAGGAGATAAGTAAGCCCATGGTGCCTGGTACAAAGAATCAAGTGTTTTCTCAGAATAATAATTCTCCTAGGCCAGTGCAGCAGTGGATTCTGGGTCTCTCATGGTATCATCAATCTGACAGTCTGTATTGATCTCTGAAGATTGACTGTTTGAAGCATACCTTTTCTGGCCAGCATTGCCTGATGCAGGAGGTCTATTTTAACTGTTTCTGTTCATGCTGGTTCTGTCTAATCCTGAGACCAAAACTCAGGCTTTATAAAGGGCTTGCTACCTATTACCTGAACACAACATGGGAAATTTGGTACATTTCATTTGTTGCACAAATAAAATAAAATAAAATAAAATAAAATAAAATAAAATAAAAACATTAGGGATAAGAGATGGCCTCAGCAAGAGTCAAACTTCAGCACGATAGCATGGAGAGCTCAGAAACATGAATTATACCACCTGGAGTCAAGGAAGCCACTTCCAGTCTTTTGTTCAGTATGTTAGTCAACCATCTGTGATGCCTGCCTCTTAAGGGAAAGGACACATAAACTATCAGGAATGCATCTCACAGTTGAGTGGGAAAAATCATCTGTAGAATGGGGCAGCTGGGAACTGATGAACTCATAGGTTATGGTAAGGGATAGAGGTCCTGGGCAAAGCTGCAGACAGCATGCCTTCCATTTACCTGTGTCAGGGTATGAGCAATGAAACTTTAGAAAGTGAGGGCTGAAAGCTGGCTGTGGTGGTACTTGTCTTTAATCCCAGCACTTGGGAGCAAAGGTGGGCAGATCTCTGAGTTTGATGACAGCCTGGTCTACAGAGCAAATTTTAGGACAGCCAGGGCAACATGGGAAAACACTGGAGAGAGAGAGAGAGAGAGAGAGAGAGAGAGAGAGAGAGAGAGAGAGAGAGAGAAGGAAGTGAGGGTTGGTGACAAGTGGAGGCTTCAGGCCCTATGTCATGTGACCACTTTGTACTAATCCTTTGCCCTGTAGGCCTAGTTCGGCCTTACTGGTTTATCTGATATTCTAAGGAAAAACTGGAAGGATATACATGGATGTGAAATTTCTGATTTCTAAGTGTTGGTAGACACCGGAAAGTCCAAACAAGATCATCATGTAAGTCTGCAGTACACCACTTCTTTGGAATTCTTACCGCTCAGAGCAGCTTTCCCTAATGTAGTCCCTCCATCCCAGGGCTAGAGAGATGGATGTGAGCTCACAGCACAGCTGCCTCATCCCCATCTCCATGGGCTCTGCGTCCAAGAGCCCACAAAGCACAGACAGAAGATTGCAATAGGTAATATAAGTAGTCTGGAAGTGGCTTTAAGATATATGGATGAATATATAGAATATATACAAATGTTAAGCATTTTGAATGAGGAATTTGCACATTTGCAGAGTTTAGTATCCATTGCAATCCTGAACCATCCTCAGAGGATACAGAGGGACAAATGGGAAGTAAGTTAGAATTCAGTTCTACAAGTGGCAGAAAACCAAATATGACAATTGTTTAAAAGGTGATAGGAATTTTTTTGATCTTCTTCTGTAACATAAATAGAACCAGGAAATGTTATTCAGCCTTGGTCAGCAATTTCCAAATCCTCAGGGATGCGGGCTCCTTGTAATTTGCTGCTCAACCATGTTTGAAGCATGGCTTTTCCCTTGTATCCAAACACTGTGGTCTCTCCCAACGAGACCACAGTCAGTGCTCTCTTGAAACATGGTTAGTCCTAACTGAGAAGTGCTGTGCTAGCTTGTCGTCAAGTCTCAAAGACTTATCGCAATCAAAGAAGGCGTGCTAGAAGTTAACTTGCCCCTGTCTATTCTCCTTAAGATGTGGCCCTTAAGATGTGGCTGGGGATGTGGCCGTGTCATGTAGGCTTTGATGTGACATTTCTTTCCTGATACTCATTAGTCCAGCAGTCAGTACTGATCTCTAAAGCTTGGCCACGTCTACTTGAACCACACCGCTTCTGGTGAGCACTCCCTGTGGCAGAAGATCCATTTCAGTTTGCCCAGTTCACTCTGGCTTCCTATCTAACCCAGAGACTGACAACTCAGAGTTTTTGAATGAACTTGTTGCCTCCCAGGAATAAGCCTATTCTTGCCCTACCTTAAGGACTGTACTTGGGCTGGAGAGAGGCTGGAGAGATGGCTCAATAGTTAAGAGCATTGACTGCTCTTCCAGAGGACCTGAGCTCAATTTCCACTAACCACATGGTGGCTCACAACCATCTGTAATGGTCTTGGATGCTCTCTTCTGGTGTGTCTGAAGACAGTGATCATGTACTCAGGACATAAAATAAATAAATAAATCTAAAAAAAGAAGATTGTACTACCCCCCTTTCCTTCTCAGGCAAGGCTGAGACCTTCAAGAGGGCCCCGTCTTTGTATGTAGGACTCTGCTCCAGCTCTCTGTTCATCTACTTTGACCAGACGCTGCCACCAGTCTTCCTGTCTTCCTCATGCTTTCTTAGGAGCTCAAGATGTTTTCCCAAAGGTCAGTGTCCCCAACAGACCTTAGCTCTTACAGTTGAGTGGTGCTTTCTTAATTTTGGGGTAAAGCCATAAAGAAAGGTGAGATTTTTTTTGGCCTATACCCCTATGTTTTGTCTAATTTGTTTTCCTTTTATAAAAATATAAAACCCTATAGTAACAGGCAGTGATGTGTCTCTTCCTTTGTGGTCCTGCATATGAGTTGCTCAAAATACATCAGTTAGTGACCGTCTTTATAGCTGGGCAGCTGGGTGCTTGAGAGTCCTCTCATGAGGTAGCGGGTGGCTCTGCATTTTATGGTCCCCTCTTCTGGATTTGTGGCCACCTTTTGTCCTTCCATTTTGAGAACTATGTGGCTCAGCCTCGTGTAATTCTCCATGCTTCTTGCTCTGGCTGTAAGTGGCTTAATAGCAGCATCTCTGACTTTAGTTGTGAATGGGAGGTTTCAAATGCGTGTTTCCTATGTCTGTTTTTCAAGGGCCCTTTTGCTAGTACAATTATATATTATTATTATTATTATTATTATTATTATTATTATTATTATAGAAGACTTTTTGGTGAATTTATTTGGGCTTCATATATTACAATAAATATTTGGAAGATTGTAGGGTATGTGAATCTTTGATACATAAATGCAGTGCAAATCTATAAAGAAATAAACTGCATTTTGTAATAATTCATACCACGCACATATCCCATCGAACAGAACTATTTGCCATTCTGTGGAGAATGAAGGTCTAAACACTAGAATATTATTTAACTGTTAAAATATACCAATTGGCTTATGCATAATTTTTCTAGAAATCTGACCATAATAGGTAGAAACAAAAACGTATCTTAATATATATAAATGTGTGAATAAAATATGTGAAAGAGCATGCACACAATAATTACAGTAAGACTAGAGAGGGCTGCTGGGGTAGCACAGGAGATAAAAGGGCCCTCCTGGACAAGTCTGATGACCTCATCTCCTAATCCCATGGTAGAAGGAGTGAACCAGCTCCTGGGCGTTATCCTTTGACCTCCACAGTGCTGTAAAAAGGCTAGATATTTGTCTAATATGGGATATGTTTTTATCCTTAATCTCCAGGTGGAAAGTTATTAGGGGGAAGGGGTTAATTTCATCTACTACATTTATTTATGAATGATTTATTTAACTTTTCTGAGTTTTCTGTATATGAACCTTAACCTAGGTATGGTAGTATGAGGCTGTAATCTCAGAACTTGGGAGGCTAAGGCAGTTAGATCATAAATTTGAGGTCATTCTCAGCTAAATAGGGAGTTGTAGCCCTGCCCTGCGCTAAGTAGTGAGATCACATCTGAAACCAACAAGCACACAAATTTACAAAAGAAAGGGAATAAATCTTAAACATTCACAGTGAAAATACAATTGGAAATTAGTCCCTATGCCCTTAAGGTTTGGCTAATATTAAAGACTTCAGTGACTTTAAAATAAAAGGTACAGCTATGGTGGGGCCTCGAGTCTTATTTTTATCATGAGAATGTTTATCTGTCACTTAAATTTGGCCATTAGTGTTGGTTTCCTGGAAGAAAAAAATGCATCACTCTCTTTCCAATTGCAGGCAAGAATGTTGACTGAAGATATATACTTAAGGGACTAGATGAAAAACGGAGGCTCGGCGTTAACATCTAATTGCTACAGAGCCCAGAAGGTAGAAAAATGAGAATGTCTACATGGAATCTCTCTCTCCTTCTTCCACCTCCTGACTTTACGTCAACTGAAGTGGAGCAATTTGCTCATTTTCTTTCTTAACTATACCAGGGAGATGTTTTAATAAGTCCTTGCTGGCAAGCTCCTAGTACCACCAATTTATTTTTCCCATCAGTCAATTTCGTCTCCATTGTCTGTAGAACTGTTGTTATGTCTTTTGAAAAATGGGAAAAGTCTTATGGTTAAGTAATAAAGAAATAATCCTGGGTGACAAATGCATGGGAAAGCAGGAGTGAGCAAGATGTAATGTACGAATGAGTCAGGACCATCATCATGTTTCCAAACAAAGACAAGTAGTGGCAGATGCCCAGTCATAGACCTTCATCTTCTTCTCTTTCTACTTGGGGCTCCCTAGTCCCTGACTTTCCAGCCATGACAGTGAGGGGCTACTTTGAGGGTTGATGAGAGGACTAGAGTAGTGTCTTATGTTGGTTGGATCTCTTGGAAAGGATACATGCTTGCAGGAATCAGCAGGGGGCTTATATAGGAAGAAAGAAAGCCAATTCAATGTTCTAACCTGCTGTGGATTCAGAGCATATCTATGTAAGAGGAAAACTGAGGCATTATCTTTCCTGTTAATCACTTTTCATTCGCTGTGGTAAAGTATCTATGAGAAACGATTTTGGGCATTTCAGTTTCAGAACTTGGAGTCTGTCATTCAGGTAAGGGATGGTAGGACCAAGCAGTTCATTTCATGATGTCTAGGAAGCAGAAAAAGAAGATTCCTATTCAACAGACCTCATCTAGCCCTTAGCATTGTGTAATGCTATTCATATTTAGGGTAGGTCTCTCCCTACTTAGTTAATTGGCTCATTAACACATCAAGATATGCTTTACTACTCTCCTAGGTAATCTCCATCTAACCAAGTTGCTGCTCAAGATTATAACTTCCTCCTACTCTTCTCAACAGCAGAGTACATCATTAGCCTGAGGCAGTCCTGTGAGTGGGCTGAGCACATCACACAACTCCTTAAAGGATTCTAGGTACTGGTTGTGTGCCTAGAAAAGATGTCTGTGAAGGGATTGTAGATGAGGTGGATTACTCTGGTTCCAAAGGCTGAATTACTCCATTTTTCTCACTGATGTTGGAATAGAGGTTAGGGAAAGGGAGTGGAGAAAAGATATGAGGAAACAGAAAAGGGATGGAAAGGGGGTAAAGAAAGGGAGGGGTGTAAGTGCAATGTGTGTAAATGTGACTCTCTTTCTCTCTTTCAGTGTATGTGTGTTCCCATAATTCCCCATGGTAAATGATGCTAGCAAAATGTTGTCCACAACAGATCAATTATATTGCTAACACTTGTGCTCATTTACATGACAAGAACATATGTAGAACTGACAAAAAAGAGGCAAGGAGAATGCATGGAAACACTTGCTCCCTGTCAATAAGTATTGGTCCTCTAACTGTAAACCCACATGGGGTTCTCTTCTGTGTTTAGAGTACAGCATTAAGGCACAGAGGAACTGTGATTTTCAATTCATTACTTGTGTCAAAAGTAACTTTCAAACTCTACACTCTGTCTTTTCCAGAATATTGCATAACTCTGAATCAGCAATAATAATTAAAAATTTAAAAACTAAACTTGGTGCGAGACCAGACATTGGCTGAGCATTCTGTACTTTGGCTTTGGCACAAGTATCACCAGGCAAATTTGGCAAACTTGGCCTGATCTGTTGGGTTGGTATCAACTAATTTTCCATCAAAGACCAAAACTATTTTTCATGGAATAAGAGCTCTTTTAATTATTCCATGGTGTCCACACATTGTGACCTGCACCCCAAACTTCTCTGCATAGAACCCAACTCTGTAAGGACTGGAAATTAATCATACCTGATGATGTCATCTATAGTGTGGAGGATAATGTTCTCAATAGGGAATACACCCCATCAGCACCAATTGGTGACTGCACCGAATTGGTGACAGTACTACTTTGGGGGAGGGGAACCTATAAGAATTCCCCTTGGAAACTCTTAATAGCAATTGATGACATAGGACAGGTCCTTTAGAAGTAGAGTCTGCACAGTAAGATGTAACCATCAAGAGCCAACTATATGAGAATGAGACAAACAAAATATGAAGAAAAAAGCTGAACAAGGAGGTGATCTCTTCTGGAGATTATTAGCTAGATCTTATTGAAGGATGTATAGCTTAAATTGCAGGGAGTTGGGCTAGATTAAGGAACAGGGTTGGCTTTGAGTAGCTCATGCTATATTGATGTCTTGTCTTTGGTAAGTGGGGAACTTCATGTGTGTGGGCTCATGCATGATCAGAGGCAATTTCTTGAAGAGGTAACATGGCTCTGGGTTTTGGGGTTGCACATGCATAAGAGGAATCATCATCGGGAAAGGGTCCCAGGAGTATCTACTTCAATTTGAAAGTAATTTATTTCAAATGGGGTTGGGGAACAATGTCCTATATGAATATAAGAGGGGTGACTAACCCTGAGGGCATGCTGACTACACATTACAAAGTTAGCAAAAGCAAGCAAACTCATGCAGAAGCTAGACAAGCAAGTCAAATAGACCATGCACTGATAATGATTTCTATGTGAATATTTGTACAGATAATAGCAGAAAGCTATTCAGGCTTCACATTTGTTCTCACCACGAACCTGGACTTTGTAGACTTATTCTTTTGTAACTCCAATGGATCCTGGGGTGAGGAGATGATTCAGGCCTCCATAGAACTTTGGAGAGGTTTGTTGGGTTGACAACTTTATGAAGGATTCTTTCCAGGCAACTCATATGGTCTAATTCTGCTCATGTCAAAGTGATCCAAGGATGTGGGGATCCTGCACAGAGTGCTTTATCTCCCGGGAAGACAGCCAGTATTTTCTTGTCATACTGAGTGATGATGTGCTAACTTTATTGCTCCAAGGACCTGATACAAGGAAAAGGTGATTTCCCTTAGAAACAGCCATGTATCTGATTCTCATACCCAACCTAATACACTCAGCACAACTCCTGCTTAGCTTGCTTTATTTTCTACTTACTTGTAGCCATTAAATGAAAAGAGCCTCACCTCGCCGAATACCCAATCATCAACAAATATTTGTCAAATGAATAAGTATTGAGTTATTAGGTTCCCTGCTACAAAGCTTACCTGTGTTGATCTGTTCATACAGCTGTAAGAGAGCAGCTAATACTGGAAACTTACACAGAATAGAAATGTAGTTAGCTTACGATTTGGAGACTGGGAACTCCAAGATCAGCAGGCTATATCAGCAGACAGCAATCTACTGAACTATAGCATAGCAAGTCATAACACTGGTGGAAAAGCAGAAGACAGGAGGGACCAAACTCATCTTTTATAATGGTCTCATTCTCCCTATAACACTCTGTGATAACTACGTTAACCTAGTCACAAAGTCAGGGCCGTTATGACCTAATCACTCCTTTAAGGTCTCTCCTCTCAACACTATTACTGTGGGGGACTGAGTTTCTGATACACTGGGAGATATGTCATTGGGAGATTCAGACACATTTGAGAGATGCAGTCAAACCATAGCACCACTCACATGTATTCTGTTCTCTGAGGTTTAAATCTGAGCTGTCTATGGTTGCTTTTGGAGGCAGGTTTCTGACAATGAGAGAACAACACAAGGGCAATCAGAGATCTGGAAGCAGGCGGAAGAGTGAGGATAGACCTTCTCACCCCTGTTTGCTGCCATGCTACCGTGCAGAAGGATCATTTTAATAGTGCCACCAGCTAAAGGAGCTTTTAGCTTCCTGCTCCTCTCCGTCCTCCCCCTTCTTTCCTCCCTTCTCATTGTTTTGGAAGGACCAGAAGCAGCTAGATGATCCACCTTTCTCATAGGTTTGCATCTAAGTCTGCTGGGCTCATCCTAGTTTCCAGGTCCTGTCAGAATTCCAATTTCCTCTTGTCTTCCTAGGTGTTGGGATAGGGCCCCCTTCCAAGGGTTCCTGCTCTAGAGCTTTCTTTTTGCCTCCCTCCAGGATCTATGTAACTCTGTTCTCTTGGTTAAGTGGCCTTGTTTTCTCTCACTTACATCATCAGAGATAATGAGCATGTTGAACAATTACCCCACATGTATACATCTCCAATATACTGGAAAACATACAATCATTCTTTAGTATCCGTGGCACTTGATTCCAAACCCCTTTTTAGATGTCCACATCCATGGACTCAGAGGTCACTTACGTTACCTGACATAGCATTTGACTACAGCATTCATGTACTCGAAGTGATTCTAGGTTAATTTTAATGCTCAATACAATGGAATGCTATATAAATAGTTGTTGTCATGTTGTACTGTTCAAGGAAAAACGACAAACATCCTTTATACTGTCAGATACATGTGTTTCCTAAAGCTGACTGAAGCTACAGATTTGGAGGACAGACTGGAAATTGTTGTCAGTCCGTTTGCCTTAGAAGTCCAACTTATTGTTTATGCTTCCTCAAAAGTTTTAATTTGCACACAACAAAATTCACTCTTGTGTGCATGGTTCTGTGAGTTTAGATGAACATAGCTGTGTGATCAAGGTTTAGAATACTGTCATTACCCCACCCAAATTCCCTAAAGGCCCACTCTCGTCCAGTGTCTTCCTTCGTGATAACCTTTTATCATTCTCTATTCTTATAATTAGCACTTCGTATCCTCCATCTTTTTTCCTTGGCATCCTTCAGGTGAGAGTCGTCTCTGCTTTTATCTGAGCAATCTACTCATTTTCCATTCTTACGCAACATCCCACTGCGCGTAGCTTTTCTATTCGCCAAATGAGAGACTTCCAGGTTGCTTGTTTTAGGCACCTCTGAAGTAAGTAGGTATGAACATTCTATGTTCTAACGTTCTACTGTGGTAGTACATTTTTCATTTTTCTTTTCTTTTTTTTTTAAATTTTATTTATGAGTACACTGCAGCTGTCTTCAGACACACCAGAAGAGGGCATCAGATCCCATTACAGATGGTTGCGAACCACCATGTGGCTGCTGGGATTTGAACTCAGGACCTCCGGAAGAGCAGTCAGTGCTCTTACTCTCTGAGCCATCTCTCCAGCCCCCTCATTTTTCTTAGATATTTGCCTAGAAGTGGGAAGTCGGTATCAGGTTGTAACTATGAATTTAACTTTATCATAAATGGTAAAGTTGCTCCAAGGGGCTGAACCTTTGTGCATTCCTTCCTGTTTTGTATACTCATGGCAAAAGGCATTTAGTGATTTGGTATCATTTGGTGGCCACGGGCTTTAGTATATCTATAAAGTAGGGACGCCAATGGGCAATCCACATCGAAAGGAGTGTGTACAAATGAAATGGATTAATAGATGTCTAGTAGCTGTGTGTTTGTGACCATTGCTGTTATCTTTCTGAGGCCTGTCACCCTTCTGAGCTACTTGATGCTCACATTTCCTGGGAAACAAAGCTGAGAGGTCAGGGCACTTCCTCCAGGCTGAAAACCCGGAAACCTACTTTCCATCTCCAGTCTCATCAAACCATTGCACCGCCGTTATTCTTAGAAGCCATTCTATATATAATGCAATGTCCGTCTTGACTGTGCCAATGTCCAATTTTAAAGACAGCAGCATCGGAACTTCAGTGATTAAAGGAAGCTTTGAATTGTTATCAAATAGAGTCTCGTCTCCATCAAAAAAAAAATAGGCTTTTAATAGGAACACAGCTTGTGATTTATGCTATCTGGCTTTGATCTGCAGTGCGAGCTGCATTGTCAACGTTACGATGAAATTACCCTGCAATCACAAACATACAGCTCAAACTCGGAGCCGCACGGGAATACCTCATTTATCCTGCGTGGTGCATCTCAAGCACAAACATACATCCCCTACGCCCTCTAGTGGCACATTTAGAAAGCTGCCTCAAGAATCACTCGAGGCCCACTTGTTACTGAAATCCAGAGAAACAAATAGTTTCCACAGGAGTTGGGAGAGACATAATATTTGCTTTCTATTGATTGAATGAAAAAGAGTTTGCATTTCACTTATATAAAGTGATATCGTTGCCAAAGTAACGGCCTGGAACTCAGCCGTAGGGCTTCTGCGAATTACCCTTTCTTGGCACTTCATTATTTATTAAAATAACAATAAACAAAAGTCTACAAGCCCTGGCAGTGATGGATTTTGACTCCAGATGGCCTCTTGGGGGCATGAAGTTCCTCTCCTCTCCTCTCGTCCCCTCTCTTACTCTTTCCATGTTTGGAAGTTGTGGGAATGGCACTAACTGCATACGGCACATGAACGGTGCTCCTGAACTCTATCTACTCCTGGCTCCTTACAGAGTGATCTCGCTTGGATACAGGGTCTTTACAGCTGAAATTGTTGAGGCCATACTGGACGAGGTGGGCCCTTGGTCCCACAGTGAGTGATGCCATTAAAAGATGAGTCCTGGACACATGAGTAGCAGGTAGGGGAGCAACCAGTGATGCAAAAGATGCAGACTGGGGTAGCACCGTTCCAAGCTGATGAATGCCATGCAAAGGGCTGGTGTGCAACGTCAGGCCCTGGAGAGGTGTCTGGAATGTACTCTCGCTTTCCAGAATGAACCAGCTTAGATAATGCTCTTACATTTAGACTTCCTGATTCTTGGACTGTGAAAGAAATTACTTTTTCTGGCCTGAACTTTGAGTGGTTATTTGTTCCAGTAACTTGGAGTGGGCATATTTAGTCCAGTGCATAAGGACAATGGCAGTTCATGATTACAATCGCTTCATTTAAGTTTATTCGTAGTCCCCGGGGCAGCACCAAGATAGTTACTATTATCACACCCATTTTACAGATAAGCAAAACTGTTCCAGAAAAGTTAAGTCACCTGCTTAAAGGAATGATTAATGCTTGTCTTTTAGGCGTGTTTGTCATGTATGCTAAGGCACCATCTATCTTAGTTTGGGTTTTCTTGCTATGAAGAGACACCATGACCAAGGCAACTCTTAGAAATAAAAAGCATTTAATAGGGGCTGGCTTACACCTTCAGAGGTTTAGTCGATTATCATCATGGTAGGAGGCATGATAGCATCCATACAGGCATGGTGTTGGAGAAAGAGCTAAGAGTTTATATCTTGATCCACAGGCAGCAGAAGGGACTGTGTACCACACTGGGCATGGACTAAGCATGGAGGAAAGCCCACCCCACAATGACACACTTCCTCCAACAAGACCACACCCACTCCAACAAGGCCACATCTCCTAATAGCGTTGCTCCCTCTGGGCCAAGCACTCAAACATGTGAGTCTATGGGGGCCATACCTATTCAAACCACTACACTCTCCAAGGCTGTTCTATGTTTTTTTTTTTCTGTTTCACCTCTAGTTTTAATTCCACATCATGAACAAATGTCACATACATTAGAAATGTCATATGTAAGCTACATAGGTCTCCAGTGAACAATGTCATGTTTTAATGTAACCATAGACATGTGGCAACCCTCAAAGCACTTGACACATTCCTTCCTTGGTGGCATGCTCTGAAGACATTTGATATCAAAATGCTGTGGAGAGCAATGTAGGTTCTTTAGAAAACATTCAGAAGGTACACAGCAATATCAGGGGGAAATTTCCCACACTGCCCTTTGTCCTACACAAAGAGGTAATTTTTGCTAATACGTAGAGTATCTTTTGAGCTGTTCTCTATGTGATATTTGCACTTATGTGCATGCATAAATGGGTCGGTGCACACAAGAACAAACACTTTTTCCAGTGTGCCATCATTTTATAAATGTCTTCTTGGAGCTTGCTATTTATTTAACCTAATAAAAAGTCCTGCCATCTTTTATTTTTGGGTCATCTAGATATACTTGGCAACAGCAACACCTTGACTGCTATCAATAATTTCTACTTTAGTGTGAAATACATTTCCAAATGAAGACAACTTTGAGTGTGAAGAGAAGGTGAAGGCTGGCGCTGTAGATCAGTGTTAGTGCACCTGTCTCCTATGTACAAGAACTCACATTTGATTCTGAATAGTCGGAAGATGGAGCCCGCATTCCCACAGGCTTTCTCCATCCTATTCCTCTCATTTACAGTCTCGTTGCTAGGGGTACCAAAGGGAAGGCCTATATTTACAAAGCTCCATTGCATCTTGGCATGGGGGTAGGGTGCACTGTGTTTGGAAGGCAGCTGGGGACAGATTCATATTCTGACCCATCAGCTCCTTGGTTGTGGCAGGTTGTCGCCTGTCTATAGCTGCGGCTACAGAGGAACCCATTTATTGGGAAGTACCAAGGCTAAAGTCATGTGTTCCCATAGCTAGTGTGGCAGTGGCTTACTGACCTCAGATCACAATAGAACCTTTGTAGTGTAGAAGGGTCAGCAGGGTCCTTTCTAGGACTGAGGAAGTGGTTGCTTTGGGAGGCTCATCCTGAGGTCTTTTGGGAGTCTCTGTCCTCTCTTCTCAATGATTTTGTAAGCACCTATGTCCCCGTGGTAGATTTCTTTCTGAGACAGGTGGCTTCTCACATCAGCCATGGCATCGTTATTAAATAAAGGGGCCAGAGGAAGGACAGAGAAGGGCAAAAGAATAGAAGTTTCTACACTGAAGCAGCACTTCTGAATTATTCACGTACATTAATGGAAATGAATCATTTCAATTCATTAATCGATAATGAAATGAATAATAAGCAACAGAGGGTGACCTAAAACATTTCTATTTGGATTTTAATATTGAATCTGAACTTCTAATTTAATGTGATGGTTAATGCCCCAGGAGTCCATATGACTGCTGAGAAATCATGAAACCACATTGAGAATGGGTGACATCCTCGCTTTCGGACCTCCTCACTGAATTTCTTTCCGTATAAGGGTAATTAAACTCATCCCTCATGCTAAGTTTTTGAGGCTATAGGAACATTGTTAACAAATATGGAGCCTCTGTTTAGGCATGAATACGACCAATGATTAGTGTGATGGCTAAATGTAATTGTCAACTTGATTGACTTGAGAAATGCCTAGCAGATAAATGAAGCACACTGTGTGTGTGTGTGTGTATGTGTGTGTGTGTGTGTGTCTGTGTGTGTGTGTGTGTGTGTGTGTGTGTGAGAGAGAGAGAGAGAGAGAGAGAGAGAGAGAGAGAGAGAGAGAGAGAGAGATGGCATTTGTAGAGATGATTAGACAGTGAAAGGTTTGTTCAACAGATGAACTAGCCACTTGATGGATTCATATCATGGCATAATTGAAAGGTGGAGGAAGGCAGGAAGTGGAAGCTAGTTAAAAGAATTGCCCACTGGGAACATGTCCTTGGGAGCTATATCTGCCCTGACCTGTTCCTGTATTCTTTTGCTTTTCTTCCTAAGGACCATGATATGAAGTGCTTTGCTCTGCTACACCTTTCCTGCCACGACAGACTGTCTGATACCTTTTAAACCGTGAGCCAAAGCACCAAAGCAAACAATTGGTTGTCTGTTGTTCAAAGTATAAGGATTATCATTATTAGTCAACATGGTCTTGCTGCTTTGTGTTGTGTGAGTGTGTGAGTGTGTATATGAGAGGGGGGGTGAGAGAGACAGAGATAGAGTCAGAGATGGACAGAGACAGAGACAAAGAGACTGTGTATTCATGTGCATGTGAATGCATATACAGGCCAGAAGTCAAGCCCGGGTGGTGTTTTGAGGCAGGATTATTCACTTGCCCATTAGGCTAGACTGGCTGGCCAGTGATCCCCAGGTAATCATCTGTCTCTGCCTTCCCAGTGCTGGGAGTGTAAGTGAGCCCCAACATCCCCCAATTTTTTATGTGAGTTCTGAGGGTTGAACTCAACTACTTATTTTTCCAAAGGAAGAACTTTATGCCTGAGCCTTCTGTCCAACTCCCCTTGTCTTTCCCTTGAAGCACAACATTAAAGAAAAGGCAATGTTTTGACATCTTCACCCAAACCCAGATAAGAGAAGAAGGACTCTTAATTGAGGAAATGTCTCTATAAGATTGGCCTGTAGGCAAGTCTGTGGGGATTGCTTTGATTAGTGATTGGTATAGGAGGGCCCAGCTCACTGTGGTGTTACCAACACTAGTCAGGTAGTCATGGATGGTATTAAGCAAACAGGATAAGGAAGCCATGAGAGCAAGGCAGTAAGTAGCACTCCTCAATGGCCTCTGCATCAGGTCCTGTCTCCAGGTTACTTCCCTGTTTGAGTTCATGTCCCGACTTCAGTCAGCAATGGAGTGAGACTTGAGAGTTGAAAGCTGAAATAAATTCTTTTAATTTTCAAGTTGGTTAGTCATGGCATTCTATTACAGCAATAGAAACCCTAACTAAGACAGGGTGGTATCTCACAGGAGCCACCCCAGGACAAAGGCCTCATCCCTCACACATCTGGGACACAGAGACAGGTCTATTTCTTGAGATAGAATAATCCTTTTTGATAATTGTTGATTTTGGACCAAGAAATCCCCCCACTGACTTTGGTAAACTTTCTCAGCTATGTACTGCAGTCCAAAATGTTCCCCATCCAATCTATATTCCTTTTTTCTCTACATGGCTGAAACCTGAGAGTTCATCTAAACAGGTCTCCTATTTCTACTTTTACATACTCCCCTTAAATCTCTTACATGTCATATCCTGTTTTTCTTGGAGTTCTTCCAACTGCTCTACTTTCCTCCTTTTCCTCTCTCCTTTCTTTTAGCCTGACACTTCCTCTGATTACCCTATGCACACAAAAACCTTTCCCTGGGGTTTTTCTTTCATGTCATATTTGAGAAGCAAGCCCCAGATGACCAATGTTAGAATCACCTATCCTTCCACTAATACACTTTCTGTATTTTTAGTTTACAGAAAGCAAAACAAATAGCATCCCAGGCTCCCAGGTTATAGTTTTATGGAACCTCCCATAGCATCAGTTGCAGAGACATATACAAATGTATAAGACGTGCCCACTGCCATCTTCTTGTTTGAATTCAGTGTCAAAAATTATTGTAGTAGACTTGCTAACTAATCTCTACACTATTTAAATAGTTTAAACAATGATAACCCATCGCCAATATTTACCTTGCATGAAATTGTCCTATTGGAGCAGAGATGATCCAGCTATGTAGACTCCTTTTTTTTTAATCTTAGAAAAACATTTATTTACTTTTATTTTTATTAATTTTACATCCTGATCACAGTTTCCCCTTCTTCCTTGTCCATCAGTCCCTCCCATGAACTTCCCTTTTACCCCGCTTGGCTCCCCATTTCTTCTCTGTTTCTCTTCAGAAAAGGACAGGTCTTCCATGGACAGATATTAACCAAGTGTGGTAGGCATATCGAGTTGCAGTAAGAGTAGGTGCATCCCCTTATATTAACGTGGGACAAAGCAACCCAGTGTGAGGGAAAAGGTCCCAAAACAGGCAAAAGAGTCAGTCATAGCACCTGCCCCCCACTGTTAGCAGGGCCCACATGAAGACCAAGCTACACATCTTGCAGATGTGTAACATATGTGCAGAGAACCTAGGTCCACCTATGCATGTATTCTAGTTGGTTGTTCAGTCTCTGTGGGCCTCTATGAGCCCAGTTAGTTGATTCTGTGAGTTTTCTTGTGGTGTCTTTGACCCCTCTGGCTCCTACAATCCTTCCTTCCTCTCTTCTGCACAATTCCCCAAGGTCTGCTCAATGTTTGGCTGTGGGTCTCTGTGGCATCTGCTGCTACCAGTTGCTGGATGAAGCCTCTCTGCTGGCAACTGGGATCGGCACCAGTCTGTGAGTGTAGCAGAATAGCATTAGGAATCACGTCACTGACTTACTATTGTTTGCTAGTTGCCACTTACACAGACTCTTAAGTATTAGCATTGTAAAGAAGTCTCCCAGAAAGCCCCTGATTCTTTCTCCCTTCTGAACATTTACAGAACACTGACCTAACCACAGACATTTCATCTCAGTGCTTCAGTAGTCCTTTGCTTAATCACAGTATGTCATTTTCTAGTGACATGTCTTGAGCTTTAATATTATATGGTTTGATGCTTAAAATTACAAGTGCTTAAATGCACTAAAACGCAGTTGTCACGGAAATAAAGCATTGATGTAAATAAAAAAGAAATAGGAAAGCCAGACCAGGTGGCTAAAACACTAGCCATTTGGGAAGCAGAGGCAAGAACACTGCAAATTCATATCAACATGGGTTACAGAAAAAAGTTCAAGGCCAGGCCGACCAACTTGGTGAAAACCTACCTCAGAATGAAAGAAATCAAAAGGAAAGGTTAGGGGTTTAAGTCAATAATAATATTTAATCTCCAGCAGTTCTTCCCCTCAAATATGAACTGAAATTTATAGAAAGTATAAATATCAGTGTATTACCTTATCTTAAACTGATAAAATTTAGAACTATTAATGTTTTAAAGCACTTATTGTCCTACTTTAGAAAAATAAATGGAGTATTTTCTCCCTTTAGGCAAGAGCTAAACATTCATTTGTATGGCTGTGAGGAAAGTACAAGTTTTAATACAACTGGGTTTTCATGCCGCTGACTTCTTCTTGGGAAAATGGTTACATTTTTAAGACCCAAAAATATTCACCCCAGTAGGAGTGACAGGGCAGTGTACATGTATGTACATGTATGTTGATATACATTTGCTGATGCATGAAGAGGTGTGTAGGCTAGAGAATTATGGTACTATCACTGTGCTTCATACACTCACCACCTTTAAATAACTACTCTTCTACCCCATATCCTTGACTGGGACCTCGTTGGGCATTCCATGTTGGGTTTTACTTCCTAAAAGATGCACATTATTACAGCAGGGGCAGACTGTGTTAGGAGCTAAAAGCTGAATGATTGTCATTTTGTTCTCCAATGTCAGGAGGTGGAAGAGGCCATGGAGTGAGAGTTACACCTTTTCCTCTGTTTAAATGTTTACAAATGTAAGAATGCTGTTTCCTAAAGGCACCAAATAGACATTATTATTAAACAGTAATCCCAATATCATCTGTTAAACCCCTGGGACGGTTGAACATAGAGTCCTTATTTTTACTACTATGGAAAATGCAGGGTTGTGGGAGTTTGTTGACGATAAAAGATTTGGCTTTACAATTTTTGTCTCAGTACTCAACACTTGTGAACCAAACAGAAAAGAGAGTAATAAGTGAGAGCATACAACTTTTATTAATATTTTCACATGTGAGCTTCTCAGTAAGGAAGTGAAACCTCAAATAAGCCATTTCTCCTGGAAATTCACATACCATTTTATCAAAGAAAAACAAACTGTGGAGAGCAAGCTTAACAAAGAAAAGAGCTGTAGGCTTGGGCTGTAGGCTTCTACGGCTGAGAAACGTTGTGAGAGAGACTAGGAATCTATGGAGAAGATCATTTGAAGACAAGGGTTTTGGTCAGCTCGATGTGTACAGACTGCTCCTCCTGGGTGGAAAAGGTGAGTCTCCATTGTCTTAGGAGCACCTTTCTCAAAGAGAAACAGGAGCTTTGTATACAGGTGGGTGAGGGGAAGACAGGGAGCTTTTCCTGTAACTATTGTTTCTCGATTGTTCTCTACTCAAAATAACCCTTATACCAAAGTGACAGATTTGAAATTGGTACAATCTCACCTTCAATTTCAAGAACCTGGAGGGATTCAAAATGAGCTAATTATTCAATATGCAGAGACAGAGGATATCTGATTCAGACCTTATAATTAAGGAAAAAAGGGAATTCTCACTTACTTTGATCTGAGAGCAAAAGAAACCAGGCGTGCAATAGATGTTTTGGGAGTTATTTCATTGTGTAAACTATGAGGAAGAAATAAGAAGCCAAATGTCATGGTTAAAAGTGAAAGTTGTATAAATTTTAGAGGCAAATAAGGGTTGAGATTAGTTAAGAAATTTGTCCACAGTATCTACATAGACAAAATAACTAATTTTAGGGCTAGATACGTTCTTTATTCAACTCAAGAGGACTAAATAGTGAATGGTTGATCTCTCTTAAGGACTATTTCTGAGTACTGGCACCAACGACAATTCTTTAGTGGCCATTAAGGAGTAGATATCACTCTTTCAGCTCCCTGGACTTGAGCAAATCTTCAAGTTAATCCCTCCCTGATTCCCCAGCTGTTTGTATTATTTGTAAATAAGTAACTCTTCATTGAAAAAGAAAAAAGAGCCTCTTCCCCCTGTGGTTATTTCCTTAGTAAGAAAATTCCTGGAAGAGTCCCTCCAAACTCCTTCCATAAATTATCAGGGATGATGTCAATATTCTAATCCTTACTGCGTTTTGGGTTTGGAAAAGGGGAGTCATTTGCCCTGTATACATAGTCTTACAAATGCTAAATGTTGAAAACAATGTATCTGAGATCCAGTAGCTGTGGGTCAAATGTAAGGTTATCCCTCAAATTTTGTGATAAGTTCAGCAAAAACAGTTGGAAATAAAAATGTTTCACATGCTAAGTCTGAGCTGCTTCCACATTAAGGATCAAAGACTGTGCTAACCTAGTCAGGAAAATGTTGACCTAATATTTAAGATTAATTGTATTGTTGGAGTAGGACTTTCTTTTGGGAAGATAACAGAAATTATGAGTGAGAGATTAGATGTTCTTTTACAGTCCACATGTCTGAAGAAAGACCACTTCTCTGACCCAGCTACATCATAGGAAGGAGACCTTCTGCAGACAGTCTATCTGCCATAGAATGCCATAGAAAGGATGGATGATCACAAAAGACTCTCGCTCTTCCTTTACTGTGGTGCTGTGCTTTTCTGAAACCTAACAGTGGTTCTTAAATGATTATTTTGGCTTCCCAACTATGTTTATCATGGAGAAGACCTGCCATGGGTAGGGAGCCCTAAAACTTTGAACACTAAAAAGATACTTTGTGTACATCTGATTTATGAGCTAGCCTCATTCTCACAGATAGACTAGTTTTGATGGGTTGTTTGTTTGCTTGCTTGTTTGTTTGTTTCATCTGTGATCAGAACTGGAAAATGGACTGGCATTATCCTATATGTTCTCAGATGAGGGTTGGACTACAAATTTATATTTTTCACAGCAAGGTCAGATGCTTTGGGCCTCATTTGGGCCAGCATCCTGATAACCTATGAACTTAACTCATTGCCCTTCCTGTCTTTCCCCTATTTTTTGGCCGTCATTGTGCCCTTGGGCTGAACTTTGTGAGTTGATATATGTCAAAACAAAGGAAGCAACTCATGGGTTAGTTCTAACTTTTCTCCTGCTGTACCCTCTCTCTAATCCCACTGCCCAGGCTGCAGACTTACCATTCCCCAGCCTTCCCCTGGGCTATGGAGACACAAAGATTGATGAATGCACTGGGCTGAAGGGAGATCCATAGAGCTCTGGTTTCCTGGAGGACATCAATTTGGCTCCCCTTTCCCCTTTGGCAGTAATTGAATGTCAGGATAACAGATGGAGGGTGGGGAGAAGGATTCATAGCCTCACTTTCAACAAGATGGGGAAAGGGTGTGTAGAAGATGGAAGGGTTAAATGTCAAGACTTCAATACTTAAAATTCAAGACAGTTGAATATTTGTTTTTCTAACCATCCTGGGGAGAATTGGCCAGTGATGAAAACACAGCTTTGTTTCTCAGTTCTGACTATGCAAGTCTCTCTTTATAGAACTTGGCAGAGGCTCATCCAAGCAAAGACCTCCAAGACCAGTGGTGGGGAAGCAGAAAGAACAATGAGGCAATTGTTAGAATAACTACGTAGTCATTCATTCACCATTACACATCTAAGAAAGCCAACTCTTCCACAAACACCTAAATATTTGTTCTACATCACTAAATGGACTTTAGTTAATTTTACCTGCCCAAATCTTTCTGCCCAGAAGTGCCTTTCCTTTAGGAAAGTACCTCTGCCCACATTTTGGTGTGTTTCAGATGCATATGGTCTGGTGCATCTGTCTTTAAATACAGTAAGTCTTAACCTTGAGAGCAGAGTTGCTGTGGATCTCCAAAGGAGTTGTGAATATGGGACCCAGGACAAATGTAAGCACATCATTCTGCCGTTTCTTTTAGATAATTTAGATAAAAGAAACCCCTTTCCCTTTGTTACACATAAAAAGGCTAAAAGCCTGAAAAGATAGCAGCCAGTCTGAGAATTATGTCATTGTAAAGGAAAGAGAAATTTGTCAGAGGAAATAGAAAGCAGGGTCATGGTATGAATTCAACCATCCAGACATCTTACATTTTTGTCATGTGAGCCAATAGATTGCCTTTTCAAAGTCCTTTTGAGCTGGAAAGTGGTCAGTGGATACAGAAATATAATTCAGTTAATTTATATCAGCCTCAGATCTTATCCCAGCAAATCTATGATGCATTTTCTATATTATTTCTAATCAAATTCAAGTCAGTAAAATGCTCTGTCATTGAATGTGAGGACACTTTTCTGCTACACTGTTCAAAGAGTATCTGGTGATCTTTGTGTTTGGAGATTTAGTTATTTTTGAGCTTCTTTTGAAAACAATGGAAAAACAGTGACAAGAATTTATATGTATCCTTTATGGATCTTCTCCAAATATGAATGTCTTGCCACACTGTTCAAATGAAGAGTTAGTGTAAGCAAATCACTGTTGGCACAATATAGAAGAATAACTTCAAATCTTATTCAAGCACCAGCAGCTTGTACTAGTGTTCTGTTCTTGGTTTGGGTTCCAATTCAGCGTCCCATATTGCATTGTAGGCCTGTCTTAGTCCACAACCATGCACAAATCTTTGATTTTGGTGACCTTGACCCTGTTCTTGAGGACTGACTAGCAATGCTACAAAATATCCTTCATTCTGGAATGTTTGTCATGATCAAGTTTCAGATCACACATTGTTCAGAAGAATGACACACAAGAGATACAGTGCTGGCAAGTATATGATATGCCAGCAGATATTTCTGTGAATGATCAGATATTTTAGGATTCAGATGTTAATACATGGTCTCCATTATTATTTACATTTGTGGGTACGTTGTACTTGTTAAAAGTCAAAATGAACTTGAAGCTCTTGGACTAAAGGATGCATTTGATCCATGGGCCAGGGGACCTTAGTTGCGGAGGGAAACTTTGAAAGCATGGCAGAAAATGGTCTGCCTCTGCTTCAACCCCTTTTACACACCTTCTCTTCCTACTTTGCTCAGTACAGGCTTCAGTCCCAACCTAGCCCAATGACAAAACCAACAGGACACATGTATTTGTGAATCTGTGTGTATGGTATACATACAGGTAAGAATTTATTTTTCAAATTTGGTTCACATGATTAGGGAAATTGACAAGTCTAAAACCTGTGGGACCAAGCTGTCAGGCTGGAGGCCTGTGGAGGAACTGACACCATAGCTGAGCTTAAATTCTATCTCCTGGCTGAATATCCTCTTCTTGGTATGTGATCAGTCTTTCAGCTGATCTCAGCTAATCAGATGAGGCCCATCCACAGGATGAAGGCAACTTCCTTCACTCAAATTCCTTTGATTTAAATACTAATTTTATCCACTCTCACAGAAATATGTAGACTAATGCTTGACTGAGTATCTGGGGACCATAGCCTAGCTAAGCTGATACATACACATAACCTTCATAAATCCTCACTGAAGCCTGCAGGGCCCTTTCTGGTCAGCTAGTTACTTTTTCAACCTTCTTTTCCTATCACTACTGATAGCAGTGCTTGGTCCAGACCAGTAGGACTCCATCAAAACCACCAAGAGGGCTTTATAGACAATATGGGCCAAGGCTAAGAACTTGCTATTCTAAAAATTTCCCACATACTCCAATGCTAACCTGGGATTTGTACTTCTAAAACAACTGTTTTGTGAATGCTGGCCCTTCTCAACAAACACAATGTTCTCATAGCCTATGGCCTTCATCGGGGCATTCCTTCTTTCAAGAAGAATCCTTCTCTTGGCATCTGCACAAAGCTGAGTATTAGAGAAAGCTTAATGACATCAATACTCTGGGACAAAAAGTTCCGATTCATGGCATTTGCTAGTTTCCAGGGCATTGTTCTCTCTAATTTCCAGCCACTATGCATATATATATATTAACTTATGTCCCTGAAAATGAGCTTGGGAAGAGATGACCCCACCCTCGCCAGCAAAACCACAAGTTATTGGGAGCCAATGTGACCTAGCTGTATGTACACCACAATCAGAGTGACATCTTTATGTCTCTGCTCTATGTGTTCTTTGAAAGGGCTTCTGACCACCCCATAAAATCATATGACTGATCTCCACCCATTTTCTCTTATTTCCAGATATGCTTGATCTCTATTTTAAGGTCTCATTGTCTTTCTTAAGTACTGAGTAGTAATTTCTGAGAGGGTAGGGCTCCTCTTGTCTCAGTCCATGTAGTATCTTTGATTCTTATATAAATACTTCATTTAAAATAGATTATCAATAACTATTTGTCAAATGTCTCAATAAGAGTGTATTTGTTCATTGTCTCTGTACACTTGGCTGGCGCTTCCGTCAGGGCAATGACTTTGTATAGCTCTGTTCACTGTATGTTCTTCACACTAATATGAGAAAGCAATTTTGCATCAAGTTGTGAACATAATCTTAAAATATGTTTAGAAAAATTTCCCAAGAAAGCATGGAAATTGTGATAGAATTTTATTTATGCAAATAAAGTGACAATTTTTGGCCGATGAGTGAAGAAGAGAGACAAGGAACTTTGGGACAGATTTTCTAGTTAAAGAAGTCCATCAGCCAATGGGAAGCAGCAAGCTCAGGTTGAATCTCCCTGTCTAGAAGTTTGTTCTAGAGAGAAGCATTGACATACAGTTACTGCTGTAAGCCGCTTACAGTCACACCTAGTGCTTACAGTTGAGAACTTTACAAACTTCATGCAAGTCATAACCTTCAGGGTTGATGGGACTAAACTCTCCCAGAAGTACACCTATTAGACTCAGAGGTAAATGTGTCCAGAAGCCCAAGGTTGGTTAGAGATCCCAGGCACCAAGAACCTGTGCTTCTACCCTTTTCCAAGTTGATTTGTCACATGGTGTCCCAAAAACCACAAAGCGGTTTAGAGAATCTGGAGGGCATCAGCTCAAGAAATATGAGGAACTCATCTGCATATCTTTTAGTGACCTTCCAGAATGACAGCCAAGTCACCAAAGCTTTGGTGTTTGCAAATGATAGAGATCTTATTTCTGGGGACGGCAGGATTGATGTGGCAGCCGCAATGCCATTAGACCTGGAAGATGCTCCATTCTCATTACTGTCTCCTGGCAACGCATCACCAGATGCTGCTGTGAATATTAACGATCCTCATTCATGTAACCTTTATTTCCTCCCTCCACTTTGTGAAGGCAGCAGCCAGGGACTGCTGCTATCTGCTTCTACTGTCTCCATCTCAACAAATCTTTTCTTTGCTGCTCCGCTTGCAGAAAGAAATATTAATGAGATTTTTATCTAAGGAGAGGGTTTCCAGCTTTTCTATGGAGATGCTCACTTTCCAAGCCAGGTCCCATTTTTGCAGAAAGATAACAGCTCTCAGTTCTGCTGGGGCGCATCTGCAATGCTTTCATTGACTTTATCTGCTGTTTGGTATATGTGATTTGTCTAATATCTGCGCTTCTTCTTGTGTGGGGTTTGGAAATAAACATGGAATTGAGCAAGAGGGAAAACCCAATATTACTGAAATCTTAGCAGGCGTCATAGTCCTTATCCACTCCCAACTCTTAGAGATAGAGTAATGCATTTGAAAATGGGTTGCTCCTGACTGGCATGCAGCTTTGCAGTCTCTCACACTAACACATAGGCTAGGGAAAAAGAAAAGGCTGCACAATTGCTTTAGGCTGTGGTGGCTGGTTACTGTAATTCTTCATTCTTTTGGCTGTTGGCCATAGGTTGTTTGTGAGAGTAACTTAGGACACTACAAATAGTAGAATATCCCCCTGTTTCCCTTCCCTTTCCTGTCTCCTCAGTATTTAGTGATGCCCCACAAGCCTCACTGACCTCCAGCTTTGTTGTTTGCACATAGTGAGTTCTTGGGTAAGATGGCAACCTTAAAGAGCCTCAGGTTTTTTTTTTTTGTCTGTAAAATAGAGACAAAAGAACCTATTTCTCTCCACTTATTAGCAAATTAAATGGCCTAGTATATAGTGGTCCTTGTCCAAGCACCTGTACCTAGTGAAGGCTGAATGGTAGCATGATATGATAAGTTGTTATGATCAAAGCCCTTAGTGAAATATGACCTTGGGTATGGGCATGGCTCCTATTGGTTTTAGACTTGGCTACTTGGTTTGTTTTTCCCAATAGAGTACCAGGATATGTGACAGAAGTAGAACTTGTTACATAGCGCTCTCTCTCTCTCTCTCTCTCTCTCTCTCTCTCTCTCTCTCTCTCTCTCACACACACACACACACACACACACACACACACACACACACATGATGTCGAGTACTTTTGTGAGTATTATCTTATTTAATCCACACTACTGTGGTTTTTTGTGAAAAGAGTGACGTTATCTTTTACATTGAGGCTCAAATGGCAGTAGATGTTTCATTCGTTAATTGTTCAGTTTTAAAATAGTAGCTGAGGAAGAAATCCAATGGGCAAAGCATATTTAAACACAAACTTTCTTCTTTTTAACTTTTTATTGGTTCTCTGTGAATTTCACATCATGCACCCCAATCTCATTCATCCTCCACTCCCCTTGTACTCACCTTCCACACCTGCAACATCCCCCCATCAGAGAAAAAAGACTCATTGTGGAAGCTGTAGATGTGTCACAATGTGTCCCACAGTATACCCTTTTGTCCACATGTCTTTGCTTGCAAATGTTCACTGCAATGACTCAATGGTTTGGTTCAAGGCCTCTGGCTTCAGGAACCTACTGGGACTCTTCTTAGATATCCTGTTATTGTCCTCTGTCATGGGGACACTGTAGTCTTGGATCTGAAGGACAAGTTCCTTCATTAACTCTAGTAGTTCATTGATGAGGTGGGTGTTAGGATGGGTCATTTCAAAGCCCCGGGTCTGAGAGTTATCTGAGCTAGTCAGCCTGCAGGCTCTCTCAATTTCCTGTCCTTGAGGCTGGCTCACTAGCAACACCCACATCCAAGGCCAGCTCTACTGTGCTACCCAGGGGAGATGCAGGGCCTGCTCTTCTGAGTGCTGTAGCAGCTGAGGGGAAGGGTCAGCTCTCTCACTCTGATGACCTCAGAGCCAGCTCTCCTGTCTTCCATAGGTGGCAAGGGTTAAGGGAGGGGCATCTCCCCCTTGCCTGTGTCCCCTCATGTCAGACAAGTGGCAGGGTCAGCTCTCCCATGCTCACACTTTGGGGGGGGGGCAGCTTGCCCACACACTGCCACCAGGATCAGCTCTTCTGTGCTAGCTAGGAGAGGTGCAGAGCCTGCTCTCCTGATTTTGAGGGGCGGGGCCAGTTCTCCTGATCTCATGACCCCAAAGCCAGGTCACCTATCTGCCACAGGTAGTGAAGGGTAAGGAGAAGGAGGCCATCTCTCCCCCATCCGTGCTCCCTCATGGAAGATGAGTGATAGGAACAGCTCTCTCATGCTCAAATCCTTGGGGCCAGCTCACCCACAAACTCTTGAAATGTGGAGGGCCAGCTCTCCCAAGTACTTACTCCAGCTGCCTAGAGGCTGGTAAGTATTCCTGCTCTCCTGCATCTAGGGACAGATCTCCCATAAAATCCAAGTGAGGACTGGGGTCACTTTTACACAGCCTTCAGACATCAATACGTTTCCAGGCAGCAGACCAGACTAGACCAGGGACATTCCCCTGGCCTTTGGTGGTAACAGGTGGCTGCTGCTGCAGGGCCAGGGACCCAGACATGGTCTTCTAATGGCAGCCCAGACGAGGTTCCCACTATGGACCCAGGTGGCATCACTGGCTGCTCACATCAGGCTGTTCCTCACTTCCTTTGAGTCTCCAGTTTTGCCTCTTCCTTGGACCCACATCCTCTGTCTCTCTTTCTCTTCCATCTCTCCACCACTTACTTGCTCCCCTTAGTGGCACCTGGGGTCTCTGAGAATTTGGGGTTGTCACAGGAGTGGTCTCAGGAGCGCTATGACCCACCTGTGCATTATGGTATTAGTCAGGGGTCATCTCAGGCATGGTCTGCTCCCCAAGGTCTTCAGTGTGTTGGACTGATGGCCATGGTGCCAGTCTGGTGGTCATCCCAGGCATGATTCTCATCTGTCCTCCCCACCTGAGTGGCCCTGGTGAGGGTTATCTGTCTCTGGCTTACTCCCATTTGGGGTCTGCAGTCCTAGGGGGGAGTGTTTCTAGGCTTCCTTCTCCAACTTACTCCCCACCTGGGACTGGTGGTCATCTTAAGCTTACTTTTTTTCAGGGAAGGTTAGGCTCCTAATCATTCAGATGTTCCTAGTTCATAGGTCAGAACACTGAATATAGACAGAGCTTCTTTTCTCTCCATCACCTCCTGATGCTCATGTGACAAAACAGCACACCTGCAATGTCTCTAGAGACAGGGAAAACACATTTTTCTAGAGGAGAACTTTTTTTCAATTTCAATAGCATCATTGTTAGACCTCTTGTTTTTTTTTATGCATAATTAGAAAGTACCTCCAAGTTGAGAAAGTATGTTTGCAATCAGCTCAGCTCTCTTCTGATGGTGAGAGTTCCTACACTGCTGTTGCTGACCTACTGGTGACCTTGGGAGTGTGTTAGAACCAATTCCTAGATCAACACAGGGAGAGAAGCTTCTCAAAGATGCTGGATTTGACTGTTTCCAACATGGTCTCTGGTTCATTTTGAGCCTTCTGGGGTTGACTTTGCCCCTCAATGAAGCAAGTTACTTCACAACCTTGTTTAGTCCCAAATCTCAATTACTAGAGAAATGTTTCTTTAAAATAAGTTTTATGGACTCTAAAGGTCTAGAAGATTTACACATTCTTACTTAGAAAAACAGCTTATCAATTTGATTTCAAAATACTATCTAGCACACAGATTTATATCGGAGTTGGCCAGCACTGATTGCTTTAGGAAAGGGTTTTCTAGTAGAAATATAATGCCAGTCTTAGAAGTAGTATTAAATTTTGTAGTGGGTGCTTTTTAAATGTAGTTTAAAAGAACAAAAGGAGTTAATTTAAAATATAATTAGCCTATTCTAAACTCATTCAATTTTAATGTGTAATCAGCAAAATACTATTGAGCTAATTTATATTCTTTTTACTTTTGGCACCAAATCTTCAAAATGTGGTATGAATTTGCATGTCCTAATCCTAACTCACATTTGTGGTTTTCAGTGGCCTCACAGGTCTGATGGCTGCCATGTTGAAAAGCACAGGTCTCCAGACCCAGATTACCACACCATAGAGTGGAGACACTGACCGTTTTGTGCAGTGTGCATTCAGTGATGTTGTGGGGCCATAGTTTAGTTCGTCAGAAACTGAGACAGGACAATTGATATAGAAAGATTGATCTGACCTAGGTATTAAGTTCCAAGCTATCCTGGGCTACAGAACGAGACTCCATTTTAAAAACAAAAACTCAAACCACAAAACAAAGATTTGAGATCATGTGTGAAAGTTTCATGTCATCCCATGAGACCATTCAGGAATTTTAGATTCCTTATGCAGTTTTAACTTAGCAACTTAGTTTATTTAGATATAAAAGCACTGTAGATTCATAAAACAATATTTGAAAGTCTGAAGGTTTAAATTGTTTTATAGGTACTTTTTTAATAAATTAAAAATATGTATTGAAGCAGGCTCTTATGTAGCACAGGCTACCCTCGAACTCACTCTGTAGCTAAGGATCACCTTGACTTCTAATTCTCCTACTTTCATTCCCTAAATTCTGAGATTATAAACGTGTACCAGCAAGATCAGCTTTTTAAAAAATTTAAATTAATTAATTAATTTGTTGATTCACTTTGTTGATGTTGGAAATTAAACCCTTTGCTTCTCTCATGCAAGACAAGTATACTACGACAAGGACCCTCACCATGAGAATAAAGACCTTCTACTCACCTCAACTGTGAACAGAGGTCCTGTCTATTAGACACAAGTTGACATGTTTCAGTGAACATCGTGGGGGTGGGGGAGTTACAAATAGTGAAAAATTTCCAGGGATGTTTAAATGACTTGGTTTCAAAACTCAAAACACTAAAAATGTTTGAAGGCTATCGGGGAGTTTCACTTCAATGCACCAGCTATCTTTGTCTTTATTTAAAAAAATGATGCTTCACCCTCTGAGAGAAAAGTAGCCTTTGCCCATGACAGAGAGTTTGGTAAGTAGAGCATGGCTATGCTTCAGTCCCAACCTAACTTGTCATTGGGTTTCCTTAAAGACAATCTGAACATGGCCACCATAACTACTCTCTGTTCATCTTTCTTTTCAAGACACAAATGGCCCCATTTGAATGAGGATCAAATTAGGATCATAGACTACTTTGGACAGGCTGGACTCTGACCCATTACTTGCCTTTAAAAGTAGCCAAATGGAGCACTTACCTTTAAAGGAAGTTGGACAAAGGAAAGAGAAGACTCTTCAGTGCTATTTAAAAACAATAGAACATAATTCTTGACTTGTGCAGCTTTGCAAAAAGACACTTTATTTTATCGATATCTTCTGGCCTTTCCCCAGAACAATTGAATATATCACATGTCACAAGTCCAAATTACATTTATTCCCAATTATTTAAAACTGGAATTTCAGCCAAGAGAAGCCAGAAAGGAAGAAATGATTTCTTGCCATGGGCTAAGTGAGTTATATAATTCCCAAGTAGGGCCACAGCCCTAGAGACAAGGAGAGCACACACATGTGCCCAGCAAGTGGAGAAGTAGCTCTGAAATTATAAGTTGTACATCTTCTTTGTCTTTGATTAGAGATTAAATGCTTCCCATAGATTCCCATAAACAGATGACATATGCATCCCCACATATCTGAGCAGGTTGCCCAAGGACACTCAATAAACTGATGATAAAAATATATGTCCATAGTATTGACATTTATTCATATAAAGAGAATTCTGAAAGTCTAATTGGCCTTGATGATGAAGGGACAATCATTTGGCCTCATTATTCTAATTTAAACATGGGGAAAACACGTTTCTTAGTTTCAGAACACTTCCTGCAATTGCATGGCTGTTTTAAACAGAAATGACAGGTCAGGAAATCTTGGTTTTCTTATGCCATTTTGAGAATAGTAAATCTTTCCTTTTCTTCCCCTCTGTCACATTCTCAAACACATACTTTTCAGTCCACCATAATTTAAATGAATGGTTAGTTCCTTCCTCCTTGTTTCCCTTGTCATAACAAAGGTTGTAATCCGGGCTTATCCAGAGAAATTGGTAGAGACAAGTTGCTTTTTCATCTAGCTCAGGAATTCAAAGACGCTCCAATTTTAGCTTTGGCATGTGGCAAACTCCATCAGTGGCCCTCCTGGTCCCTACTGTACTTGCCTGTCCTCTCCCAGTGACAGTACCCGTATAGGGTCACTGTGTTGTGTCCTGACCTGCTTTCCTCCTATGGTGGGATGGGGACATAAACATACTTTAACACATCTGGAAGTCAGTAGCTGTCCTACCTAGCGGCAATGACCTTATGTACTTAACTACTGTTTCCCTCTGTTTCATCAACTACTGACTCCCAGTTGTGGTAAACTGTAAGTTTTATATCTTACATGTTTTTATATCTTCAGACAAACAGGGTGATTTTTATAAACATACCCTTAATGTCTCCTGGAACGCTCTCACACAAACATGTTCCAGGTTGTTCAGCAAGAATTAAAATTGAACAAGGCATCTTATAATTTTATTTGCAAAATGTGGTAACCTCACCCTAAAGGGCTTGCTTGTACCCAGGGTGGCTCGCATGGGCTACTGATACCCTACGTGTGCATGCTTTCTGCTTCATTTCACCAGCTTCTTGTTGGTGTTTCCTGGATTTCTTCCTACCTCAGGCCTGTGGTCCTAGGAACACAACCCAACCCAGATCTGTAGAGGGAGAATCAGGAGATGAGTAAGAAACATTGTTCACCTACTGGCTATGGTCTACAAAGATGGGTGTGGGATAGAGATGTGGGTGAAGCCCCAGTATCAACTGACACCCTAAACAATGTGCCCTTCCAACCTTGCCTTGAGTTCTACTTATGAGAACGCTGATGTAAAAGATGGAGATACTTGTAAAAGCCCTTAACTTGATGATTTCTAATTCCTCTGAGGTAACTATTCCTTCAAGGAATAAATCCTGTGATTTCTGTCCTATTTGGAGCCCAAACTTACTTGTGATATTTCTTATATAGATAGAAAAGGCCAATCAGAAACTGGAGAGCTGGTCGAGACTTTTCTAAAATATCTGTTGCACAAACATAAAAACCTGAGTTCCACACTCATCGCCTGCATAAAAGCCCAATGTGGTGGTGCATATTTTTAAGTATATCATACCACATACAACACAGAAAAAAATGACTGAGAAATAGTGTTAAATTGAACAAAATTGATATGGTGATAATTTTAAAACTAAAAAAAAGTCATGTGGTTGCTTAATTTATGATAAAATGTAATAAACTAGGCACTCTATTAGCTCATTCATTTTTAAAATTCAATGAACAAAAATCATTGTAATTATGTCTCGAGAATATCTTGGAGCAAGTCCCAATTTCATAAACTTTCAGTGCATGGACAAGTACAGGAACTCGAAGAGCCTTGCTGAGTGTCATTGAAGCACAGACAGTGGGAGCTAAGAAAGAGATGGAACTGACTTTCCCCAAACATTTCCCCTGGTGGGGGTAAGCAGATGTTCTGGAAGTGGGTGGAACTGTTGCAGTTTTGTCGAGAACCAGAAGTCTCACCTGTCAAAGGGGCTGTTACATAGAGCTCAAGAATCTTCCTTCTCCCCCAAAACCATCTAAGCTGACTGATACAGCTTAGTGGTGTCCAAATCTTTAGGGGCTGGGTAGCAGGAGAAAAGAGAAAAATGATGAGGCCACAGTTGCACCAAGTCTTGATGAATTCAGTTTAAGAAGAGACACTGGAAGCCAGGTGTGGAGAAGTAGAGGCATCAGTGGACACAGAATGAATTGGCTTCAACAGAGCTCAGCGGACACTGAATCTGGTCAGACAAACATTTAGTAAATCATTACATGGAAATAGAAACTAAAAATCCACTGTGAATAGACAAAAACTTCACCTGCCTTAACTTTGTCAAGGGCAAGTCTCTATACCATCCTTTGCGATCGGGCCTGAAATGAGGGCTTGAGAGGCTGAAGCCAGGTAGAGTTCATTGACTTTTAGACTGAGAAGGATCAGTAGCCACCTTGTTCTGCTCTCTCTGCTTAATGACATGCTTAATCCCTAGTGGGTCAGCTCATACATGCTCTCCTAGTAACAAGCACCGACCACTGCCTAGGCAAAATTACAAATTGCTAAGTCCACTTCAAAGGCCCAATAGTAGGAGTTCTAAGATCGTCACACTGCCAGCTAGCATGTATGCTGATCAATCTACTTTTTAAAATCCATCTTTCTTCAGATTGTCTACTCCTTTGTAACTCTGGCTGGAACCTGGTTTTCAATGATGTCTTTGCTTCGATTCTGTTGCCTAAAGAAAATGCTCTCCCACTTTTCTTAATTTAAGTTCTCAACCATAATTCATAGGCTCACATCAAACCCTTGTACTGATTCAGGAGACATTACCTCAGGTGGCTTCTCTAGGGCTCAAATGTGGAGCTGGTAAGCAAGGATCCTGTAACAAGATCTATTTGGCTAGATCAGCTTGTTGAAGCCATAGTTAGGGTTCTAGAAGTGGGAGTCTCCCAGTGCACTGACCCCTTTCTCTAGTCCCCAAGTCAACATCCCAGAAATAATCACTCTGTGTGAACTTGTATTTTTTTCCTGCTTGACTTTGGAGTTTTACCTCCTTTCCAAAATGAGCATCATCAACGGCTCAAATTTTCATGCTAGACCGCGATGGGATGCATCGGAAAATTCTTAAAATAGCTTTGATCTTCATTTGCAGCACAGGTTTTCACCTCCGTTTTGCACAATCACCTGTCAACTCTGTTTGGCAGTGGCAACAATGGCTGGTTCATAGTTTAGCTTTTTCAATTTCTTCTGCTGCCCACCTTCTGACAGCATGCCAGCCAGCAGCAAAATGGCCAAATAACTGCAGACAGGCGGTGGAAGCTAGGGAGCTGAATAATGAGCCTTTGAACAGCAAGACAGGACAGACGTAGAAGCTTCCTGAACAGACAGGACTAGGGAGAAGGCTCCTGTTTGCTGGTGGCTCCGATGCCGATCTGCAAGGAGACACCGCAGGCTCCATTGGCCTTGGCAGGATTATAAAGGCTGTAGACTCACTAGAATAAACTCCCTTGAACACTGTCTCCAGTGTATTTCCTCCAATCTGTTTTCTCCGTGTTCAAGATTCATTCCTTTTTGGTTTTCCTGCTGCTCAAAGTAAGTACGAGGCCAAGGAGCTATGCTTCTCAATGTAAAATAAACACAGTTCCTTTTGAAACAGCTGAGGCAGAAGAAAAATGAGCCCAAAGAGTGAAAAGCAACGGAAACTCTCAACTCTCACTCTGCTCTCTGCTGAGGCTAACCTGGGAGACTGACTGCATTTAACCACTGTCCTCAGCTGCCAGAGGCTCGTGTGTGTGTACGTGTGTGTGTGTGTATGTGTGTGGTGTGTGTGTGTAGAGAGCGGTGCGGCGAAACAAAGATGGCGCCGACATCCAGCCTTGTCTGGATATAAACGACTTACTGCGCATGTGCAGGCTTGTCCCCTTGGTAGAGCTCCCTCTAGTGGTGAACAGCGGTACTGCACATGTGCGGTTTATTCACCAGGTGTTAGTTGACCGTTAATATGCTAATGAGGTGATTCATTCTCCGCCAATCCCTGGAGGACAAGTAGTGGGGTGATCCAAGCCCCACCAATCCCTGAGAGATAACCCTGAGAGATAATTAGCATACCGTTGTCTATATAAGCCGAGCGATTTTGCTGCTCGGGGTCCCTGTTCAAGAGAGCTGTAACACTAAGAGAGCTGTAACACTAAGAAGAGCTGTAACACAGTAAAGGCTTGTTTGCAGAAGAATCCTGTTGCCGTGCGTCGTTCTTACTGGCGGGACATTAGGCACGCGACATGTGTGTGTGTGTGTGTGTGTGTGTGTGTGTGTGTGTATGTGTGTGGTGTATGTGGTGTGTGTGTGTGTGGTGTATGTGGTGTGTGTGTGTGGTGTATGTGGTGTGTGTGTGTGTATGTGTGTGTGTGTGTGTGTGGTGTATGTGGTGATGTGGTATGGTGTGTGTGTGTGTGGTATATGTGGTGATGTGGTATGGTGTGTGTGTGTGTGTGTGTGTGTGTGTGTGTGGTGTATGTGGTGATGTGGTATGGTGTGTGTGTGTGTGATGTATGTGGTATGTGTTGGTATATGTGGTGTGTGGTGTATGTGGTGTGTGTGGTGTATGTGGTGATGTGGTATGGTGTGTGTGTGTGTGTGTGTGTGTGATGTATGTGGTATGTGTGTGGTATATGTGGTGTGTGGTGTATGTGGTGATGTGGTATGGTGTGTGTGTGTGTGTGTGTGATGTATGTGGTGTGTGTGTGGTATATGTGGTGTGTGGTGTATGTGGTGTGTGTGGTGTGTGTGTGTGTGTGTGGTGTATGTGGTGTGTGTGTGTGTATGTGTGTGTGTGTGTGTGGTGTATGTGGTGATGTGGTATGGTGTGTGTGTGTGTGGTATATGTGGTGATGTGGTATGGTGTGTGTGTGTGTGTGTGTGTGTGTGTGTGTGTGGTGTATGTGGTGATGTGGTATGGTGTGTGTGTGTGTGATGTATGTGGTATGTGTTGGTATATGTGGTGTGTGGTGTATGTGGTGTGTGTGGTGTATGTGGTGATGTGGTATGGTGTGTGTGTGTGTGTGTGTGTGTGTGATGTATGTGGTATGTGTGTGGTATATGTGGTGTGTGGTGTATGTGGTGATGTGGTATGGTGTGTGTGTGTGTGATGTATGTGGTGTGTGTGTGGTATATGTGGTGTGTGGTGTATGTGGTGTGTGTGTGGTATATATATGTGGTGTGTGGTGTATGTAGTGTGTGTGTGGTATATGTGGTGTGTGGTGTATGTGGTGTGTGTGTGTGTGGTGTATGTGGTGTGTGTGGTATAGGTGGTGTGTGGTGTATGTGGTGTGTGTGTGTGTGTGTGTGGTGTATGTGGTGTGTGTGTGTGGTATATGTGGTGTGTGTGTGGTATATGTGGTGTATGGTGTATGTGCTGTATGTGTGTGGTATATGTGGTGTGTGTGTGTGTGTGGTGTATGTGGTATGTGTGTGGTATATGTGGTGTGTGGTGTATGTGGTGTGTGTGGGGTGTATGTGGTGATGTGGTATGGTGTGTGTGTGTGTGTGATGTATGTGGTATGTGTGTGGTATATGTGGTGTGTGGTGTATGTGGTGATGTGGTATGGTGTGTGTGTGTGTGTGATGTATGTGGTGTGTGTGTGGTATATGTGGTGTGTGGTGTATGTGGTGTGTGTGTGTGGTGTATGTGGTGTGTGTGTGGTATATGTGGTGTGTGGTGTATGTGGTGTGTGCGTGTGGTATATGTGGTGTGTGTGGTGTGTGTGGTGTGTGTGTGTGGGGTGTATGTGGTAATGTGGTGTGGTGTGTGTGTGTATGTGTGTGTGGTGTATGTGGTGTGTGTATGTGGTGTATGTGGTGTGTGTGTATGTGTGTGTGTATGGTATATGTGGTGTGTGTGTGGTGTGTGTGTAGTGTGGTGTATATGGTGTGTGTGGTGTATGTGTGTGTATGTGTGTGTGGTATATGTGGTGTGTGTGTTTGTGTGTGTGTGAGTGTGTGTGTGCGCGTATGTGTGTGGTGTATGTGGTGTGTGTGTGGTATGTGTGTGGTATATGGATGTATATGTGTATGTATGTGTGTGTGTATTCTTACTTCAATTCATCTTATTATAGTTTTGTTTTCAAATGACTTTCTGTTCAAAATCATTGTTCCTAATTTTCATTAGCTCTATTTTTGTTTTGTTTCTGAGACAAGGTTTCTCTTTATAACCCTGGCTGTCCTGGAACTCACTATGTAGACTAGGCTTGCCTTGAACTCACAAGGACCCACCTGCCTCTGCCTCCCAAGTACTGGGAGTAAAGGTGTGCACTACCCTGCTGGGCCATTAGCTCTATTTTTATTGTTGAGATTAGATGGGATGTGGAGAGGTGGGAGAGTCTGCCCCAAGGCTCTTCTAATCTCAGTATTGCTTTAATAAACATCTACACGAGAACTGCCAGTAAGAGTTGATGTAAAAGACAACAGCTTAAAGGTCTCATCCAGCATATTGAAACTTGCCATTTCTTTTTTTTTTTTTAAAGATTTATTCATTTATTATATATAAGTACACTGTAGCTGTCTTCAGACATACCAGAAGAAGGCATCGGATCTCTTTACAGATGGTTGTAAGACACCATGTGGTTGCTGGGAATTGAACTCAGGACCTCTGGAAGAGCAGTCGGTGCTCTTAACTCCTGAGCCATCTCTCCAGCCCGACCACACAGTTTTTTTTTTTTTGTTTTGTTTTTTTTTTTGTGTTCCCCTCCCCATTCTTCCCCCATTGCCGCCCTCCCCCCAACAATCTAGTTCACTGGGGGTTCAGTCTTAGCAGGACCCAGGGCTTCCCCTTCCACTGGTGCTCTTACTAGGATATTCATTGGTACCTATGAGGTTGGAGCCCAGGGTCAGTCCATGTATAGTCTTTGGGTAGTGGCTTAGTCCCTGGAAGCTCTGGGTGCTTGGCATTGTTGTTCACATGGGGTCTCAAGCCCCTTCAAGCTCTTCCAGTTCTTTCTCTGATTCCTTCAACGGGACAACCACACAGTTTTTAACAAACATTTTAGTGTGTTCCAGTTCAAATCTACTTTCATCGAAAATAAGTTTTTGTTGTTGTTTTTACCTCTAAAGGTTTCTTTCCTCTTTTTTTTTTTTAATATGCAGGCTATAACTGAACTAGAGATTCTCCTGTCAGCCTCTCAAGTACTGTTTTTTTTTCTTATTTAGAGAATACTTTATTAGTTTTTGTAATCAAACCCACGTAGATAAGACCTTACATATTTAATACAGCGTGTTACCCCTGTACAAATGGAAAAAACTTAAGTTCAACATTTCTAGACCAATATGGCTGTTAATTTCTGTACAGTGCCAACTCAACACAGTAAACGGGGATACTTTTTTCCAAAGTTGACAGCACAGCTAAAGTTTCAAAAAATTCAAATTATATATCTGTATATATATATTTATATTTATATAAAAAGACCAATAATAGCAGTGTGTTATGCATCAACAGCAGCAACAGCTTTTCCAGGTTCTGCAGTCATCTGAACAAAACTGTAGAGACATCCAGCACACTCCATTAAAAAAAAAAAAGTAAAAAAACAAAACCCGAGAAAACAGCACAGTTCTGTTACTCTTGTGGTACCTGGCACCATTTTTTTTTTAAATTAGCTTCTCAATCATCATCTGGAAAGAAAACATTCTGAGCAACATCATTAAAAACAGCTCTGATAAAGCACGGTCACTACTACGTATCATAAAGCAGGTACAAGCTATTTTACATCCACAGAGGTATGATACAGTACTGTCCTACATCTATAATACTAGAGGATACAATTTAAAAGGCATTATTTGAGACTTGATTCTACTTTTCCAGCAGAGGGCCCAAAGGATGGTGTGACACAGCTTTGTAAAGAAACATACTCTAGACAGGATTTCCTTTCACTAGTGGCACAGTTCTAAGGATTCATTCTCTCCATGAATGTCAGCTAAAACCGTTATTAAAAAAATGAAATATCCCTAGAACAAAACCGTATAACCACCGGATTCACATGAAGATGACCTAGTGGAGACAAGCTGGACCTCACCTTACCAACAAGCTATCAAATCTGTTATGTTTAAACAGTGAGACCTCCAAGGAAGGAGATGCCAAGTAGTGCTTCAAAGCTTCGGACCACAATCAAACACAGCATCCTTTTCAACAGAAGCAGAAGCTCATCTGAATATGCTCAAGGATGCTGACATCAACATTTAATCATGTCCTCACTCATCCAGGAAGAAGGGGAGATCAGTTACTACTGTACTTTATTGTGTTCAACCAAATCACCATGTTACAAAAATAGCAAGCTGCCATAATGAAAAATAAGGCTCCTCTATCCAGCACCAGATAGCATCATTTTACTTTCAAGCCTAGAAATTGCACACTTGTATATAAACCAACCGAAGATGAGGATTGAGAGTTCATCTTGGTGGAATTTTCCTTTGATGAATATGAAGTGTCCTTCCTTATCTCTTTTGATGACTTTTAATTGAAAATTGATTTTATTTGATATTAGAATGGCTACTCCAGCTTGCTTCTTCTGACCATTTGCTTGGAAAGTTGTTTTCCAGCCTTTCACTCTGAGGTAGTGTCTGTCTTTGTCTCTGAGGTGTGTTTCCTGTAGGCAGCAGAATGCAGGGTCCTCATTGCGTATCCAGTTTGTTAACCTATTTCTTTTTATTGGGGAGTTGAGGCCATTGATGTTGAGAGATATTAAGGAATAGTGATTATTGCTTCCTGTTATATTCATATTTGGATGTGAGGTTATGTTTGTGTGCTTTTCTTCTCTTTGTTTTGTTGCCAAGACGATTAGTTTCTTGCTTCTTCTAGGGTATAGCTTGCCTCCTTATGTTGGGCTTTACCCTTTATTATCCTTTGTAGTGCTGGATTTGTAGAAAGATATTGTGTAAATTTGGTTTTGTCATGGAATATCTTGGTTTCTCCATCTATGTTAATTGAGAGTTTTGCAGGATACAGTAACCTGGGCTGGCATTTGTGTTCTCTTAGGGTCTGTATGACATCTGTCCAGGATCTTCTGGCCTTCATAGTTTCTGGTGAAAAGTCTGGTGTGATTCTGATAGGTCTGCCTTTATATGTTACTTGACCTTTTCCCCTTACTGCTTTTAATATTCTTTCTTTATTTTGTGCGTTTGGTGTTTTGACAATTATGTGACGGGAGGTGTTTCTTTTCTGGTCCAATCTATTTGGAGTTCTGTAGGCTTCTTGTATGCCTATGGGTATCTCTTTTTTTAGGTTAGGGAAGTTTTCTTCTATGATTTTGTTGAAGATATTTACTGGTCCTTTGAGCTGGGAGTCTTCACTCTCTTCTATACCTATTATCCTTAGGTTTAATCTTCTCATTGAGTCCTGGATTTCCTGTATGTTTTGGACCAGTAGGTTTTTCTGCTTTACATTATCTTTGACAGTTGAGTCAATGATTTCTATGGAATCTTCTGCTCCCGAGATTCTCTCTTCCATCTCTTGTATTCTGTTGGTGAAGCTTGTATCTACAGCTCCTTGTCTTTTCTTCTGATTTTCTATGTCCAGGGTTGTTTCCATGTGTTCTTTCTTGATTGCTTCTATTTCCATTTTTAATTCCTTCAACTGTTTGATTGTGTTTTCCTGGAATTCTTTCAGGGATTTTTGCGATTCCTCTCTGTAGGCTTCTACTTGTTCTCTAAGGGAGTTCTTTATGTCTTTCTTGAAGTCCTCCAGCATCATGATCAAATATGATTTTGAAACTAGATCTTGCTTTTCTGGTGTGTTTGGATATTCCGTGTTTGTTTTGGTGGGAGAATTGGGCTCCGATGATGCCATGTAGTCTTGGTTTCTGTTGCTTGGGTTCCTGCGCTTGCCTCTCGCCATCAGATTATCTCTAGTGTTGCTTTGTTCTGCTATTTCTGACCGTGGCTAGACTGTCCTATAAGCCTGTGTGTCAGGAGTGCTGTAGACCTGTTTTCCTGTTTTCTTTCAGCCAGTTATGGGGACAGAGTGTTCTGCTTTCGGGCGTGTAGTTTTTCCTCTCTACAGGTCTTCAGCTGTTCCTGTGGGTCTGTGTCTTGAGTTCACCAGGCAGGTTTCCTGCAGGGGAAAAGTTGGTCCCACCTGTGGTTCCAAGGCTCAAGTCTGCTCGCAGGGCACTGCCCAAGTCCTCTCCGCGGCGGCAGCAACCGGGAAGATCTGCGCTGCTCTTTCCGGGAGCCTCCGCACACCAGGGCTCCAGATGACGCTTGGTGTTCTCCTCTGGCGTCTGGACGTGCACAGAGTGCAGCCTCCTCTGGTCTCCCAGGCGTGTCTGCCTCTCTAAAGGTTCAGCTCTCCCTCCCACGGGATTTGGGTGCAGAGAACTGTTTATCCGGTCTGTTTCCTTCAGGTTCCGGAGGTGTCTCAGGCGCAGGGGTCCTGCCGCTCCTGGGCCCTCCCCTACGGGAACCCAGAAGCCTTATACAGTTGCCTCTTGGGCCAGGGATGTGGGCAGGGGTGGGCAGTGTTGGTGGTCTCCTCCGCTCTGCAGCCTCAGGAGTGCCCACCTGATCAGGCGGTGAGGTCTCTCTCCCACGGGGTTTGGGGATGTATACACTTTTAATTACTGTGGTTTTCAATAAGCTAGTGATTCGTTAAGAGGATAAAAATCCATGCTGAGTTTTTTTTATTGTGTTCTTGGTAAATTTGTTAAATGCTAATTCGAAATGGAGCTAAAAATAAGTAAAATGCACTATGCTATATTGTTGACGCTAAGCCACCTTCCAGGTGCAAATATTCCAGGTACAAATATTCCAAGTGTCTAGCGTCACCAAATCAAATATCACTTATATCATTAGAAGTAGAGGAAACACACTTGTGAGCAATTACAGCATGTGATGGAATTATTGACTGCTGCTACTCCAGGTGATAAAGATGCGACAGAGACAGGTGGCATATCTCTAATCAGTAATTAAGGGAGAATAAGACATCCAAGGTCAATCTGCCACTATCAATCATACTTAAAGTCGGGTATCAAGAACCAGCTAGATATTCAACTCTCTATGATTCGGCAAGATGAGAAGATGTTACTTGAGAAGATGAGCTCATTTCACTTAAAATTTAAAAAGAAATCTTTTGGACTCTAAACTTTATTTTTCCTCATTATTGTAGGAATTTCAGCAGCAAAGACAGTGAAAGACAATTTTCTATTTTTATCCTCTTCCCAAATGACTACAAGCAACGCCGGCTTATTAAAACAATGTTAGTCATGACCCTTTTTAACAGCAGTGTAGTTGAGCCTCTATGTCTTCAAGATTATAGATATTCTTTATAATTTGGGAATATATCTAGTGTTTTTGTATTTATTGATTTTGCAAATGTAATATGAATAGATTTTCTTTTCACAGATTGTGTCTTCTTAATTGACTAAAACAGCAATACTTAAAGACTATAAATTGAGAGTTTGTATCAAAGTTCCAACAGGGCCAATGAAAACAACAGACTCCGTACTTCTTTTATTTTATAGTGAGTTTCTGAGTTATCCATGCAAAGCAACTGCTTGATGATACAGCAAATGTCCACCTCTTAGGTGTAAAAAGGATTTACAAATATTTTTTTCCTTTATCTTTCAACAACACCTTGCAGAAAAGGAAATGGCCACTTTCTCCCATCTTTAGCCTAGTGGGAATAGTACTGAGGAGATTCTCTGAGAACTTGGAATCTGATTATGTGACATTTGAGGGTTATAAACATGTGAACTGTGAATTTAAGCCCTGCTCCTGGCACATCTCTGACAATATCTGAGAGCAGCCTATTCCCTGTACATCATTGTCACTTACCTTTGCAGTTTCCTAGTTTATAAATCCACAAAATTTACAAATAGTTTAGAAATGTTGAGTGTCAGATTCAGTATATGCCAGCAATCATATCTAGAGTCAACATATGTCATGGAAGGCTAATTTGGATAATCAATCACAGAAAAGGTGTCAGAAACAAAACAGTTGGAAGAATCGATTGCCAAGAAATTCTCATCACAGAAAATAAGATCCATGAGTCTTCTTAGTTCCGTGACATTTGTGTTTGCAATGCAGCTGTGTGTGTTTACACCCCACTTCCTAATGCTAGACACTAGGGTGCTGGAGAGAAGTTGTGGATCTCTTTTCAGGCCATCAAAAAAAGAATCCTTCTTTCATGTGTCTGTAAGTAGAGCCTTTGCCACAAGCTGGATGGAGGGTTAAAGATGGAGGGACAGACCCACAGAGGCTTGGTTGCCCATGGGGGGAGGCAGAGGGGGGTGTCAGATCCCCTAGAAGGGAATTTCAGGTAGTCGTGAACTGCCTGAGGTAGGTGCAAGAGCAATGAGTAAGTGCTATTTACTGCTAAGGCATCTTTCCATTCTCTTAGATTTCAAATGAGCAAACAATAGACATTATACGCCTAATTTAAAGGAGTGGGAGAAAAATGAAGAAGATGCTGTGTATCTGATTTGTATAAAAATGGTCTACAGATCTCACCCACAGTGATAGCCTTGGAGACACCAAGAAGAAAGCAAGTGTCTGTACTTACAAAGATACTGACGCGCATCCATATACATCCTCAAGTATGAGGTCCATGTGGTTTTAACAGACATGCATGTATATTGCTTAGTAAGGAAGACTCCACCTGGGTAGACTAAAAGTTAGTCTTTAATATGCTTAAAATGCTATAATGGATGCCATTACACCTGAACAGGTTCTACTCACTGTGTCAAAGCGGATAGCTTTATGACAGCTGAGTAGTTCATATAGATCTTTACCCCCACAGCTTTGACAGAGAAGCCATATGTCCTCTGGTGAGAATGTGATGGATGAAGTCAGAAGTTATAGCCTTTTTGCTTGATTGTAAATTACTACAGTGGCCATGTCAAGAAACAAACAAACAGGACCACAGCAAATTTTTCCTGCGGACAGAGTATACTTACAGAAATAATCATCTTGAGTAGTAGTCACGTTGGGGGGCAATTGTCTTCTGTGAAATATCTATTCTTCAGATAGAAGTAGTTTGAGGTATGTTTCAGGATGTAGAAACTGTGGAGGGCTTCCTGGGAGGCCAGCTAGTAGGAGGCTCGTTCTAACTACAGAGGGCATCTGGTACGTCTACTGGGAAGGCTCCTACAAACCATGGAAGCCCTCTCCAAAGTTTGAGATGGCTTGGAAACCTAGTCAAGACAGATAGCAAGGATGCTGGAAGTAGGGCCCCTCCCTTCTAACAGTCACCTTCTGTGGTAGGAGTTGGATTAGGAAGTAAAGGATGAGGGGCAAGCATGGGTTAGAGGTTGAAGGATGACGAACAGGACAAAGATAGTGGAAGTCCAAGCAAAGAAGGCTGTGGGGGGGGGTCCTTTCTGTTTTCTACCATAAGGGTAATCTTAAACATAGTTTTACAGAATTAAACTTCTTACTATACCAGAATAAAAACTTTTGAAGACAGTGTCCAGGCCAACCCCTCCTTTCCCTTTATAGTCTTAGAATTCAAGAAATAAGTCATTTGTTCAGATGACTCTACAGGTAGAATCTCAGCGTGAGAAACCTACAGGGGATTCATCTCCACAGCACATGTAGGATAATTTGTAAATCATATCTGTTTTCATACTTACATTTCTATTAAAATGTTACTTTTTGAGGGTTGCATATAATATTGATTATGTTGGAAAACACTAGCCTTGCTCTTGCCTGATATGTCTTTAAGACACCATGATTTATGTGAAAATATCAATCACAAATGTTAATTATATTAAAGGCATGCTGAGAAGCTATACTTGGTTTTAAAAGATATGACCTAATACCCACAAAAGCAGAGATGCTTTCCTTCTAACTTGTCATGAATCTGTGGAAGTGGAAATGTATGTACATATTTATACATACACAAGTATGCACACACCTGAACACATTACAGGTAAGAGTCTCTCTTTTTTTTTTTAAAGATTTATTTATTTAATTTATGTATACAAGTACACACCAGATCCCATAGATGGTTGTGAGCCACCATGTGGTTGCTGGGAATTGAACTCAGGACCTTTGGAAGAGCAGTCGGTGCTCTTAACCGCTGAGCCATCTCTCCAGCCCCCGGTAAGGGTCTCTTTAAGCTTAAAGATTTAACACATTACCTGTGGTTCCTCCGCTCCCATCTCAAAAAGTAAACAAGACTGGTCACTTCCAGCTACTCCGTTAGGGGCTGAAGAAATGTGGTACAAAGTGAAACTCTTTCTTTTAGAACAGAAAGAACACCACAGAAACAGAAATCACAAAGAGAAAAAAAAAAGATTTGGAGGCCAGATGTGAGGCCTAAGTGAGACAAGTAGGCATTGCAGATGGGAGAAGGTGGGACAGATGGAAGGAAGTTAATCACACTCATCACTGAAACTTGGCCTGCTCCACCAAAGGCTTGATGTACTGATAAAAGGCACTCGCAGTATTCCCAACATGACTAATGAAAAGCGACACACCCATTAGCCCATCCTGATCAAAGCATGGATTAAGGGTAAACAGTCAGATGAAAAAGATATTAGCATCAAGCTGTGGCATTGTTTTGCTCACAGGCCAGACCTATATTGCTGCTGTTTCCTATACTTTCTAGATCTGAAATAGAACCTGGCTTCTCGTCTATCTGGCTTCCTGTCGCATGGTAGATTAATGATGATGGCAGTGTTTACACTCCCCTCTGAGAGGAGAATATAGTCTCCTTTCTCTGGACTCTGGGCTGGTACAATCTTTATTTAGTAGAGTGTAACATAGGGATTTTGTGTGGATTCTAGGATTGCAATTTTCTGTTTCCTGTATACGTTTGCCTGTGGGACACTCACTCTCAGAACTTAGTGGCCATGCTGTGGGAGGGGGCGCAGGCTCCAAGTCATAGCTTCCATATTCTCTACAATATAATCCATGAAAGTAGAAAGAAACAGAAACATGAAGAGCCAAATAGAAGGGCTGGTGCTGGGTGCTAATGAAGTGTCCCAGGTCTGCAGGTTTTACTTTGGCTGCATTTGTGACAGCAGAAGGTGCAGGATCTCTGATCCGGCCCATCTCAGAGGAGCAGTATAGAATGCAGCAGTCTCCTAATCTCCCGCCTTCTTCCATGTGAGGAAAAGGATGCTCAGATTCCTGAGTTAGACGACAATCTGGACCCAGGGAGGGTTTTCTTGGGGGCTAAAGTTTTAATAAGAGGTAAACAAATAAGCTTCCAAGGGTACTTTGAAAGAGAGTTTGGGGTGGGGCTTTTTGTGAAAGAAATTTGATGGACACATGTTCTTAAGAAATAGAACTCAGTGGAGCAGGGTAAGAAGGAGAATAAGAGCAAAGCTAGGGTTTTGTTCTGGGTAAGGGGTAGGGAACTCTAGGATATGGATGCAACAACAGAGTTGGTCAGACCTTGAAGCAGAAATCTGGACAGCCTATTGAACCGAGAGTCAGGTGTAGACAGCACAGAGAGCATGGCCAGTATGGATAATATGGACGGCATGGACAGTATGGACAGTATGGACAGTATAGACAGTATGGACAGTATGGATAGTATACATAGTATAAACAGTATGAACAGTATAGACAGTATGGACAATATAGACAGTATGGATAGCATAGATAGTATGGACAGCATAGATAGTATGGACAGTATAGGCAGTATGGACAGTATAGACAGTATGGACAGTATGGGCAGTATACATAGTATAAACAGTATGAACAGCATAGACAGTATGGACAGTGTAGATAATATAGACAGTATGGAGAGAATAAACAGTATGGACAGTATAGGCATATGGACAGTATGGGTAATATAGACAGTATGGGTAATATAGACACTATGGACAGCATAGACAGTATGGACAGTATAGATAGTATAAACAGTATGAACAGCATAGACAGTGTAGATAATATAGACAGTATGGAGAGAATAAACAGTATGGACAGTATAGGCATATGGACAGTATGGGTAATATAGACACTATGGACAGCATAGACAGTATGGACAGTATAGATAGTATAAACAGTATGAACAGCATAGACAGTGTAGATAATATAGACAGTATGGAGAGAATAAACAGTATGGACAGTATAGGCATATGGACAGTATGGGTAATATAGACAGTATGGATAATATAGACACTATGGACAGCATAGACAGTATGGACAGTATAGGCAGTATGAATAATATGAACAGTATGGACAGCATAGATTGCGTGGACAGTATAGACAGTACAGACAGTATGGATAATATAGACAGTACGGACTTTTCTTGTTAGGATTTTAACACTTTTAAACCGGGTCCCCTGTAGATCAGGTGGTGCAGAACATGTATTAGTTGTTTTTCTTTCGCTGTGATAAAGATGGCAACTTGTAGAAGGAAGGGTTTGTTTGGGGCTTACAGTTCCAGAGCGTTAGGCTCCTTAGGGATGAGAACAGTGTGGCATCGGGTAGCCGACGGTGTTGGCAGTCCTCGGCTCTGATTACAGCTGAGCACTACTAGCTCTAGCAGGCTTACCTTATTACAGATGTGGTTTCTCTATCTTAAATAAGAAGGAGTTGGCTAGTGAGAGTTACACTTGGATCAAGGGAGAGTCAAGGCACGTCACCCACCTCTTGGACTTTTATTTACCTGGTGGGACATGAGCCGTAAGCACGGTACCACTGTAGACAGTAGGCAGCACAGAGTAACAGCAGCTGCCAGAGAGTGTAGATAGGTTCAGATAAATCTGCTAAACTTTTATCTGGTTCACTACCACATTGAATAAGGACTTATAAAAGAAACTTGGAAAAAATCGTTCTAATAAAAAGTCCATTCCTATGGAAACATTTTACTGTTATGTGATCATTTGAAGTAGCTTGAGCATCTGAAAGCCCAAATAAACATTGAAAGCATCTGAACACAATATAGGATATGAAAATATCTTTTCCCATAAAATTTTAATGGACCCTTTATGGTGCAAAATAAATTCAAGCAGAAAATTATGTCATCAAAATTGAATTTGGCAGCAGTATCTTAATCTCAATTTTCCTATTCTTGCCCCAAATCTATACTCTTATCTCTATTCGGGAACTGCTTTGTCCATGTATCCACCTCTAATTACATCTCACGGATTATTGGCACATGGGTTTGTTATCTAGAGAGATAAATCTGTACCTTACATCAGGGAAACTTGCATGCCACTAAATGGAATGATCTTTCTATGGGTCCTGATGTACATAACCAGTCTCCATCAGGGTGGGTAAGAGGCACACTCAGGCTTAGCTGAATTTCTGGGGCACTTTGTGGGGTGCTCTGCTGCCACAGTTCTGCTGTTCTCTGGAGGATGTACTCTGTGCTGCCTACTTCTACAGTGGTGCTCTGCCTATGGTTCCAGGAAGGGTTACATGGAAGCCTGGACACTATCCCAGGAAGGGCTACATGGAAGGCTGGACACTATCTGTTGGCTTTCTCTTAGGAGAAGTAACTGATAGGTTTGAAGAGTATCATCTTCTCTCAGTGTTGGCTACTCTAAAGAGTACAAAGAGGAGCACCTCCCCCTGAACGAATAATCAGCAGGAAAGAGATGTACATTTGCATAGAACCAGATACTTGGTTCAACAGGAAATAAAATATAGGAAAATACTTTGATCAGTGTCATCCCTATTGTAGTTTCTTGTTTGCTTCTGTCCCCATCTCCTGTTCCCTAACAGTCCAGGACTATCTTTGAGTGGGACATTGCGTTTCTCTTACCCTTAGACTATCCTACATTGTCAACTCTCCCCATTCCCAGGCCTTCAGATTTAGACTGGGGCTTTATACATTGTTTTTCTGCTACTCAGGCTTAAGACGAAAATTGGGATGTTCCTAGGTCTCTAGCTTATAGATGGCAGGTTGCGGGACTTGTTTGTCTTTATAATTTCATTAGCCAATTCCTATAATCTATCTATCTATTATCTATCTATCTATCTATCTATCTATCTATCTATCTATCTACCTATCTATCTATCTTATCAATGCATCTATTCTATTGGACCTATTTCCACAAACAAATCTAATCTAATAGGGGTATATCATAATTTAGCAAACCATTTCTCTGTTAATGGTAATTGATTTATTGCTTTTGTATCTAAGTTTTATCTATGAACAATCCTGTTATACCTATATGTTTATATGTCATGAACTTCTTTATATAGTATATATTTTGGGGAATGAAAATTATATATATATATGACTTGATTTATATATATATATATATATACACTAATACACATGCATATATATGTGTGCGCACGTGTGTGTGTGTGTGTGTGTGTGTGTGTGTGTGTGTGTGTGTGTGTGTGTGTGTCCTATATAGTTATCTGGAAATATAGGTCATCAGATAAAGATGTTTTCTGGTAAGCCTAATGACCTGAGTCCCATTCCTGGGACCCATATGGTAGAAGGAGAGAATGGACTTTCATAAATTGTTCTCTGACTTCCACTCATATGCTGTGGGATGTGAGAATACACATATGTGCACACAAGTAAATAAATGTAATACAGAGTTCTTTTAGAATATATAATTTAGAGCTGGGCATGGTGACACATACCTGCAATCCTAATACTCAGGATGCTTTGGCAGATGAGACATAAGGTCATGACTAGCCTGGCTACATAGCAAGATATTATCTATTCTCTCTACTTCCCCCATTTATATTTTAATTGAAATGATAAGCAGATATATGATAAGATGTTACATACACTCGTCATTGGAGAAAATGCAAAGTAACCGAACAATAAACCACTGCACCCATCACGTTGGAAAAGTGGTAGAAAAAAAATAAAGAGACTAAAACAGCCACACCGATGATCTAAATCTTGTGAAAAAGCAAAATCTCATGAATTGTTGATAGAAATACAACTCGAACCAGCTTTCAAGAAGGCAGCTTAAAGCTATTTATGGGATCACAAAAATAAAAGAAACCATCCCTCATTCTTTTCGTATTTCTTTCCACTTCTGCCACATGAACACACATGACAGTCATATGAAATCATCCCTGTTAGATGATCCCCTCCACTCACAGGGAATGGATCATGGAGGCTGAAGGATGAAGGGCTTCCTGTAACTTGCACACCAGATCTCTCTGAGCCCTTAGATTCTAAAGGCTTAGACCCTTGCTTCCTGGCTGTTAACAAATCTCAGTGAATGGCTAGAGGCCCAAAGATCAACACTAGAAAAGTTCCTTTCCTTCATTTAGTGGGTTTTCTTTTTGGAGGGCCTCACATTAGAATATCTCCATAGTTTCTGCCTGATAATGCAGTGGTCAGGGATTTATTTTCTCATAGAATGATCTCGGAAGGCTGAGAAATTTCTATCCATAACTTAATGACATCTTATGATTTCTTCTGGATTGAGTATGCTGCTGGGAGCCTTGACTGCTTTGCTATTTGAGAGTCTCTATTGATTTTCAGCATGGTTGATAAAACAGAGATGAAAGGCCCAAGTTCTCTTTTTATGATAGATATGACCAATTAGCTATAAATGTCAAGTATCCACAAGTTAATTAATTCCAGTTCATTTAACTACTGTAATTAGATTTTTTTTTTTTTACTTCCAAACAAATCAGTAGTCTGCTTTCGAAGGTCACAGACTAATACCACAGTGACCAAGGCTGAAAAACCAGAACCTTTCATGAAAAATGCCTGATGTTGAATGCCTGTGGGGAAAGCAGACCCCACGAAATGAAAAATAATTGGCAATCTGATTAATAGAGTTTGTTTGAAATATATACATAATACATCTTTGATTAATAGCCCTGACAAACACTTGGAATTAAGTCTGCAAAAATTTGTAAAGGGTTTTTATTATTATGGGAAGATTTAAAAAAAAATCTGATTGGAGGTTGAGTCAGATGAGTCAACATGAAACCAGAATTCCAATTAGTGAAGGAGGTCTCTTTTGTTTAAGAACTGAAACGTAAAGGGGTGTCTTCCTTTAGATACATCCATTCTTTCAGGAAGGTCTGCAGTATAGGGAGATTTGATCCAGGAGAGGCTCAATATTTTTGTATAAAAAGACAGGACACTTTTGAAAACTCAGAGAAGCTGGCAGGGTTTTATGGGAGAAGAGTTTTTGAAGGAAGGTGAAAGGAGGGGAGAGCTAGGGTGTAAGGATGGTGGCAGGGAGACTCTGAAGAAATGGGGACATCTCCCCAAGGAGAGTAGGTCAGGGTAGGAAAACTTTCAAAAGAGAGAAAGCTATTACTAAAGGTGAACGTATTTTCTGTGCTTCTTTCTGCCCTCAGTTCCCCTGGGAGTTTGGTTCAATGTTTCCGAATGTAACTGGTTTGTGACCATGGTATTTGGGGGATGAAGGAAGAAACAGGGAGCACCTAGCATGCGCTGAAGTGATGAGGAAGGAAAGGGCAGTGTGGGAGTCAGGAGAGGTGACCCTGGGGAAGGAGAAGCAGATGGGCCACGTTGGAACAAATATCTCTTACCACTGCTCAGGTGTGAGCCACTGTTAGCACAAAGAATGGGGCACGGGCTTTTTTTTTTTTTTTTAAATACCTGTTTCATTGGCTTATTCTGTTTATTAAATTTTTTCTCAAAATGATAGGTTTGTTTATTCATGCTATCCAATGGATTCCAACAACACTATGAACTCATGTATTAAACTCTCATTAAAATTAATATGAACTCATGTATTTAAACTTCTTATTGCATTTTCGTTCTTTGTGGCTATTATCTTTATTGACCGTGCTCATATTGTCCCATCTCTGGACTAAGGGAGAATCTTCAAATACTAGAGTCCATTGGATAACAGGAAGAAAGTGTAATGATGAAAACTAGGAGCAGGTCAAGCAGACACTTGACTTCCTTTATTTTGGGGGGAGCTATAATTCCTTTGCCTGTTTCTTCTCATCTTCTCTTTTCAGGATCTCTTATTTCCAAACCATGCTCTACTCTTCATTTGATCTTGTTTTTTTTTTTTAAAAGAAATCCATGACTCAATTTTTCTTATCTTTGTTTATGAAGTTCTTAGCATAGCCCCGCACTGTGCCAGGCAGAAAGCTCACTTCTCCAGAGACCCGACTCCTGACTCTCATTTTCTGATGTGGTACGGGGTTGGGAAAGGCATTCTCAACAGGGTGTGGATGGTAGCGTTCAAATTGAGGTGGCAGGAAAGCTTAAACTAGGCAAAGTGTCAACAGTAAAAACCATAGGGTAATCCATCTTTCACAGTTGGAGTAAAGTTTCCTTAAAGTGGCTTGAGGTGACTGATACTAGGGAACTTTGAACTGCTAGGAATGTTCCCTGCACAGTAGCTGGGTCATGACCAGAGTGGGCAAATGAAGTTGTGATTGCTCATGGCCTTGCGTGTTATAATTATGACTAAAGTGAGAACAGTCAAGTAGACTCTCATCCCCAGAACTGCAGGCTATTTATAACCATGCTGCGACTCAGGCTGTGTCCTGAGATGGCAAGATGCCTCCTGATTGAGATTATGCAAAGTTCCCTGCCAAACTCTTCTTCTTGGATTTCTTGGAAGGGGACCTTTCCCTTATGACACTCTCTCTCGGATGATAAAGAGGCTCGTCCTGAAACACAGCTACTAGATAGCAGCTACAAGGACACTGCAGAGAAGCACAGACCAAAGAACACAGCACTTCTCTGCTCCAAGCCCCTGATCATTGGGGTGCTGAGTTGGGGTACGAGACATTTGAAAACTGCTATCGAAACCCGAGTCCTGCAAATTTGAATCCTGCAGTTCCTCTTTATCTTCAGTAGATATATTCCCAAACTCTGTGGATGCCTAAAAGACCCGAGGCTGGCTGGAGAGATGGCTCAGTGGTTAAGGGCAGTGACTGCTCTTCCAGAGGTCCTGAGTTCAATTCCCAGCAACCACATGGTGGCTCACAACCATCTGTCATGGAATGTAATGCCCTCTTCTGGTGCATCTGAAGACAGCTATGGTGTGTTCATATATGTAAAATAAATAAATAAAAATTAAAAAAAAAACAAACCCAAGGCTGTCCCTAGCCCCATGCATACCCTATAATGCTTCTTTATGTACAGACTTGCCTGAAGCCTAATCTGTAAGACAGGCCAGTGCATTGGCTACTTTTATCACTACTGTGGCCAAATATCTGACGAGAACAAACTTAACAGGAGAAACTATTTTAGTCTGTGGTAGGAGGGGATGAAGGCCTTGGTGGTGTGGAGGATATGACAGAGTTCATGGCAATGGGAACATGAGCTTGCTTGTGACGCCTCAAATTTGACCCAGGAAGCAGCAGACGGGGCTTATGGACATTCAGCTAGCTTCCTTTAAGACAAACAAAGAAAACTATTTCTAGTCAGCCCAAGACTTCAACCCATAGGTTAGTTCTGTCCAACCACAGGGCAGGTGTTTCCCTACAGTTAATTCTTTCTGGACATATGCTTACAGATACACTCAACAGTGTGCTTCAGCAGTGTTGTAAGCTATCTTAGCTTACCGAGGTGTCAATCAAAATCAACAACCAGTTACAGTGTGAGCTTGGTAACAATCACTAGTAATGAACAGAAGAGTTACATAAATACACGGTGATAAAATATATGTGGCTTCTTCTCCCTCGGAAGAGTCAAGACAACTTGATGTTTTTAAACTGTAATTATCCACATGTAACAGAAACATGGGGAACTAAAATCTAGTTAGGAGGACCTACTGGATTTGTTAATTACCTTACAGTATGGGCTTAATAACATGGTTTTGTGCTGAGTTTGTTCTGAAGCCAACACAGATAAATTTTCAGAGCAGTTTATGCAGAGGCAATTCTAGAAAGCACTGCCTTGAGAGTATGAAGTGAGGCAGGGAAGGGGAAGACACCTAGCCAAGGTAGGGAGGCAGCAAGTGCTGGCTGTAAAGGAATGAGAACTCTACAGAGCATAGGTGCCCGTCATAGTGAGTCAATCATGAACAGGTCTGCTGATGTCGCCAAGCTTTTCTTCAGATGAAAGAAGCACAAGCTAGTTGTCAGTGCTCTGAAGAGGGTGAAAGGAGGATGCCTGACAGTACTGTAGTACTCTAACTGGACACTTCATCTCCCGCCTTCTCTTTCTTTCTGTGTTTCTCCATGTCTGTCTCTCTCTATCTCCACAATCACCTGCCCTCACCCTACCTTCTGTGTGTGTTATATATTTTTATCAGTATGGTACGTGTGTTATATTTTTATCCATATAGACATGCTATGTTTATGACAGCAAACACTCATCAGAAAAGTTCTGTTTAGAGGACTGTTTAGAGGATGGCTGTGAGTAGTGGGTAGACTCTGTACTCAGGACCAACAATGTTGATTAATAATGATTAAAAAATTTAGGTGCAATAGTGTTTACACATTGCCGAGGCATATCTACGTGTAAGGTTTTGGAAGCTCCCCCAACCAAAAACCTCAGTGCGTTTCAAAAGCCAAGTTGCTACCTGGCGTTTTAAATTAGAATGATGGGTTTCGGAATACTAAGCAGAATGTGAACAATTTGCTTCCTCCTAGCTCCTTGCATTCTTGAAAACCTAAATATATCCCATTATTAGCTCAATATATTCCAGATTTCCCTTTGGGAGAAGAAAGCAGCCCATTCATGTCTGAGACGACTTTTCTTCATTTTTTTCTTTCATGTTATAGTTGAAGAGACCAAGAGTGGAAACACATGATAGTAAACAAAGTCCGAATTCCTTCTGGTAAAATCCTGGTACCAGTTTCACCAACTCTGGTCCTTCTGAAGTGTTACTGTTCAGGCCTTCATGAAAGAAAGTGTTGTACTTTGTTTTAAAACTGGGTTCTATTAAGCAAGTTACACATGGCTTTGGATTTTTTTTCTTGTTGTGCAGTTTTTGTTTTCAGTGTTAATATCCTGACCCACTCTGCCCAAAATAAACAAATAAACATACAAACAACACCCCAAGTAGCTCAAATTTTTTATTGCTTACACCAAGAAAGGCTGATTTCTTGTTTTTTCAGTGTGTAAGTCAGGATCAGCTGGGAACCAAACCGTGTCTGTGTAGACCTCCCCACAGGATCTCACCTGATCAATGGCCATTTCCGTGTATATTTCCATTAACTATAGAAAAATGAAGAGAGTCTTGGACGGTTTCCCATCAGTGATGAAGTGTTCGGCCTTGAAGTGACATAAATCATTTCTGCTCTTAGCTTATGGACTGGTATTGACCCTGTGTTCTCCACCAACCAGAAAAATGCTAGAGAATGTACTGTTAGCACATTCCCAGGAAAAAGGAACCAGGATATAAAATGGGCTGCAATCATAACTACCACAGCCTGGGTTAAGGCTGAATATCTCAGGATCTTTACTATGTATGCCTCTCTTTTTTTCTGTAGAAATGCCCTCACATTTTGTTAAAATGTTCAAAACTAGGACTATTCAAAAAAGCAGAGTGTGGTAATAGCTATGTATTATCATTGTGTTAGCCACTGGCTAGTCTCTATCAGTGGTAGTCACTGAGTACTTGAAATATGGCTAGGAGAACCAAAGAGCTTTAAAGAAACGTAATTTAACTTAATTCATTTACACGTTAATAGTCACCAATGACTATCACACTAGCCAACAGGTCAAGACTACTGAAGGCACACTAGCTTTGTCTTTATCCAGCAGCATTAATGATGTCATGTATCCCATTACACTTGTGTTGAATTCTCTAGTTTTCAAATTGGTTTTACCCATCCTGCCAGTCTCCTATGTTCTTCCAATAACCCCATGAAGTAGACAAACAAGTTAATATTGTAATATCCATTTTAGATATCTATAATATAATATTTGGGAATAAGTGATTAGAGGTATGGAAATCAAGTTCCAGGTAAATGTATGACATCATATATCCTGTTCAGAACTGTGCTTATCTCTTAATAAAAAATTTGAAGCAATACTTGAAAATTCCACAAACATTGAAGCAAACTGATGTCTCTTGCCTTAGAATTACTTGTTTTTTTAAATAAGATCTCCATAGCACCTGCTTTTAGTGTTATATCAGCTAGTCACAGAGTAAGTCTGTGTTATTAATTGCAATCTTTCATGACTCTGTCAGTTTAATGCATAGATTTCTTTTGACCTAGTTAAATCACTTTTCTTTCCTTGGCACTTTTTTCAGTGTCCAGTAGAAAGGTTTCTCTAACCGATGATGTCTAATGCTATAACCAGGACAATCCCAGAAAAACTGATATAATTGGTTACCTAGGTATCTAGCACAAGGCTGCTTCATGGATTGAACTGACTTCGACATCAAAGTAGTAAAGGCATACTTCACTCACAGTCCTTGCTACAGGAACCTGAGGATGGCAAACAGTCAAAAAAAAAAAAAGACTTAACTTTGAGCTAAAAATAAAGACTGGTAAATAATACATATGCTTTTTTATGCCCAAATAGAGTAAGTAAGTAGATTTTTAAGGAACTGGTACCCGCACATCTTTTTATATCTCTACATCTAGTTTAAATGTTATTTCAAAGTCAAAGTCAGTTAAAGTTATGTGTAGCTGATTTTGCATGTAGCAGGTTCTGTTAATATCACATACACATAAAGACATAGACACCCCTGGGCCCTCTGGACAGAGTTAAATGGTGCTCCATTCTCAAAAGCACCCATGGACGTTAGACAGCTATTCTAAAGTCCAAATACTTATTTTCAGACTTTCTGATGGACTCCTCGTTCCCTGAAACAATCATGACATCTCTTCTTTCTGGGGAATGTGGCTAAGCTCTCAAATGTATTTTCCAGCTTCTTCTCTTACAATCAGGGCTGGGGCTTTTGATTTTGATCTGTGGATTTGGTCAGGAGAGGGAGACTCATTCTTTATTGTGTCTTGAGCCTTTGAACGCTTCAGTCACTACGGCATATTGATTTTCTCAACTTCTTCAAATGAGAAAGTGCTTTTTGAATAGTAATAAGGTAGCCTTCTACACACCTCTGGAATAACAATATGTCTGCATCTGTATTTGGAATAGCAATGTCTTGAGCATTTCTCATAGGCTGGCGGCTTCAGGGTGCTCCACATCACCATCACCTGGTGAACGTCATGACCCTCAAGTTGACAACACATTGCCCAGTGGCTGCTCTTTTGAAAAGCTAGGGGTTAACCTAACTTACACAAATCGAAAGCTTATATCCATAAATCTACTAGGAGGATGTAGAAGGCCATCATGTCGATAGAGAAAGACAAATCCATGTGATTCCCATTGTTCACTATCTCATAGTCTGGACATTCAGGTCTCAGCATTGCAATATTTACCAATGAATAATTTTAGCCATTTTTCAATTTATTCCTGAATAATTTTCAATTAGCAAAGTCCTGTAAAATATGAGCCCTCATGTAGCATTATCCCCACAGTCAAGCTTTCAAAGGACCACAATTACTCTGTGTCCCTCAGGCATAAAGATAAATAACTGTGAAAAAGAAAGAAACAGCTCGTCTACATTGCCCACTGTGGATCTAGGACAGGCAAAAAATTTGATTTCTGGGTCTTCTTAACCAACCACTGGTCTCTGAACATAGATATGGAGATGAGGATGATGAAGAGCGAGTTGAGTTATCTTCAGCACCGGCCATGCTGAAAGCAATCCAAGTGAAATTTTCATACCGAATGAATGCAAGGACCAGAGAGTTGAACTGGATAATGAAGCGAAGGTCCACTGAACTTTTGACATTTAGACAGTTGGAATCACGACTTAAGCTGTTCGTTGAGACCAGTTGTTCCCTAAGCCACACATCATTGTCACCAGGGTGAGTCCCAGATACCAGCAATGTTTAATTTTCCTGGTGTGCAGGAAAATTCCCAAGTGTGCAGGTGAGTCTGAGAACCAGCCTTCACTAAAAGACTTCACTCTGAGTTTTAAAAAGTTAAACTTTGCAGCACAGAGGGGACAGTTCCAGGGACTCGAGAAGTAGCTGCCATCAAGTGTGGAATGTACTTCAAGCCCTAATGCTTTATTACTTACCTTCACAACAATGGCATGAAATAGATATTTATTCTGTCTAATTGGTGGACTTTTCTAATTGAGTTGTATTTCAAATGCATCTCCATGAAGATTCCTACCCTCGTTGTTGTTACTCACTTTTGCTATTCCACAAAATATGTTCTTAACAGTCTTATTAATGTTGTACCAGTCAGGGATGTGAAGATAATATATTCCAGGCTGTGAACTCAGGACACAGCACCCCTGTCACTTTTGTGACATGGCCTCCTTGTTGCTCCTCTATATCCCGTGTGATCCAACACTTGGCTGTGTTCACTTGTGGTCAGCTCAGTAACACACTGCCTTGCATTTGCTGTTTCAGTCTATTTCCTGCTGCATGGTAATTTGTAAAGAAAAAATATTTCTTACAGTTTTGGAAGCTGTCAATCTTCATGTCTGCTGAAGGCTTGTGCTACACTGTACCATGGCAGAATACTGATGAACAAGCAAACGTGTGAGAAAGAAAGAGGATAGGGGCCAAAATTACCTACCCGGAGCTCTTTCAATAAATAACTCACCTCTGTGAGAGCAGCATTAGTTCATTCAACAGACCAGAGCCCTGAGGCATAATTACCACTTCAAAGCATACATCCTAATACTATCATGACAATTTATTTCAACATGAATTTTTGGAGGAGTTAGAACTACCATAGCACTTACCTTTCTCCTAGGCCTCAGTTTCTCTTTCCCTTCTTTCTGCTGCATGGGGTTGGAATAGTAGTCAGAATAGATGGAAGTTCCCTCAAGCTTAATTTTAAGGGGTTCCAGCTACGAGAGCTGGTATTTCAGCCTCTATAGTTTCTGATCTTTTAACTCTTTCCCTTGTCTCTACTGACCCCTAGGAAGAAGAATCATTCAGTTCTGACATTTTTTTGGCACTGATTTATAATTTAATCTCCAGAAGGTCATTTTCACTCCCTAAGCCTTAGCTTCTGCATCTATAGAACAAAGTGGTTGAATCACCAGACATTCTTTATTTCTTAATTTTTATTTATTGTATTTTTGGAAGATGCATGTGTGTGCTATGGGGCATGTATCGAGGTCAGAGTACAGCTTTACGGAGTCAGTTCTCTCTTTCCATGTTTACGTGGCTGCCAGAATTGCCTGGAAAGCACTTTTGTTCTCTGAGCTATGTCAGTGGCCCAATATATGTGCTTCTTTGCTCATGTATGAAGTAGCTTCTAATTTAATGTCATTATAATGACTAAGTGGTCATGAGGATAAGTGATCTCTTAGGACCCTCATGAGAAAGGAAGAACTATAATGATCCCCCCCCCATTGAGATAAATAATGCTTGTAGTCTTTAAATAACAATAAGACAGGCAAACTGCAGGCTAATTGTTTAAATATTGAAAGGAACAAACAAAGGACTCTTGACTACCAAAAATTGACCAAGCATTTCAACAACTCACAATTGAATTTGTTTTTTTTAATCACTACTCCATCTTTTAGTGCTCAGCCTCTATAGATAAGAATTACTCAAGTGCCCATGCACACAGCAAGAAGGTGGCCCTGTAAATGTCAAGGAGAAAAGCTGCAGAGAACATATGGCCTTTCCAACACCTTGATTGTGGACTTGGATCTCATTTGTGAATGGGGGAGATATGCTATACCAGAGTATGTGTATTTAAAAGTCAGAGAGAAACTTGAGGGAATTGGCTCTTTCCTTGTACTATGTGGGTTTTAAAGATTGAATGCAAGTCCTCAAAGGAGCAAACTCAGGTCCTCGGGCTTGGCAGCAAGTGCCTTTACAAACTGAGCCATCTCTGTCACCTTCCATGGTATTTCTTCAGGGCATCCCAAGCAGATGTGTGCAAGGACCAGCTTCTGACTTATGATAGCCAATTTCTAGTTTTAGAAAACTTGCGAGCAGGTTTATAAAAACAAATGTTCTAAAAATTAGGCTGTATCTCTGAAAAATAGTCTTAAAAACAAATGAAATAAATCCCCCAAGTACATTAAGTATTAAAATCAAGTACCCCAAGTATTAAAATAACCAAGTTCCTGGTTATTTTAATGTTGCTGGCTTTCTTTAGATTGTTACTGTTTCTTGTATTATGTGGTCGAAATGCTTCATGGTAATGTGGGACCATGGCCTGTCCTAGCTCCTGGTCTGGTAATGTCAGGTTGACAGTTTGAAATGGTCCATGGTTTGAGTACTTACACCATGGAAATGCACAAATGGCACAGGAATGTTTAGCTGTGTCAACTTTTCCCGAAAAGAGCCTCTTGCTAATCATTTATCCATGAATCTCTATCACAAGGTTCCCTTGAAGGATACATGCAAGCCTGGATTCCTAAGCCAGGAAACTCACAGCTCACAGTGGAGACTCCCACAGTAAAGAGGACCCTGGACTCCTGGCTCTTTCCATGGTAGAAGCATGCCTTTCCATGCCCAGATAGAGAAAGGATGCACCTGTGTGGATCAACTGGCCAAGCATCTCAGAAGCCAGATTAGAAAAAGCTGGTCCCTTGGTGAGAGGTTAGAGGGGTACACACTGCCTCCTAAATTTCTCTGCTTAGCCCAGGCATTGTGTAATTCTAATAGTCAATAGAATGAAGGCCGGGGGCTATAAATTGCAGGCACTAGGGAAAAGCCTGGGAGGAACAGATCTTTTTACAACCACAATTTGCAGTCTGCAGTAAAATACTTTAATTGCTACTCAGTGCAGGATTTGCCTGTGTGTTTTTCTAGCATGCCAAAGATTAACAAGGATCAGGAGGCTGAATCCAGGGACCTTTTGGGGGGAGGGGGCTGGAGGGAGTGTGTGTGTGGGGGGGCAGAGCAGAAGCCCTCTCCATTTAAAGACAGATTTACAGAAATAGGAACGGAAGACACAGCAGGAGGTCTTCGAAATAACTCTGTAGAAGTTTCTTTGATGAGCTGAGGCAAGGCAGCAGCTTCTGCACGGCGCACCCGTCCTCATAAATCAACAGGATTCACAGCGCTGCAAGACATTTCCCCCTATGCAGCTTAAAACAAATGACCTCACTGCAGTAGCAGAAAGGATCTACTGCACTGGTTTGCTCAGTTACCTTGCACCTTAAGAAACAATTTGATTTTTGATGTTAATAATTGCGTACACACATGTTCACAAAAGGCTAAATTACAAGGCTGTAAAAAAAATTTTTTTTTGAGGACGCCATTTTTCTTTAGAAACCTTTGAAGACTGAAGTATTTTCTTCTCTCTGGACCCTGAGCTGACTATTTGAGGCCAATATGCACCTACATTGTTTTAGTAAATCCCGTGTCCCATCCCAGAACATACGATTTATATTGCCAGGGTCGTGTGGGTAAAGCTCACCAATGAGCAAGCTGGAGATCTCTATTTCAGAATCTCCCTATTCAAAATGCTTGAATCTAGGGGCCAGCAGCTTCAATGCCAGGTAAGAACTTGTTAAAAATGCAGGTATCCCCACCCTGTGATGGAATTATCTGCACTATAACATGGCAAGATTCAGTGACAGGGTTGAGACTACCTGGTACCCAGGGGGAAATGCAAACTGCCTTCTTCATAAAAGACATCACACCCTCTTCCTTACTTCAGGCTAAAGATGTTTTATCTTTCATTCCCCACAGCTGGGCAGGGGGTGAGTCCCGTGGATTCTCCTTTCAATCAAATCTCCCTTATGCCTCAGAGTGTCATCCAGTCTCCTGCAACTGGGGCAGTTTTGTGGCAGCAGGCTCCATCCATCGTCCTTGCTGTGACTGAAGGAATAAATCTTTCATTGCCTCTGCTCAACAATTGCTCTCTGTTCCCCATCATCACAAATGTGCATGTCTCTGTCTGGAGCCAAGGACATCTTGCACCTGGCTTTCAGAGTTCTGTCCAAGCCAGTTTCCACTCCATGTGTCTCACTGGCTCTGGTCTGTCCCAACTATGTCATGGAAGGTAGCCCAAACCTGTCTCTTGGCTCTTCAAAGAAAGTTTCCTTTATGGCTTCCCTTCACCCTCCTAAACCTAGTCATATTTCAAGACTATGTCCTTTTACCTTGAATACCTAGAGCAAGTTGACTTGATGATCAGTTGCACATCTCATAGGCTTACCAAGTGTCATCTGTGTAGTGTCTTTATAGCAGAAATGGGCATAGTCTAAGGATAAACCCGAACCCTCTGTTGGTATAGGTCTGAACTCACCCCAATTCCCCAGAAAGGAAAGTTGTTGTCCTAGTACAGCAATGATCATGTTTAGCTCTAGGCATATAAATCAAGCTTAGTGTTTTTCTTCCTTTATACCGGGAGCCCCTAGAGTCTCGGCAATAACTTTTCTGGGTTCATCGTCATCATCACATTCAGCATGTAAGCATTAGGTGTTAGAGGTTGTGGAAGTGGGTGAGAGGTTGCAGGTCAGGATACAATAATAGTAACAATAACTCTCAGTGAGGGCTTTCTAGTGCTAAGCACAATTCTATGTGTTTTGTATTTCTTTATGTTTAAAAGTTATTATTTTAAAGGTGTAAAAAAAATCTGAATCATGGATTAGCATAAGACAAAGGGGTATGTCCTAACAAGGGATATGTCCTCATTAGCTGCTCTAGAACATTACTTATGTTCCTTCTCTGGGCCTCCTCCTTCCCCTGTTTTCTCCCAAACAATTATTTTGACTTAAGGGGAAGGGAGAGGGAGAGAGTAATGGAGTGTGGGGAAGGAGAGGGGGAGGGGGAGGGGGAAGGGGAGGGAACAGGGTACTTTTTGCTACATTACTCATACTTTCTCTAAATGCCTTGGCTCCTGCCTCAGACCCCATAACAGCTGGGAGTGTAGACACATGCCACTGTGCTGGCTTATTTTGGCTTTATTATAGTCATAAAACGTGTATAATATTGACTGCTGGGGTTGGGGATTTAGCTCAGTGGTAGAGCGCTTGCCTAGGAAGCGCAAGGCCCTGGGTTTGGTCCCCAGCTCCGAAAAAAAGAACCAAAAAAAAAATATTGACTGCTGATTGTAAAGTTTAGTGGATTAAGTACATTCATACTCTGAACAGTCATCACGCCTGTCCATCTCCAAAAGTGCATTGTTCTAAGCTCTAAGTCCTCCCGCCAGCCCCTGACAGCGTTCATTCCTCTTTCTGTCTCTAGGTAGCGATTACAAATGGAGTCACTCACATTTCTCCGGTTTGTGGCTGTCCTATTCACTTAAAGTAATGACTTTAAAGTTCATCCATGTTGTAGCATATGCCAGAATTTCCTTAATAAGGCTGAATAATAGTCCATTGAAACATATCTTCACACTTCGCCTGTCCATTTGTCTGTCCATGGACACTTGGGTGCTTTCGTCTTCTAACTATTTGAGAAAATGTGAGTGTAAAAATGTCCATTCTGATTTTCATAACAAACACTTTAGAGTTTTATCACCCACCTGTGCATCTCCAAGTGCTTTTTGAAAAATCTCTTTAACATTCCTTAAGGCCTTTATGGTTTTTCAGCTTCCCTTTAATCTACAGTTTCGAAAAATTATTTCTTGTACTGACAAGTGCTACGCAGTAGGATTTATTGCCACCCCATTATGCGGGTGATGACACTGGGGTTTCTCAAGGCCAACAGGAAGTGGTGCTCAAGACTGCAAAAGTATATGAGAACTCTGAGATACAAGTCACATGCAGAGAAAAAGCTACCTATCTACCCAGATTAGAGAAGGTCCACATCTGTAGATAGGAGAAGGAAGAGAGTATTTAAGCCTACGAGGAGACAGACAATAGTATATGAGACCAGGGCAAAGTGATATCATCTATTAAGGCATGTATATATTTTTACTTAAATTTTTATTTTGTTGGCATATAATATTTGTAGCTATCGTGGGGTGCATGTTGAGGATAATTCAATAATAGAAACATCATGTAATGATGAGACCCAAGTAACTAGCAGTTCTCAGTCTTCAAGAGTTATCATTTCCATGTGATGAGAATCTTCAAATCTTTACTCAATTATTTTGAAATATGTAGCTATTTTTTGAGGGCTATGGTGCCTTGGTGTGCTAAAGGACACCAGATGCTTAGCTCCCCAATAACCTTTTGGTACCCACCTCCACTCCTCTCCTATTCTATCCTTTCCAACATCTGATGAACTCTTTTCTGCTCTTTGCTTCTTTGACACCAGAGTTTTAACTTCTAGGTTAATTACTTAACATAATGCCCTCATTCTATCCATAACTCAATGAATTATAAGACTTTCCCTTGCTTTGACTGACTAATATTCCAGTGTGCTTCTGTGTTAAGTATCCCAATTTTTAATTATTTGCTGTCCTTTGAGGATTTTATTCAAGCACAAAATCAAATATACCTCCCTTTCACCCACTTTAGTTCTTCCTTGATCCCTTCCACCAGTTTTCCCTTTCAATCTCATGGCCTCTTTTTAAAAGACTCACCAAATGCATTTAGTGCTGCCAGGAGGTTTGCAGGACTTACTGGATCACAGAAAGAGTCCCATGGGTTAAGTTCCTGAAATAGCTGACTCTCCCTTCCCCACCAGCCATTAGTTCCTAATAGTTGTTCAGCAAGGGATGGGACTTCATGAGTCCTCCTCCTATCCATGATGATTGTATTGGTTTTATGAAGGTCTTGTGCATTAGGTAAGGTCACCATGAGTTCATGTGCGCAGCAACCTTGTCATGTCTAGTAAGAACTGTTTTCTTACAGGTAAACACTCATTCTGGCTCTTAAAATCTTCCCAACCCCCTTTCCCCAAGATCCCTGGTACCTGAGGGGGAGAGATATAGTACAATGTCCCATTCAGGGATGAACACTCCTCAGCCTCTTAATTCTCTGCACTTCGACTAGTCATGGCTCTCTGTATTAATTACCATCTACTGCAAAAAGAAGTTCTCTGATGACGGTTGAGAAATGCACTGATTCATAGGTAATAAAGACGAGAATTTATGGGGAAGTTTAATAGTATATTCATTGAGCAGAATCACAGTGGTGTAAAAGGAACCTGCAGTGGATTGAATAGGTTTGGCTCCCGTAGATGCATGTGCTTGCATGCTTGGCCCACAGGGAATGACACTATTAGGAGGTGACTATGTCACTGTTGGGGTGAGCTTTGAGGTCCCATGCTTACGCTCTACCCAAGGCAGACGAGCCAGTCTGTTCCTAGCCTCCTTTTGATGAAGAAGTAGAATTCTTGGCTCCTCCAGCACCATGTGGGCCTACATGCTGCCATGCTTCCTGCCATGATGGTAATAGGCTGAACCTCTAAATCTGTAAGCCAGCCTCAATTAAATGCTGTCCTTTATAAGAGTTGCCTTGGCTATAATGTCTCTTCACAACAATGGAAACACTAAATAAGACAGAACCAAACTGAAGCCATTTCAAATAAAACTACTATTTTAAATAGACGTCAAAGTTGAAGTTCCCAAGACCTTCCAGGATGAGTAACATCCTGGTTGGTAAGTTGAGGCATGAATGCTAGGCACGTCACCCTACCACAGTTGAGCAAACTAACCAATGAGAACAGGATGGGTGTACCTAAGAAATGTTCCTGGGAAAGTCCCCACCCCTGAATCCTGATTGGTGGGAAGTGTAACTGAAACCTGGCACAGATGATTGTGACTATGATGGTTTTGTCCTTAAAAGCTCTTTAGCGTTCTAGCTAGGAGTCATAGTTCAGATCCTGAGTGTGTTCTGCAGTCCTGATTGATCAGTTGCAGCTTAATTACAATACTTTTTACTGCATTGACTTGATGTGTGAGTTGTGTTGGATGCGAGAGGACCAAATACCAGTAATAGGTTCTCCCCGAGCACCTCCAAGGTAGTACCTAGTTTACGGTACTGTCTCATAGAGATTTCAATTACCAAAGACTATATACTTCTTAAAATTCAACATTTACAGTTTATTTACTTCTGTTCTATGGTCCAATGGCTAACAGTATTCTCAAATCATAACATTTTGGAGGAAATCCGTCTTGTTTTATATATTAATTATTTTTTTCTTTCTATTTCTATTATATTTCTTTGGTTGAAAGAATTTTGCCAGAAGTTAGGTAAAACCTTTGGAGGTAAATCTGGATGACAAGGAGCATTGGCATTTGCTCCAAGATCAGATAAATTAACTTTGGAAGAGTGTCGGTTAGTTGTACCTGTAATCAGTCATTGTCCATGCCAACACAAAATTATAGAGTGTTCACTGAATGCCAGAAATCCTTCTAGGCTCTGAAGGCTTAGCATGTAACAATGCAAAAATGATTCTTGTTACTTTCTAGCTATTGTATAGTGAAGACACATGACAAAACTACAAACACTCCCAGACAACAGGATAAATTCGGGAGGAAACTTAGCAGAAGAAAATAACAAAGGTTGTAACTGAGTGGGGTGGAGGTTACTTCGGAGATGTAACCACAGAAATCATCTTGAAGGAAGTGATGTGGGAGTTACAGTCCAGTAACAAGAAGTAACCATGGATAAAGATAAAAACAAACAAACAAGAACAAAACCCCAAACCAAACAAAAACAAAACAAAAACCAGGAAAATTCTGAGTCACTGGCAGGTACAAAGGCCTTGAGGGGAGGGAAGAGATCTACTCCATGTACAAAAAGTTTAACCTGATGGAGACAGGCTGAACAGATCAGATGAGTGTTGGTAAGTGTGACATACATGCCTCACTGTACTTATTAAAGTGGTAAGGAATGGACAGCCTTCCATTTTTTTTTTTAAGAATGAAAGTTTCATTTTATTCATGGTTTGAAGAATACAATACATCAAGACGATAAAAGCAAGGCAGGAGGGTGGGGTGGAAGCTAACATTGTATCTGTGGTCAACAATCAAAAGCAGATGCATAATGATGGTAAGCTAGGTTTTTCCTTTTTCCACTCAACAGTCTAGGATAATTCTATGGAACAGAAGGTACCAGGCACATTCAAATGGATCTATCCTTCTTGGTGAAATCCCTCTAGAGAGACCTTCACAGAAATGCCCATAGTAATGTGTTTAGGGTGCTTCCAGATCCAGTCAAATCAACACTAAAGATTAGCCACAAGAATCACATAATTCTGGTCCTTGCTCACTACAGTGTAAATTGCATGGGATTCCTCCTCCTGTGCTCCATGTGAAGTCTACAGTCCCGAGAATGGTTTGGAGCAGCTAAAAGATGCCCAATAGTTTTTGAATGATACATAAATGAATTAGTATTTAAAATAATGTTTTATTACTTGATTTTGGGTATAGAGAGCTCATAGGAAAACTTGTAATCATTTTTTGCCTTTGACATTTTAGTTCATGGTAACTGCACTCAGGTAGTTTAGCAAACACTTCGACTTGCTGAGTTATAGCTTTTTAACCCTGTTTCTTTAACACTAGTTCTACTAGATTTGAACAATAATAAAATCTGTTTCTATGACAACAAATTTTGCTTATGCTAGTAGTACTTTCATACACATATTTTAAAGTTACAAGACATTTGTTAAAATATATAATAATATACTAATTGCTTAACATTAATTGCAATGTACAAATTTATCTATTGTTACTTGCTTTGATGTTTCATGGATTGTCTGCTATCCCAATATAGTTCTTTTTTTTTTAATTTAGAGAATACTTTATTAGTTTTTGTAATCAAACCCACGTAGATAAGACCTTACATATTTAATACAGTGTGTTACCCCTGTACAAATGGAAAAAACTTAAGTTCAACATTTCTAGACCAATATGGCTGTTAATTTCTGTACAGTGCCAACTCAACACAGTAAACGGGGATACTTTTTTCCAAAGTTGACAGCACAGCTAAAGTTTCAAAAAATTCAAATTATATATCTGTATATATATATATTTATATTTATATAAAAAGACCAATAATAGCAGTGTGTTATGCATCAACAGCAGCAACAGCTTTTCCAGGTTCTGCAGTCATCTGAACAAAACTGTAGAGACATCCAGCACACTCCATTAAAAAAAAAAAGTAAAAAAACAAAACCCGAGAAAACAGCACAGTTCTGTTACTCTTGTGGTACCTGGCACCATTTTTTTTTTAAATTAGCTTCTCAATCATCATCTGGAAAGAAAACATTCTGAGCAACATCATTAAAAACAGCTCTGATAAAGCACGGTCACTACTACGTATCATAAAGCAGGTACAAGCTATTTTACATCCACAGAGGTATGATACAGTACTGTCCTACATCTATAATACTAGAGGATACAATTGAAAAGGCATTATTTGAGACTTGATTCTACTTTTCCAGCAGAGGGCCCAAAGGATGGTGTGACACAGCTTTGTAAAGAAACATACTCTAGGGGGCTGGGGATTTAGCTCAGTGGTAGAGCGCTTACCTAGGAAGCGCAAGGCCCTGGGTTCAGTCCCCAGCTCCGAAAAAAAAAAAAAAAAGAAACATACTCTAGACAGGATTTCCTTTCACTAGTGGCACACTTCTAAGGATTCATTCTCTCCATGAATGTCAGCTAAAACCGTTATTAAAAAAATGAAATATCCCTAGAACAAAACCGTATAACCACCGGATTCACATGAAGATGACCTAGTGGAGACAAGCTGGACCTCACCTTACCAACAAGCTATCAAATCTGTTATGTTTAAACAGTGAGACCTCCAAGGAAGGAGATGCCAAGTAGTGCTTCAAAGCTTCGGACCACAATCAAACACAGCATCCTTTTCAACAGAAGCAGAAGCTCATCTGAATATGCTCAAGGATGCTGACATCAACATTTAATCATGTCCTCACTCATCCAGGAAGAAGGGGAGATCAGTTACTACTGTACTTTATTGTGTTCAACCAAATCACCATGTTACAAAAATAGCAAGCTGCCATAATGAAAAATAAGGCTCCTCTATCCAGCACCAGATAGCATCATTTTACTTTCAAGCCTAGAAATTGCACACTTGTATATAAACCAACCGAAGATGAGGATTGAGAGTTCATCTTGGTGGAATTTTCCTTTGATGAATATGAAGTGTCCTTCCTTATCTCTTTTGATGACTTTTAATTGAAAATTGATTTTATTTGATATTAGAATGGCTGCTCCAGCTTGCTTCTTCTGACCATTTGCTTGGAAAGTTGTTTTCCAGCCTTTCACTCTGAGGTAGTGTCTGTCTTTGTCTCTGAGGTGTGTTTCCTGTAGGCAGCAGAATGCAGGGTCCTCATTGCGTATCCAGTTTGTTAACCTATTTCTTTTTTATTGGGGAGTTGAGGCCATTGATGTTGAGAGATATTAAGGAATAGTGATTATTGCTTCCTGTTATATTCATATTTGGATGTGAGGTTATGTTTGTGTGCTTTTCTTCTCTTTGTTTTGTTGCCAAGACGATTAGTTTCTTGCTTCTTCTAGGGTATAGCTTGCCTCCTTATGTTGGGCTTTACCCTTTATTATCCTTTGTAGTGCTGGATTTGTAGAAAGCTATTGTGTAAATTTGGTTTTGTCATGGAATATCTTGGTTTCTCCATCTATGTTAATTGAGAGTTTTGCAGGATACAGTAACCTGGGCTGGCATTTGTGTTCTCTTAGGGTCTGTATGACATCTGTCCAGGATCTTCTGGCCTTCATAGTTTCTGGAGAAAAGTCTGGTGTGATTCTGATAGGTCTGCCTTTATATGTTACTTGACCTTTTTCCCTTACTGCTTTTAATATTCTTTCTTTATTTTGTGCGTTTGGTGTTTTGACAATTATGTGACGGGAGGTGTTTCTTTTCTGGTCCAATCTATTTGGAGTTCTGTAGGCTTCTTGTATGCCTATGGGTATCTCTTTTTTTAGGTTAGGGAAGTTTTCTTCTATGATTTTGTTGAAGATATTTACTGGTCCTTTGAGCTGGGAGTCTTCACTCTCTTCTATACCTATTATCCTTAGGTTTGATCTTCTCATTGAGTACTGGATTTCCTGTATGTTTTGGACCAGTAGCTTTTTCTGCTTTACATTATCTTTGACAGTTGAGTCAATGATTTCTATGGAATCTTCTGCTCCTGAGATTCTCTCTTCCATCTCTTGTATTCTGTTGGTGAAGCTTGTATCTACAGCTCCTTGTCTTTTCTTTTGATTTTCTATGTCCAGGGTTGTTTCCATGTGTTCTTTCTTGATTGCTTCTATTTCCATTTTTAATTCCTTCAACTGTTTGATTGTGTTTTCCTGGAATTCTTTCAGGGATTTTTGTGTCTCCTCTCTATGGGTTTCTACTTGTTTATTTATGTTTTCCTGGAATTCTTTCAGGCATTTTTGGGATTCCTCTCTGTAGGCTTCTACTTGTTCTCTAAGGGAGTTCTCCACGTCTTTCTTGAAGTCCTCCAGCATCATGATCAAATACGATTTTGAAACTAGATCTTGCTTTTCTGGTGTGTTTGGATATTCCATGTTTATTTTGGTGGGAGAATTGGGCTCCGATGATGCCATGTAGTCTTGGTTTCTGTTGCTTGGGTTCCTGCGCTTGCCTCTCGCCATCAGATTATCTCTAGTGTTACTTTGTTCTGCTATTTCTGACCGTGGCTAGACTGTCCTATAAGCCTGTGTGTCAGGAGTGCTGTAGACTTGTTTTCCTGTTTTCTTTCAGCCAGTTATGGGGACAGAGTGTTCTGCGTTCGGGCGTGTAGTTTTTCCTCTCTACAGGTCTTCAGCTGTTCCTGTGGGCCTGTGTCTTGAGTTCACCAGGCAGTTTTCTTGCAGGGGAAAAGTTGGTCCTACCTGTGGTTCCAAGGCTCAAGTTTGCTCGTGGGGTACTGCCTAAGTCCTCTTTGCGGTGGCAGCAACTGGGAATATCTGCGCCGCTCTTTCCGGGAGCCTCCGTGCACCAGGGTTCCAGATGACGTTTGGTGTTTTCCTCTGGCGTCTGGATGTGCACAGAGTGCAGTCTCTTCTGGTTTCCCAGGCGTGTCTGCCTCTCTGAAGGTTTAGCTCTCCCTCCCACGGGATTTGGGTGCAGAGAACTGTTTATCCGGTCTGTTTACTTCAGGTTCCGGCGGTGTCTCAGGCGCAGGAGTCCTGCCGCTCCTGGGCCCTCCCCTACGGGAACCCAGAGGCCCTATACAGTTGCCTCTTGGCCCAGGGATGTGGGCAGGGGTGGGCAGTGTTGGTGGTCTCCTCCGCTCTGCAGCCTCAGGAGTGCCCACCTGATCAGGCGGTGGGGTCTCTCTCCCACGGGGTTTGGGAGCAGAGAGCTGCTGCGGGCCGGGATCCGCGGGTGTGGGACTTCCGGTAAACACAGGAAGTGCCCGGTCCTAGAGGAATTTTGCCTCTGTGTGTCCCGAGTTCACCAGGCAGGTTTCTTGCGGGGTAAAAGTTGGTCCTACCTGCGGTTCCAAGGCCCAAGTTTGCTCGTGGAGTACTGCCCAAGTCCTCTCCGCTGTGGCAGCAACCGGGAAGATCTGCGCCGCTCTTTCCGGGAGCCTCCGTGCACCAGGGTTCCAGATGGCGTTTGGTGTTTTCCTCTGGCGTCTGGACGTGCGCAGAGTGCAGTCTCTTCTGGCTTCCCAGGCGTGTCCGCCTCTCTGAAGGTTTAGCTCTCCCTCCCACGGGATTTGGGTGCAGAGAACTGTTTATCTGGTCTGTTTACTTCAGGTTCCGGCGGTGTCTCAGGCAGGGGTCCTGCCGCTCCTGGGCCAACAGCCTTCCAATTAATGGAAACTCAGAATTCTCAAAACTCAGAATTCTTCAAAGAGTGTATTTCCAATGAGAACTGTTATCTTTTAAAATTAAGGGTTGTTTTTTCATTTTTATTTCTAAACATAATGGAAAACTTCAAGTATACTCTTTTGGTTTCTTCAGAAAAATTAATGCTATTTTTGTGATGAGGTTATGGTGAAAAAAAAAAAACAGTGAGGTGGCTGTGACATCACCTGGCCCAGGGGGCTTGCACAGTCTACACTGGGTGTGCAAGCAACTGAACACACAGTTCACACAGAGACAACCCTTGCTCTCCTGAGGGCTCGTGAGGCAACTCAGCATTTTACAGCCTGAACTCCAGCAACAGCTGATTTGTCAGGCCACATCTCTGGGACAACGACTCACTTCTTTGGTATGTTGACTGCAGCTCTTATTCACTCTCCTCATGGGAAGAACAACAGATAAACCCAGACTATAGACCAACCAGCTTGGATTTTTCAAAATGTCTAAGTTGTAAAAAAAAACAAAGAGCAGAATCTGATCTGGTGCTGTAGTTTGGATCTTAAACGATTTCTCAGAGTCTATGTATTAAATGCTTGGTCACAATGGCACTCTTAGGAGGGTATGGAGCCTTTAAGAGGCCAAGTTTAGTGTTTATTCTTTTAAGTCTTCTGAGTTGTGTCCTAAAGGCAGATTATGGGATACCAGACCCGCCTTCATGGTCCTTTTTGATGCTTGGCCGTGAAGAGGTGACAGGTTTTGCTCTTCCAGATGTTCCTGTCATCTCATATCCCTGAACAATAGGGGTAAGAATGGAAGACTGGGAAAACAGTTGACCAAAAGAAAACCTTTTCCTCGGGAAGTTGATTATCTCAGGCACTTATTACTGAAATGGAGGGATGACTGCGTACTCTGGGATAGTAGGACATACTACTTTCTGGTTGGAAGAAAAGTGTCCACTACTTCTCATCTGCTCTAAAATATTGTCCTGCTTCCTCTATTTAGATGCCAAATTCAGTTCTGCTGATCTGACTAAGACGGCCTCAGTAGGTACCGTCTATCCTTCTAGAGAGGTGGAAAGGTAGGAAGGTCATCGTATTGGTCGTATCCCAACCTGTTGTCTAGGCATTGCCAAGACCAGGTCCTCCCCAATCCCACTGTTGCTCACTTAGGGATAGAAGCACCAGAAAGCCACTTCACATTTTAGAGCAGTCCATGTCTCCATAGGTATGATGGTTAAACTCAATTACTGACTCAACTGAATCTGGAATCAGTGTGGCAGTTTGAATAGGAATAGTCTAACAGATTCGTGTGTTTGAATGCTCGACTCCTAGGCACTATTAGGAGGTGTGGCCTTGTTGGAGGAAGTGTGTTACTGTGGTAGCGGGCTTTACATACAGTATGGCTCAAAGTCACCTTCTGCTGCCTGAGGATCAAGATGCAAAGCTCTCAGCTCTTTCTCTATCACTGTCTGCTTGGATGCTGCCATGCTCCCTGCCATGATGATAATGAACTAAACTTCTGAAACTGTAAGCCAGTCCCAATTAAGAGTTTGTTTTTATTAAATAAGAGTTGCCATGATCATGATCATCATAATAAAACCCTAAGCAAGACAACCAACAGAGACAAGCTTCTAGATAGATCTGTAAGGGCATTTCAAAGAAGACTCTCCCCTTGTGTGGCCATATCTTTCAGAGATGGCCCAGACATAAGACCAAGCAACACTGCTTGTTTGGTCAGCTTCATTTCTTGTGGGTGAGTGAATCTACACAATTTTGATTGTTGCTGCAGCTGCTGGACTGTCATCTTTTGCTGTTACTGGAACCCAGATCATTGGTGTTCTGGTGTTCTTACCCGTTCTAGTGTGCAGAAGACGATTGCTGGACTACTTAGCCTCTATCCTGTAAGCCAATTTCATAAATCCCATATTGTATGGGTGTGTGTGTGTGTGTGTGTGTGTGTGTGTGTGTAAATTCTATTGGTTCTTTTCTTCTAGATAATCTAATAATTAAAGGTTTTCATTTCTTTGGCATAATTCCATTTTCTTTTCAGTTTGTTGTCTCTTATGCTTTTTAGAGGCAGATAGTTTGAAACAATAGAAGTGTATTTGACTCTTAGTTCTGAATGCTAGAAAGTTTAAGACTGTGGCTTCAGCATCTAGTTAACAGCCACCCAATTAGACAAGATGGATGAAGCAAAGAAGTGCAGACCGACAGGAGCCGGATGTAGATCGCTCCTGAAAGACACAGCCAGAATACAGCAAATACAGAGGCGAATGCCAGCAGCAAACCACTGAACTGATAATAGGACCCCCGTTGAAGGAATCAGAGAAAGAACTGGAAGAGCTTGAAGGGGCTCGAGACCCCATATGTACAACAATGCCAAGCAACCAGAGCTTCCAGGGACTAAGCCACTACCAAAGACTATACATGGACTGACCCTGGACTCTGACCTCATAGGTAGCAATGAATATCCTAGTAAGAGCACCAGTGGAAGGGGAAGCCCTGGGTCCTGCTAAGACTGAACCCCCAGTGAACTAGACTGTTGGGGGGAGGGCGGCAATGGGGGGAGGGTTGGGAGGGGAACACCCATAAAGAAGGGGAGGGGGGAGGGGGATTTTTGCCCAGAAACCGGGAAAGGGAATAACACTCGAAATGTATATAAGAAATACTCAAGTTAATAATAATAATAAAAAAAGATATTCCTTGTTGCATTACAGCACAGTAGACAGACAAGTATGAGCACTCCAGAGAAAGAGAAAATAGGACTTAGTTTACCCTTTGTCGTAGTTAGGGTTTTACTGTATGAAGAGACACCATGACCATGGCAACTCTTATAAGGACAACATTTAACTGGGGCTGGCTTACAGGTTCATAGATTCAATCCTATCACCAAGGCGGGAACACTGCAGCATGCAGGCAGGAATGGTGCAGGCAGAGCTGAGAGCTCTACATCTTCATCTGAAGGCTTCTATCAGAACACTGATTTCCAGGCAGCTAGGAAGAGGATCTTGAAGCTCACAACTATAATGACACACTTACTCCAACAAGGCTACACTTCCTTATAGTGCCACTCTTTCGGCCAAGCATATACAAACCATCACACCCTTCTTGTCAGAAATATCATTAACCAGATCACTATCCTGAAAATAACAACAACCCACCCATGAGGGCAGAGCCCTCCATGATGTAATTGCTTCTTTTGTCTTAATGTGGGAATTGAACCAGGGCCTTTTACATGCTGGGTAAGTGTTCCAACACTAAGCTATGTCTCCATCTTTTGATAATTTCCTATAAGTCTTATCTCCTAATAAATTACAATGACAATTTGAACTTAGACATAAGTTTTAGAGGGGCCATTCAAACCACTGCATCTACTCAAACCACCCCTTCCTGTTTTAACTTTCATATGTGGCTTTTTAAATTAACAATTGTATGTCACTTAGCATCATATTCTGAGACCCAGGAGATGATCACTGTGTGAATACACTTGAAAACTGTTTGAAGTTTTGTTTTCCTCAAAATATAGGAAATAGTGTTGTGTTTATTTATAAAAAGGGGTTATCTTTATATTCTGTTGGGGTTGTATTTCAATCCTTGAAAGCATGTTGCATTATAAAAACTGTCTTGTTATAAGAAGTCTTTGAAGGGTGCCAAAGGTTATCTTGGCAAAAACCCACAGTAAACAGCAGTAGCCTTCTGGGCAGATGCCCCTGCGAGAGGAAGTCCAGCTCTGCATTCAGATGGCCACATTGTGTGTGCCTGTGCGCAACTTCATGTGATCAACAATTGGCCAGGACTTGAAATAAAATTAAGGAATAAGTACAGTGAGAACCTCTATCTACCTCATGGGGAAAATTCTCCTAGAAAAGTAAGAAATAGAAACTGTAACTCTGCCTTTCCTTTCAAAAATAGCAAATTCAGCACTGTGGCTGTTCTGTGCTATATAGAGAATTTATGTTTCAAAAAAGCCACTATGAAAAAGGATAGAAAGTCTTTTTATTCAATTTCAACTCTGAAATAGAGATAGATAATACTGTGTGTGTGTGTGTGTGTGTGTGTGTGTGTGTCTGTATCTGTGTGTGTGCGCGTGTGTCTGTGTGTGTGTCTGTGTCTGTGTGTCTGTATGTTCGTGAATATAAATGTAATGAGGAGCTGGAGAAATAGTTCATTGGTTAAACACTCTAGTTGCTCTTCTGGAGACTCTGGGTTATATTTCTAGCACCCACATGACAGCTCATAGCCATCTTTAAGTCTAATCTCAGGGGATGAAAGTGAGAGGGATGTCTGGTTATTTGGGGTATGTGTCTCCCACCATCTGCTGGATTCTCCTGGGCTCCTTGGTTTTTTAACTGGGCTCTGATGACAATGAGAAGTGAAAGCCACATCATGACCACAGACAAGAGCCCTCCCACATTACAACAGCTGTTGTTTCATGAGTCAAAACCATTCATGAAATTAAAAATATATTCAAAAGTCAGGGGAAAAGACTTTGTGGCCATTCAACCAATCAAGTCGAGTTGATTCAACCAATCAAGTCGAGTTGTATTTAAACTAATTCTATGAATGTAACCTATGCATGTACATTAAAAACCACAAACTAGAGAGCATTAGAGAAATGGATAAATTATAGAGATTATATAACATTTTCTTATTCTAAAATTACATGACACTGGGTTAGATAGCCTACCGTCTTACACCGAAGTGATTTGCTCTACAGTTAACTTGAAGGGCCACCAGGCAGAGGCAGGAGTTAGAACAAAGTATAAAGACACCTACACAAAAACATTATATGCCAACAAAATATTAATGAATTTTTTAATTAAATTGAAGGTTTGATTATCTACAAGTATGAGCGATTGTTCTGTTGTTGGAAAGAGGTTTGATAAAACAAACAGCTTTATCTGGAAGAATCACTCAAAACATTCTTTGGATCCAACAAAAAATTATCTATCTATCTATCTATCTATCTATCTATCTATCTATCTATCTATCTATCTATCTATCCGTCCATCCATCCATCCATCCTATCTGTGTCTGCTAAATGTCCCACCTTCTAATTCTGCCTAAGCGCATTGGCCCAAGGCTTTTTATTAACAGGTGAATGCTTTTACACAGTAAACAGAGATTTCCTCTACATTAGGTGACCTGGGCATCACTGATCTGGGGCACTCAAGCCACAAAAATAGTGGGAAGACAGAGAGGAAATCAGCATTCAGAAAGTTACCAGGCAATCAGAAATGTTCTTTAAAAAAACTCACTGACTTTGCATTTGATGCCCATCATTGTTTTGACCTGGATTTTGTTTGAGATCTTTATTTGAAAATGATAGACAAGGAGGAGGAGGAGGAGGAGGAGGAGGAGGAGGAGGAGGAGGAAGAGGAAGAGGAGGAGGAGGAAGAGGAGGAGGAGGAGGAGGAGGAGGAGGAGGAGGAGGAAGAGGAGGAGGAAGAGGAGGAGGAAGAGGAGGAGGAGGAGGAGGAGGAGGAGGAGGAGGAGGGGAGGAGGAGGAGAAAATCCCTACTAGCTTGTGGGATTTCTTCCTTTCACTTGATGTAAATAAGCACTACCTATAACAGCACAGTATTTAAATAGCCAAGAAAAAAAGTCCTTGTCATTTTCAATGATCCACAGTAAAAGTACTAAATTTGATGCAAGATATTTTATTGATTAACTCAGGGGACTAGGTATTAAAAATCAGTTTTGCAGGGCAAAAATATCTGACTTAGGAAAAAATTAATTCAAGAGATTTGTGTTCATTTTAAACCTCAAAGGGTGGCTAGATATGAAAAATTGAGGTCCTAAGATCCTGATTAAAATTGATTTAGAAATGCCCTTACCCAAAGCCATGAAAATACAGAAATGCTCATTATCTCTCTCATGTGGCTGTTCCCCAATTAATTAATTAACCCTTAATTGTTCCACATAATGCTCCTGTGACAGAAGAACCTGATGAAGCTACTGTGATCTTAATGAGAAGGAACACGAAGCAATAGGCTGTGAAATGACCCCTTGAGTTGCAGGGGAATCCATACTGGAACTGAGAACAGAATGCAGAAAGCGGTGAAGCTTTCTCTCCCATGAGCAGAGAAGCTTCCCACAAGCCACCAGGTGCCTATTCTTTGCTCTCCATCACAGTCGGCTTTATAATCTCTTTCCATTCTTAATTGGCGCTCAGCAAATGCACCTATTTATGGGGCACTGTGTGATACCTCAGTGATGTAATGATCAAATCGGAGTAATTGTCATGTACACCACCTCCGAAGTTTTTAATACTAGCTGTTTTGACACACCATTAATCATTGCTGAGCCATTACCCTACTGTGCTATGGAACTTTTAAAGTTATTTCTCCTTCCCAACTGCACCTTTGAAGTCATAACCATCTTTGGTCTATATCTGCCCTTTCCACACCCACCCCTTCCCAGACTTAGAATCACTATTCTTCTTCTATGCAGTTAACTTTAACTTCTGTCTACAAACAGAACAGGTAAAGATATTGCCTCTTGGTGCTCAAAGTCATCAACTTCCAACTCAAAACAGGAGGCCGTTTGACTATGTATGGAATTATCTCCTGATGTTAAAGACAAGCATCTACATAGCCACATAATACCCTGATTTACAAATCATTGAAGTTTAGGAAGGGTTTTGAGAAAAGAGAAATAGTTATCTATCTATCTATCTATCTATCTATCTATCTATCTATCTATCTATCTATCTATCTATCCATCCATCCATCATCTCTACATCTACCTCTGATATCTATATTATTTTCTATCTGTATATGTGTGTGTATTTATATATATCATATATATTCATGCAATGATCTTTATCCTCTTAGGACAGCCTGTTTCTGAACTATTTATTTTTGTGCCTCTTGGGGAATCAGGAAATTCAAAGTTGGAAAAACAGTTTCAAAGCATTATCCAGGCGATGCATTGTGAGTGCACGGCTACATTCATAGGCACTCTTTTCAAGCATTTTAAAATGTTTTTCCTAAACTGTCTTGAGGGACCAAACTAAATGAATGTTTTGGTGACTGTAATATACTACTGGGTCCTAAAGCCCTTTATTCCAAGATTAAGAAGACTAAGAGAAAATACATTCAGAATAAATTTCAAAAGCTGGAAGGAGTAGGTGCTCTTAAAAGAGCCAGCAGCTAGAGCGTGAAATCCCATCTGAAGAGCAGGAACAACACAGCTCCTCAGTGTTATCCTCATTCAAATTCATGGAAGAATAAATCAACAGCGTTTGAAGTGCCCCAGAGCAGGGATGAACGTGACTAGTGCAGAAGCAACATCTAAAGGCATGAATTCAGCTTTGTGTGCAAGGGTTGCTGAAATCCAGTTTATTTTCTTTTGAGTCATTCACAAGACAGAAAGGAAAAGTATATAGTATATATGTGCATGTGTGTATGGACGCTGAGGGGATCCCTCCCTTTCAGCTTCGAACAGACCCTCTGAGGGATTGGACGCAGATGCTACAGTTGGCCCACACAGGCATTTGTCGTACTGTGTGTCTGGTGAGTTCTTGGAGACAGACGAGCAGCCTGCCTCAGTGTTGCTTCTCAGTGTTGCTCTGTGCTCTGCACAGAGATTCAAGGGTGCTTTCTTAAAAGCCTCCCCTTTCTGTGAATTCATGTGCTGCTTGGGAAAAGAAGGCTTTTAGCACCAGCTTAGAGAGGTGAAGTTCAAGTCCCACAATATTGAGGGAAAGGTCAAATTGTCTTCCCAGCTGTAAGGAGTTGAATTGTGTTCTCCCCAAATTCATTTGCAGGAGCACTGCTCCTACAGTGTGACTGCCATTGGAGATAGGAGATTTAAACAGGCAATGAAATGAAAAGGAACCTGTTAGGCTCTGATCCAATTTGATGAGTGACTTATAAGAAAAGGCAATTAGAACACACAGAGGAAGGCAGACCAGGGATGCAGGCACACTGAGGGAAAGCCTGTGGGGACATATTGAGAAAAGAGCCACCTGCGAGCCAAAGAAAAGCCTCAACAAAACAGCCTGCCGATTCCTGATGAGATGTTGAGCTTCTAAACCCCAGAACCATAAGCAAACATATTTCTGTGGTTCAGGTCAGCCACATAGTCCATGGTGTTTGGCTGTGGGGTCCCCAGCAAATGCACACACCAGCTCTGACCCCACCTGCTGTTCGGCACACTCCTAGGATTGAACAGATTTCTGTGTTTCTGCAGTAGGATTTCAAGATATCAGTGGAGTGAACGAATGCCTATTCTCTCTGACAGTTTTCTTATTTCTTTAAAAAAAAAAAAGCCCAGTTATCACAGAGCTGCAGTTGAGAGGCTAGCCAAAAGCACAGCATGGGGCAGGTAGTAACGACCATTCAAGTGTTTGTGTTTGTGGATTCTGCTATGAATCTTCATGACAGTTTGCCCAATTTTGATAACAGTGATCTTAAACTAGAGAGTGAGACATGTTCTCAAACACCATCAGTATTTTATTTTACACAGTTCCACTAAAACCTGGTCTAGTTTTCTTTGGCCAATATACTTAATATACCCATACCAGAACAATCACATACGTTGTAAGTAGATAGAATGGGGTCCATTGCATCTGGATCCTCCTGTAGCAGTAGAGTTGGGTTGGTTTACGGCCGGTCCGTGTTTTATGATGGGGTGGGTGTGGAAGATGGTAGGCACGAAGTGGTCAAAGTAGGCAAAACTGTAGCTACAAACTGTAGCTAGGACAGTTTTCTGAGGGGTGGGAAGGAACAAAGCCAAGTTCTTAGCCTTAAGTACAATGAACAGGAGAGCATTTGCAGATTTCGTTTAACAATTGCCACTGTGAATCTGATTTTACTTTTCTCTGTTTGAGACTTCCCTTAGCTTCATGAGATCACCACTAGTTATTTCCCATCCTTTAGAAATAATCCCGCATGCTGTAACCCTCCTGCTGGCTCTCGAGCAGAGAGCCGACTTCCATGTGTTCTATATTCCATGACTGTGGAGTCAGCCTGTGCATGCGCCATTAATCTCTCAAACCAGCATCACATTTAGCCAATGCTGGAAGTGTTTCCAATTTTAACCTGTCTGCCTTCCTCAAGGCATTGTTTATGAAACTGGCACTCTCTCAGAGGGGCTCATGGCCCTGGTGTCCCTGATGTTTCTTCCATTTCCTCACTGTAGGATTATTGAGTTTTCTGACTGTTGATTCTATATCCTTTTGCCCACACCCTGCAGTCCCTGGAGGTCAGAAACTTGTAGAGAGCTTCTCTGATATCTACCATGATTCCTGTAGCTTCTGAGTGAAAACTCACTCAGAACAAAACTGGTCACATGTCCACGTCTACTTTCCAACCAGCTGCCCATCTGTGACTCTTCCTGATTTATCTTTTTTTGATTATTTCATTCTGAGATAAGAAAATTGATGCCTATGCCAGAGCATAGCAGAGCAAAACTGGTTTAAAATTTTAATTTCAAAGCATCGTGCACCACCAGAAATAGCAAACAGAACAGGTTCAGTTACAAGGAGAGTGAGGAACATGCCACACAGCAGTAGCCTACGGAGAGTAAAGGCAGATGTCAGCGAGGGAAGAAAATCATGGGCACTTTTCCCAGCCAAGTCTCAGCCCTGTAAGGAAGGAGCATCTGCTTGTAAAGCCACTGACAAGGGAAGAGACAAGGAGAATGGTGGAATAAAAAATAAAGAAAAGATTTAGAAAGTGCAACTGTAAGTCCTGCTTCTTTACCTTCTACTCTGAAACAAATGCTAGCGTGCTCAGTCACATGACTGCCCCAGAAGAAAATGGGCACACAGATAATTTCAGCTCCTACATTAGCCAACCCCATCTCCTCGGAATTTTTTTTTAAATAATGGTCTAACATCTATAGGCTATTAAACATGTAAGTAATTTTTGAGATTTTCCTGGAAATCTAAATTCACTATTTTACTGCGCCCAGTTGTACACACAAGTGTAAGCTTGCCGGTTGTACATTTGTGTTCATGAAAGATTTTCATTAAAGTACAACATACTTAGACAAATGCACGTGGATCATAAATGCATAGCTTAATTTTCAACATACAAAGTACATATATTGAACTTAGCCCAAATTGCCCATTGTGCACCCTTTATGGCACACCCCCAAGAATGGCTCCAAGGAAAAAGGCAAGAGTAACCACTGTCTGGACTCCTGACTGAACAGACCAATTTCTCATGCTCTTGACATTTATGTAAGTGAAGCCGTGCAGTAAGGGCTAGTGAGTGCTGTGCCCCTGTTCCTCAGCGCCATGAATGTACGATACATTGATTTTTGTCTGCATGTAGAAATGTTCTGTTCATTTCTTTTTTTTTATCAACTTGAGTATTTCTTATTTACATTTTGAGTGTTATTCCCTTTCCTAGTTTCCGGGCCAACATCCCCCTAACCCCTCCCCCTCCCCTTCTTTACGGGTGTTCCCCTCCCCATCCTCCCCCCATTGCCACCCTCCCCCCAACAATCACGTTCACTGGGGGTTCAATCTTAGCAGGACCAAGGGCTTCCCCTTCCACTGGTGCTCTTACAAGGATATTCATTGCTACCTATGAGGTCAGAGTCCAGGGTCAGTCCATGTATAGTCTTTGGGTAGTGGCTTAGTCCCTGGAAGCTCTGGTTGGTTGGCATTGTTGTTCATATGGGGTCTTGAGCCCCTTCAAGCTCTTCAGTTCTTTCTCTGATTCCTTCAACGGAGGTCCTGTTCTCAGTTCAGACACGACATTCACTTGCATAGACATGCTAAACTTCATGTATTGTACTGTTGATAGACATGAGGTCTCAGTTTGAGGTGATCATACATGGTGTCCTGAGAATTCTAGGCAATATTTTATTATTATAACCTGAAGATACTTATCTTTCCATTTTTATTGGATATTTTCTTTGTCTATATTTCAAATATTGTCCCCCTTCCCTGTTTCTTCTCCAGAAACTCCCTATCCCATGCCCCCCACCTCCTACCTTCCTGAGGGTGCTCCCCCACCCACCCATGCACTCCCTCCCACCTCCCTGCCTTGGCATTCCATTACAGGGAGGCATTGAGCCCTCCCAGGACCAAGGGCCTCTCCTCCCATTGATTGATGTCTGACAAGGCCATCCTCTGCTACATATGCTGCTGGAGCCATGGGTCGCTCCATGTATAGTCTTTGGTTGGTGGTTTAGTCCCTGGAAGCTCTGGGGTGTCTGTTTAGTTGATACTTTTGTTCTTCCTATGGGGTTGCAAAGCCCCTCAACTACTTAGTCCTTTCTCTAACTCCTTCACTGAGGACTGTGTTCTCAGTTCAATGGATAGCTACGAGCAATATTGTTTTTTTGGTTTTTTTTTTTTAAGACAAACATGCACTTTCTGTTGAGTATAAAATTTAGGTCTCTCTCTCTCTCTCTCTCTCTCTCTCTCTCTCTGTCTGTCTCTCCTGAATTCATTAAATGTGTACAAACACATATGTACCAATAATAAAGAGGCCACAAATTAGTGATGGAGTGGAAGATCATGAGAAGAGTTGGGGGTGAGGAGGGTAAGGCAGGAATAATATAAATACAATGTTCACTGATGAGATTGCTTTAAAATATAAGAAAATGAGATATTCTCACTGCAACTTTATTCAATAAGTTTAAACATGCTCATACAAATTCATATACTTGCCAACAATTGTCTCCACCATTTGAACCAGTCTTACAGACATACTATAATTTACTTTTGAAACAAAAAGATTGTTGAGTAATTTTTTCCTAAAATTTAGTGAGGAGTTTGGCACATGTTCCGCTTGTGTCTCTTCTTGCTGTCGAACTCCTCTATTAGGACTTTATCAGTCTAGACATATTGAATGTCTAAACACAAATGATAGAAAATAAATATGAAGCAAGGATCTAGCCTCACGGAGTCCACACTCAGTTTGGAAAGTTAAGATTCTACATGTGACTTAAGCAGGTCACAAGTACTGAGGCGTTTGCAAATAATGCCAAATGTTGGCTCAATGTTTGGTAAATGTTGGTCCTCACTGTTGAACATAAGCATGAACTCAGTGAGCACACAAAGGGAAAGACGGGTGAGCGCCAGTGCTTGGGAAAAACTTTAGGAAGGAAACTGTCTTTCAGCTGGGCGTGCGAGAGCAAGACAACTGCAGGTGTGAATTCTATTTCATGTCTTCCACACTTACAGATGCAACACTAAGCATATACTTTGATATTGATAATGACCTGACTGGCCAGGCGAGTCACTCAAGATCAGAAGCACAAGATACAGAGAGCGGCTCACTGACTGTTTGAGAGTGAGTGTCCTCTCTTCCTCTCTTGCAATCAGTGTGCCTCTCATTGTTCCACCAGAAGAATGGAATGGGAATTTGTGGAATGTTTTGAATGCTGTTGTCTGTTAGTTGTTTGGACTGGAAAGTGAATTATATTTCTCTACTTTCTCTGATTGCAAATCATTGAAATAAATCTCTCATTTCTTAAAGGGAGGTGGAAAGTAGATATACAGTTCTGTATCACTAGAAAGGACTTTATGCCCCATTTAACTTAATGAGTATTTCAGGTGAGGTTCAACAGAGGAACAGAATCAGTAAAGTGTGTGTGTGTGTGTGTGTGTGTGTGTGTGTGTGTGTGTGTGTGTGTGTGTGTACATGCATGTGAACTCATACAATTATATACCAAATAGATTAGTTTTATGATCCAGGCTGAGGAGTCTAACAGTGGTCATCTGAACAGTAGGGAGGATGAAAACAGGAAGCTGTTCAGGCCACGAAGCTAGAGGCCTCAGAATTCCCAATCTGCACTAAAGATGCAGAGCTTCCTTGAGTCACTAAGAAGCAGTCGATTCCATATTGGAAAGCTGAAGACACTGGGCCGTGCTGTGCATGGAGGCAGTAGTGGTGATGGTAGTAACAGCAGCCACAGAGGCCCTGTCTCAGCAGGAAAAAGCTAAACCAGGAAGTGCACAAGGCCCTTTCCTTGTACCTCTTTGTACTCAGGCTGCCTGAGAAAACATGCTGTCCACTTTAAGGATATCTTAACCCTTTGTGGAAGACCTGCCCCGGGGTGTGTCTCTGAAGTGATTCTAAATCAGGTCAAGATTTAGAAATGAAGGTTAGAAATGACTAGAAACGAAGATTAGCCATCTCAGTGACTATCACTAAAACAAATCTTTTCAGTGGAAACTTCTTGCCACAGGAGACCTTGACTGTAAATACAACTTTTTATCTTAAAAAAAAAAAAACCAAACACTGAACAACAGTACTAGGAGCTGCACTTCCTGGCACTGTTTGAAACTTTCTGAGCCCAAGCAGCATAGTATGACAAAAAACAAAACAAACAAACAAACAAAAACATGGTAGTTGAGTGCATTCCTCTTTCCAACGGTCTGAAACATGGCTGAAATTCAAGGAACCATCTCCACCACTGTGACCTTGTGAATGAGGGCAGAAGAGCAAGAAGATATGAGAAAAAATGAAGTAACTTTGTCTCTGAATCACTTGCCTCAGACTATTCTCTTCATTATCATACTCATATATTTGTGTGTGGTGTGTGTGTGTGTGTGTGTGTGTGTGTGTGTGTGTGTGTGTGGTGTATGTGCATATGTGTGTCGGTACCCATGCCATTGTATTACACATGGTGGGGGGCAGAAGAAGGCTTTTGGAAAATTGACTCAATCGCTTCCCACCTATCTCTTTGAGATAGCAGATGTTCACTCAGCCTCAGATGTCCTCTCTGTGTCCTGACCCTGCCCAGTGCTGAGGTCACAGGGGTACAGAATCATATCTGGCTTTGGATGGGTGAATTCAAGCTCGGGCCCTTCTGCTTGAGTAGCAAATGCTCTTATCCTCTGGGTCATCTTCCCAGCCCCTCAATCATCCTCCTTAAAATTAAGTTTTTAACTTTTAATTATGTGTGTGTCTGTGTGGGTGTTTGGATATTTGAGTGAAGTTGTCCATGGAGGTCAGGAGAGGGTATAGGATTCCCTAGAACCTGAGCTACAGATGGTTGTGAGGTGACCTCTATGGGCACTGACAACCCAACCATGTCTTCTGCAAGAGCAGTGTGCTTAACGCTAAGTCATCTCTCCAGCTCCCTCAATTGTCTTTTCTATGTCCAAATCTCCACTGTGATTAGATGTATACTATCCCTACTTCCCCTACTAATGACAAGCAAGAGAACCTGAACACCTTGCCTGGAGCTCGGCCTCCTGCTCTACCCCCAACATCACTATTGATCCAGTTCTTTCCACACATTCTCTCTTTCCTCCATTTTAGATTAACCTCCACTTCTATAGATAGCTCAGACTTTCTTCACTAGAGATACTCGTGGCACAAAAATAACCCGAGGCACGTTGAGAGGTTACATGAGTATATGATGTCACCACAAGGAAATGTAACTCCTTCTTCCAGAAAGCCCATATATCAGGTTACATTTTCCTAAAGTATCCACAGACTGTCTCTGGTTCCATGGTAGCTTCCGAATACCATGCACTTCCCTAACCAAACATGGAGACTCCCTTCTAAATCAGGGCAGGTCTTTGGATAAGGGCAACTGAAAGAAATACTACATGATTTTCAAGACCTGGTCATACAAAGCAACACAACTTCTGCCTGGTGCTCTAGTTAGGGACATGTACATGCTCAGCTCTGTGTTACCATTTTATAAGTCTGTTATGTCAAGGTCATCATGATGGAAGAGTATATGGACCCAGAGGTCCTTCAGAATGGACCCATCCCAGTCCTATAGCTGTCTGAGGTCTGCCAGTCCAAATTCCAGACAGAAATGAAAACAGCGTCTATCCTAACCCTAGCCACTATCTGACATGAGGGACCCTGAGTCACCTCACAAAAATAAAAAAAACTGTGGTTTGGTTTTAAGGCACTGAGTTAGTAAAAAACCAGGGCTTACAAAAAACAAAACAAAAAACAAACAAACAAACAAAAACAGACCATGATCATGGCAAGAGGCTGAAGACCTAGGCTCTAAGATGGTCTACATTCATTGTTTAGATATGCACAAGTGTCTCTGGAGAGAAGTCCTTTCTATTTCATCCATTGATGGGAACTTATTGCCTTTGAAACAGTCTCGTCATAGTTTACTCTATCAACTTGACACAGCCTGTAGTCATCTGAGAATGGAGTCTTAATTGAGGGACTGCCTAGATCAGATTGACCAATGAGCATGTCAGTGTGGGGCTTCTTAATTGCCAGTTAATATAGACAGGCCCATCTCACTGTCCGTGACTGTTCTTTGGGCAGATGGTTCTGGGATGTATAAGAAAGTTCTCAAAGCATGAGGCTGTAATCAAGCAACCAAGCAGCATTCTTCCATGATCCCTTCTCAAAGTCTTCACTTGAGTTCCTGCCCTTACTTCTTTCAATGAAGAACTGTAATGTGTAATAGGCTCTCCAACCCTGAGCAGACGTAAGCACCTTCTCCCATAATATGCTTTGGGTATGAGTGCTTTATGACATCAGCCCTTAAAGCAGAACGTCTGTGGATCCCTGGGATGTCTGCTTCTGGGTCTTAACTCAGCTCTCAGGATCCGTTCAAATCAATTCAGTCCCCACCCCCAACAAATAAGCTTTCAGCTACAGATGGCGTCTTTCTTGCCATCATCTTGTGAACTCCTGCTTCTCCAAATGCAGTATTGATTAGTGCTGGCAAGGGAGATGTCAATAACTCCTTCATGAACCACTTTCCAGAGTGAAAAGGAAGGTTATAAAGCCAAAAGCTTTTCTGTAGAGAAGTCTTTAACAGGCTGTAATGCAGTAGAAAACAAAAGAAAAATATCAAAAGCTGGATATTCAATAGAATTATAATTATATAAAATAAAGGTGATATAATTTACAAGGACACATCAAAATGATGACTTTTAAAACTACTATAGTTGTTAAGATACTTATACTAAGTAAACTTGAGGACTTTAAATTATAATTAAATTTGTTCTTCAATAATTTCATACATGTTTAATGAATTCTGGTTACTCTTATCCCCCACCGTCTCGTATCTTCCAGACTTCCAAACAAGTCCTTTTCTCAGCTCATATGTTTTGGTTTGTTTTTGTTTGTTTTTAGTGACCCACTGAGTTTAATTGGGGCCATATGTGTTACTATAGGTTTAGTAACACATCCTCTGGAGCTTGATAGCTCACCAGTGGATGCACAACTGAATATAAGGGCTGCCTCTCCCCAGAATATATCAATATCCAATACTTCAGTAGGGAGGTGCCCACATGCCCCTCCACAACCCATGCTTCATCATAAACAGGCCCAGTAAACAGTCACATTGTCTACAAAGAAATAAAAATGATTGTAGTTAGTGCCTAGTCACTTTAAGTCAGGTTAAGGTTAACAGGTTCAGTCAGATAGTCCGGTTGACCTTTCGAGTAATGGCCAGTAAATTGATTCATCCAATGGAAGAAAGCCAAGTGTCACTGTTCAAAACGCAATTCCCATTTCACTACACTTTCTCTTTTGTCATAAAACCTATATCATCTTTGTTTCATTGACAGGTCATACAGCGTCTCCTTTATAAGGATCAATTTCCTTATAAGAACTAGTCAAAATTGGAATTGATTCTTTGACTTCTCCTATAGTGCAAAGAAAAGCAAGCCTCCAATGATGTCCATGTTCAAGCATCTAAGATGGATGCTAAAGAGGGAGCTGAGGATGAAGCTCGGCTTATAAAATGCTTGCAAAGCACACAGGGGAGCTCAGGGATAGACATCTTATATAAGCTTTCACATCTGAGAAGTGGGAAAGATAAGATTTTGTTTTTACCATTGTTACTATTTGGTCTAGAAAAAGACAAGAGTCACTGATAATGCATGAAGTGAGTTTTGAGCTATGCAGAAAAATATCAGCCAAAATTAGCTTTCAGAATGATTAACCAATATAACTGTTTGGCTGATGAATAGGATAAACATTACATGAAAAAGTAACGTTTAAAATAAAAGTAAGATAAGGTATTTTTACCAAAGACCTCAGTAATCCCCATGACAGAGAATGTAAAAGGCTTTCCCCAGCTTTCTCCTTTATGGATATGAATATGGTGTAATAAGCCAGGAGTGCACTGTCAATGAGCAGAAATGGTACTACCTATACTTACAATTTGATTCTTTAATTTTAAAGCATCACAGATCCTGTTCAAGAGCCCTCATGAGTATTAGGACTGGAGTAAAGATTTGCTCTTAAGATTTATGTTACATTGAGGAATACAAGAGGAAGATGGGGGTCTAGAATGAGACCATTAAGAATAACTATTCATTTAATACATTAAGGTACCAAACCTTATAGAAAGCAAATTAATTACTCATTCACTAATAAATATGGCATTTAGAGGCATGTATGAACTGGCTTGTACCAGCTTGAGAAAGCCAATATTTAAATTTTTCATGGTAATTTGCAGTCAACTGACCATGAGGATGATATCACAAATCTATAAATCTATAAATCTATAAATCTCCTACCATTAAAAAGTTAATTGTTAAACATGCACACCTATGATATTAGCCTTGACTTTTACCCTTGGGGGTACAAGTAGAGGTCCTTTGGACTCTGCACTGGTTTTCTTGTCTCTCTAGCCAATTATTATGTGCTCACTTGCTTGCCATTTAGCAGTGCCCCATGGCATAAATGCCTTCCAGATTTTCTCCAGACCTGCATACTCAACTGTGCTTTACATCCGTACTGGACAGTTCATAGTCAACTGAAGCTTAATCTACCTAAGATAAGACACCGATACTCCACTTTCCTCTTCTAATCTGCTCTTGTTTCAACAGTATCCACCTAGACATTTGTTCTCAAAACCTGGGAGAAACTGTTGATTATTCTTTTATTTATTTTTCATTTTTTTTACTGTGGATTAAAATGTGCTCCCATGGAAGGATAGGACCAGCACATGTGGTCTTGCTAAGAAATAATGTCTCGCTCCCACAATTACAACACCATCATCTACAGCAGGGTAGATCCATTTTCTAATATGACTTGTGTTACTATGAGGGAAGAAGAGACACACAAACATAGAGAATGTCAGCAATGTCAGAGAGTGGAGTCATGTGTCTGTGAGTCAGAGGATACCAAGAGTTTCTTTCCACCAACCACCAGAAGCCATGCTAAGAGAAGGGCATGGTACAGATGTTTTCCCTGTAGCTTTCAAAGAGGTTGTAACCCACCAACTGACTCAGTAGTCTCATCCTCTGGCCTCTAGAACTGTGATAGAATAAATTTCTGTATAAAGATATTCAGTTGGTGGTAATTTGTTATGGTAATGCTGGAATTTAACATATTTCACCACTTTCACACTTTCTATGTTCAGCTCACCAAAAAGACATTAATTGTGGTTTCAAGAAGAACTTACTTGATCTAATTCATTGTTGCCATAAATTTTCAGCATCAGGCTAGGTACTATAATCATGTTCTAACTGACTCAGTCTTGATCTAATCAGCCCATCCAGAAAGATACATGTAAAGCTTCAGATTGTGTTACTCCCTGTTTGAGTCCCATTTCTACCATCCCTAGCAAGGCTAATTGCCATCAATAGTCCTAACTTGCCTGATTTCTGTAATAATCCCCACTTTAGGCTTGAGCTATGTCATGTATCTCAGGTCTCTTCATTTCCTTTCTTCTCTTTATTCCTTCTTCTTCCAGTTCCTCAAATTCAACACATTAATTTCTGCCTTAGGGTATTATTGCTATGGAGGGACACCATGACCAAGGCAACTCTTATAAAGGACAACATTTAATTAAGGCTGGCTTACAGTTTCAGAAGTTCAGTCCATTCATCAAGGTGGGAAGCAAGGCAGTGCTCAGGGAGATGCGGTGCTAGAGGAGCTGAAAGTTCTAAATCTTGATCAGAAGATACTTAACAGGAGACTGTCTCTCACACAGTATGAAGCTTGAGCACTAGGAGCCCTCTAAGCACACCCCCCACAGTGACACATTTCCTTCAACAAGGCTGAAGACCCAGTTATATCACTCCTGGGCATATACCCAAAAGATGCTCCAACATATAACAAAGACACAAGCTCCACTATGTTCATCGCAGCCTTATTTATAATAGCCAGAAGCTGGAAATAACCCAGATGCCCTTCAACAGAGGAATGGATACAGAAAATGTGGTACATCTACGCAATGGAATATTACTCAGCTATCAAAAACAATGACTTCATGACATTCATAGACAAATGGATGGAACTAGAAAATATCATCCAGAGTGAGGTAACCCAACCACACACAAAAAAAGAGAAAAACCAACCAAACAAACAAAAACCACATGGTATGCACTCACTGATAAGTGGATATTAGTCCAAAAGCTCGGATTACCCAAAATACAATCCACAGACCACATGAAGCTCAAGAAGGATGACCAAAATGTGGATGCTTCAGTCCTTAAAAGGGAGAACAAAAATATTCATAGGAGGAGATATGGAGACAAAGTTTGGAGCAGAGACTGAAGGAATGGCCATTCAGAGTCTGCCCCACCTGGGGATCCAGCCCATATACATACAGTCACCAAACCCAGACAATATTGCTGATGACCAGAAGTGCATGCTGACAGGAGCCTGATATAGCTGTCTCTTGAGAGGCTCTGCCAGAGCATGACAAATACAGAGGCAAATGCTTGTGGCCAACCATTGAACTGAGAATGGGGTCCCCATTGGAGGAGTTAGAGAAAGGATTGAAGGAGCTGAAGGGGTTTGCAACCCCATAAGAACAACAATACCAACTGACCAGAGCTCCCAGGGACTAAACCACCACCCAAAGAGTACACATGGACAGACCCATGGCTCCAGGTGCATATGTAGCAGAGGATGGCCTTGTTGGGAACCAATGGGTGAAGACCTTGGTCCTGCCAAGGCTGGACCTCCCAGTGTAGGGGAATGTCAGGGCATGGAAGCAGTAAGGGGTGGGTAGATGGGTGGGGGAACACCCTCATAGAAGAAGGGGGTGGGAATATAGGATGGGGGGTTATGGATATGAAACCAGAGAAGGGGATAACATTTGAAATGTAAATAAAATACTATCTAAACCAACCAACCAAAAAACAAGGCTATCCCTATTCTAACAAGAATTCCCTGTCATTCCCTGTCATCCATGCATTCAAACACATGAGTCTTTAGGGGCCATATCTATTCGAACCACTGCACTTTCTATTTCCCATCATTTGGAAGATTTAACTGCCTAGAGAAAGTCCTGTTTCTTACTTCTTAGTTACTTCTTAATTACCCACCAGTTTATTTTTACCTGTGGCTCTATAAATTCCCCCCTTCTGTCATGTAGATGTCTATGCTGTGAATCTGCCACTTTCTTCTCAAGAACTGAAGTTCAATTCCTCGCCCATCAAATACAGGCTAGCATTACCACATACTTGTAAACAAATAATTTCCTGAAAGTTCTGTTGTATGACATCAGAAATTGGATGTATATACAGTGTCCACTTAATATTCTCAGGAGAATCTGACTGTTATATAACTAATTCAATCAGTCTGAGGCACAGGTTAAAAATGCCATATGAAAATGCTCTAGTTGGCATCCCTGTCTGAACCCTATTTCTTAGTCTTTTTTTAAAAATATTTTATTTATTTATTATATATGAGTACACTGTAGCTGCCTTCAGACACACCAGAAGAGGGCATCAGATCTCATTACAGATGGTTGTGAGCCACCATGTGGTTGCTGGGATTTGAACTCAGGACCTCGGGAAGAACAGTCAGTGCTCTTAACCACTGAGCCATCTCTCCAGCCCCTATTTCTTAGTCTTATCAACAAACGTGTGGGCAAACATGTTTACATTTTGTACGCTAGTCTTTTCCTTAGCTGAGTTTCATTGTGTAACCTTCAGTCTTTCCACAATAGTCAAAAGGCCCACCCTGTCACTCTGACTGAATTTCTGATCCGCAAGTCCACTGGAGATAATCCAGTGGATGCTGTCTCAGACCATTGTTTGGGGGTAGCTAGTGACACAGCTTTATCTGTTGGAACAACTCCATAGTAGTTATCCAACACACGCAAACATATATGAGTTGGTCTGACATCCTGTGGGCTCAGTTCTGTGTAAGTGGGTATTTTATCCGTTTTTCTTGCTCGTCTCTAGCAGCTAATGTATGGTTTACTACCCTATAGGTCCTCAAATAAATCAAGAATGCCCTGGACTGCAGATGCTGCCTAGTAGAAACATTTGTCCAGCATGAGTTGAGAGTTTGGGCTCAATCCTCTACAACACCAAGACCAAAAGAAGAGTCCCGACTTTGTAATATGGTAAAATACTTAAAGCTTAAAAAGACACAAGGACTTCTGGGATACCCTGTGCTGAAGGAAGGGTGGAATGATCTCTTCCAGTCGTAGCCACTCATAACAGAATTTGTCATTTACAATTTCAGTCACAATGAAATAACTTAGAACTAATTCCTTGCAGGCTTTCTAAGCTGACTACTCTTATTCAGAGTCCTCTACTGAGATGCCAAAATGTATTATATGTTACATTAATATCTTTTGGGAGCTGAAGTAATTTGGTGACATTAAAGGTTAGAAAGTAGTTTTGCATTAGAGCCAAAAGAAACCTATCATGACTAAAAGAAGGCTGTCTAATCTCGGTAAGATACAAGGCCAGTTCTTGTTTTCTGCCATCAGCTTTAATAAACTCATTAGCCCGTGTGATGATATTTCTGGCAGAGAATATTGGAGACGTTTTAAAATGTTAAACTACCCTCACATTCACCTGAAACAAAATAGAATTGGAACTATCAGCCTCATTTCCATAATTGTTTTGGATTCCTCAGACAGAAATAATTTTCAGGGTTGTCTTGTCTGAACACAATCTGCAATTCAAAGCAGGGGCTTCAGGATGTTCTCACACATCAAAATTCAACCCGTCTCTGGGGGTCAAATCATGCCTGACATGTTTTATACACACCCTGGGTCTTCTGTTGCAAGATGATTCTGACCAGTCTAATGTTAGAATAGCAAAATGGTATAGTAGCAATTTATGTCTCTAGAATCCATCTCTGATGGTTCTATACACCACGATTCTTTTCTAATTTTGTCCAAAGTATAACACAATATAATTATAATATGATGAATATTGTATACTGGCATCTTATGGATACGGACGGTTCCTTACTTACACTGCTTTAGATTTAGTTTGTGTTTCAACAGTGCTTCAATTATTTGTGCAACTCTTCTGCTTCTTACCATTGTGTTCAATAAGTTACATGGCACAATTCACTTTTCATTATGAGTTTGTTGTGCTGTAGGGTGTTTAAAGCCCATTTAAGTTAGGCTGGTCTAATCTATTATGTTCAGTGGATTATATGCATTAAATTTATTTTTTATTCTATATTTCCACTTTCAATAGATTCACTAGGCTGTTACACCACCGTAACTGGAAATATAGGCATTGAATAAATAAGAGATTAATTTTCACAATAAAAACACTAAAGTTGGCTCTTGTCATTATCATTTACTTGGATTTCTACTTTCAAAATTCATAGTTAAATTGAATCTATATATTTCACTTGTTTACTAAAAAGCAGTGCAATACCTATAAGAATATATCATTAGCTCTAACAAGACACCAATAACGAGCAGCTCTCTGCTCCCAGACCCGGTGAGAGAGAGACCCAACCGCCTGGTCAGGTGGGCACTCCTGAGGCTGCAGAGCGGAAGAGACCACCAACACTGCTCACCCCTGCCCACATCCCTGGCCCAAGAGGAAACTGTATAAGGCCTCTGGGCTCCCGTGGGGGAGGGCCCAGGAGCGGCAGGACCCCTGCCACAGACACCGCCGGACCCTGAAGGAAACAGACCGGATAAACAGTTCTCTGCACCCAAATCCCGTGGGAGGGAGAGCTAAACCTTCAGAGAGGCAGACAGGCCTGGGAAACCAGAAGAGACTGCTCCCTGCACACACATCTCAGACGCCAGAGGAAAAAGCCAAAGACCATCTGGAACCCTGGTGCACTGAAGCTCCCGGAAGGGGCGGCACAGGTCTTCCTGGTTGCTGCCGCTGCAGAGAGCCCCTGGGCAGCACCCCACGAGCGAACTTGAGCCTCGAGACCACAGGTAAGACCAAATTTTCTGCTGCAAGAAAGCTGCCTGGTGAGCTTGGGACAGACGGAAGCAGAATTTCTCTAGAACCGGGCACGTTCTGTGTTTACCGGAAGTCCCACACCCGCGGATCCCGGCCCGCAGCAGCTCTCTGCTCCCAGACCCGGTGAGAGAGAGACCCAACCGCCTGGTCAGGTGGGCACTCCTGAGGCTGCAGAGCAGAAGAGACCACCAACACTGCTCACCCCTGCCCACATCCCTGGCCCAAGAGGAAACTGTATAAGGCCTCTGGGCTCCCGTGGGGGAGGGCCCAGGAGCGGCAGGACCCCTGTGCCTAAGACACCACCAGAACCAGAAGGAAACAGACCGGATAAACAGTTCTCTGCACCCAAATCCCGTGGGAGGGAGAGCTGAACCTTCAGAGAGGCAGACAAGCCTGGGAAACCAGAAGAGACTGCTCTCTACACACACATCTCGGACGCCAGAGGAAAAAGCCAAAGACCATCTGGAACCCTGGTGCACTGAAGCTCCCGGAAACGGCGGCACAGGTCTTCCTGGTTGCTGCCGCTGCAGAGAGCCCCTGGACAGCACCCCACGAGCAAACCTGAGCCTCGGGACCACAGGTAAGGCCAAATTTTCTGCTGCAAGAAAGCTGCCTGGTGAACTCAAGACACAGGCCCACAGGAACAGCTGAAGACCTGTAGAGAGGAAAAACTACATGCCCGAAAGCAGAACACTCTGTCCCCATAACTGACTGAAAGAGAGGAAAACAGGTCTACAGCACTCCTGACACACAGGCTTATAGGACAGTCTAGCCACTGTCAGAAATAGCAGAACAAAGTAACACTAGAGATAATCTGATGGCGAGAGGCAAGCGCAGGAACCCAAGCAACAGAAACCAAGACTACATGCCATCATCGGAGCCCAATTCTCCCACCAAAACAAACATGGAATATCCAAACACACCAGAAAAGCAAGATCTAGTTTCAAAATCATATTTGATCATGATGCTGGAGGACTTCAGGAAAGACCTGAACACACTTAGGGAAGCACAGGAAAACATTAATAAACAAGTAAAAGCCTACAGAGAGGAATCGCAAAAATCCCTGAAAGAATTCCAGGAAAACACAATCAAACAGTTGAAGGAATTAAAAATGGAAATAGAAGCAATCAAGAAAGAACACATGGAAACAACCCTGGATATAGAAAACCAAAAGAAGAGACAAGGAGCTGTAGATACAAGCTTCACCAACAGAATACAAGAGATGGAAGAGAGAATCTCAGGAGCAGAAGATTCCATAGAAATCATTGACTCAACTGTCAAAGATAATGTAAAGCGGAAAAAGCTACTGGTCCAAAACATACAGGAAATCCAGGACTCAATGAGAAGATCAAACCTAAGGATAATAGGTATAGAAGAGAGTGAAGACTCCCAGCTCAAAGGACCAGTAAATATCTTCAACAAAATCATAGAAGAAAACTTCCCTAACCTAAAAAAAGAGATACCCATAGACATACAGGAAGCCTACAGAACTCCAAATAGATTGGACCAGAAAAGAAACACCTCCCGTCACATAATTGTCAAAACACCAAACGCACAAAATAAAGAAAGAATATTAAAAGCAGTAAGGGAAAAAGGTCAAGTAACATATAAAGGGAGACCTATCAGAATCACACCAGACTTCTCGCCAGAAACTATGAAGGCCAGAAGATCCTGGACTGATGTTATACAGACCCTAAGAGAACACAAATGCCAGCCCAGATTACTGTATCCAGCAAAACTCTCAATTAACATTGATGGAGAAACCAAGATATTCCATGACAAAACCAAATTTACACAATATCTTTCTACAAATCCAGCACTACAAAGGATAATAAAGGGTAAAGCCCAACATAAGGAGGCAAGCTATACCCTAGAAGAAGCAAGAAACTAATCGTCTTGGCAACAAAACAAAGAGAATGAAAGCACACAAACATAACCTCACATCAAATATGAATATAACGGGAAGCAATAATCACTATTCCTTAATATCTCTCAATATCAATGGCCTCAACTCCCCAATAAAAAGACATAGATTAACAAACTGGATACGCAACGAGGACCCTGCATTCTGCTGCCTACAGGAAACACACCTCAGAGACAAAGACAGACACTACCTCAGAGTGAAAGGCTGGAAAACAACTTTCCAAGCAAATGGTCAGAAGAAGCAAGCTGGAGTAGCCATTCTAATATCAAATAAAATCAATTTCCAACTAAAAGTCATCAAAAAAGATAAGGAAGGACACTTCATATTCATCAAAGGAAAAATCAACCAAGATGAACTCTCAATCCTAAATATCTATGCCCCAAATACAAGGGCACCTACATATGTAAAAGAAACCTTACTAAAGCTCAAAACACACATTGCACCTCACACAATAATAGTGGGAGATTTCAACACCCCACTCTCATCAATGGACAGATCATGGAAACAGAAATTAAACAGTGATGTAGACAGACTAAGAGAAGTCATGAGCCAAATGGACTTAACGGATATTTATAGAACATTCTATCCTAAATCAAAAGGATATACCTTCTTCTCAGCTCCTCATGGTACTTTCTCCAAAATTGACCATATAATTGGTCAAAAAACGGGCCTCAACAGGTACAGAAAGATAGAAATAATCCCATGCGTGCTATCGGACCACCACGGCCTAAAACTGGTCTTCAATAACAATAAGGGAAGAATGCCCACATATACGTGGAAATTGAACAATGCTCTACTCAATGATAACCTGGTCAAGGAAGAAATAAAGAAAGAAATTAAAAACTTTTTAGAATTTAATGAAAATGAAGATACAACATACTCAAACTTATGGGACACAATGAAAGCTGTGCTAAGAGGAAAACTCATAGCGCTGAGTGCCTGCAGAAAGAAACAGGAAAGAGCATATGTCAGCAGCTTGACAGCACACCTAAAAGCTCTAGAACAAAAAGAAGCAAATACACCCAGGAGGAGTAGAAGGCAGGAAATAATCAAACTCAGAGCTGAAATCAACCAAGTAGAAACAAAAAGGACCATAGAAAGAATCAACAGAACCAAAAGTTGGTTCTTTGACAAAATCAACAAGATAGATAAACCCTTAGCCAGACTAACGAGAGGACACAGAGAGTGTGTCCAAATTAACAAAATCAGAAATGAAAAGGGAGACATAACTACAGATTCGGAGGAAATTCAAAAAATCATCAGATCTTACTATAAAAACCTATATTCAACAAAATTTGAAAATCTTCAGGAAATGGACAATTTCCTAGACAGATACCAGGTATCGAAGTTAAATCAGGAACAGATAAACCAGTTAAACAACCCCATAACTCCTAAGGAAATAGAAGCAGTCATTAAAGGTCTCCCAACCAAAAAGAGCCCAGGTCCAGACGGGTTTAGTGCAGAATTCTATCAAACCTTCATAGAAGACCTCATACCAATATTATCCAAACTATTCCACAAAATTGAAACAGACGGAGCCCTACCGAATTCCTTCTATGAAGCCACAATTACTCTTATACCTAAACCACACAAAGACACAACAAAGAAAGAGAACTTCAGACCAATTTCCCTTATGAATATCGACGCAAAAATACTCAATAAAATTCTGGCAAACCGAATTCAAGAGCACATCAAAACAATCATCCACCATGATCAAGTAGGCTTCATCCCAGGCATGCAGGGATGGTTTAATATACGGAAAACCATCAACGTGATCCATTATATAAACAAACTGAAAGAACAGAACCACATGATCATTTCATTAGATGCTGAGAAAGCATTTGACAAAATTCAACACCCCTTCATGATAAAAGTCCTGGAAAGAATAGGAATTCAAGGCCCATACCTAAACATAGTAAAAGCCATATACAGCAAACCAGTTGCTAACATTAAACTAAATGGAGAGAAACTTGAAGCAATCCCACTAAAATCAGGGACTAGACAAGGCTGCCCACTCTCTCCCTACTTATTCAATATAGTTCTTGAAGTTCTAGCCAGAGCAATCAGACAACAAAAGGAGATCAAAGGGATACAGATCGGAAAAGAAGAGGTCAAAATATCACTATTTGCAGATGACATGATAGTATATTTAAGTGATCCCAAAAGTTCCACCAGAGAACTACTAAAGCTGATAAACAACTTCAGCAAAGTGGCTGGGTATAAAATTAACTCAAATAAATCAGTTGCCTTCCTCTATACAAAAGAGAAACAAGCCGAGAAAGAAATTAGGGAAACGACACCCTTCATAATAGACCCAAATAATATAAAGTACCTCGGTGTGACTTTAACCAAGCAAGTAAAAGATCTGTACAATAAGAACTTCAAGACACTGAGGAAAGAAATTGAAGAAGACCTCAGAAGATGGAAAGATCTCCCATGCTCATGGATTGGCAGGATTAATATGGTAAAAATGGCCATTTTACCAAAAGCAATCTACAGATTCAATGCAATCCCCATCAAAATACCAATCCAATTCTTCAAAGAGTTAGACAGAACAATTTGCAAATTCATCTGGAATAACAAAAAACCCAGGATAGCTAAAGCTATCCTCAACAATAAAAGGACTTCAGGGGGAATCACTATCCCTGAACTCAAGCAGTATTACAGAGCAATAGTGATAAAAACTGCATGGTATTGGTACAGAGACAGACAGATAGACCAATGGAATAGAATTGAAGACCCAGAAATGAACCCACACACCTATGGTCACTTGATTTTTGACAAAGGAGCCAAAACCATCCAATGGAAAAAAGATAGTATTTTCAGCAAATGGTGCTGGTTCAACTGGAGGGCAACATGTAGAAGAATGCAGATCGATCCATCCTTATCACCCTGTACAAAGCTTAAGTCCAAGTGGATCAAGGACCTCCACATCAAACCAGACACACTCAAACTAATAGAAGAAAAACTAGGGAAGCATCTGGAACACATGGGCACTGGAAAAAATTTCCTGAACAAAACACCAATGGCTTATGCTCTAAGATCAAGAATCGACAAATGGGATCTCATAAAACTGCAAAGCTTCTTTAAGGCAAAGGACACTGTGGTTAGGACAAAACGGCAACCAACAGATTGGGAAAAGATCTTTACCAATCCTACAACAGATAGAGGCCTTATTTCCAAAATATACAAAGAACTCAAGAAGTTAGACCGCAGGGAAACAAATAACCCTATTAAAAAATGGGGCTCAGAGCTAAACAAAGAATTCACAGCTGAGGAATGCCGAATGGCTGAGAAACACCTAAAGAAATGTTCAACATCTTTAGTCATAAGGGAAATGCAAATCAAAACAACCCTGAGATTTCACCTCACACCAGTGCGATTGGCTAAGATCAAAAACTCAGGTGACAGCAGATGCTGGCGAGGATGTGGAGAAAGAGGAACACTCCTCCATTGTTGGTGGGATTGCAGACTGGTAAAACCATTCTGGAAATCAGTCTGGAGGTTCCTCAGAAAATTGGACATTGAACTGCCTGAGGATCCAGCTATACCTCTCTTGGGCATATACCCAAAAGATGCCTCAACATATAAAAGAGACACGTGCTCCACTATGTTCATCGCAGCCTTATTTATAATAGCCAGAAGCTGGAAAGAACCCAGATGCCCTTCAACAGAGGAATGGATACAGAAAATGTGGTACATCTACACAATGGAATATTACTCAGCTATCAAAAACAACGACTTTATGAAATTCGTAGGCAAATGGTTGGAACTGGAAAATATCATCCTGAGTGAGCTAACCCAATCACAGAAAGACATACATGGTATGCACTCATTGATAAGTGGCTATTAGCCCAAATGCTTGAATTACCCTAGATCCCTAGAACAAAGGAAACTCAAGACGGATGATCAAAATGTGAATGCTTCACTCCTTCTTTAAATGAGGAAAAAGAATACCCTTGGCAGGGAAGGGAGAGGCAAAGATTAAAACAGAGACTGAAGGAACACCCATTCAGAGCCTGCCCCACATGTGGCCCATACATATACAGCCACCCAATTAGACAAGATGGATGAAGCAAAGAAGTGCAGACCGACAGGAGCCGGATGTAGATCGCTCCTGAGAGACACAGCCAGAATACAGCAAATACAGAGGCGAATGCCAGCAGCAAACCACTGAACTGAGAATAGGTCCCCTATTGAAGGAATCAGAGAAAGAACTGGAAGAGCTTGCAGGGGCTCGAGACCCCAAAAGTACAACAATGCCAAGCAACCAGAGCTTCCAGGGACTAAGCCACTACCTAAAGACTATACATGGACTGACCCTGGACTCTGACCCCATAGGTAGCAATGAATATCCTAGTAAGAGCACCAGTGGAAGGGGAAGCCCTGGGTCCTGCTAAGACTGAACCCACAGTGAACTAGTCTATGGGGGGAGGGCGGCAATGGGGGGAGGGTTGGGAGGGGAACACCCATAAGGAAGGGGAGGGGGGAGGGGGATGTTTGCCCGGAAACCGGGAAAGGGAATAACACTCGAAATGTATATAAGAAATACTCAAGTTAAAAAAAAATAATCTTAAAAAAAAAAAAAAGACACCAATAACATCAAATGCAAGAATAGTTATTAAATAATATTGAATACAGAATACTAGTGCCTTGGCACATATCCTGTTGCTATGATAAAAATATCTAAAATTGAGTAGAATATAAAGAATAAAAATTTATTCAGCTCTCTATTTCAGAGGCAAGGAGTGCAGGCCATAATATGAGCCTCTGATTAGCATCTGGTAAAGGCTTTCTTGCAACATCATAACACGGCAGACGGTAACATGCAGTGAAGCAGATCACGTATGCCAGAGAAAGTTTCTGTTATAGCAAAGCCACTCTCAAGATAACCATTAACTCATTGCAGTAGTTTGGATGAGAATGGTTCCATTATAAGAATAGCTTGTAGAAAACTTCTTTGAGTTATATAATATATATTGTTAATCTGTTACTTATTACAGATATTACTATTGCAAATCATGATGAGATAATTCCCAAATGGCAATGAATTATGCCTGGCATGTGTTACATGATCAGTCTGACCTGGTGAGGGAGGGTAGAGGGGAGAAGATGATCTCCAATTATTAAAGTTACTCAGAGGCCTAAGATAGACAAAGGTTCCATTTTGGGATATGTTTCCAAGACAACAAAGATGAAAAACAGAAAAACAGAGTGGTTGTCAAACTCTGAACTGGCTCACAGTGCTGCCTTCTCTCTTACCATGTGACCCTGATGTGCTGCTCTGTTTCTACTGCATCGTCAGAGTCTTACACTTTTTATTTGAAGAAAGTGCATAACAATGCCATTTTTCCAAAGTGCAGAGTGTAGCGCATGTCTTCTATGAGCTTGTTGTAAGAATTGGGCCTTTCTTTGGATGATGTTAATGACCTCTGTAATTAGGAAAATAACAGGACCTCTTGACCACAATCACTTGTTGAAGTGGATTAAAAATTGTAGACTACGTCTGCTTAATATTTATTTTCAGTTGTCCACTGGAAGGTATTTAAACAGAGGAAACAAGATAATTAGTACAGTGTTTAAAAAGAATAGCTGTTATGTGTTTATGTAGAAGGTTGGTTCTCAGTGTAGCAGTATTGAGACTTGGGGCCTTTAGGAATAGACTGCATCATGGGCGCTCTAATCCATCAATGAATTAGTGAGTATCTTAGTTACTTATCTATTGCTGTAGTAAGAAACAAGGACCAAGTAAATTTATAGAAGCGTTCGTTTGGGGTTTATGGCTTCACAGGATTAGAGTCCATGACAGTCATGACAGAGAACACGGCAGCAGGCAAGCAGGCATAGTGCTGCTGCAGTAGAAAAGAGCTCAAATTTTATCTATAAGTAGGAAGGAGAGAGAGAGAGAGAGAGAGAGAGAGAGAGAGAGAGAGAGAGAGAGAGAGAGATTGACAGAGACAGAGACAGACAGAAACAGAGAGACAGAGAGATAGAGAGAGACACATTTGAGAAGCAATAGATCCAGACATCTGTACTATGCCCATAAAATCAGTAATACTTCATGCTTTAAATTAGACAGCTGGGGATCAACCAACGTTTAAAAATTGATTTTTTTAAAACTTTGACTTCTACTAGTTATAGGACCTAAGAACCCCAAATACTTTACAGTGGTGAATCATAGGAGAAACATAACTAACTATACTTACAGATTTGTTTCTGTATTTGAGACAAAGGCTCACTGTAGCTCGGCTGGCATGGAACTTGCTCTGCAGACCAGACTGACCTTGAATTTATGGATTTCCATCTGCTTCTTCTCCCAGAATGCTTAAATTAAAGGCATGCACAACTACTTAAAATTTGTATCCGAACATTATTTAGATCATTACCTAGGTCTGCTACGCTGGCCGTCTCCAAGGTTGCTTTACCTGGAGGATGATAGTCTACTATGCTCAGAATGTTCTGTTTTTCTCCTTGTTTTTCATGGGTTGACTTTCGGATCTCCAAATTTAAAATGAAACAAAACAAAAACTTGAAATACATGTATTGTCAGAGCCTACCTAAGTTCTCGCCCAATCCAGGGAGAGGCTATCGTTTTGCAACACGTGAATGGCACTGCAGTGTAGCATGCACATGGCATTACATACAATATCATAGTACATGTAATACCCATTACATGTAATAGTCATTCTGTCATTCATTTATTCATTCAGTTGTCTCTAAAAATAAGAGTGTGCTTATGAAGGATTTAAAAAGTAAGACTGAAATGCAACAAAAGGAAATTAATTGTACAAATTTATTCCCTTCCAGAATGGAAAGAGAGCCTTGCTTTTCAGTAAACTTTAACTGAACATAATTTCAACCATCTGAGGAAGTGTAAACCTGATTTGGTGCTCAACAATAATCCTTAGACTTGTTTAATGCTTGTTGTGAAAATAATTCATTCTACATACATTTTTTAGTGTAATTACCACCTGTAGGGAGAAAAAATATGCAAGCAAGTTGCCATACATTTTCTGACTGTATCTAGCATAAATAAGACAAAACATATCCAGTATAGTTTTATGGTACCGTTCCTTTTAAGCATGTTCTTTTCCCAAAGTCACTGCTGCAAGATACTGGAAAACATTTAATGAGAAACATAAAACATGTGCAGATAAAGTACAGGAAATATATGTGTATTGAGAGCCACTAAGAGACAGTGCAGTCACTATCTATAATTTAGGTGTCTTGACACAGGTTTACTCCCAACTGGCCGTAGTAATTTTTCTGATGCCCTGAAAATAAGCAAATTTTATCGTTAGTAGATGCATGAAACTTGTATATGATGGTTTTAACGCTGCCTCTGGGTTTAGTTGATAAAAAGCCTGTTTCACTGGAAAGTAAATCTTGTTGCCTAATAAAAATATGAGTCTAAACCAAGCAGAACTCCAGGGAAACATATATTCTCTTCTATTAGTTTTAAAATGTGAGTTTTTGACATCTAACTCCTACTTTGACCAGCAAGAGGTCAGAGTTTATAGAAGATTTATTTATAATGCATCCAATTTTCTTTACACTACATGTATATGTGATCACAGTTCGGGTACAATTGTCTCCCTAATACTTTAGATATAGAATCAGGTGATTACAAGTTTTCTCAAAGAACCAGGTATAAAAGAATCTTTTATTTGCTTGTTGTAATTGTTGTCTCTGAGGCTTATTGTCTCAATCTGGCGTCTATCTATCTATCTATCTATCTATCTATCTATCTATCTATCTATCTATCTATCTATCTACCTATCTATCTACCTATCTATCTGCTTACCTACCTTCCTACCTCTCCTGAATTGCTCTGCTTGATGTCAAATTAACTCTAGCAACCTGTTCTAATCTTCAGGCTCCTTCTCATTCTCTGGGTCATACTGACTTAATTGTGTCTAGCTTGTTCTCTCTTCAATCTGTCTCTGTAAAACTCTCCTGGTAAAACTGACTCTTCCTCTTCCTCCTCCTCCTCACCCTCTTCCTCCTCCTTCCTCCCCTTGTCTCTGGACTGCCCTCTTCAGTAGCTTCCCTTTTCTCTCTCTTCTCGTGAGAGTTGGGCATATCCTATTCTGTCAAATCTTCTTCTGATTCATCACTTTGTCTGCCACTCAATTAGACATCACTTCCAAATGGGTGATTCTTTCTTCCAACTAATGTTACTTCATTGTTTGGGATTAAAGTGTGTACTCAAGGCATGTCTATATTCCAGCCAGAAGGATTAAAGCTGTGTGTGTATGTGCTAAAGCTGAGGTACACCGAACTAGAAACAGCTTTTTCCCCCCAGTAAACAACACAGTCTCTGCGTTTACAGTATGCTCAAATATCCTGCAACAACCAGGAAAGCCCCTTCCCCTTCATTCCTTGCCAGACCCTATTTCAATTCTTGCTTTCTCCGACATTCACAAAACCATTGAGGAAAGCTTGCAGTGACTACTCATGGATACAAAAATGTGTTCATTCTTTATACATGAACCTGGAAAACAGCACAGAAACCACTGACACTGAGTTGTCATTGGACAATTTCTTCCTTGCTGTGTAAAAGGTATAGTAGCCATGATTCAAGCTTTGATAGAAAAGGTGTGGAGTTTCTTTAAATCTCTATTTTCTTCCCAGGTGGAATGTCCTTGCATGTTTATAAATTTTCTTTTTAAAAATAGCTATGACCTCTCGGCCAGATCAGTTTATGTCACACAGGCAGGTTATATCTTATTTCAGCGCTCTCCTTGTAATGAAGCACCAGCAATCAACTGCTCAGATCTTCTCGTTGCTTAGAAATTATTTTATATTTACTTGATGTTCTTTTGGTAAAAACACACTCAATATTCAATATTTACAAAAACCAGACTGGTTTCTTTATCTACACAATTAAAGGACACTTTTCTGTGGTTGTTTAACATTATTTCCTACCCACATTTACAGGATTTTCATTGGCTATCACATTTGATTTAGTATGGCCTAATTTTCACGAAACTTCATTCATTCATTCATTCATCCATTTATCGAGTGTAAGTCATTCTAATTCAGTGAGCAAAGGGGATAAAAATGACTACTCTAAAAACACTATTTCCGTCCTGCAACTTCATGTGGCTTTCAAATATTAGAACACTCAAGCTGATAAAATCAACCGATTTGGTCCCTGACCCAATTTTTAGCCTAGAAAAATCCAGGCATTTTGTGAGGATAAGGTGGGAGAGAGGGCGGGAGTTAACCGTTTCTAAATGAGTTTAGGCATGTGATCCTTAGTTTGCTTTCTCCTGAAACCTGGTGAGAGTACCAGCAAAGACTCACGAATCTCTTTGCTCTAGGGTCGAAGACTGGGCTGCATCTAAGGTGCAATCTGTAGAGTGCTGGAGTGTTCTTTCAGATTCCCATTGATTGACTTCAGGGAGTGACAATGGCAATTCTACAGCTGGTATTAAGCCAAGTTGGGCAGAACCCATAGAAAGGCTTGACTAAGTTGCCGCTGGAGACACGCTCCTGTAAAAATTTTCACATCATAAAGTTGGGAAACTTCAAAGTTTCAGTAATGGAAACCCTACCCTTCCCTTCTCTGCCTTCACTCCTTGACCGCTGTATCCTAATTTTATCCCACCCAGTTCTTCCCCTTTCCACTGTAACCTCCAGGCTACGGGAATGCGCATGCGCAGAAAGATTCTGCCGCTGGCGACCCTGGCGAGGAGATCTCGATTGAATCGGTGCTCGGCTCTTCGACTTATCTGAGTTCGATTGAGGAGTGTGGCGGTCCTCTTCCGGCGCTGGGAGCCTCTTCCGGCTTTAGCTTCAAGCGGACCGCGCCGGCTTCAGGTGGGTTTGCCGGGGTCTTCCTTGCTGTGGCTGGTCTCGGCCTTTGGTGGGATCTGTCCCGTCCGGACTGAGCCAGCCAGAGCGAAGGTGTCGTTGGTTGCGCGGTTCCGGGCTCCGCGGACGCATGGAAGGAAGGGACGGCGACCCTAGGGCTGGCGGGTTAAGGCCCGGCGTCGTATCCTGTTCTCTGCGGGATGGTTGGATTTTTAAAGTCCGAGGACCCTAGTGTTGGGCAGATCAGCAGGTGTTTAAAGAGGCTCGAGCTGACATAGAAATTAGCCCAAGGAGAGAAAATAGCACGTTGCTTGCTTGGAGGCGGGGCAGGGTGTACAGTTCTTTGTGCACTCTCAGTCTCCCTCCGACCGCCGGCAGCCTTTTGGGTTTCAGGTGCCCGCAGGAGCTAATGCCAGAGCCTTTGTTCTTGTCCCTCAGGTGAGACACCAGCCCTTCTCCAGGTTCCCATTTGGGAGGCAAACCTTTGATAAACGTTACTTATCCGTTACCTACATAGTGCAGGCCCTTCCTGTAAGTAACACTCTGATGTTCAGAACAGCTTGTTGTGTGACATTAGACACTTGCGTCCTTTAACGTGTAATAGCCATCGATAATAAATAGTAACTTTAGGTGCTTACTGACGCAGACTGCTAGATGTCTGTCTCATAATCTTATGGGCTTCATTTTATAGGCGCAGTTAGTATCCATAATTTGTAACTGAGGACTTGAGACATTAAGGAACTTGCCCCACCTCGAAGCAGGTTGTAAAAGCATAGACAGAACTTGAATCTGTATATTATTGGTACAAGAATATGAGTTCTGAATTATCTTTCTAAACTGTCCATTGAGTTACCTATCTGTCTGTCTGTCTGTCTATCTACACACACATAAATAGATTTGAGGGCTGTCGAGATGGCTTGGCAGGCCATCTTGATTTTTGCTACTTGACCTTGCCCACTTTGAGTTTGGCTCTTGTGACTCACATAGTGGACGAAGAGACAGAAGTGAAAGCCCCTGAAAGGTTGTTCTCTGACCTCACCATACACGATGGCACTAGTAAACACATACACACACACACACACACACACACACACACACACACACACACTAAACGTTTCAATAAATACATTCGTGAGTGAATCCATGAACTGTGTTTTAATTTGTATTGTTTTATTACAATTTTTTTTAAACTACGTGTGTGTTTACTGATCTTTTATAAAATGTTCAAATCATTTTACTGAAAAACTTTTCTGGTGAATATGATCAAAATACATCGTATGACATTCTCAAAGAATTAGTAAGTATACTTTAAAAAGTTACTTCATTCTGTAGATGAAAGGGCAATATCATTTAAGTGGGGCTTAAGAAAGAATAACCTGAATAATGTTTCTAACTCTGCCTATGTGCTGACAGATTCTACCAATTTGTAGAATCTTGGTATTGTTCTACCAGGCTTTCATCTTGGGAGCTATTTTCCATTTGTCTAAAAGAGATGGTTATGAAGTTAGGGAGGAATTACTGTCTACTTCAGCTGACGTTTTCTGATGTCAGTGGTGGAAAAATAATGGATCGGCTAATAGTTGTTGGTTTTGGCTATGCCATAACCTGCATGATTTAACCCTCCTTGCTAATAATAGGTTATTTATTATTTCTTTTAGGCTACTTGAAGAGTTTTACCCAAACATGGATATCAGACCAAATCACACGATTTATATCAACAACATGAATGACAAAATTAAAAAAGAAGGTATGTTCTTTTAAAAACCGCTTTTTCACAACTAACATGCGGTTATTCACTTGTGTCTTAGGAATGGTCTCAGTGTCTCCTTTAGTCATCTTGGTGTTCAACAATGGTTTATCCCATTTTTACACACTTTTAAGAATTTTTAATATAAGAATTTGCAGGGATTGAAGTGTTTTGAATGTTTTAACTCACAAGTGGCTTCAAATAACTTTTCTTTTCTTTTTTTTTTTTTTTTTTTTTTTTCCGGAGCTGGGGACCGCCTCGAACCCAAGCGCTCTACCACTGAGCTAAATCCCCAACTGGCTTCAAATAACTTTTAATTGGGTAGCCAATGGGAGTAGTGTGTTTTTGCTAAATCAGTATAAATAAATGAATGGTAAGGGTGCTCATTGTATTGTTATTTTATGAAGAACTTAATTCTTGTTTCCTTCACAAAATGTTTTCTTTCTTGTTTGTACAGAATTGAAGAGATCCCTGTATGCCCTGTTTTCTCAGTTTGGACATGTGGTAGATATTGTGGCTTTAAAGACCATGAAGATGAGAGGGCAGGCTTTTGTTATATTTAAGGAACTGGGCTCATCCACAAATGCTTTGAGACAGTTACAAGGATTTCCATTTTATGGTAAACCAATGGTGAGCTAATTCTATTATTTCTACTGTAGTCATTATTGACCGGTCAATAGATTTTTTTTTTTAAGTGAAGAGTTAATACTAAGTTATTGCTTTCTGTGTGTTTGATTTTGTTTGTTTGTTTAGAGATTTTAGGGATATTTTGTAGCTATTTTATTTGTTTTGAGAAAGGGTCTCTGGTACCCTAGGCTAGCCTTTAACTTGTTATATTGCCAGGGCTTAATCCTTTAGACTCTACTCCCCAAGTGCTGCGATGATAGGAGTGCACCACCACACAAAGTTTATATGAATATTGTTATAAATACACACTACTACAGCTGAATTAACTGTTAATTTATTCTAGTTAAAATGAGCAAAGCTAAAATATATTATGATTTATATCATTGAAAAATAAGGTAACAATACAAGTAAAATTCTTTTAAAAAATGAGAAATTAAGGTAGTCATGGTGTTACATGCGCGTATTCTCAGCTCTTGGGAGGAGAGGCAGGAGGATCAGAAGTTCAAGGAGATCCCAGGGTATATAAGGCTTCGTCTCAAAGAATCAAGTGGAAAGGCTGGTCCAGAGGGCATGAGGTCCCTGGGTGTAAGACTCAGTGACAGAGGATTGGAAATGAGTTGAACACATGTCTTAAGTGTGAGTACATACATTGTATCTTGAGTATGGATTCATACTGCCTTTCTGCTAGGATTGGAAAATTGTGTAATGAGGCCTTGGAGAGCCAAGGCCTGTGGTTTAGAGGATCTGAATCCTCATTCTGGTTTTGCCATTAGCAGATTCTGTCCTTCTGTTCACACTCACCACCCTACAATATGAGCAAATTGAATCTTTGGATTAAATTGGGGATCCAAAGGACTAGAATAGACACTTCAAGCTTTGCTGACCACATAAAGTTTCTGATACTTATTGTTTTGTTTGTGTGTTTTTAACCTTTTAAAAATGTGTTAAAAATTATTAACTCGCAGGCTGCACAAAAACTGGTCATAATCTGGATTTGGCCTTCTGTCTAGCCCTTGTATGTCATGGAGAAAGATAGGGCATGAGGCTAATCTTGTCCATTTAGGGTGCATTCCTATAGCCAGTGCATCAGCACTTGGACACCAATCTTATTAAAACATCTAAGGTTGTGCTTTTCTGTATGCTAGGAGGGAACATACTTTTAATACAGTCAGGCAGTAAGATTGCAGGCCTCACTAGCCAGATGCTCTTCTGTGGTAGCCCTTCTCTTAGATAGCAAGAAAATCAGGAAAAACAGTAAATACACAGAGAATGGGAGTGGGGGTGCTCCAGCCAACCCCATACTGTGAGCTGGCACACTACAGAGGAGCCCTTGTGCTGTATCACACTCTTTCCTGGTTTCAGTAAGGTGAAATTCCTGAAATCAGCTAATACTACTCAATATGAAGAATTAGCAGTCTAGATCTCATGTGCTTAGAGCATAAGACATCTTTAGACACTTTGGCTAAGTTGAAATGGCAACTGTTTTCTGTTCTCTGTCTGCCTTGAGGGAGGTTAGCAGGAGCTGCCAGATCTCCAGCATCTGGGCAGGGTGAATGCGACGCTTTGAGCTGCCTTACTTGTATTTAGGGTTTTTTTACATTAGATCAGAAGGGAGCACAATTTGCTTCGATTTCTAACTGAGAACAAATTGCCTCAGTGAAGTAGAACTACTGTTCTGAGGCTTCTGTCACGAGCGTTTTGGGATAAATGTCAATCGTGCTCTTTGCTATCTTTAAGGGATGAGTTACATTTTATTTTACATGGTCATTTGGACCAGAGTTTCTTAGTAGTGCACTTTGGGATCTTTGCTAATCACCAGTGTTTAGTAGAATCCCTGGCCTCTACCCACTAGAAGCTAAAAGCACCTCAGCTTAGCAGTATCTGTAGAAGTGCCAATTGTCCCTGGACAGACTGCATTACGTCCTAGTACGAACTGTTGTTGAACTCAGATACGTTCTTAGGTGACTGTGTTGTAAAGTCACACAAGTCAGGTACCCAAGATCGGTTCAGGTCAGGGACAAGGTTGAAGACCTAAGAGAACTGAATTCTTCTGAGTGGTCTTGTCTGTTAGAATGAAGGGAAGGTTAGCAGAGCTGTGTGGAGTCTGCTGTAGTAGAAGACCAGGCCCAGCCTGGGGTTCTGAGGGGTGCCTGCTTTTCCTCTTCTTCCCCAGGTGAATTCTTTCCTAGCTGAATAAGGAGAAAGAAAGAATCCCTTTGGTTTTAAGAAATCCTTGCCTTCTATTTATTCTACTTGAAAGTGCTTTTCCTTCTCTTCAGACCAAGATCAGTAGTATTGGAATAAGAATACTTCATAGAATTATAATGTTTTGATATCATCCAAGAAATATTGACTCTGAGCTCCATAGATGTGTTTGATTGAGTTGAAATTACACCTTGTAGACATTTATACCCTAGATCACTACAGTTTATTGTTGGCAGAAATATTTGGTTATCTCATCAGTGGTGAGTTTAGCCACGTGGGTAATGTATTAGTCTGTCTATTGCTTAAAGCTGTTCATCATTCCCTTTTATGCTTGCTAAAAGCATAGAGTCTGAAGCCTTACCTAGACCTACTGTGTCAGAATCTTGCCCAGAGACTCACTGAGCTGTTGGATTGTGCAATGTACTTGATAAAGCATTAGCATAGGCTAGTGTGTTTGAGTGCTTCCTAGTCTCAGGTGCCTATCATCTTGCTGGCTCTCTGCTATAGGAGACTAATGTGTGGTCTCTCTGTTCTCTCTCAAGCCACTTTTTTTAAAAGATTTATATTTATTTATTTTATGTATATAAGTAGCTGTCTTCAGACACACCAGAAAAGGGCATCAGATCCTATTGCAGATAATTGTGAGCCACCATGTGGTTGCTGGGATTTGAACTTAGGACCTTTAGAAGAGCAGCCAGTGCTCTTAACCACTGAGCCATCTCTACAGCCCTCTCAAGCCACTTTAACATTTAAGTTGCTGAATTCATTTTTTGAAAATGATAAATTCAAAGGAAAGTCATTTACAGATCTCAGGATCTATCACTGGAAATAACAAATACCATGATACATTCCATAGATGATTGACACATATTGATCCTTTTTATGAGCTACTGGTAAGTTTTCCTAGTTATTAAGACAGAAGTAGTAGTAATATAGCTTCTTTATCCTTGTTCTTACAACATGAAGTCTGGTAGTGGTGGGAATTAAACTTTGTACTTTATACATGATAGTCTTCACTCTCCTATTCAGCTGTATCTCTTCACCTTTATTTTGAACTAAATTCTAAGTGTTTTTCAGACTGGCCTTAAAATTGTTCTGTAGCCCAGGCTGGCCTCCGGTGTGTGGTGTTCTTGACTTGGCCTCTTGAGTGCTTAGATTATAGATCAGAGCCACCCAGCCCAACCATGATTGTCCTTTATTAAAGACAGTTGGGTGTAGTGTCCTTATTGTGAATCATAGGCCACAACTTAATTTATTTCTACCAATCTATTCCAATGATTTCCTTAGAGATGTGTTTAAAATTGGTTTGCAGTGTACTTATGTGCTGGGGTTTAAAAGGTTAACAACTAGTGTAAACATCCTTCAACAAAGTGAAGTAAATTGTTTTCCTATAATTACAACAGAGAATTCAGTACGCAAAAACAGATTCCGATATAATATCTAAAATGCGTGGTACTTTCGCTGACAAGGAAAAGAAAAAGGAAAAGAAGAAAGCTAAAACCATGGAACAGGCTGCAGCAGCTGCAAACAAGAAGCCTGGTCAGGTGAGACAGAGCAGCGCACATGTGGATACGTGTGTCTGTCTGTGTCCGTGTCCGTGTCCGTGTGTGTGTGTGTGTGTGTTTATTCACTTATATGAGGCATGGTCTTTGGGGATTGTATCTATTGTACACGTATGTGTTTAAAAAGGTTTTAAGAGGCTGGGATAATTAAATTTGTAAAATTTTAGTGTTTATATTTAAGCAACAATTTAGAATATCAGAGAATTGCAGTAAACAGTTTTATTCTGATTTGTATACTGTTTCATGGCATCTTTCTATAAGATACTTAATGGCACTTTTCTTGAAATCTGCCTATAAATTGTACATAATCTCTTCATCATGAGTGTCCTACTCAGAGCTTCTTTGACCAATTACAGGGGCAACATTTGTGATCTCTAGTAAAAGTAACAGTATAAAACAAGAGTAGTTACTTCTGGATTAAAAATGATCAATTTGACTCTGTATAATGTCAGTTATAATGTTGTTTTTAAAAAGCAAAACTGTTCCTTTTGTCCTTCATTATTATTTATTTTATTTTATTTTTGAGACTCCTAGATGGAGTCTGCCCTCAGATGTAACCCTCACAGCACACTTGGTCTCTGCATCATTGACAGTTTAAACATGAAAGCAGGGTGTGGTATTGGCACACCTTTAATCCCAGTTCTCAGGAGGAAGGGGCAGGTAGCCTGGTCTACACAGTGAATTCCAGGACAGCTGAGCTACATAGCGAGACTGTCTCAAAAAGAAATTCAAGTGTTAAGTTTTATAATGTGGTCTGTGGAGTTGAGGGATAAGAATAACATTTCAGGAATAACTAACAAACTAAATACTTAAGACATAAGATCTTAAACTGAAATGGAGTAAGATCTTTACAGTTATTTTTATGTTGTTTATGTTATATTTATGTTATAAATAGCACTTGCTTTTTTAGCAGGACTGAAATTTAACCATTTCTTAATCTCAATATCTTTTTTGTAGGGAACACCAAATTCAGCTAATACTCAAGGAAATGCAGCACCAAATCCTCAGGTAATGTTTTCCTCCATAGAGTGTTTGCCTTATAATAAAAATTACTGCTATTTAAAATAGTGTACAAGTCTTCAAAAACAAGTAATTCATTTGCAAGGCATAATTGCTTGTCATTTTAAGAAACTCGCTCTTCAAAACATGTAAGTTTCCTAAGATAAGCAAACAAAACCTGGCCTGACCACTTGTTTCCCATGACTCGGTGACAAGGCAGAAAGTGTGAGAGCTGAGTGATTGAAGGCACATGACAGAGTACTCGTGAGGCCTGTTTCCATCCAGGTCCTGATGCACTGCCCTGTCTTTTTCAGATTCACGTTGGGCAGCGGTGGTTGCCTCCTCTTCCCCAATTCAGCCTCATTTTTATATTTCCTGTTCTGACATGACCCACACCTCTGTATCACCAAGAAAGTTAGAATATTAGAGTTATATGCTTTTAATTTTTTTTTCTCTCCTTTGTTGCTGGAGATTGAACCCCTGGCCTAGACTAGACAAGTGCTGTACTACTGAGCTGCCCACCACCCTTCAGCCCTACTGAGACAGTCTTGATATACTCTCAAAACTCTCAGTCCTCCTGTCTTAACTTCCTGAGTGCTGGGATTACAGATATTATCGCTATACCTGATCCTGTGCTTTTTCTTATGATCTTTCTTTCTAGTCTTTGAACTCTTAGAACTTGTAGTCAGTTCATAAATACCAGCACTTGATTCTCTGTCTTTACTTGTTCACTAATTGCTTTTTATACTTGGTCTTTCCCTCCATGATACTACCAAGTAGCCAAGGTATCTTCTTATGTATAAATCCTTTATATACTCCCTGTAGTTTCAGGTTGGGGTATCAAGGACATGACTTAGTATCTAGTATTCTGCTTGTTTCTGTTTGTTTTAGATAAGTAGATGCAACTCATACCATTTACTGTGTGTGTGTGTGTACACATGAACTCACTAACTCACACACACATACACATCAACACACAGAGTAAATATCAGCAGGTTGTGGTTCTCAGTAGTAACACTAGTTGTAAATTATCTCCTGTTCTGATAGTAATCAGTGGTGCCCAGGACTCACACCCCGTAGTGTGAGCTAAGTAGAGTGACTAGCTAAAGAGCCTGATGTGGCTGCCTTTCCTAGTTTTTCAATTCTCTATTCCAGGTGACAGAATTCTCCAGTCATGACTGACCCACGGGTGTTTCATCTATAAATAGTTTTCCCAGAATCATAACCTTCCAGATTTGGGGTGTCCTGGCTTCCTTGCTGGCCTCAACTGTTGTTAAGTTTCTAGCTGTCATTGTTCTCAGCTTTCTTCCGTTGTGTTCAGATTTCGTTGTGTTCATTGTGAGCTTCAGTGGCGTTCTCTGCAGATGAGGTTTTCATGTTTCTTAAACCAAATACCTTGCAGTACAGATTTTTCCCAGGTTAACTTGGTCTTTTGTTTTAATAGGTCCCTGATTACCCTCCAAACTATATCCTGTTCCTTAATAACTTACCAGAAGAGACGAATGAGATGATGTTATCCATGTTGTTCAACCAGTAAGTTACTGTTGTTGTTGTTGTTGTTTTAAACCAAACATCTGTTCATAGGAGCCTCCTAACAGGACAACTAGCACTTCTCTACACTGAGGTCATTTGTCACTCCACAACAGTCGTTCTCTGCAGGGTCATCGATTTAGTCTGGGATTAGTCATGGATTGAAGCCAGTCTCAGGCTTAGAATCTAAAGAGCTAGCTGTCCTCTGTTGGAATTATTCTCATGGATAAAATGGGAAACAAACCTTTAACAAGACAGAAGTAGAATTTGTGGAATTAGCATGTACTCATGGAATCCCTCCATGGTAAACTTTTATGTCAAATGCCTCTATCCTACTTGGGATTCCTGGTTGCATGTGATTGTTTTTCCTAGACCAGAGTGGGAAGTTACTCAACAAGTTTACGTATGCATTTGCCTGTGTTTATTGCTTTTGTTTTTCCTAGGTTCCCTGGTTTCAAGGAAGTTCGCCTGGTCCCGGGGAGACATGATATTGCGTTTGTAGAATTTGAAAATGATGGGCAGGCTGGAGCAGCCAGAGATGCTCTGCAAGGGTTTAAGATCACACCATCCCATGCCATGAAGATTACCTATGCCAAGAAGTAACACGGGGAGTGCCAGTTTTAAAGGACTTGGTATTATTTATAGCTTTTGTTTTAATTATATTCAGTCAAGTTGTTTGAAATGGTTGGAAGTGAAGGTGAAGTTTTGGAAAAAGAGTCACCTAATTTTTTTTAGTTTTGGTGAACTATGAAATACAAAGCCTTAATTTTGTACAATAAACTTTTATTTGTATTCTGTTTACTGGTCTATTGTCCTACCATGAAGCACTTATTTTCCTACACATTTGAAAGTATGTAAACCCCCAGAGTGGGGGTTTAGGTCACTTTGGAGCAGCTAATGATACAGACGTTGAAGGGAACAGGTTACAGCACCCAGTGAGCAGCATGTTAGTAAAATGATCACCCCGCTGTGAGTACACAGCACAGTTGCTTCCTGTGTCCAGGGCACAGTGGACCGTACAGTATTAGTGGCCATGTGATAATAACTGCTTACTGTTGTCTAGAAAAACAAGAAATGGGATTGCTGCCTGCAGTGTGACATTTACTTTTTCCCTTCTTAAAGGTTAATATCTAGTCTCAATTCTGGATGACTTTCAGTCAAGGGTCCCAGGGTTGGTACTGTCTGCGTATAATTCCAGCATTGTGGAGGCAGAGGCAGGAGGATTACTGCAAATTTAAGACCAGTGTTAGCTGTTTACATGACCCTTCCTCAAAATAAATAAATAGATTTAAAACAATGAATAAAATGCCAGACCTCCTCCAAGAGAAAGGTTATGTAATCTCTGTTTCCTAAAACAGAGGCGATCTTTCTTGGCGACACTGTGGTATACATAGGTTAGATGTTAGGTATGCAGTCTACAGCCTAGCTTTAAGTCCCCTGCCCATTGTTTAGAGACAAGATTTCGCAAATGTAGACCAGGCCGGCACCCGAGTGTTAAGATTACACTGTGCCCTACTGTAAGTTCTTTGTAATTGTTAAACAGATTTCCAAAGCCTTCTTAGTTTTGCTTATACTTATGACTTGGCTTCTCCCTGCTAATGAAACTATCTTTAGCAACTGACTTTACTTTTCAAATATAGCACATAGCGAAAAATACCATTTCTTGATATTCTTGCTTGAACATTTCCTTAAAACTCCCATAGAACTTAAGTTTTTCTTGTGTGCCTTAAAAAAGGTCATTTTTAGATTTAGAAAGAGACTCTTCTCATAAATGTATTAAGAGGAGATAAGAAAAATTATTCCTAAAACTACTGTATCAAATACTTATTTTTTCCAAATAAAAGTAAAATTTCTCCAAAAAGCAAAACGATTATGACAGATAGCTGGTTGCTTAGAGATGAGAGAATGGAAATCAATTTTGATTGTCATGTGGTTGTATACAGTTGCCCAAACTACCGGACGAAGAGTAAGCTAGGCAGATTTACTGCAAGCGTGCTCTGTGTTGGAAGCACCAGTTTGTAACATCAGTGGATAAGAAATTGGGTATTAGGAATAAAATGACTGTGAGCATGCAGGTAGATGTTCACATGTGTCTGTGTTAGATTTCCAACAAAAGGATGATAATCTAACTTAATAATCTCCATTTATGTCAAAATTGCAGAAATAGTACATAGAACTCCTGTATGGAGTTCAGTCAACTCAGTAACTGGCATCTGAGTTTTGAAGATATGCTCCTATGTTTCCTATTACCTTAATTTTTTTAAAGCCTTCTGCAAATATTTTCTGTCTTTAATATCATGAATCTGTGAATAACCAAATTTAGCATTCCAGCAAGATTCGGCTAGAATAACAGATCCTGAACAGGAAACCATCTTAGTATAAGCAATTGAAAAGGAAGGAAGGAAAAAATGTAGAGCCAAGACGTGTGTGTGTGTGTGTGTGTGTGTGTGTGTGTGTTCCATGTCATAGCTTAGAAAGGGATAGTCTGCCTTCTTACTATAACTTAGGATAGAAAAGCTTATTCTGCCCTGTAGAACTAGGAGACATAGCCTATGGTTATGTTCTCTTGCGGGGGCCAGCAGTGAAGAGAATGCATGGCTCAGGATGGCTGAGAGATTCACTGTCAGGTCCAGTAAAGGCACAATGGACCCAGAGAATTCTTTACAGCCTTTTTCGCTGGAGAGCTAGCTGGAAGTAACCTGGGAACCCAGGAACCTGTGGATCTGGATATCACAGAATCAGCTCAGCAGTGTCTGTGGTCCCTCAACCAGGCCTTTCCTTGAAGCAACTAAATCTGGTATCTAACTGTCGCCCAGAGCACCTGTTCCCACTTTGAGTGATTTTCCTTCCCAACAGAAACAAACAACTGGGGTGTGGGAGCTTCGTTGTGAAGGACCACCATGGACCTTTCCCAAATGGCCTTCCTGTCCTTTTCATAACACCCGGTTGTACTTTAGTTTTATTCCCACTGAATTTTGAGTTAATGATCAGTATAAGGTGAGTAAAGCAGACTCACACATGGGATTATATTATCTGAGTTAGGATCCAGTTTACAGATTTTACAGAAGCTAGGGCTTTACTTTAAGGCCATGAATTCTGAACATGGGGAAGTCCAACTGGAGCTTATGGGTGTTAAACCCCCATTCTCAATTTAGAAAGCCCATCAGCCAGGTAGGGTGGTGGCCAAGCTACATTTTCAAGAAGATCAAGAATTATTTTTTTCTTAACTTGGGGTTTAAGGAGTTGAACCACACACACACACACACACACACACACACACACACACACACACACACACACACACACACACACACAAATATCTACATACACACATTCACACATGCATGCATATTTTTTTTCATTTTACATGCAGTGTGTATGCTGTAAACAAGAGGTGAGTCTGAGTGGTTGAGTCCCCATCTGAGAGAGCAAGATGGAAAGTACACGATGAGGTAAAAGGTGTCCCTCAGTTTTCCTGAGTCATAGTACTTTGGATGGGGCATCCTTCATCAAGGACATTTCAATGTATTGACCTTATACTCCACCCTATTCCCAATGATGAGACTGAGCCTGGGGTGTAGTCCCTGAGATTTAAGATTTTATTAGCTATTGATTTACTGCAGTGAGCCCAGGACTTTGTGCATGCTGAGCAAACACCGTGACAGTGAGTTATCCCAGCCCTTTTTCTGTTTCTGAGACAGGGTCTCACTAAGGGTTAGTGGATAAGCAGCGAGCAGCGGCTGGAATACTAGCAGTAGATCGAACTGCTGGCTTATCCTGGGATTTCTCCCTGAAGGCCTCAGAGGGAGCTGGGTCCTAAAGAATGCAGCAAGAAAGAGATATAGATGGATGGATGGATGGATGGATGGATGGATGGATGGATGGATGGATGGTAGATAGATAGATAGATAGATAGATAGATAGATAGGTAGATAGATAGATCGATCGGTACATCCCAAAGCTGTGCACACTTTAGACAGAAGGGTGAGACATTCATAGTAGGGGTCTGTAAGCTGTACTTTACCGTCAGAATCTTGTGCATCAGAAGGATGGTAGCAGGCAGAGTACTCCTTGACTCTGTCTTCTCATTGGAAAGAATTCGCTGGTGAGACACCAACATTTTAAGTCAAGTTTATTAAGCAAAGCAAAACAGAAGAAAGAGTGAGGCGATGGGAGTCTAAGATCGATCCCCGATGCCGCAGCATCTGACTGGGGGAGAAATCTAGCCCAAAGGGCAATTACTAAGTCACAGCTCTTCCTTGTTCCCCTCATACCGAACTCTATGCCTACCCAGCTTCAGTTCTACATACATTCAGCACATCCTTAGATGTGACAGATGTAAAAGGAGCCATTTTCAAGAGTGACAGCTCAAACATAACTTAAAGAAGGGCCTGGAGAACGCCAGGAAACACAGAAAAAAGGAGGCACATGGGCACTGGTCAGAACTCTTACAGCTTCTCCAATGGCTACAGTGTCTTGAGCATGATGTTAGGCATGGTTGCTTGGGTCTGAATTGTTACAAATTTAATTAAATTCCTATTTGACCAATTGAAATACTACATTAGCCTTAGCTATCTGTTAGGTGCAGTAGTGTGGGGTGATTTAACCTTTCCCTCTGCTGTGGGCGCCACAGTGTGCATGCTGTGGCAGTCTCAAGCTTACCCTGTCCCTGTTTCTTGAAGTTGTTCTAAAACGGCAATTGTCTTTTAAGGCCCATGTTGACTGCTGGTTTGGACTGGAACAGTCTGAAGACAGCCATCCAGTCAGAACTAAGAGTTAATAATTTTTTTGTATTTTCCTACAGATGCTTTTAGGTCCTCAAATTAAAGGCGGAAAACAAAATCAAACCCACACTGCCATTTCCTTTCGAGGTGGTTCCTAATTCACACACTCCTTGATGTGACGCAGGAAAGATGGTTGAAAATCCAAGACGCAGTAGCAGTGGATCTTAGTCCCTCTGGGTGACCTGTGGACAGGGTGGTCAGCAAAGGACGCTCTGGCCATTGTGGGATTTTATCATCTCTAATAAAGACACTGCATAAAAGAGCCTTGCTAGTCAGGTCAACGCAGACAGGATAAACAACTCCCACATGCCCTAAAAACCCTTACACACACACAAACAAAACAGTAAAAGTATTACATGCCTGGTGTGTATATCCACGACAAGTAAGAAACGTTTTTATTTTACTAAGCATATTTCACTTGGCTAGAGAAATGCCGGTGCCACGCACCCTATAAAAAGCAGCCACATCCTGTCTGTCTCTCCTGGTAAATGGTAGCCTTTGGACCAGAGCTGTTTTTATTTGATGCTAGATTCCACATGCCTAAAGCAAAACTTGGCACACAGTATATGCACACAGTATCTTTACTATGTGGAACTATGTATTGGTGACTTCTAGAATGTTCCTGAAAGCGTTTTTCAGGGCGAGGCTATTTTAGCTATGGGGAGCCAAGGAGTTCCAGAGTTAAAGCACACAGCGAACTTCATACGAGAGACTTAATGGGGGGAAACAGAATGATGGCTGCCTCTGAGTGGGAGCAGTGGGTGAGGCTAAAGATGGAATTTGTAGAAGCTTTGAAACATGCACAGTGAGCTAGTGGAAAAGAACAGGGTAGCCCTTAAGTATTGCTTGGGGGTGAGGATTTCCAAGTTCCAAGTTCAGGGGCAGGCCAGGGGTAGGGATCCAGGTTCCACTGCCTATTCTTCCTCCGATAGGAGAGACACTCAGAGCAGGAAAGTAGGAAAAACTGTCTTAGAGTTTTATTGCTGTGAAGACACCATGACCATTATTATGAAGGGAAACATTTAATTGGTACTGGCTTAGAGGTCATACATTTAGTCCATTATTGTCATGGTAGGAAGCATGGTAGCATGAAAGCATCATTCATTGAAACCACCACAATAACAACCTCAAGTTTCACCCTCTTCTCTGGGATCAATCATAGTATTTGTAGATTAAATACATGACCCTTGGAGGAACTTGTTACAGTTTTGATCTTGAGTGTCTCTAAACCACCTTCACGTTAAAATGTGTGTTCCCTGGATTGGTGCAGTTGGGAGGAGGTAGCAGCTTTGAGGGGTGTGGCCTACTGAGAGGTCCATATGTCACTGGGGGTGACACAAAGGGGATTGCAGGGTCCCGTTGGCTGTTCTTTCTCTATCTTCTGTTTCCCAGCCCCAAGTGCTGTTCTCTGTTACTGGCTTCCACCAGGATATGCCACAGAGCCAGATCGTTGAGAGCAGTGGTCAGGACCTAAAACTTCCAGACCTGTAACCCACACAAACTTTTTCTTTATAAACTAATTGTCTCAGGAATGTGCTATGAGCTAGTGTACACTGCTATAAGAAGGATTTGTCCCCATTTCCTTCCCCACCCATCTCTTGCTTCCACATTGACATGATGTGGTTGTGATATTAACTAATGTGTTATATAATCTACCAGTGTCTCAGGCCAAACATGATTTCTAAGAAAGCCTATCAAAAAATATTTGTATGAGAGTTCTTTATATTATGTAAATATTATTTACATATACAAAACTATATTATATAAAAATATTTGCACATATTATGTAAATCTAGAATTTTATTAGACTCACTAAAATACATTTTGTACTCAAGATGTTTTGACTTTTTAAAATGTGTGTGGCACTATGTGTGTGTTTGTGTTTACATGTGTGTAGATGCATGCATCTGTGTTCCTGAGAAGGCCTGACGTTGATATTGGGTATCTCTTCCAGTTTCTCTTAATTTTATTTATTGAGGTTCGTGCTGAACTCAGAGCTTGTTGACTCCAATTTCCGTAGTTAGCAAGCTTGCCTCCAAAGATGTCTGTGTCTGTCTCTGCCACCACGCCTGTCCAGTTCTTGCGTGGGTTCTGGGGTTCTATTCTTCACACTTGTGTAACAAGTGCCTTATCCACTGAACTCTCTCCCCAGCCTCCATTTTACATCTTGAATAAATGTCTACAATCAATACAAGTTTGCTCATAAACCAAAAGAACAGGAGGACAAAAGAGAAAAGTAAACAATGGTTGACAGTCTCATAGACCTCTCAACAGTGCCCTGCTGGTGGACACCACAAGCTTTAAGCATAGCACACCATTTGTGTGGATCACAAACATATGGAGTTTGACTCTCTCTGGAAGATGAAATGTTAAAAAGCCTCTGGAATCCAGGAGCACACATTATGAAATTATGGGGGAGGGGATAAAGGGGTGGGGGTGGCTCCTTCCTATTGGCTGGGTGTTTACCTAGAGAGTTGGCTTTCGAATAAAAGAACCACTGAATCAGGCAAAGAGTGCTAGTCAAAACAGCAAGAAGGAAGATGGCAAGAATATTGATTCTTTTGCTTGGGGGCCTTGTGGCTCTCTGTGCCGGGCATGGCATGTTTATGGATAAACTTTCTTCTAAGAAGTTGTGTGCAGATGAGGAGTGTGTCTGTAAGGCGCTGTTAACGGTTTGGTTCTCATTATCTTTTTATCATATAATGGGAAAATCTGTCTGGCATGAAGCCAGGTTGTGTTTTGTAGTGAATGCTAAATGTGCTCTTTGTTCCGAGCGCTGGGTCTCAAGGTCTGTGTTTGGTGTCTAACTGTGGAGGAGGAGAATCCTCTCCCCTAAGATTTCCTGCAGCCCCTACCCCCTTCTTTGTTTGAAACCCATCTGCACTCTCCTTTCCTCCCTCTCTTACACACTTCTCTTCACTTGTAGGACATTTAGTCACTTCACTTTTTTTTCCCTTTCAGATACCATTTCTCTGGCAAGAGCACAGGAAGACTACAATGCCCCGGACTGTAGGTTCATCAATGTCAAGAAAGGGCAGCAGATCTATGTTTATTCCAAGCTGGTAACAGAAAATGGAGCTGGGGCATTCTGGGCTGGCAGTGTAAGATGAGATTGTTTATATATATATGTATGTGTGTATATATATATATGTGTGTGTGTGTATATATATATATATATGTATATATATATATATTGTGTTACTCTTAATTTTTCCTGTCTTTCCTGTCTTCAATCCTTTAATGTCTGTAAAGACAATAAATAAAGACAATAGCTGTAAAGACAATGTGGGAACTGTAAATGGAAACACAGAAATTCAGATTCATTTTCTGCTATTGCATTTTTTGAAAAGGGTGATTTCACAATAAAATTGATGTTTTGATCAGGAAAAAAAAACCATGCATGCTGGGGCTTCCACATTGCACAGAAGTGGAGTCTCCTTCAAAACATGTCTAAGACGATTTGCTAAGAGTTGTATGTGACTGGTCAGTCTAAAGGAGAAAATTCCTCTAGGAAAAGTTAGAACCCTCTTCCGTTTTGCGGCAGCTGCTTGCTTGAGCTAAAATGTACCCGCAGACTAAAGCAGAGACCAGGGAGGGATGACGCATGGTTGATGCCATCCCAGATATATACCCAAAACTGATGGAGTCAGTCAGGATATACTCACTACACGTGACTCTGAATGGCTAAAATGCGGGAAGTATATATACTGTAAAAGGGGGATCTACTTGCTTTAAAGTTTTTACTGACCTTAATTTTCTATAGATTCCAGATGATTTCAGGCAAGGCATGGGAGTGCAGAAAGAGAAGTAATGTTAAGGTAGTGAGACAAGTCAGATCTGTTCCAAAAAATCAGACTCACAATTCCTGATGCCGCCAGTGAATTTCACGTTCGCTCTGAGTTCCCTGGAATGTGCAGCGAAAGGGAAGCTGTGGCTCACAGAGTTTTCATTACAAGGAGAAGAGTTTCTCAAAACACCTGGCATCCGCTTTCCCTGACTGCTGCTGTTTTGGGCACACAGGTTTATGGTGACCACCAGGATGAGATGGGAATTGTGGGTTATTTCCCCAGCAACTTGGTTAGAGAGCAACGAGTGTACCAGGAGGCCACCAAGGAGATTCCAACCACGGTAAGCATTTCGAGGTGACTGGAGGATGACTCAGATCTTGGGATAAGAAAAGAATATGTCCTTCCGTTTCCAGTCTTTGCTGCACAAAATGGGCCAACAGTGACTTTTATGAGTTTGGTGACATGTAGAATGGACATATTGACTATCAGCCTTGTGAGGTTGGCACACTTTCTTCAAACACTATAATTGCTCTGAGTTAATTTTCTTAAGTGTCTCAACTTTTGAAAACTGTATTTTATCGTTATTGGGAATATAATTGACCAGTATAATTGCATCTTGAAGATGATCAACCTGATGTTTGGATGTATACACATACTAGAAAATGATCATCCCAAAAGGATGATTCACCATTCATACCTGTCACCTCATATACTTAACTCTCTTCCCATGCATGTGCATGTGTGTGCATGTGTGTGAGCATGTGTGTGCATGGTATGGTGTGTGTGTGTGTGTGTAGCAATGGAGACTGACAGCATGTTTCAAATATACAATACAATACTCCTTTTATTTTTATGGAAGGCATCTGTGTCATAGAGAAAGGAACTAAAAATATTTACTAAGCTATTCTTCCTGATGGTCTTATGAAAGGTAGATTTATTTATGAAATGGAGTTTGAAGAAAAAAATCACCACCTGTTTTTGAGATTATCAGACTAGTCTAGAAAATCCAGGATTTTCTTCAAGTCTTATCTGTGTGGCTTCTGCACGAAGGCAAAAAAAACAAAAACCAAAAAAAAAAAAAAAAAAAAAAAAAAAAAAAAAAAAAGTCTCCCACTGCCCTGGGGCCTCTTTGGTCATTTGAAGTGAGTCTCCCAAGCTGACTGCTATGCTTCAAACATAGTCCTCCAACAGCCACAGCTCACCCAACATCGCTACAGGGCACTGCACCCTGTCAGTGAAAAAAAACAAAAACCAAAAAACAAACAAAAAAACTAACTAGAGGTATATTGAAAAACCTTTATCTTAAACTTTGACTTAAAGTGACAATTATTTCAAATCCTTAGGTTTTCAACCTTGACTTATCCCAAATACAAAATTAAATCTTATTTTTAAATTAAAAATATCTACATCTGCTTTTTGGAAGCAGCCTGAAAATTCACTCTTTTTCCCTTCTTTCAGGATATTGACTTCTTCTGTGAATAAGAAATTAATTAAAACTGCAGATAAAACAGAGATGCCGATGAAGAAGAGAAGTGGAAATGACCAAAGCTGTGTATTTGTGCCTTTCTGGCTTTATTTGGTGGCAGAAAGTTGGATCTAGAAGGTGCTTATATATGGAAATTGTCAACTCAGTCCTGTTTTCTCCTGTCCTGGCCTTTCCACAGGCTGCCACCACACGCTGTGGAATCATAATAGGTCATTATAACCCAGTACTTAGCTTTCAGTGAGGAGAATCTTCATTTACTCAGTGAAGCACATTCAAAGTGTTTTATTCGTAGTTATTTCTACATGGTCATTGTCCCCAGCTCTTACCATGTGTACATAGGCTTGCTGAGTTAGAAGTCTCCCTTTTGGATGTGTTTTCTGTTATTTGTCTCCCTGGTCATTTGAAGTCTTAATACTGTATTTGTCAGGATAGTTTAGCATTGTTATTTTTAACATTTGATACCCTTGGATATAAGAATGTTAGGTATAAAAAGAGTTTTTGTACTCATAAACATTTGACTATGTCTCTGGATTTTTCTTTTAAAAAATTTTCATGTTAGTTCAGTGGGGATAACTTTACATTCCAAACCACCATTTCCTGTTTCCTCAAATTTAAATGTCTGTGTGTATGTACTGTGGCTGGTGGCGTTGGGGAGGAGGCAATTTTTGGAACAGTTTCCTTTTATTCTGTTACCTGTCTGGCTCTTGTTCAAGTTTTAGGTCATCAAAGGAGACATCCAAAAATCAAGTCTGAAGACTGTTTCCTCTGCTTCTGTTTCCACTTTCTTCTTTCCATAAAAATTCCTCCGAACAAATGTAACGCATTAAGAAGTTTCCTTAGAATGTTACTGGGGAGTCAGGGGTCCCATTTTACAAGTGACAAACTGAAATTCCTGGTGCCTGACTCAGGAAACATCTGAGAGCAGAAACAGGAACTGACTCTAAGCTGCATTTTATTCAGAACCAGAAATCTTGGAAGATAGAGTCAAGGTCCCCAAATCTGCCATCCGGTCCCATCTACAGCTCTGGCCAACCGTGAGCCTTTCTAAATCTAGTCTAACCTCTCTGGTTTGGTGGTCAGCCTTGCCTTGAAGATTCCCCTCCATTCCCGCCCATTAGCATCTTTCTCTGTGTAGCAGGGCTTCTGTGCACCAAGCCGCTGAGCCCGCCCAGAGGCGCCACTTAGATCACGTGTCTAGGTAGAAGGAAAACTTGCAACAGACAAATTGTTAGTACTGGGTACCTGGCTACATCCGGGGTAGACACAGATCCTTTCTACAGGAAGGACTCAATGCGTTACTCTGAAATATGAGCACGTTTCTGTTTTTTCCTACCACATTTGCAAGTTCTGAGTTTCATAGATTTATAAAAAACAAAAATTAAACAGACCCGGAAGAAACCTTCTGGCAGCTGCTGGAAGGAGGGAGATGAGTAAGAGGAAGAAAGGAAGCCATGCTTTCTTAGGTAGAGATCTCTTGTCAGCTGCCGCAGAGAAGCAGAGTGCTCTCTAGAGAGTGGAGATGCCCAGCGTGCCAGGACGAGTGGCCTTAAGATTTGGGCTAGTTGTTAAAAGAGAGACAGAATGTAGAGGAAGGAAAAAAATCGTACTTTTTTGAATTAGAACTTACATTGCAGGCTTAGCAGTGAACATCTCCAAGCAACTGCACAGAGAGAAGAACTTTAGGGTATTATAGCCCAATAAGGGGCTACTTTCCCCTCCAAACGTCTTAATGTGTCTTCACGTAGAACAGTTTTCTTAAGGGTTGGTTTTCTGTCCAACTGATTGACAGGTCTGTTTAGATGAACACTGAAGGGAGGATGCAATAGCATGTTTTGTTATAACTTTGTATATATGTGTGTGTCCATGTCTAGTAGCAGCAGTAATAGCAGTGCAGAATAGTCCCAGTCTTAAGATCTTTTGGGCAGTTGAGATGCCATATTCTACCTAGAATCAGAGATGCAATTCAGATATCCTTTTGATAAAAAGTCGGGTAACTGGAGCTTTGCAGCAGCAGCTTTGGTGGCCTGCATGGAGCTGCACAAGATGAAGCCAGCAAATATTATGGCATGGAGTCAGGGAGGGGCTATTGAAAATTGATGGCTACTAGGTGGGGGAGAGTCAGTTTACCTTACAGGTGTGGTTCCTGAAAGGTTGACCATGTTCTAGTGCACAACTTCATGCCCACCTACAAGGGTATGGATAGCACTCATTGGTTCAGTGGATTATTTTAAAAAGAGGAGGCGTCATGAAGTTGGAAGGGGGATGTGAAGGTATACCTGGGAGGAGTTAGGGGGTGAATATGACCGAAACATATTGTGTGAAATTCTCAAAGAATAGTAAAGTATTATATTAAAATTATGTAAAGACAGGTGAAAGAGAATTAAAGAAAAAAAAAACAACTATAACCACACTTTACCAGGAGAAAATGGCTTTCTCTCAGCAAGTTGTACATTATACCTCAACCCAAACGTGATACTTTCTTCCTTTCTTATGATATTTTAAATTCTAAGGATGTCGGCTGTGATATTTTCCCTTTTTTAAAGTTAGAGTGTTACCAGTAAAAATCAAAAGTGGGGTTGAAATGATTACGGGTGAAAAATTCAATGACTTCTGTCTGTTGATGCCTGCCTCACTACTTGACAGGGGGTGTGCACAAGGTTTTCTGTGGTTAATTGTAAATCTGCATTGACTGTGTATAATTAATGTGCTTTTTTATGTTCTCATGAATTTCTGTTTGTTCACTAATAATTTAAAAATGTTTATGGTATGCTCCTGCCAAAGGAAATATTTCCTAGTTTCTAAGTTCTCTCTCTCTCTCTCTCTCTCTCTCTCTCTCTCTCTCTCTCTCACACACACATCTTGATCTTTGGGTAGAAATAGTACTGAGGACTTGGCATGGGGTTGCCCATCCAGTTTTCTGTGTTCCTGTAAATATGACTAAGGGAGTAGAGGAAATCCTTAGGGCAAGTCAGAGACTTGGATCTTTTTTCTGCTGTCACCACTGTGACTTTGGGTGAATATTATTTCAATTATTTTTTTATGGAACACACACAAGTTAAATAGTATCAGAATATTGCCGTGGTTTATTCTAGCTCATTTTATGCCCTGAAAGGTAATGTTCCAGGTAGCATCTAGGGCTTGCAAAAGTTTTAAGATAATTTTTCCACTTATCCACCCTCTAATTCATTCATTTCTCTCTTTCTTCCTTTCTTCCTTCCTTCCTTCCTTCCTTCCTTCCTTCCTTCCTTCCTTTCTTTCTTTCTTTTCTTTCTTCCTTTCTTTCTTTCTTTCTTTCTTTCTTTCTTTCTTTCTTTCTTTCTTTCTTTCTTTCTTTCTTTCTTTCTGTTTTGATTATTTTGTTTTTCCAAGACAGCGTTTCTGTGTGTAGCCCTGACTATCTTAGAACTCTCTTTGTAAATCAAGCTGGCCTTGAACTCAGAGATCTGTCTGCCTCTGCTCCTGACTGCTGGGACTAAATGTGTGTGCCATCATTCCCAGCTCTAATTCCTCTTGGTCAATGGCTTCCTTATCCCAGACCTTATCTCTCTTGGAGATATATAGCACACCTTTTGTATCTTCTGGTTGGTGTCAGGGTTCCAGCTTTGCTCCCCAAGTTGAAGGCTTCTACAGCAGAATTCCCTTCATGTGCCAATAAGCTCTTGTCCCATGACTGAACTCATCCAAGAATGGAGAAATCCATGCTTGGTTTAAGCCTCCCGGGGGATCTATATGAGAATAAAGAGAGTTCACTATGCACTGCATGGCTATCCTTTCTGCCCTCTGATCTATTGTATCCCCGGGAACTGGTCACAGGCAGATCTCAGGGCCCAGGAAACCTTCTGAATCAGAATCAGCATGATCTCCAACTTCTGAGAATGCATGAGAGTCTGAGTTTTGTGCCTTCTCTTATTTTATAAAGCAATATTAAAAAAGCTGCTGAGCATGAGGGACAGCGCAACCCTTCTAAGATTCAAAGGATTTCAACATCGTTGATGCTTTCCTCCTCCCTCTTTCCTGTACATACCACATCAGTCTTTAGAGAGTGGATGGGGTAGGAGCTTGTGGCCAATGAGTTATTCTGGTCCCCCTTCCTGTTGGGGAATTCTTTCCTCACTAAGAGCAATGTGGCATTTTAACATCTTTAACCAGTTGTAAATCCTGTTGTGTAATGGTGGCTTCTTGTCAGGACAGAGATGAGGTTCCCATGAACTATCCACAATACAGCTGCCTGCACGAGACCTGAAAAGACTATACCAATGATCACGGCAACATAGATGGAGAAAACTTCACAAAGCCCCACCCCTCGGTAAAGAGCTACAGCAGTCAATGGCTACTGACAGAGAGAGAGAACCAATTCTCTCTCTTTCTCTCCCCCTCCCTCCCTTATCCCTCATCTTTTTCTTCTAAGTGGTCAGCCTTAAACACACAAAAATAAAGGCAACATTAATTAGACACAGTTTGGTATATAAACATGTACACACACACCTATATATGTGTGTATATATATATATATATAATAAAAATTAATGTGGAAGAAGAGGTCATAAATACAAGAGGGATTATTTCAGGGGACCTGAAAGGAATTGGAAAGAAGAGAAAAGTGGTGGGAAGGTTGCAATCCTCAAATTTAAAAAATGGCACTAAAAAAAAAACTGGTCGTCAATGGCACCAATGATATGATATTCATAAAGGAAAGTAGGGCTGCTGTGATGGCTTACTAGATAGGGATGTTGGCTACCAATCCTGACCTGAGTTGGAGCCTTGTGACCCCATGACATCAGGAAAGAACTGACTCTTCAAGTTGTCCTCTGAATTCTGCGCGTGCCATTTCTGACTATTTGTGACTTGACATGCAGGCATCACACACACACACACACACACACACACACACACACACACACTCCCCAGATAGAAGATACTTGAATAGCGGCAGAGACCTATAATTCTAGCTACTTTAGAGGATCTCAAGTACAAGACTTGTTGGAGCAACCAGGCAAGTTCAAGGCTAACCTAAACTTAGTGAGATACTGTTTTGAAATAAGATATTCAAAGGACGCTGTGGCTATGGCTCAGTGGTAAGGAGTTTGTCTTTCAAGAATGCAGAGGCTCTGGGCTCCATAAAATAAAGTACTTTAAAGTAGAGTTTCTGTGACCCACAAGGAATTCTAGCTTAAAATCTTCCCTTACATCTCAATATTAATTACTGTCATGTTATGCTGCTTAAGTCTTTTGCTTTACTCTATCAGTCATATACTGGGGTAGCTGCACCTAGCCATGAGCATATCCTTGCTCTACTCTAGAGGGCAAACTACCCAAAGCCATTCTCTGTAAGCCAAGACAGAGTGGGAATCCCCACGGTCTCTTCCTTCTTTCTTTATTTCACAGTTCTAGATGCCCACAGATGCCCACAGATTGATTATACACAACGAAACAACAAAGCAGGCAATGGCTAACACTGTCTTTCAGTCTATGACACAGATGACTCAGTTTAGAAAGCACTGAACTTTTACTGTGACGTTTATACTGTCTCCTTGTAAAAGGGAAAAAAAAGTTATTTAATCCTTCATAGAATTTGGGCAATAAACTTCTCCCTTGTGGAAGCACACAAAACAAACCAACGAAAAAAACAATGCATGGCTACAGATGCAGGTTCACCATAAGACATGTGATAGAGTTTGCTGAAAAGTTAGCTTCTTAAACTATGGGTATCAATAACATCTGGTGTTGTATAATCAAATGCAGCAATGACCAAAAACAGTACGTACACTGAGGTATCAAGGAAGCTTGCAAGCTAGAATTACCTATGGGTCATATACTCACTTTAAAATTATTTATGTTATTTTTTGAGCCAAGGGCTCTACATATCTGAAAGGCAAATTCAGAATCATATTAATCAAGTTAAGAAGCATATTAAGAATCAGTGATTCTGACAATCCCTCCATATCACAGCATGCCTTGGTTCTAAATACCCATGTGCCTTTGCCTCTGCCCATGCCCTGATACACACTGCCAACTAACACCACACAAAACAATGTGGCTTTAATATCAGACTACATGCTGTAGATCTGGTGCTCTTATCCTGCACAGGCTGCCTGCCCTCACAGAAAGGCAATGTGTTAATTCTGGGGAGCGAACGTTCAGTATTTCCTACCACCAGTCCTTGGCATGTATCACATTAGTGTACTTTTGGTTTGCATTGTGTTAGAATATTTGACATTAAGGGCTGCTGTTTGAATTGCTGACCCAAGTTTCATAAAATCTGGTTGATTAATTTCGGTTTTGGATTAGGACAGAATTCGAAGCAATTTCTGAAATGGCCCTAAACACGCCTGTGCCATTTTACATTCCACATTTATGTGAAGTGGAACGCTCAGCATTTACAAATGGAGAATAGAAATATTGATCACCTCTGAATGATGTCCACAGTGCTTTGTTTCCTATAGGGCCAAATATCCAGACAGGCTTTCTGTCAACTATTTATGGTCTTACTTATTTTATTGTGTGTGTGTGAGAGAGAGAGAAAGTGTAAAGGTAACTGTGAAGGTCAGAGGACAACTCCCAGAAATCAGTTCTCTCCTGCTCCCTAGTGGGATCTCAGAATAGAATTAAGGTCATCAGGCTTACATGCAAGTGGCTTTACACACTGTGCCTTGTCACCCGCCCAAGAGAGGACTTCCTTATGCAAAAATGAAGAAGCACAGCTACCTCAATTAAGGCATATTTTGATAAATATGAATTTTGTCTTTAATAAATAACAGCATCTTATAACACTGAAGAATTGTTTTCATGCACATTTTTTATGATTGATTATCTCTAATTGTTTGATTTGTATACCTGATTTATATGTGCAGATACTCAAGATTTTGTGAAAGCTTCTTGGACACAAAACGGTTATGAGTGGGGGAAAAAATCTAAGTCCTGACTGAAAATAGGTAGAATGAAGTTACAGAAACTGACTAAAGGCAAGAGGAGTTGACACACTGTACCGTAAATAGGCAATAAAATAGATTTCTTAAAAGAATTCTGGGGTGGGGGTAGCTTATCTGTTCATGAGGATCCAGCATCCAGGTGTAAAACAAACAAACAAACAAACAAGACAAAACAAACCTGATGATGCACACTTGGAATCTGAGAGCTAGAGAGGTGGAGACAGATGGATCTCTGAGGTTCACTCGGTAGCTAGCCTAGCCTAAGTCAAAGAGCCCTAAGTCCCAGTGAGAGATCCTGTCTCAAGCTTGACATTGTAAGTTGACCTCTGCCCTCTGCATGCCAATGCCTACATGTGCACAAGCACTCACTGCCTACCTGCATACAAAGTTGTCAAGAGGTTTGGTGGTCTACAGACAATGTTTACTGCCAGTTTCCAGGCTTACATACGTGAATGACGTTCAAATTCTTTTTAACCTCTGGCTTCTTGACTTCACATAGATTAGCAGCATCTCCATGGCTGGGCTGTAGCGAGAATTAACTATAACTTACGTGTATGGTGCAGACACAGGAAAGCCTTTAAGTGAGGAGTGGTGTTTGGGCTTCTATGGTTAGTGTGACAATTGTCTTGCTTCCCAATTCATTCCTCCTCAAAGTGGGAATAGCAATGCTTTGGGGGCAATCATAACTAACTGTGAGCATAATTATGAAATTGATGTAGATGAGATTCTGCACAAAACCACTCCATATAATATGCAATACATAACAGATACAAATAAATAGCAATGAAATTACATTTAAAATTAGAGGGTTTTAAAACATCTGTGAAACATTTGAGGAACCCGCATTCTTGTTTTTTAAGTGAATTAATCTTGAACATCTTTTCTTTCCAGACACTCAAGCTGTTTAAATTTTTCTGAGGTTGTCTGTCAGAAATGTTGCAAACACTTAGCACAGTGTGCACACTTACAGTCAAGCTTCACAAATGTTGTTCTTAATGTCTGATAGAATTGGTTTTTCATGTGTATGTATGCGTGTGTACCTGCGTGTGTGGTGGGAAAACATATTAGGGAGGTACAATGTAGTAAAAAGCCCAGTGCGCCTGTTCCTGGGCTCTCAAATAAAGCTGCAAATAGAAACAAGCAAGCAAGTCCTCCTACCCCTCCCTGCTGTCCCATACCTAAGTCATCAGAGCTGTCACTTTACCTTTGCATTTCCTTTGAGTGTTGGTCATAAGGGTGGTGTGTAAATGAGTAGCCAAGGGTCATTCTGAACACCAGTTGTTTGATCCCATGGAAAGTAATAACATGAACATAATTAATGAGTCTGTGGATAGACAATCCCAATTCTAATTTTTAAACACTTCATTGGCTACTTCCTGAGGAACAAGCATTCAGCAATTTTTTAAAGGGCAATTTAAGGTAGTGTAGTAATTAGAAAAGAAATGCCACCCACAGACTCATGTGTTTGGATGCTTGACCCACAGAGAGTGACAGTATGAGGAGGTGTGGCCTTGTCGGAGAAGGTGTGATCTTGTTGGAGGAAGTCTCACTGTGGAGTTAGACTTTGAGGTCTCCTATGCTCAAGCTATGCCCAGTCTCCTCCTGCTACCTTCAGATCATGATGTAGACCTCTCAGCTCCTTCTCCAGCACATGTCTGTCTGCATGCTGCCATGCTTCCTGGATGACAAAAAAATGGACTAAACCTCTGAAATTGTAGGCCAGCACCAATTAAATATTTTCCTTTACAAGAGTTGTGGTGGTCATGGTGTCTCTTCACAGCAATAAAATCGTAAATAAGATAGGCAGGGTTGTTTTTTGTTTGTTTGTTTGTTTTTCTAAAAGCATTCCAGAGTCATGCTTGTAGACTTGACAGCATATTTCCACTATAATAGTGTGTCTTTTTGTAGATGTTATCCTTCTTGGTGCTGCAGGGCTCAGTGGAGGACTTTATGTTTAGCTTGTATAAGGCCTTGATTTCAAAATTAGTATACACACACACACACACACACAAACACACACACACACACACACACACACACACACACACACACACCAGGGGGGGGGGGAAGAAATAGATAAGAAAGAAGAGAAGAGCAAGAAAAGAAAAGGAAAAGAGAGAGAGACCCAACCGCCTGGTCAGGTGGGCACTCCTGAGGCTGCAGAGCGGAAGAGACCACCAACACTGCTCACCCCTGCCCACATCCCTGGCCCAAGAGGAAACTGTATAAGGCCTCTGGGCTCCCGTGGGGGAGGGCCCAGGAGCGGCAGGACCCCTGCCTGAGACACCGCCTGAACCTGAAGGAAACAGACCGGATAAACAGTTCTCTGCACCCAAATCCCGTGGGAGGGAGAGCTAAACCTTCAGAGAGGCAGACAAGCCTGGGAAACCAGAAGAGACTGCTCCCTGCACACACATCACGGACGCCAGAGGAAAAAGCCAAAGACCATCTGGAACCCTGGTGCACTGAAGCTCCCGGAAGGGGCGGCACAGGTCTTCCTGGTTGCTGCCGCTGCAGAGAGCCCGTGGGCAGCACCCCACGAGCGAACCTGAGCCTCAGGACCACAGGTAAGACCAAATTTTCTGCTGCAAGAAAGCTGCCTGGTGAACTCAAGACACAGGCCCACAGGAACAGCTGAAGACCTGTAGAGAGGAAAAACTACACGCCCGAAAGCAGAACACTCTGTCCCCATAACTGACTGAAAGAGAGGAAAACAGGTCTACAGCACTCCTGACACACAGGCTTATAGGACAGTCTAGCCACTGTCAGAAATAGCAGAACAAAGTAACACTAGAGATAATCTGATGGCGAGAGGCAAGCGCAGGAACACAAGCAACAGAAACCAAGACTACATGGCATCATCGGAGCCCAATTCTCCCACCAAAGCAAACACGGAATATCCAAATACACCAGAAAAGCAAGATCTAGTTTCAAAATCATATTTGATCATGATGCTGGAGGACTTCAAGAAAGACATGAAGAACTCCCTTAGAGAACAAGTAGAAGCCTACAGAGAGGAATCGCAAAAATGCCTGAAAGAATCGCAAAAATCCCTGAAAGAATTCCAGGAAAACATAAATAAACAAGTAGAAGCCCATAGAGAGGAGACACAAAAATCCCTGAAAGAATTCCAGGAAAACACAATCAAACAGTTGAAGGAATTAAAAATGGAAATAGAAGCAATCAAGAAAGAACACATGGAAACAACCCTGGATATAGAAAACCAAAAGAAGAGACAAGGAGCTGTAGATACAAGCTTCACCAACAGAATACAAGAGATGGAAGAGAGAATCTCAGGAGCAGAAGATTCCATAGAAATCATTGACTCAACTGTCAAAGATAATGTAAAGCGGAAAAAGCTACTGGTCCAAAACATACAGGAAATCCAGGACTCAATGAGAAGATCAAACCTAAGGATAATAGGTATAGAAGAGAGTGAAGACTCCCAGCTCAAAGGACCAGTAAATATCTTCAACAAAATCATAGAAGAAAACTTCCCTAACCTAAAAAAAGAGATACCCATAGACATACAAGAAGCCTACAGAACTCCAAATAGATTGGACCAGAAAAGAAACACCTCCCGTCACATAATTGTCAAAACACCAAACGCACAAAATAAAGAAAGAATATTAAAAGCAGTAAGGGAAAAAGGTCAAGTAACATATAAAGGGAGACCTATCAGAATCACACCAGACTTCTCGCCAGAAACTATGAAGGCCAGAAGATCCTGGACTGATGTCATACAGACCCTAAGAGAACACAAATGCCAGCCCAGGTTACTGTATCCAGCAAAACTCTCAATTAACATTGATGGAGAAACCAAGATATTCCATGACAAAACCAAATTTACACAATATCTTTCCACAAATCCAGCACTACAAAGGATAATAAAGGGTAAAGCCCAACATAAGGAGGCAAGCTATACCCTAGAAGAAGCAAGAAACTAATCGTCTTGGCAACAAAACAAAGAGAATGAAAGCACACAAACATAACCTCACATCCAAATATGAATATAAAGGGAAACAATAATCACTATTCCTTAATATCTCTCAATATCAATGGCCTCAACTCCCCAATAAAAAGACATAGATTAACAAACTGGATACGCAACGAGGACCCTGCATTCTGCTGCCTACAGGAAACACACCTCAGAGACAAAGACAGACACTACCTCAGAGTGAAAGGCTGGAAAACAACTTTCCAAGCAAATGGTCAGAAGAAGCAAGCTGGAGTAGCCATTCTAATATCAAATAAAATCAATTTCCAACTAAAAGTCATCAAAAAAGATAAGGAAGGACACTTCATATTCATCAAAGGAAAAATCCACCAAGATGAACTCTCAATCCTAAATATCTATGCCCCAAATACAAGGGCACCTACATACGTAAAAGAAACCTTACTAAAGCTCAAAACACACATTGCACCTCACACAATAATAGTGGGAGATTTCAACACCCCACTCTCATCAATGGACAGATCATGGAAACAGAAATTAAACAGTGATGTCGACAGACTAAGAGAAGTCATGAGCCAAATGGACTTAACGGATATTTATAGAACATTCTATCCTAAAGCAAAAGGATATACCTTCTTCTCAGCTCCTCATGGTACTTTCTCCAAAATTGACCATATAATTGGTCAAAAAACGGGCCTCAACAGGTACAGAAAGATAGAAATAATCCCATGCGTGCTATCGGACCACCACGGCCTAAAACTGGTCTTCAATAACAATAAGGGAAGAATGCCCACATATACGTGGAAATTGAACAATGCTCTACTCAATGATAACCTGGTCAAGGAAGAAATAAAGAAAGAAATTAAAAACTTTTTAGAATTTAATGAAAATGAAGATACAACATACTCAAACTTATGGGACACAATGAAAGCTGTGCTAAGAGGAAAACACATAGCGCTGAGTGCCTGCAGAAAGAAACAGGAAAGAGCATATGTCAGCAGCTTGACAGCACACCTAAAAGCTCTAGAACAAAAAGAAGCAAATACACCCAGGAGGAGTAGAAGGCAGGAAATAATCAAACTCAGAGCTGAAATCAACCAAGTAGAAACAAAAAGGACCATAGAAAGAATCAACAGAACCAAAAGTTGGTTCTTTGAGAAAATCAACAAGATAGATAAACCCTTAGCCAGACTAACGAGAGGACACAGAGAGTGCGTCTAAATTAACAAAATCAGAAATGAAAAGGGAGACATAACTACAGATTCAGAGGAAATTAAAAAAATCATCAGATCTTACTATAAAAACCTATATTCAACAAAATTTGAAAATCTTCAGGAAATGGACAATTTCCTAGACAGATACCAGGTATCGAAGTTAAATCAGGAACAGATAAACCAGTTAAACAACCCCATAACTCCTAAGGAAATAGAAGCAGTCATTAAAGGTCTCCCAACCAAAAAGAGCCCAGGTCCAGACGCGTTTAGTGCAGAATTCTATCAAACCTTCATAGAAGACCTCATACCAATATTATCCAAACTATTCCACAAAATTGAAACAGATGGAGCCCTACCGAATTCCTTCTACGAAGCCACAATTACTCTTATACCTAAACCACACAAAGACACAACAAAGAAAGAGAACTTCAGACCAATTTCCCTTATGAATATCGACGCAAAAATACTCAATAAAATTCTGGCAAACCGAATTCAAGAGCACATCAAAACAATCATCCACCATGATCAAGTAGGCTTCATCCCAGGCATGCAGGGATGGTTTAATATACGGAAAACCATCAACGTGATCCATTATATAAACAAACTGAAGGAACAGAACCACATGATCATTTCATTAGATGCTGAGAAAGCATTTGACAAAATTCAACACCCCTTCATGATAAAACTCCTGGAAAGAATAGGAATTCAAGGCCCATACCTAAACATAGTAAAAGCCATATACAGCAAACCAGTTGCTAACATTAAACTAAATGGAGAGAAACTTGAAGCAATCCCACTAAAATCAGGGACTAGACAAGGCTGCCCACTCTCTCCCTACTTATTCAATATAGTTCTTGAAGTTCTAGCCAGAGCAATCAGACAACAAAAGGAGATCAAGGGGATACAGATCGGAAAAGAAGAGGTCAAAATATCACTATTTGCAGATGACATGATAGTATATTTAAGTGATCCCAAAAGTTCCACCAGAGAACTACTAAAGCTGATAAACAATTTCAGCAAAGTGGCTGGGTATAAAATTAACTCAAATAAATCAGTTGCCTTCCTCTATACAAAAGAGAAACAAGCCGAGAAAGAAATTAGGGAAACGACACCCTTCATAATAGACCCAAATAATATAAAGTACCTCGGTGTGACTTTAACCAAGCAAGTAAAAGATCTGTACAATAAGAACTTCAAGACACTGAGGAAAGAAATTGAAGAAGACCTCAGAAGATGGAAAGATCTCCCATGCTCATGGATTGGCAGGATTAATATAGTAAAAATGGCCATTTTACCAAAAGCAATCTACAGATTCAATGCAATCCCCATCAAAATACCAATCCAATTCTTCAAAGAGTTAGACAGAACAATTTGCAAATTCATCTGGAATAACAAAAAACCCAGGATAGCTAAAGCTATCCTCAACAATAAAAGGACTTCAGGGGGAATCACTATCCCTGAACTCAAGCAGTATTACAGAGCAATAGTGATAAAAACTGCATGGTATTGGTACAGAGACAGACAGATAGACCAATGGAATAGAATTGAAGACCCAGAAATGAACCCACACACCTATGGTCACTTGATTTTTGACAAAGGAGCCAAAACCATCCAATGGAAAAAAGATAGCATTTTCAGCAAATGGTGCTGGTTCAACTGGAGGGCAACATGTAGAAGAATGCAGATTGATCCATGCTTATCACCCTGTACAAAGCTTAAGTCCAAGTGGATCAAGGACCTCCACATCAAACCAGACACACTCAAACTAATAGAAGAAAAACTAGGGAAGCATCTGGAACACATGGGCACTGGAAAAAATTTCCTGAACAAAACACCAATGGCTTATGCTCTAAGATCAAGAATCGACAAATGGAATCTCATAAAACTGCAAAGCTTCTGTAAGGCAAAGGACACTGTGGTTAGGACAAAACGGCAACCAACAGATTGGGAAAAGATCTTTACCAATCCTACAACAGATAGAGGCCTTATATCCAAAATATACAAAGAACTCAAGAAGTTAGACCGCAGGGAAACAAATAACCCTATTAAAAAATGGGGTTCAGAGCTAAACAAAGAATTCACAGCTGAGGAATGCCGAATGGCTGAGAAACACCTAAAGAAATGTTCAACATCTTTAGTCATAAGGGAAATGCAAATCAAAACAACCCTGAGATTTCACCTCACACCAGTGAGAATGGCTAAGATCAAAAACTCAGGTGACAGCAGATGCTGGCGAGGATGTGGAAAAAGAGGAACACTCCTCCATTGTTGGTGGGATTGCAGACTGGTACAACCATTCTGGAAATCAGTCTGGAGGTTCCTCAGAAAATTGGACATTGAACTGCCTGAGGATCCAGCTATACCTCTCTTGGGCATATACCCAAAAGATGCCCCAACATATAAAAGAGACATGTGCTCCACTATGTTCATCGCAGCCTTATTTATAATAGCCAGAAACTGGAAAGAACCCAGATGCCCTTCAACAGAGGAATGGATACAGAAAATGTGGTACATCTACACAATGGAATATTACTCAGCTATCAAAAACAACGACTTTATGAAATTCGTAGGCAAATGGTTGGAACTGGAAAATATCATCCTGAGTGAGCTAACCCAATCACAGAAAGACATACATGGTATGCACTCATTGATAAGTGGCTATTAGCCCAAATGCTTGAATTACCCTAGATGCCTAGAACAAACGAAACTCAAGACGGATGATCAAAATGTGAATGCTTCACTTCTTCTTTAAATGAGGAAAAAGAATACCCTTGGCAGGGAAGGGAGAGGCAAAGATTAAAACAGAGACTGAAGGAACACCCATTCAGAGCCTGCCCCACATGTGGCCCATACATATACAGCCACCCAATTAGACAAGATGGATGAAGCAAAGAAGTGCAGACCAACAGGAGCCGGATGTAGATCTCTCCTGAGAGACACAGCCAGAATACAGCAAATACAGAGGCGAATGCCAGCAGCAAACCACTGAACTGAGAATAGGTCCCCTATTGAAGGAATCAGAGAAAGAACTGGAAGAGCTTGAAGGGGCTCGAGACCCCAAAAGTACAACAATGCCAAGCAACCAGAGCTTCCAGGGACTAAGCCACTACCTAAAGACTATACATGGACTGACCCTGGACTCTGACCTCATAGGTAGCAATGAATATCCTAGTAAGAGCACCAGTGGAAGGGGAAGCCCTGGGTCCTGCTAAGAGTGAACCCCCAGTGAACTAGTCTATGGGGGGAGGGCGGCAATGGGGGGAGGGTTGGGAGGGAAACACCCATAAGGAAGGGGAGGGGGGAGGGGGATGTTTGCCCGGAAACCGGGAAAGGGAATAACACTCGAAATGTATATAAGAAATACTCAAGTTAATAAAAAAAAAAAAAAAAAGAAAAGGAAAAGAAAGGAAAGGAAAAGAAAGGAAAGGAAAGAAAAGAAAAAATCGTACCTCTTGTTCAGGAGCCCTTGTGGGCCGTCTGCTTTTGTATCCTGTAAAACCGTCTGGGGTACAACTGAATAATAGATCCAGAAAATGTGGTTCATTTACACAATGGAATACTATTCAGACATTAAAAACACGGACATTGTGAATTTTGCAGGCAAATGGATGGATCTAGAAAATATCATCTGGGTGAGGTTTCCCAGTCCCCAAAGGACATGCCTGGTGTGTACTCACTGATAAGTGGATATTAGCCAAAAAATACAGAATGCCCATGATACAGACCACAGACCCTAAGAAGTTTAACAAGAGGGAAGACCCAAGTGAGGATACTTCAATCCCACTTAGAAGGAGGAACAAAATAATCATGGGAGGCAGAGGGAAGGAGGGAACTAAGTGGGAAAAGAGGAAGGCGAAGGGAAAGGGAAATGGGGGGCAGAATCAGGTATCGGGGGCAGACAGAAGAGAAGCCCAGAGGGCCAGGAGAGCGAATGGAAATATGCTGCTTCAGGGGGTGTGGGGTGTGGGGGAACCTCTAGGAAGTCCCAGAGACCTGTGATGTAAAAGGCCCCCAGGACTCAATGGGGATGACCTTAGCAGAAATGCCCAACAGTGGGGAAATGGGACCTGAAGAGACAGGGCCCCCAGTAGCGAGATGGGGTCACTAACCTACCTTCAAAATTTTTGACCTAGAATTTTTCCTATCTAAAAGAAAAGCAGGGACAAAAATGGAGTAGAGACAGAGGGAATGGCCGGCCAGTGATTGGCCCAACTTGGGATCCATCCCATGAACACTATCACTGATGCTATGATGTGCTTGCAGACAGGAGTCTAGCATGGTTGTTCTCTGAGAGGCTCTACAGCGACTGTCTGAGACAGGTGCAGATACTTACTGCCACACATTGGACTGAGGTTGGGGAGCCCTATGGAAGAGTTAGGGGACGAATTGAAAGAAGTGAATGGAATGGCAATCCCATAGGAAGAACAACAGTGTCAAACGATCTGGACTGCTGAGAACTCCCAGAGACTCAGTTACCAACCAAAAGGCATACATGGGCTAAGATGCCTAGCATGTATGTAGCAGAGGACTTCCTTGTAGTGGGAGAAAATGTGCCTAATCCTGTAGAGACTTGACGTCCCAGGAAGGAGGGACACCTAGGCCTCTCAGAGGTGAAGGGGAGTGGGGGAGCAGGGAAAGCTTCAAAAGGGGACTGGGAGGGGGCAACATTTGGGACATAAATAAAAATAATTAATTAATAAAAATCTGTCTGAGGTAAATCAGGGATCAGAATGTCCACCGGATGTGAAAACCAGAAGCCTAACCTTCAACTTTCTGACCATGAATTCATGAGCCCTCACCTCCTGTGTGATGTGGCAAATGACTGCCTCAATTAACTACCAGAGTTAACAATTCAAATGCTGACTTTTAGCTGAGCATGGCAACCTTAACACTGAAGAGGAAGGCTGAGGCAGGAGGATTACCATGAGTTCAAGAGCAACCTGGGCTACCCAGTGAGTTCTTGTCCACCCTCAAGTATAGTATGCAACCATTTTATAAAACCCACCCTTGGAAATAATCTTTTACTGGAAATGCTGAGGTGAGAGCCGGTGCCTTCATTCCACCCACTACTCACAGACTGCGTCTTTGTGACAGTCCATTGTTCACGAGGGACAATGTGATTACACCCAGTAGCGGCCTTTCTGAGCAGTTAGGTTTTAGACTCCAACATATTTCATAAGTGTGAGAGAGATAACTGTTAGCATCACCCACTCCCGACCTTAGATTAATGTGGCCTGTCACTGAGGCTCACACATATTGAATTTACCCTCATGGATCAAATTCAGTACAAGGGGACAGAGACGTAAGTGTGCTCATGTAGTATTTAAGCAAATCTCCGGAGGAGGGAGCATGCTCTGAGTGGAGATAGAGAAAGAGCGAGCACCGTGAAGAAACTCGTTCCTCATCAATCTAAAAATCTGGGGGAAGAAAGATAAAAAGAAATTACCCCAGCTTACACTACTCCTTATTTACCCTTGAAATGCAATTTCAGGTCTCCAGATATCTCCCCAGCTGTATCCCCTACAAATCCCACAGTACACCAGCAATTTAATCAGGAAAATGGTATATTGATCCATAGGCTTTACATAATCTACTCCCCATGTAATCTAGCCCATTATTAACTAAGACAGAGAAAGCTCCCAACTCCTGATTTAAATATTTTTCTAAATGGAAATTTCTTTTCTGTCACACGTGAGCAATCGTTTTAATCATTTTTCTCAAGTGCGCGCCACGCTAAAGTCAGCACATTGGAGGAGCGAGGAGTGAGAGGTGAGAGGTTGCTGTGAAGTGCCTCGCCACCTCCCACCTCTTCTTGCCCTTCCTCCCTTCTTCCCTTTTGCTTCAGCATGTGAATTTATTCCAGCCAAGTGGATCGGTCGAGATTGGAATGCTAATTTGTTTAAGCTAAATTAATCTGGGAAAATTAGTGCCAATACAGGAGTTTTGATTCTACCCACCAAGGGCAAAAATGGCCCATGGGTGTCCACATCACTGGGTCTTTGGCCACTTGTGGTTTGGTCTCTTTGGACATTCTCTCCTTTGCCTTCCCTCATTCCAAGATGATATAAAGGACTTTAAAAATTAACTTCAAATTATTTCCCTGGATAATATTATTATTGTGCTAAATATCAAGCAACCAATCACCCAGATTGGTTGTCCAGTGCCCTCCCCCTGAGCTCTATTCCCAATTCTTCTCTGAGCTTTAAATCTGACTGTTAGTGCCCCCCACAGAAGGATGGACAACATAGGACTTTTGTTCCTGGGAAGAAGTGTCACCTACACTTGTAGTGAGAATTTTGGTTTCTTTAGTAAAAAAAAATATAAGAATATGTTTTCGTCTTAATCCTAGGTGTGGGATATGGGCTGCTTCAGGTTGTCCACAGCAGCTGTGATTTGCCTTGCACTTTTAGAAGGGGTGTGATTTTGCCAGTAGCAGATAATGTTACAATTGCACCATATTTAGAATTCTGGGCACTTGTCAGAGGGCATATAAATGCTAGGGCCTGAGAGGCAGGGTGGGTTGTTGGTTATTGGTTGGTTTTTGGTTGGTTGCTGTTGTTTGCAATTTGTTAAGTAGTCATGCACAAAGAAGATCTAATGATGATGATGATAATAATAATAATAATAATAACAACAAAAATTAGGTATCCTGATGGTAAAGGTCAAACTTATCCCAAGGAACTTGATGCTCATAAATCAGTTGGAAATAGTCTAACAATAATGTCACCCCCTTTCCCTTCTGTCCCTTTTTCTCTCCTATCTAGTGTTTGGGAGTTGAAAGGGTAGACGGAAAGAGGTAGAGGATGGCAGAAGAAAGAAGAGTCCACAAGGTAGCCACAAGAGTGGCCACACATATTCTTTGAAAATAGACAGAAGAGGCATCAGTTGGACCTGCTGGAATGCAGGAGCAGACATTTACTGCAGAAAAATGCCACAGGGATTATGGGGCCATTCTAAAAGGATGGATTTGCACACCCCTGTGCCACATACAACAGCTAGGGTGATGATCAGGGGTAACGGAATCAACATGCATGGGCACTGATGATACACTGATGTGTGGGTGAGCTTGCTCAGAAGTAGACCCAAAGATGGACACTCATGCTTATCAAAGAATAGCTCTCTGGGGAAATGGATAGCATGGGACAGAAGGGCAGGAAAAGGAAGGAACTCAGCCTGAATGCTGTGTTAGGAAAAGTCTTGGTGGCTGGCTCTGGCCTGACCCCACAGAGGACTCCCATGCTCAAGTAACTTTGCTAAATCACCACAGAGTCACCCAGCTCTAAGGCAAGGAAACTGGGCTGTCTTTGCAGCCTGTCACTCTTTGGTATGGCCTGAACGAATTTTCTGACTTCATGTATTGGAAACTTAATGCACACTGTATCATGATAGGGATAGATAAGATGTTTGCATTTGAGAGATCATGGACTTGTGAGGGCTTAGCTCATTAATGGATTGGCTCAGAAGTGGCTTTGTTGTGAAAGCAGACTGTGTAGCACATGCCTCATGCCCTTTTATCAAGGTACCACAGAGCAAGAAAAGTCCTCACCAGATGCCAGCAACATGCTCTTAAACTTTCTACCTTTCAAACAGTGAGTTAAGTGACTGTTCTTCACAAACAACCCAATCTCCAGTATTTTGATGTGGTAACAGACAAGTCATTGGCTAAGGATTGTAGTAGGTAAGCAACATTATCACACAGTTCTGCAAAGATGTGATAGACTGTGGTTATAGAGATTGGAAACAAAAAACAGTACAACCCAAGAAGCTCATAAATGGAGGCGTCTGCCCCCAACAGTGACCTCATCTGCTGCAGCTGCCTTTGTGAGGGGCCAGCTTTCACTTTGTTTCATCCTCCCCCTCACCTCATCTCAGAATATTCAGGAAGTCCTCTTGCGCCCCCTGGAGCTCCAGCAGCTAATCTAGCCTAGGATTCTCTCTGTGATCTACTTCTGGAGACCTGGAAACTTTGTGATAGGGCTAGGGTGACCTCCGGTGGTTAGTTTGGGTTCAGCACACAGAGCGACATTTCCTAAGAAAACTAGGTATGGTTGTCATAGAAGCATCCAGAATAGTTTCTCATGGAGCCTCCATTGCCTCTCTTCCCATCAATGCATGATATGCAAATCTGCTTGACACCTGGCACAGATAAGAGGTATTAATATGCCTTTGCTGCAGACCTTAAAATGAATTTGACAGATTTGAAAAATCCACGTTAGGGGAAAGCTGACGGTTCTCTTTCAAACCCACCTTGCCTGTTTCCTTTTGATATGGAGCCCTGCAGGGTTTATAATTTGTTTTAGTTGGTTTAATTCATTTATAGAAAGCAGCATCAACACCTTTCGCGCAGAGTGGAAGCTTGTCTGGAGAACAATTAACACAACTCCTGGTGTCTTAGATGGCGCTGTGGGGTGGCTCCAAAAGACAGCATTGTGTCCCCATCATTTGAGTCATAAGGCGGGGGCCGGGGGCTTAGATCTGAAGCCAGATGACCAGCTTTATGACTGTCTGTAAGCTTGCTCATGACACTCTGCTGGAATATGGTTGATGAAAACCATCTTTTGCTTTTTTACTTCTGGGAACAACATAGTTCTTAACCAAGGGCTATTCTGACTCATCACTGAGTGTCTGTCCCTGCCAGCAGCGTTTGGAAACTTTCAGGCATGACTGGGGGAGACTACTAGCATTGAGGAGCAATAGCCAGGGATGCTGCTAAATATAGTTGGTGGTGCTAAAGACAGCACCCTATCAACGGGTACCCTGAACCCCTGCGTGAGCATCACTGAGGTGGAAGTAACCTACACTAAGAGATGACACGAATAAATCAGTCGGTGAACTCCAAAAGAATGACATATGTCAGCAGGCCTAATCAATTATCGGGGTAGGTATTTGTTTTGCAAGTCCTTCTTCTGTAACGAGTCATTAGGTAGAATGGGAACATGAAAAATAGGATTCTGCAAATTCACTGTAGCATGCTTATCATATACACAGCTTGTGACACAGACACAGCTGCCCCCTGCCATCAGCAACACGTAGAAGAGCACCCACGAACTCTTTCCTCCATTGTTCCCAGCACCTTCCCCTTGCTGCTTTGCTCCTGATTTGACATCTCCCTCAGTGCCATCCCTAGCACATCAGCACCACGAGGGCTCCTGGCTGGTGAAGCATTGACACCTGACGGGGTCAAAAGGGCCCCTTGCATTTCTTCTGGAATCTATTTTCCATCTCCTCCAGGGGATAGCCTAATTGCTTTTCAAACAACTATCATGCCCTCTTTACTTTATGGCTTCTTCCTGAAGATGATTACAATGTCTTCTTATTTCGCAAATAAAAATAGCACTTCCTTGCCCCTCTGTAACGCGGGCATTGTCAACTTCAATAGCACCAGCTGTCTCTTTCAGGCTTTTATTTCTGTTTTCCTTCTTACCCCTTCCTTTGCTATTGTCATCCTGTCTAACCTTTCTCTGAAGATCTTCCTAAGCACATCGTTCTATTTAGAGGGTCTCCGCATTTGTGGACACAATTAAAATTTAAACATTGCACCGGTTCAATGTTGACACTGCCTTTTGCTTACAGAGAGAAATTATTTAAATGTTAGTGTAAACCGTGCAGTATACTCTGCATCACAGACTTCATCTCTGGGAAGAGAAATGAATTAACCAGTTCTCATACATGAGGAGTGAAGATTCAAAATAGATACGTAGCTGGGCATGGTGATACACCTGTAATCTTATCACTAGGGAAGTTGAGGCAGGAGGAGCTTGAGTTTGAGACAGCCTGGACTACACAGAAAGATACTGTCAGGAGTGGAGGGAGATGGAGAGGGAGAGGAGAGGGAGAAGGAGGAGAGGAGGGGAGACCTAATGCCTATTTTGCAATGTGCGGCTTTTTTGTATTCTCATAGAATATTGGGTAAAGACTGGATAAAACCTATTCAAGCTTTGATCTAGGTTGTCATTGTTCACAGCTTGAATAAAGCTTGCATGATATTTTAAACTTGCTGTTGAATTTAAATTTTAACAAATTAACGCCCCATGTCCTCGTGTAACATTGTATCATTCCCAGAATGAGCCCTGAGAACTAGGGATTGTGAAGCATGGCTATAGAGCACATTAAAAGTTGGAAGTTGGGTTAGGGCTTTGTACATCCTACAGTTACTGACTTTTCCTGCCCTGAGACTTGGGGGTGGGGTGGGGCAGATCTATTAGACATCCATAGGGTGAAAGAACCAAATGGGCGATAAAGTAGCACCTTGGCCATTAGGCAAACATGCAAAAGCTTTCATCTCTCAGTCCAGAAGGGTAGGCTGGAGAAGTTGGCTTAGTCTGCCCAGGTCCTAATTGCCTGAATCTAGGTCGTTTGATCTATAGAAGAGAATTCGACTAGCTACGAAGATCAATGACTGAGCCTCCTGACTTTGTATAGAAAATTTACAAGGCTAGAGACAATGGTAGTTGCTATTGATACCTAGTCCACACCACTGTGTGTGTACCTAATGGTCCATCAGGCCATTCAAATTTATCCTTTCAAGGTAACCTGGAAAGGCCAGGGATTCAATACCACCAGGGAATAAATAGCCAATGAGTGATGGAGGTTGGTGTACAACACAGACTCACCCTGCAAGAGGCTAGCTTGCTTGTGTAGTAGTTCCCATGTCTCTTAGATGTCCTTAATTAATACTGAACACATGATAGCCTTCTTGTTGTCAAACCCACCCTCTGTCCTTTTCTTCTCTCCTCTGCCTTGCTTGCCTGCTCTCTTACTGATGATCTCTCTACATTCACTCACTAAGGAAGTTTTGGTACCCTGCTCCTCCCCTGCCCCACCCAGAGTCTATTTATTGAGAAAAAAACCCTATGATTTCCCAACCCCTAACAAGCAGGCCCACCACGGGGGTTGGAGGTGCGGAGCCTGGAGAAAGCTTAGCATTCAAGGGTACAAGTGGTAACATAGCTGTATGTTTTCCAAGCTCTGGACCGTCTACTTATAGAACCTTGCCAGTGAATGCTTCAGACTGAAAAATAATTCTTGTAAGTGTTTCCCATCTGAGGAGAAAATCCTAGATGGTACAATAGCAAGACAGTGGTAATTCCCCCTTAAGTTCCCACTTCACAGTATCCTATCTCTGTCAGACAAGATAAAAGCAAACCTTTACATTTCTCCCAAAGGCTCAGCTTTAGCCCAGGCTATTCCCACAGCAGTGGCAAGCACGCCAAGCTGCCTATAGTCAGCTACCTGCACGCTCACAGCGATACGTCAAAATAGGCCAGGACTCATCTCTAGTTTATATTCATAGCTTCTTGCCAGTCCCAGCCTGCCCTCGCTGGCAGACTCATCACACAGGACTTCCTATTCAAACAAGACAGTTCTTTAATTCCTCCACTGCCTGGTCGGAACACGGCTCAGAGCTACAGCAGACTTGTAGTGCTGCCTTTTGGGTGTACTTTATTAAAAGGTGAGCTTATGCTTGTAGCAAAGGTTAGACAAACATTTGCTTAACGCCTTAGAACTCAACAGATAGAGAACATTTTCTCAAGTCAAGAAGCTGAAGAAAATGGCTGCCAGCTTAAGCAGGGTCTTTACTTAAAGGTCAAACCCAAATATAATAGGAAAGATAAAACAGACTTGAAATTGGGATTTTTCTTTGAGGGAGAGAGAGAGAGAGAGAGAGAGAGAGAGAGAGAGAGAGAGAGAGAGAGAGAGAGAGACTGGTTCCAAGTGAATATCTGCTTCTTTTTCCAAAGTTGAAGGCCAGGTTGTTGCACACCCAGCACCCTAGAGATGGAAGCAAGAAGCCTACAAATTCAAGGCAAGCTCGGGTATGCTTGTCATATACAGCAAGATCTGAAGACAAAGCAAAATCAACAAACAGTTTCATAATGGTTTTGAAACTGCTGATCTTAAATACAAGTATATACTTGCAATTGGAGGAGACATTAAGTTGCCCCTAGGTGCAGGCTCTGGTTTAACCAGGAAGAAGGTTATACAGTCATTAAAGGTGAAAGTCTCTTCATCTCCAGCAAGACTCAAGCAAATGCCCTGCTATTTGTGGTGCCAGCTTCCTCTGAGCAACTCCGTATCCCCCATAGTGAGAGCTGCTACGATCTTCCACTCAGATCCCATTTCTAGGGATCCTAAACGGAGGACACTAGAGCTGTGGTTCTTGATCCTGTTCTGGATCTAGAGAATGCATTTCAGAGACACACATTTGTACAGTGCTTTTCTGACAAAAAAATAAAAAGGAGCTGCAAAGCTCAGTGAGAAGTAAGGACAGTACTCAGAATTGAGAAGCTTTTCACTATTCCTAAAGTCCCATATATGAGAAGGCGCCCATACTTTGAGCTGGTTCTAGGCAATACCCACCCTGTTCTGCAACCAAATACATGAATAGACCCATATGTTGCCTGGTGTTTCTGAAGCCCTTGGCTATGCCCTCCAAGCGCCATAGTGTCTCGTTCCCACTTGATTTAATACAACTGTGTAAGAGACTTGTTTGAATTTGTTATGTGGCATTAAAATAACACAGGGACAGGTAGGTTTGATGGATGGCTTTCTTCTTTGAGATTTGTGGCAGGTGTTTCCGAGACATTGGGACTTGTAGCCATTTGAATTTCTAACTGATAGCTTGCTCTATGGTTGGATTGGTAATTGTTGCCTAAAGTTCATTAATCTCCAGTAGGTGGTGCTATTTTAGGACGTTTTTGGAACCATTAAGAAATGGGGAAAGTGGGTCCGCGGTGAGCAGCAGACCTTCGGGATTTTAGTATGTCCTTGACTCCAGCCTGTGCTTTACTCTCTGTTTACCAGTCTGTCAGGATGTGAACAACAGTGCTATACTCTTAAATTTCTTCCAGTGCTGTGAAGATAAACCATGTCCAACTTATAAAAGAAAGCATTTAATTGGAGGCTTGCTTACAGTTTCAGAGAGTGAGTCCACGACCATCGAGGTAAGAGGCAGGGTAGTAGGCAGGCGGATATGTTGCTGGACCAGTAACTGAGAGTTTATATCTTATCCACAAGCACACAACAGAGAGGAAGAGAGGGAGCAGGAAAGAGGGAGAGAGGGCGAGAAGGAAAGAAGAAAGAGGCTGGGCCTGGCATGGGCCATTGAAACCTCAAATTTTACCCCAAGTGACAGACCTCCTCCAACAAGGCCACACCTCCTAATCCTTTCTAAACAGTCCACCAACAAGGAAACATTCAAGTATATGCACTTAGGGGGTTAGTCTCATTCAAATCATCCAAATACCTCTGTTACCATGGAGCTACCTTCTGAGGAAAGAAATGTAGGCAATTTAAAGTTGGGGATAAAGTGGACATGGACAATGGAATGCTGACTACTTCTGAGACTCCTTCTCCCATCATATAGACAGTATGGTGGATCATCTATAAGTTCAATGCCAATGGACGGTGTTACCCTAAAGAATGAGCTGAAATAAATCCTCCATTTTCTGTTTCTCCCTTTCAGGTATTTTGCCACAAAAATGAAGAGGGGAGGGGAGAAGCTAATACAGAAAATTGGTTCTGTTGTCCTTGACTGAGATCATGTGATTCTTAGGTATCTGGCACTGGTTTGTGGAAGGAATGTGAAGGGAATTTACAGCTTAAGGCAGAGAAACCTTAGGGTGCTGTAAAGGGACTTGAATGGACATCCTGGTGAGGCGGTGGGGGGGGGATGAGGAAAGTAAAGACTGCTTGTGAGGTTCCAGAAGACAAGTATTCTTTTGGGGTCTAGATTAGAAGCCACTGAGTTTCAGTGGATCTCACTGCATTCTGCCCATGTCCTGAAATTTTGGGTGGAGAAGAGGTCAAAATAACACACTAGTTTGCTTCTCAGAGGAAATTGTGAAACAATCTAGCATTCAGGCTATGGCATGCTTACTGCTTCTCACTCTCTTTCACAGTGAAAGAGAGTAGAAAGTGAGTCAGAAAGATAGGAAGGCTAGAAATGTAGGCAAGTTTAAAGTTGGGGATAAAGTAGACACAGACGATGGAATGTTGACTATTAGATTAGTGAAATTAAAGAGAAACTTTGCATTCTGTACTGGGACAATAAGACAGTGCCTTTAGGGCCATCCAGAGATGGCCCCACATGGGGATGCATCCCATATATAGCCACTAAACCTAGACAATATGCCAAGAAATGCATGGTGACAGGAGCCTGATATAGCTGTCTCCTGAAGGCACTGTCAGAGCCTGACAGTTACAGAGGTGGATGCTTGCAGCCAACCATTGAACTGAGAAGAGGGTTCCCAATAGTGGAGTTAGAGAAAGGACCAAAGTAGCTGAAGGGGTTTGCAACCCCATAAGAAGAACAACAATATCAACCAACCAGACCCTCCAGAGCTCCCAGGGATTAAACCACCATCCCAAGAGAACACAGGGATGGACCTATGGCTCTATCCACAATGTAGCAGAGGATAGTTTTGTTGACCATCAATGGGAAGAGAGGCCCTTGTCCTGTCAATGCTCAATGCCCCAGTGTAGGGGAATGTCAGGGAGGGGAGGAGGGAGGGAGTTGGTGGGTGGGTGAGAGAGCACCCTCATAGAAGCAGGGGTTGGGGTGGGATAGCGGGAACCAGGAAATGGGATAACATTTAAAATGTAAATAAAAAATGCAATTAAAAAAAGTGCCTTGAGGGTAGGACCCCATCTACTGGAAAAAAAATGTATAGAAATTAGGAAAGAAAGAGCTCGAATAGAGAATGCACAAGCAAATATTCCCTGTTTAGGAACAACTTCCAAGGAATGTGTTTTCCCAGGGTTAGGTGCCTAAATATATTGACGGTACAGAAGTTGTGATGAATGGGGGCCAGGTTATATCAAACTGGCAGCAGGACTTGGTGTCGTTTTATTGGGCACAAAAGTGAAGGTAGCCTGGAAGCTTGCATGAAGGTCAGGCAATGCCATCAAGGAATAGCAGCGTCAGACTCTCTGCATGGATGGAGTCATTGGGTGAAGTTGGGAAAATAAGATCTAAGTTGTAGAAGACAGGCAGGACCTTGGCGATGCCAGGAATGGGCGCGCCTGCTGAGTTAAAAAAGCTACAGCTATTGGGTGAATCCAGCCCAACATGGAGGCACTAGAGCCAGAGGGCAGAGCTATTCCCGTGTGTTGGAGTACAGGTGACGTCACCAATGATGTCACACAAGGAGCTGCGGTATTTGCTGTTTGCCGTGCTGTGTTTCTACTTTGGTCTGGTTCTTGTTGCTATGCTCCCCCCCGCCCCCCGGCTCTAACCTTAGATCATCTCCACACGTTTCAATTCCAATTCAGCACCCTCTTCCACTGCAATTACATCTCAGCTACAACTGTGTCACAGCATGGACTCTGCGTTGTCTTGAAATCTCCTCCTCCAAATGACTTAGACTGTTACTTTCCAATCCATCCCTAGTTAAATCTCAATTCATGGACAGAATGCATGCAGATCCTTTGCTGGAATATAACATGAACAGATTCTAATCTAATCCCTGGCAGAATCTTTATTCTCCTCCAAGACCCCAGGAGACCATATGGCATGATTGTTCTGCATTATTAGATATTCGAAGTTTGTGACTTTCTTTCTGATTGTACAGGCACTCACAGCTAAAAGTCTTACTCAAGTTTCATAGGACTATTTTGACATTTGAATAGTGTTGAGAAATATGAGAACTATGAGGACCTTTGAAGGTAGAATGTGTAAAACGAATACATTTGACATTAGGAGATAGTTGTTGTCTTAGTTAGGGTTTTATGGCTGTGAACAGACACCATGACCAATGTAAGTTTTATAAAGGACAACATTTAATTGGAGCTGACTTGCAGGTTCAGAGGTTCAGTCCATTATCATCAAGGCGGGAGCATGGCAGCATTGCAGCATCCAGGCAGGCATGGTGCAGAAGGAACTGAGTTCTACATCTTCACCCGAAGAAAGCCAGGAACAGACTGAGCATCCCCAGTCAGCTAGGAGGAGGGTCTCCAAGCCCACGCCCACAGTGACACACTTCCTCCAACAAGGCCACACCTTCTAATAGTGCCATTTCCTGGGCCAAGCATATGCAAACCATCACAGTCTTGATCCTATAAAGAACAGAAGTAGAATGTTTTGGTTTATAAGTGAAATGTCCGCTATGGATTCTCAGTGGAACACTTGCTATCAACTGGCCACATTCTTTTGGAAGGTTGCATAACTTTCGGGAGCAGGACATTGTTGAAACATGCGGGTCCCTGGAGGGTGTACCTCCAAAATTATAGCTGGATTCACCTTCAATCAAGCTTCATTGCAGTACGAGCCAATGAGATGAAATAAACAGTGCCACACCCTCTTGTTGTCATGGATCTGAGTACCACCATGCTTTCTGCCCAACCCACAGATGACATCTTCTCTAACCAGGAACGGAAATAAAGTCTCTGCTCCTTTAAGTTGTTTTTGCCACACCCATAAGAGAAGTAACCTGTATGTGCTGTTGCCAGGTCTGAATCCGTGAACAGAGTAACACCGAAGACGGCTGGTCTAAAGTGAAAGACACTGGGCAGATTGCTGTCACTAAAGGAAACACATCTTAGTGAGCAGACGCTTTAAAAAAATTGATGACTCCACAGTAATCAGAGGAGGACACTGTAGGCCTCTTTATTTTGAGACATGGCAGGGCAGGGAAGACATCATAAAGTTTACTCACAGAATGTAAGGGTTATTAGAGGGAAAACTTTGGAAACTGCTGAGTAGTGAAATCTCTGGTGCTGGCTAATAACTTGCTGAAACCCAAGAGGAAGGCATTTTGTCTTAGCCTGACCATTAAGCACGAAGCCCAACCTTTCAGTCCATGATTTATAGCTCTCAGAGCTCTGAAGACTTCATTAAAAAGCACTAAATAAAGCCAGACACCTCCCAAGGTGTCCCATAACTTGCTTGGGAGTCGGAGAGATAAGAGGCATTTTTCAAGGTCAGACTTTATTTAGGCAGCAGGGAGCCTATAGATTCAAATAGGTTAAATGAGAAACACAATCAATGATAAGGAGGAAAGAGGGGAACAGCAATAATAATAACAATAATAATAATAATAATAATAAAGAAAGATAAAGTGAAAGAGAAAGAATTTGTATATTCCATGCCCCGAGTCTCTATGACAAATTGCGTTATCCAAGCATAGTTATAGCAAAGTACCCAGTCTTTTTTAAAAACTACACTCTCTTTTTAAAATATTTATATATTTATTTTATGTATATGAATGCTTTCTCTTCCCACACATCACAAAGAGGAATCAAATCCCATTACAGATGGTTGTGAGTCACCATGTGGTTGCTGGAAATTGAACTCACAACCTCTGGAAGAGCAGCCAGTGCTCTTAACCACTGAGCCATTTCTCTAGCTCCTCTTTTTTTCTTTCTTTCTTTTGAGACAGATTCTCACGTAGCCTATACTGGTCTTGAATTTCTTATTTTCCTGAGTGTGATCTTGGAGTTCTGATTTTCCTCCCTCTCCCTACCCAGTTCTTGGATTATAGGTGTGGGCCGTGGTAGGATTATCCATTATAATTTCAGTGGTCTCACAATCCACCTGGATCTTGTGGGACCACTGACCTTGGGAATCCTGGTCCCAGTCACATAGAAAGATCAGTTTTTCTGGCTTCTGGTCTCATTGACCTCCCACTTGACTGACTGTCAGCTTTGAGCACCTTCATTAATATCTTCAGGAGGAGGAGGAGGAGGAAGAAGAGAGGAGGAACAGCAGCAGCAGCAGCAGCAGCAGCAGCAGCAGCAGCAGCAGCAGCAGCTACATGATACAGAGAGACTACAGAAAAGTCAATTCCTAGGCTTTCACTACTCGATGGATGCTTCACGGAGCAAAGGTCATCAGCCCCTGCAGCAACTGCCAATTTTCAAGTTCACTGGCAAAATTTCACTGTATACTCAGTTTATGGTTGTTTTTTCTTATGCACAACTAACTTTCCTTTCTCCCTTTTGAGGGAGAACTTATTAAACGGCATTTTGTTCATAAAAGAGAAGGTACTAGAAGAGACACATTGTCTATCAAATGCATCTCTGGTCAAAGTGATAATGTGAAGATATGCTGTGGCCTAACAACCTTTTGGCTGGCATGAAGTCTTCCTTGAGTGTAGCCCTAACTTTCAAGTCATACTGATTTCAGAGCCCGTTACCAACTTCCTTGAGAAGAAAATTAAAGGTAAAGGTGAAGGAGCATTCGACAGAGACCACCAACTGATTCCATTTCTGACTTTATCTGCGTTTGGTAGCAAGTTTCTGCATCTTAGCAGCGCGCTGACCACTGAGGATGTTACCCAAGTCTGTCATGCTCCGTGCTGCTTCCCTGCTGTTCTCAAAGCTCCATACGGTGTAGGATGCTTGGGTGTCAGTGTGTCACGTGTGTATAGTTCCACCCTTCTGTCTTCTTTGAAGCTACAGAAAACAAGCTGTGGTCAGCACAATCTACACAAGAGAGGCAACTGCCCTTGGGCCAACGCTTAGTCAAAGTCAAGAGATGACTGGCAGTTGAATGGATGAAGGTCTCAGCCATTCCTTCCTCGGATGGAGTAATGGTGAGCTGTGTTCCATAAGGTCCCTCAGAGTCTCTATGGGACCGGAACTCAACACACAGTGCAGCAAGCAGCCCAGAAGCCCTCTTTCCCTGCTCGCCTGCTTCAATATTCTGGGACCACTTTTCAGAAGAAGTATTTCTGCCAAAGTCCCTATATCAGGGTCTACTATTAACACATTTCCCGTTTTCCTTTGTAACAAACTGCTATCAGAGACCTCTACACTGTCTGCCCTGGGCATACTCTGTGAAATAGAATTTCCTTTGTGTTTCCCTTAGTCAACAGGCTAGAGTACCATAAGAGTAGTCAAGACTGCCATCTCCCTGTTTTGAGGTCTAGGTCTGTCTTAGTTAGGGTTTCCACTGCTGTGAAGAGATACCATGGCCAAGGCAACATTTAATTAGGGCTGACTTGCAGGTTCAGAGGTTCAGTCCATTATCATCATGGCAGGAAGCATGGCAGCATCCAGGCAGACATGGTGCTGGAGAAGGAGTTGAGAGTTCTACATCTTGTTCTGAAGGGAGCCCAGGGAAGACTGGGTCCTTTGCCCTGAGCAGAGGTTAAGCATAGGACCACCCCCACAGTGACACATGTCCTCTAACAACATCGCACCTATTCTAACAAGGGCACACCTCCTAATAGTGTCACTCCCTGTGGGTCAAACATTCAAACCCATGAGTCTATGTGGGCAAAACTTATTTAAACCACTACAAGATCCTAGGATTGATTCTGGATCCCCACTTACCAGGTGTATAGGGTAATTCCTTAATCTTTATATGGTAGTTGTTTTTTATTAGTGGGGGAAGTATGATTATGATAATAACAATGGTAGAAATGACTGTGATGTAAAGTGAGGAAATACATGTAAATTGATAGAAAAGAACATCACAGATAACAATAAACAATAAATAAACTATTTTGTCTATTTTAATAAAGTATTAAGTATTATTAACACTTTATTAAACTTGGCAACAAATAAAGAACAGTTGGAGAAAGGATGCTCTTTCCCCTAGGGACAATGAAGAATGAATGATTTGAAGACAAAGTCAGGGAATCTGCATGGAATCCAATCAGAATGTCTTTATGGAGGCTACATGAGAAGATTGAGCAGACAATTAGATAATTTGTAGTTGGTCTAGGGGCTTCTTTTGAGTCATAAAGTCCATGGTGACATGGGTACAGATGGAGGCCAAAAGCTGGGGAGGAAGAAGACTGAAGCGGTCAGTATAGGTCTTGCAGAGTCAAAGGATCAGAAGCCTCTTGCTAGGCTCCACTTGCTGCAGCAGCTTGCACAGTCGTAATAACGTCAGCGTAGAGCCACGCCTGGGAAGTAAAGTTGCTGCAGCAAGTGGGGAGATGTAAAATGGTCCAGCGACTAACAGTATGGGAGCTCTCCATGACTTTAAACCAGACCTGGCATATGATTTGGTCAAACAGCATCTAGACCCAAAAGAACCATAATCAGAATCTTTAATAAGTAGTTGTGTGTCCATGATCCCTGTGGCATTCTGCACAATAGCCATAACTCAGAAAACCTAACTGTCCAACAGTAAGGGAGTAAAAACCAGAAATAGACAAAGTGATAGACAGATGTATTATTGCCTTTCATCCTTTTTAATGTAACTATAAAATACTATGAAACAAACTAAAAATCTAAAAAAAACTGGTTTAGTTAGTTGAGGATTATATTTTATAATGCCAAATAAAAATTTTCATTCCTTTTTTATAAATGGCTTATTGTGGCTTTAAGAGGAAGTAATATTTTAAGGTAATCATGGCATTTGTTTGTTTTTATTTATTTACTTACTTACTTATTTATTTTAGTTTCAAAGTATCCAAGACCAAGAAGCTTAGTTCACACATTCATATAATAAATAAGTGATACATTTATTTGGTCTCTTATTGGAGCTGAAATATGATAAACTGAAAATGAAACAAATAATTTTGTTTTTGTCTTCATAATGTATTTGAAAACATGATTAATCAGATAATTCGAACTCAAAACTTAACTCCAAAAATGCTAAAAATGGTAGAAAAATGTTGACTATCCTTTTAGAAATTGTAGAAAAATTATTTAGGACAAAAACCAAGTAGAAAGTAAAGATTGGAAAGGTGAGAGTGGGAACTGGGTTATTCCAAAACTAAAAATAGGCGAGGTAGATTTTTGGAGCTCTACTAGTTCTTACAAACTACTTAATTTAATACTAATTTAAAATATGCATTTAAAAGGGAGTCTGAGGGGTTGGGGATTTAGCTCAGTGGTAGAGCGCTTGCCTAGCAAGCACAAGGCCCTGGGTTCGGTTCCCAGCTCCAAAAAAAAAAAAAAAAAGAAATAAAAGGGAGTCTGAGTCCTGCAGCTACCCTGCAGGGTGGACAATGTTGCTCCCAGAAGACAGGTATCAGATGAAAATCTCAGTTCCAGACACAGGATAATATCCTTCAAGTTGGTGTTAGGGAGACCCCAGGGACATCCAAGAGTACCAACAACACAGACTAGTGATGTTGCTCTCGCTCTACTACAACTATGTGGTAAGACCCTACTGCTGAAGACACTTTGAATACAGGACATGGAGAAGTAAACTTTGATCAGGAAGCTTTCTTTAGGCTACCTTACACAGTGCCAGAAGGCACTATAGAAGATGTTAGGGCAGCAATGTCGTTAATGGTCCACCCAGTCCTGGACCCTCCATGCTACAATGATAACGTACCTGACAAGATGTGACCACCTGTGCAACAAAGATGTGATAGGTATAGAAGTAGCCAACCGGTTTTTGATTGGACGTGAGGTCAGATCCACAGGAATGATAGGCACTAGAGGTAGGGATGGGATACCTTCTGTTGTTGTTTTGCTAAATGGACAATGAAGGTAGGTAACACCTTGCCCTGACACCTTTAGTTATATTTATTTTCATAGACAGAATAATGTAAAAATATCTGATGATTGATGGTGGCAGCATGTAAAGTTATACTTGAATATTTAAGCAGTGTCAATGTGGGCTCAGAAAGACCCAGTCTAGATGATATTATGAATACCAAATTATCTTATTGGATTGTAGTGGAAAGATTTAGATACCTCATTTTATAGGATAAAGAAGACATACATAGAGTTTTCAAAAATTGGTTTAAAAACTGCAAATATTAAAGTCTGTTTTCAATGCCTTATTTAAAGACTAAAGAGAGAATTAGGGTTGACCAGAATACTCTCTCTCTCTCTCTCTCTCTCTCTCTCTCTCTCTCTCTCTCTCTCTCTCTCTCTCCCTCTATCTCCTGTCTATCTATCTATCTACCTCATCTATCTATCTATCTATCTATCTATCTATCTATCTATCTATCTATCTATCTATCTTCCATCTATTCATCTATGTATGTAATTACAAGAGGGGACTAACAATACTAGCTTATCAGAGGCTGGGTAGTTCCACAATAGTCTCTGAAGTCTGGAAAGCTGAGGAAACTGAAATTTCAAGAAACAGAACATTTCTCAAAAAGGACCAATGATACAGTCCTTGTATTAGGCTGAAAACCCTTGTCACTAGTGCAAAGCCACAATCAAAGCAGAGGAACCTTGGATTGGATCTCTGTAGACAACATCAAAAGCAAACCAACAATTCCTAGCCAAAAGGCATTCACTCAAGAAGTGATGCGTGTTTGCACACACACAAGCTTTGCACATATTCTATGTTTCTGCTCCATCTGGGCTCCCAGCCTATTGCCTGGTGCTGTTCACACTTACAGTGGGTTTTTCCCACTCAGGAATTGACCCTCTCCCACCACTAACAATCTCTGCAAACTTCCTCATGAAGACACTCCAATTGTGATTCACTATTTTCTAGGCACTTCTCAAGCTGCTCATGTTGACAACCAAGATTAAATGACAGAGAAACAGAGGACTGAGAACCATGCAAGAAAGTCTGTCCCTTTGGAGGAAAAAGGACTGACAGGCAGTCTGGATTGCAAGAGAAGTAGACTTGCTTTTTTTTTTTTTTTGGTTCTTTTTTTCGGAGCTGGGGACCGAACCCAGGGCCTTGTGCTTCCTAGGTAAGCGCTCTACCACTGAGCTAAATCCCCAGCCCCGACTTGCTTTTTTTTAAATTTATTTTTCTTGGATATTTTATATATTTATATTTCAAATATTATCCCCTTTCCTCCCTCTCCCATACCTCCCTCCCTTGCCCTGCTTCTATGAGATTGCTCCCATTCCCACCTACCCACTACAACCTCAATATCCTGGTATTACCCTACATTTGGGAAACAAACCTTCACAGGACCAAGAACCTCTTCTTCTATTGATGCTGGACAATGCCATCCTCTGTTACATATGTGGCTGGAGTCATGGGTCCCTCCATATGTACTCATTGGTTGGCGGTTTAGTCCCTAGAAGTTCTGGTGGAGTATGGTTGGTTGATATTGTTGTTCTTCCTATGGGGTTGCAAACCCCTTTAGCTCATTTAGTCTTTTCTCTAAATCCTCCATTAGGGTCCCCTTGTTCAGTCCAATGGTTAGCCGAACCATCTTCATCTGTATCAGGAGGGCTCTGGCAAAGCCTCTCAGGACACACCCGTATCTGGCTCCTGTCAGCAAGCACTTCTTAGGATCAGCAATAGTGACTGCGTTTGGTGGCTGTGTTTGGTGGGATGGATTGCTAGGTGGAGGTGTCTCTGGATAACTTTTTCTTCAGTCCCTGCTCCACTCTTTGTCCCTGTATTTCCTACCATGAATGTTTTGTTCTCCCTTCTAAGAAGGACTGAGGCATCGCACTTTGATCACCTTTCTTCTTAAACTTCATATGGTATGTGGATTGTATCTTGGGCAATCCGAGCTTTTAGGCTAATATCCACTTATCAGTGAGTGCATACCATGTGTGTTTTTTGTGATTGGGTTACCTCACTGTGGATGATATTTTCTAGTTCCATCCATTTGCTTATGATTTTCATAAAGTGATTGTTTTTAATAGCTGAATAGTACTCCATTTTGTAAATGTACCACATTTTCTGTATCCATTCCTCTGTTGAAGGACAACTGGGCTCTTTCCAGCTTCTGACTATTATAAATAAGGCTGCTATAAACATTGTGGTGCTTGTGTCCTTGTTATATGTTGGAGCATCTTTTGGTTGTGTGCCCAGGAGTGTTATGGATGGGTCCTTAGGTAATACTATGTCCAATTTTCTGAGGAACCGCCAGACTGATTTCCAGAGTGGTTGTATTAGCTTGCAATATACCAACAATAGAGGAGTGTTCCTCTTTCTCCACATCCTCACCAGTATCTGCTGTCACCTGAGTTTTTGATCTTAGCCTTCTGATTGGTGTGAGGTGGAATCTCAGGGTTGTTCTGATTTGCATTTCCCTGATGACTAAAGATGTTGAACATTTCTTTTTTTTTCTTTCTTTTTTTTTTTTTTTGGTTCTTTTTTTTCGGAGCTGGGGAAAACATTTCTTTATGTGCTTCTTGGCCATTCAGTATTCCTCAGTTGAGAATTCTTTGTTTATCTCTGTACCCCATTTTTGAATAGGATTATTTGATCCTCTGAAGTCTAACTTCTTGAGTTCTTTGTATATATTAGATATTAACCATCTGTCAGATGTAGGATTGGTAAAGATCCTTTTCAAATCTGTTGGTTGCCATTTTATCCTATTGACTGTGTCCTTTGCCTTACAGAAGTTTTGCAATTTTATGAGGTCCCATTTGTGGATTCTTGATTTTAGAGCATAAGCCTTTTGTGTTCTGTTCAGGAAATTTTCTCCTGTGCCCATGTGTTTGAGGCTCTTCCCCACTTTTTCTTCTATTAGTTTGCATGTATGTGGTTTTATGTGGCGGTTCTTGGTCCACTTGACTGGGGCTTTGTACAAAGAGATAAGAATGGATCAATTTGCATTCTTCTATATGCTGACCCCAAGTTGAACCAGCACCATTTGTTGAAAATGCTGTCTTTTTTCCATTGGATAGTTTTAGGTCCTTTGTCAAAGATCAAGTGACCATAGGTGTGTGGGTTCGTTTCTGGGTCTTCATTTCTATTCCATTGATCTACCTGCCTATCTCTGTACCAATACCATGCAGTTTTTTTTTTTAAAATCAGGATTGCTCTGTAATACAGCTTGAAGTCAGGGATAGAGATTCCCCCATAAGTTCTTTTACTGTTGAGAATAGACTTGTTAGTATGTTGTGAATAGTTCCTGCAAGATTAGGGTAAGGAAGGAAAGGGTACCGAATAGTAAGAAACAATCAGCGGACTGGGGAGTCTGTTTGTCGGGGCTGGAGAGACAGCTCAGCAGTTAAGAGCATTGCTGCTTTTCCAGAGGACATGGGCTCAGCAGCCAGAACCTGCTTGGAATTAGGGAACTCCAGTTTCAGGAAATTCTGGCTTTTGAGGTCATGGCATCCACATGGTGCACAAAAATCTTTGAGTTAAATACCAGGCTCATAAAGTAAAAATGAATAAATCTTAAAAAAAAACCCTGCATGGCCCAGTCTAAAGCAAAAAGAAAGCAAAGTCAATATTGATTTAATCTTCAAGTTCATCTGAAAGAAACAGAATCAATAGAAATACCCAGAAAGTATCTTAAGAGAAACAGCAATAAAAAGAATGTGTTTTTACTAATATAAAAATAAATTGAAGGATAATACACCTTAAAATCAAGCTGCTCTGGCTAAAATGTAGCAAGCAGATCAATAACAAGATTGGGTCTTATATAACACCAGTGACCCATATATAACACCAGATCAATAACGCCAAGGACCTTCGAAAACTCAGATGCTCAAAATGTAACAGGGCGCTGCCTAAAAGAATCATTCAGCCGCACAGAGGAAGATAGGATTCTTGCTCTGCTTTATGTATGCAAATTGTATCCAGCCAACAGGAAGGAACTGGGTGCAACAAAGTGGTAATAATTTAATTACTAACTAGAAAAGCGGGATGAATTTTTCTGTTGCTGGGGAGGACAATGTTTCCTTTTGTTTTGAAGTTTTAGAAGACATTACAATCCCTCTGCTTATGCCAGGGGACAGATACAAATGAGGCACAGAAGACAGCTTTTCACCTTAGAGACTGCCTTTTAGCCATGTCTGAACTGTGGGGTTGAAATCTGATGGCTTAGAAATAGCATTGGTCACTTTGGGATTAGTACATTGACCTATTGCTTTATTATTTTTTAAAAATATCTTATTTATTTAATGTATATGAGTACATTGTAGCTGTCTTGAGATACACCAGAATCTGTTACAGATGTTTGTGAGCCACCATGTGGTTGCTGGGAATTGTACTCAGGACCTCTGGAAGAGCAGTCAGTGCTCTTAACCACTGAGCCATCTCTCCAGCCCCTGACCTATTGCTTTAGAATATCTCTGGGTAAAATAAACTGGGTTTTAGATACAATCTAAAACCATCCCAGAGTTTATCCTAAACATACTGAATCAAGATCCCTGTCTTAGATGTGCAAAATCAAAATACATCTCAGGCTTCAATGTTTTAACCCATTTTTTTTTTTACATCTACTTTTTTATTAACTTGAGTATTTCTTATTTACATTTCGAATGTTATTCCCTTTCCCGGTTTCCGGGCAAACATCCCCCTAATCCCTCCTCCTCCCCTTCTTTATGGGTGTTCCCCTCCCCACCCTCCCCCCATTGCCGCCCTCCCCCCAACAATCACGTTCACTGGGGGTTCAGTCTTAGCAGGACCCAGGGCTTCCCCTTCCACTGTGATCTTACTAGGATATTCATTGCTACCTATGAGGTCAGAGTCCAGGGTCAGTCCATGTATTAACCCATGTTTTTAATGCAAGCGTAATCTTAAGAATTTCTGACTGTGTTGGACAGTTTTATGTCAATTTTACACAAGCTAAAATCATCTGACAGGAGGGAACCTCAATTAAGAAAATGTTTCCATGAGATGAGGACAGAGACATTTTTTTAATTAGTGATCGATGAGGGAGGGCCCAGCTTATTGTCGATGGTTCCATCCCTGGGCTAGTTGTTTTGGATTCTATAAGACATCAGATTCAACAAGCCATAGAGAGCAAGCCAGTAAGCAGCACCCTCCATGGCCTCTGCCTCAGTTCCTGCCTCCAGGTTCCTGCCTTGTTTGGGTTCCTGTCCTGACTTCCTTCAGTGATGGATGGCAATATGGAAGTATAAACCAAACAAACCCTTTCCTCCCCAATTTGCTTTTGGTCATGGTGTTTCATCACAGTTATTGTTACTCACAGAAGCATTGTAAAGCAGGCTAGAAGGTGAGGGTTCAGGAAGGATGCTGGAGGATTATTGCTGTCTCTACTGTGCCATATTAGGGACCCCCCAGAGGAAGGTTCTGGATCTCCATCAGGTCTGCTGAGTGTTAACATTCCCCGACTCCCACCATCCCTGCCATTTTGTCTGGCTTTACAGAATGCAGTTGTCATAGTTGGCTTGAATCTCTCCCTGTGTTGTCTAGGATGATCATCTGTGTTTTGGAGAAAAGGCAGGAAATAATCTGACAATTGTTAGGGTCGGCTTTTCGAGAACAAACTTCTGCCGTCTGTACCTAGAAGCTGCAAATGTCTGTCTGAGAGGCCGGTGAGCCAAACTCAGTGTTTTCAGCTTCTTTGCTATAAGAGCTTCGAGTGACCCTTAGATTCTGTCAACCAGGGTGTGTTTGGGTGACTGGATCATCAGAGAAACGCTAAGGCCCTCTTCCTGTACACATTGTGCTATTTCTGTTCATAAACAAGGGACTGGAGATGAGACTGCATTTAGTGAAAGTCACAATTCCAGAATTTTTCCTTGTGTATGATGTAAACTGATATGCTAAAATGTGTGGGATCTACATAATTCAGAACAGGGTAAGAGTCTCATCCTTTCCTTATCCACACCCCTTAATAAATCCTTGGAGAGACAATGTCACAAAATCACACACTGATGAAAATCCATTCTAAGCCTAAAGACTTGAACCTAGCAGAGAAGCGAAAGTTTAGTGATATGTTTGTAGATTCGCAGTGCACCTAAACTCCTGAAATCCATATTGTCAAATTTCAATAAAAATACCCTCAGTTACCGGAAAAGCTTGGATTCTCTTCATATATTTTGATTAAGGCAACTGAATGGTTGAAGTGACAGCTCGAGAGTCAAGAGCCCTCCTTGCTCTTGCAAAGAATCAATGTTTGGTTCTTAGCACCTACATGACATCTTATGATCTCCCCAACTTCAGTTCCAGAGGCCTGGATGCACACTTTTGATCTCCACAGCTACCATGAATGTATGTAACGCAAGCAAAACCTTCACACAGATAAAAACCCTCTACATGTATGTCCATTCATTGAACTATTCATTCAATATATTAAGTATATATAGTTATATATGATGATATATATCTCCTAAAACCATACATTATACAATTTTTTTTACTAATTTTACAATTTGGCAAACAATATTCTCATTTAAATTACTTACATTCGTATGGGATTTATTACTTTCACACATAAACAAATAAGAACATTTTCCAAGGTAATAATTACAGTAACACTGATATTGATATATATGCTCTATTCACAGGGCACTTGGAATCCTCAATAATTTTTCAGTGTAAAGGAGCAAAAAGTTGGAGAATTAGTATTTGAGAGCTGATAATATGAAATCTACATCTTACCAGCAGATGGCGCCACGAACACATAGAACTTGAGGCTCCAGTTTCCGTGGAAACGGATTTATATACATCAGCTGTAAATGAGATCTGGCTTTCCCCAAAGGAGATTCTTCCCTGCGTTCGGTTGCTCTTTATGTGAAAAGGAAACTGCCCTAAGTGGCCTGCAGATTACGCTGAGAGTGGGAAGGGATGCCTCGCCCGTCATACTCACCCCACCGCCCACAAACTAATTATCTCCTCGGCCAAAACCATGGACTATATCTGAGAGCGATGTTTCCCTACATGGTAGCTATGCATACAGTCAGATATGCCAATTCCCTCGCATCACAGAGAGCTGTATGATAGACCCCAGAACTTATTCTAAGGAACCACATTATTACAGAGATATATGCATATTCCTATCCTGCTATAACATCAAAGATTACTGTAGGCTGAGTATGGAGAGGTCTATCTCTAAAACGTGTATTTCTCTTCTGTGTATTAATGACAGTGTACTCCGACATAACTTGTCCATCTCGATTCTCTGTATCTGTGTACTGTGGAAGGTAATGTCATTTCCGTATGGAGACCTAATTTTGGAACAGACCTGCTTCTTCTGACCTTTTTTAGTTCCTGTTTTGCATACAGATTCCCCCTTTGCTGTGTTGACTCAAGCTTGCTATTTTTCCCTCCAGATTTTAATGTCTCTGCTTTTCTGGAGGGAATCCTCATGTCTCGTGCTGACTTAGTATCTCAGCCTTGCTCCAAATGATTCACACTCCTTTTCCACCCACTGACAGATGAGAAAACGCAGCACTGTTCCCGTGGAATGTCAGAGGGATGTGTAATGGCCTAGCATGGCCCCTACATTGCAGTCTCTCCCAACCAACCCACTTTTCAGGTATTCTAGTCAACTAGCTTGATCAGTGAGCTTTAGGTGGCCAAGTTCCAAGATTTGCTCCAACAGATTGTCTCTGGATTTCTGCAGAGACATCCTCCCACTCAGCTCTGCTCAACAATGCCTGAGACCCAACCATTTTTTTTTGACGTTCGCCCATGCATGGGTAAGCAATATGCTGTGTCTATGGGGGGGGGTTTCAGGAGTAGCCAGAGGTCCACGGAGGTGGAGTCAGTACTGTGCAGAGTTACAGCAATATTGATCCTGGCCACTTGCTCTAGCCTGCACCTTCCATTTATTCTTTCTCCAACTCCTCATTCTTTTTTTTTTTTTGAGAAAAAACAGTTTTTGTCATTCCTTCTACAGTACAGAGACCCTTAAATCATCTCTCACAGTGCACGCCAAGTTGTTTTATAAGTTAAGATGCTATGATCTCTCCTTGTGTATTGGGTGCACCTAAGTCTCCATTAATCTTCACTGTGAGTGATTAAGGGTGCACCTGACTGTGGTGCGTATAGGAGGGGTCTCTGGCAGGAAATTATGGATTATGATCAGATACAGTGATCCTGATAGCATTTTCATAACAGATTGCAGATGGCTTTTAAAGTCCCCCCCCAAATCCAAATAAACCCTTTCCTCCCCAACTTGCATTTAGTCATGGTGTTTTATCACAGCAATGGGAAACCCAAATAAGACACTCTAGGATGGTGGTTCTCAACCTTCCTAATCCTATGACCCCTTAATAAAACTCATGTTGTAGTGACCCCCAACCACATAACTGTAATTTTGCTTCTGCTGTGAATCATAAGTAAATATTTTTGGATATACAGTTGGCCGGAGCGGTCTTGGCCCGCAGGTTGAGAACCACTGCTCTAGGAGCCTGTGTCTGGATCATGTTCAGATACATAGCTGATTGTTTAAGAAGCGGGTCTGCTTTCCCAGAGCTGTGAATATTTTTACATATTTATCTGTGCGTGCGTGTGTGTGTGTGCGTGTGTGTGTGTGTGTGTGTGTGTGTGTGTGTGTGTGTGTGTTCTAGTTCTTCCAAGGTCTAGACATTGAAAAATGCAAAGTGTTGCTGTGAGAAATCGAAGAGCTAAATCAAAGGAGACAGGCTTGATTGTTTTATGGATCAGAGAATCAATAATGTTAACTTGATCATTCTCTCCCAAACCGGTTTACAGTCAAAACCCCCAATTTTTTTTAATATATAAAATAAGTTACTAAACTTCTTCTAGAATCACATGTAGGAGGCTAGCATGGATAAATATATAAATGCGTTTTCTGCCTAGGCAACTGACCTTAGACTCCTACACGTTTTCTTCTGAACTCCACATGCACACCACACCACACACACACACACACACACACACACACACACACACCACACACACCACACACACACACACACACCACACACACCACACACACCACACACACCACACACACACACCACACCACACACACACACACACACACACCACACACACCACACACACACACACACACCACACACACCACACACACCACACACACACACACACGCACACACACACACCACACACACCACACACACACCACACACACACACACACCACACACACCACACACACACACACACACCACACACACCACACACACACACGCACACACACATACACACACACCACACACACACACACACATACACACACACCACACACACACACCACACCACACACACACACACCAATACACTCTCTCTCTCTCTCTCTAAATGTAATTTTAAAAGTATGTACAATTATATGCGAATGAAAAAACCTTAGAACAGTAAAAAGCATTTTGGGAAGAACAGTTAAACAGAGGGATAGCACCAATTAAACCCCAATCGACTGTCCATCTACACAAGTGTGGTCTGACTGCAGTAGGTGTCAACACTCTCCAGGTGCTTCCTCTCTGCAGCCCCCATTGGAAACCACTGGATTTGTAATAAACATTTCACTGAACCTCTAGGGGGCACCCCAGGCTGGTCACTGACTAAAGAATTATATTTGCATATAAATAGACCTTCCTGCAGGCTTCCTAAAACCATTTTCCCCCTCCCACAAAATCAGATGCCCTGGGTGGAAACAAGAAAACGTAAAGGATTTAAGAGTGAGGGGCTTGACAGCTGGGGTATTTTTTTTTTTCTCGCAAGACCATCCAGTACTTGGCGTCTGTGAGAATTGTAAACACGTATGGTTTCTGATTCTGTATCGACACTCCTTCTTAAAAGGAATATGCATCATTTTAAAAGTTGAAAGTCTGATGGTTTCCAGAACATCAGACTTGCCTGGAACCTTTTAAACTCTTCTGAGAGAGCACTCTGACGCCCTGCACATTCTCTCTGGTTTAGTCACCGCACATGACCACTTTTCCAAGCTTAACACCTTACTGAGCCATCCCTGAGTTCCCCAGGCAGGGGAAGTGGCTCTTACTCTCTCAGTCTGGAAAGAGCCTCCCTCCTGGAACCCTGCAGCATCAGTCCCCACCACTGTGGAAGGGAACTTGATATGCACCCCACCCCCGTCCTCATTTAATTGTTTCATAGCCACACCGACTGATACATTTAGTGTCCTAGGACCCCATCTTTGGTTGGATAATTACTGGCAGTGCTTGCATATGGAGCAAGGGCTTAGAATTGTCTGTTAGATGAACTGGACGTGAGTTTGGGAAAAGGTTCATTTTTATCACTTTCTTGCATTTGCTCCACATCCTGACTGGGGCAGAGCAGGCATGGCATCCAACTGCTGATGGAGGTGAAGGCATTTGTGCATGTGTTCAGTAATGGTTCGCATAATTGAACCATCAGGTGATAGTGTGAACAGATTATCTTTGAATTCTTTTCTCCAAGTTGACTTCACCACCACCTCCTTCTCCTCTCATTTTTCCCTCTGATTCTTTTTCCTTTACATTCCTCCTCCTCCTTTTCCTCTCTCTCCCACCCCTGCCCTCTTTGCTTTCTTTCCGCCCTCCCTCCCTCCCTCCCTCCCTCCCTCTCTCCCTCCCTCTCTCCCTCCCTCCCTCCCTCTCTCCCTCCCTCTCTCCTTCCCTCCCTCCCTCCCTCCCATCTTCCACTATATTGTCTAGACTAGCCTTGATCTCGAGATTCTCCCCTGACTCCATACTGCTGACATTACAGTCCTGCATTGTCACACCCCACCCTATGTCCTCCCTATGTCCTTAAATTTAAAGGGACAGCTTAGCTCTTTCACGCTTTTAAGTTTCCACCCTTTCCCTCCCTCTTTCCTCCCTTCCTATCTTCCCTTTGTTTCCTTCCATTTTGTCTCTTCCGTCTTTCTTATATGTATATGGATGTTTATAAACACACGAAATGAGAAGACTAAAGTAATGTTGGCAAGTACTTCCAAGGGACTTGCACAAATTGGATCTTATTGGCCACAAAGTCACAGGCATAGTCTATTACTTTGATTTATTGACCTTCAATCATAACCAAACAAGAAGTTCCCTTCAGTAGTTTAGTGATGATAAAGAAGTCATTTATTTCCATATGCATGTATGAATCCTTTGTGTGTGTGTGTGTGTGTGTGTGTGTGTGTCTGTGTGTGTGTATGTTTGTGTGTATGATTATTACACATGTGTGTGCACTCCGTTGTGGGACAGAAATCTGTCAGAGATCTTTCTCAATCTCTCCACCTTATTTTTTGAGACAGGATAGCTCACTGAATCTGGGGCTTGATGGTTCAATTAAACTGGGTATCAGGCCCCAGAGATGCTCCTGTCTCTATCTTTCTGGATACTCACTGCTATGCTCAGCTTTTATGTGGTGGCAGGGACTGAATTCAGGTTCTCATGTTTGTGTGGCAAGCACTTTATTAACTAAGCCACTTCCCCAACCCACTGACTCCTCTTTATCTGTCCAGAAGTCCCAGTGGTGGTAAAAGGGCAAGGTGCACTCATGGCATTACTTCTGTTCTAGAAAAATACATCAAATGTGACACTTTTCTTTTAAAAAATTAATTTTTTCTTTCTAAGTTTCATATATACATACAACATATTTCAATCATATTAACTTTACTCCCCTCTCTCCTTCATTTGCACCCCATATTTTCCCAACCTCCTTCTAACTTTATATCCACTTTGCTTTTTAAAAACATAACTCATTGAGCCCAATTTATGCTCCCCAAATATTCATGCATGTGTAGCTATCTCCAGGACTGTGGTTAACCTACCAGGAGCCACATTCTTGAGGAAAACTGACTGTCCCTCCTCCAGAAGCCATCAACTGTCAATAGTCCCTCAGTTGGCATCATGAGCCTCTCTCTCCTCTGTGGTAGAATGTTGACCTTGTGGCTTGATCTTGTGTACGTCTTTTGCAGACAATCAGAGTTGCTGTGAGTCCATGGGTATAACAGCCCTAAAGTTTTACCTTTTTCTTTCTTAGATTATCTATGCTTGGGTATGTGAAGGTCAAAAGCGTAACTCCTTGAAGCAGGAGTTACAGGTGATTAGGAGCTGCCCAACATGGATGCCGGGAATTGAATATAGGTCCTCTGTAAGAGCAGCCAGTGCTCCTAACCACTATTGATCTGCTTGTTACATTTTCAGGCTAATGACTTTTCTCTAAGTAGTCCAGAGAGCTTGTTTCCTCCATGTTTTTCTTCTTTTTCCCTTCATATTACAAATATCTTTGATTGTCATGTAGGTTCCCAGGTTTCCTATAAGAACCCAATACCACTATTCTTAGTTGTCAGCTTCCAAGGTTCATTAGAGGCCCCTGGAGAGCTAGTTCAAGTTTGGGCTATGGGGCTTCTCTCCTACAGCTTGGTTTGACCACCTGACATTCTGATTTGAACGCAGCAAATACATATCTTATATGGAGAGTTTGATGTAGTCAGGCTGAGCTGTGTGTAACTCCCAGTGTGTGATCCTGTACCAAGGAGGGTTTTCTTGGAAACACCCTCTAAATAAAACCTCTCCTTTCCCCAAACACTTTCTTCAGAGGGTCCCACTTTGGGAAAACATGTTTAATATACAGTCTATTCTTAGCCTGCCCCTTATTGTCTGAGTTACCCCCAGCATGGTTTGACTCTCTGAAGCCCATTTCCACATGGGTACCACAAGAACAAAACACTTGTCCCTAAGGGTTATTAGGCAGATGGATATGATGCAGGAGGTTATCAGCTATAACACTGAAAATGGACCCCAAGCTGGTGCCTGAATTGTATCATGGGTGCCCAGGGGCACTTTCTTCAGCTTTCCGTTATTTTAACAAACACCTAACTTGATCAGTTTATGAAGAGAAAAGGTCTACTTTGGTGCAATTTTAGAGACATCAGTACATTGCTGATTATAACATGCATGGCAAAGCAACTATGGTGGTTTGAATGAAAATAGCTCCCTTAGGCCCAGAGGGAGTGTCACTATTAGGAGATGGAGATGTGGCCTTGTCAGAATAGGTGTGGCTTTGTTGGAGAAAGTGTGTCACTGGGGGTAGATTTTGAGGTCTCAGATGCTCAAGTCAAGCCCAGTGTCTCTCTCACTCTCTTTCTGCTTGCTGCCTATCAACCTGGTTGTAGAACTCTCAGTTCCTTCTCCAGCACAATGTTTGCTTGCATACCACCATGCTTCCCACCATAATGACAAGGGACTAAACCTTTGAATCAGCTCCAATTAGATGCTTTCTTTTATAAGAGTTGCTGTGGTCATGTATCTCTTCACAGCAATAAAAATCCTAAGATAAGAACTCATAGCCCATACCTCCTAAAGAAGCAAATTCTCAACAAAACAATGATATAAACCCTCCCACTAAGCCTCACCTCTAATTTTTTTTCGCCAAGCAGGGGACCACACCGTCAGCATCTGGGCTATTGGGAGACATCACAGCTCTAAGCTATGACCTTTGTTTCCTCCTTCCCTTCTACTTTCTTTGAAGAGGTAGAAAGAGGACAGAGGAAAGGATAATTTGTTAGATCTCTAACACATACAGGTGATATTTGCTGCAACCGCAGTGGGGCACATGTGAGTGGGTCCATCACCACCCTCCACGCCCAGAATTTAGCTCTGTTTCAGAGTTGGAGTTGCAGTTGGAGGTTCCTGGTGGCCAGGGGAGCCTGCTTCTTCTCTGTATTTTAACATCTGAAACAGCTTTGTTGGTAGAGCATATTTTGTGTTGCTCTTTGCTTTGGTTAGAGAGGGCCACTCATCGATTACCTGACAGCATTTCCTTGCCCTCATGCTCTCTCTCATTTCAGAAAATATATTTGTTTCTTTTTTGGGCGGGAGGGTGTGACTTTAAAGAAGATAAGAAACATTCGTGCGACATCAGATGTTTCTTATGAGAGCACAAATTATTGATGAGCCTCAATATGTTGACGGAAGAGGAAGACAGAGATTTAATTAATTTTAGAATTCTGCGCCCAGCCTACCTCCCCACCCTTTCGGCAGCTAATAAAATGCAGAAACAGACTGTGAACAAAAGTCAAGAGATGCTGCTGTGAAGAGGGCAAGTCACAAGGGGCTCCCCTTTCACTTTTCACTCACAGCATGCGTGCTTCAGACGGGCTGTCTGTGTCAAAGAATCTTCCCGCACTGCTGCTGTGCACAGATCCCTCTGAAGAGCAGAACAGAGAGCTAGAGAGAATGTGAAAAAAATACCAAGCAGCAGAGAAACCCAAACAAACATACATTTAGAGAATGAAACCACTGTCTTGTCGATTCACCAGGATTTGGAAAAACATTTACGTATGTATTCTAATTTGGAGAGTCCTTTTGAGAAAACTAAAGTCTGGGGTTGTGGGCTCTGAAGTGGGCTTTGTTTAGGCATTCCATTGCTCAACAGGGTTTCAGCAGAGCAAGGTTGCGAAGCACAATGGGTTTGTCTTCCTGGTTCCTGGCAGAGCCATGGAGATGACAGTGGATCAGGCAGATCATTTAAAATGAATAAATAGAATTTGAGATGTAGATGATTAAAAGCTTGGGAGCTGTGGTGAATTAATTTCCCTTTTGATTGATCATGGCAATATTTCCTTCATGCTGGTGACTAAGGGTATTTACGTCCAGCAGTCCTATCTCATGCATCACTATTTTCGTACAATACTCCAGAGGCCTCAGAAGTTCTTCTGCAAGAGGTTAATGCTTGCATTTTCATTGGACAGTGTTCTTATATACACTGTGTGTTTGTAAGTATGCACATATGCAAGACATTAAATGTCTTAAGTTATTCACAAGATTTTGGCTATTGTGAACAATTTCTACTATGAAAAATCTCTTTAAACACTTTCTTGTATTCATATTTTCCATTCTTTGATGGTTTTATATATTTATATAGTGGATTTTAGTATAAAATTTAGTACACTTGTATATTCCCTTTACTGTCTTTTAAATCTGTAACCTAAGCTTTTTGAGATTTGTAAAACATTTTATATACACATATTTTCATGTTCCTACTAATTAACCAAAATACTGTTATCCTCAAACTTAAAATTAATTTTTCTTGATGCATCAAAATAATGGTAAAGGTTAAATAGAACCTTGTATGCATATGAATACACAGTGAATAAGATTTAAACATGAATCACAGAAATTTGCATTTGATTCAATTGCTTAAAGGGTCACTAAAATTTATGAAGAGCCAATTGATAAATCAATGTTTTCTCTCAAGAAATTTGCTCTCCCAGGGATAGGTTAATTACAAAAGAGTTGACACTGGTAAAGATGGGTGACTGGAAGGATGATGTCTGGGACAAACTCAGAATCAGCTGGGGGAAAAGAGATGGCCCAGGGACTGAGACATAGGAACAGACAGAAGGCAGCCACTCCACAGAGATCCCTGTAGCCGGATGTTCATGTGGCACAATCTCACATGGGAAACCTTAAAGGAAATAACCACAGATATTTTGCAGATACAGTCTGCTTTTCATCTCTGAATCAGAACTCATTAGATCACCATACCCAGTTGTTGCAAAGATTTCACTGGGAATTCTGGTGTTGTTTGTTTGTTGATTTGGTTTCTGTTTCTTTTCCTCAAGACTTCTGTCTCTACCCCCTGCTTGGTTGGTTGACCTAAACATCAGGGATCAAAATGACTTGAAAAAAAAGTGTTCATAGCAGGTTTAAGTGACTTGAAGGTCATGAGGATGGACCTCTCCCTTACAATCAGCAGTTGGTGAAATCCTGAACTAAAAATGCTGAACTTTGATTACAGCCCCCAAAATGAAGACTGACCCTGGGTGGAGACCAATTCCAAATTGTCCCCAAATCTCTAAAAGATTAGTATCTAGCTGGAGGGTTTCTGGTAAAGATCAAAGACATTGATCTTACTCCTAAGAGTTGGTCCAAAGGCTGTACTCATCACCCAGACAGGACTGCCTTCCTCACTCCCTAGAATGCTGTCTGTTCTAGAAAACTTGAGAAATTGTTTACCTAAAAATGTAGACTGGGATAATGGTTTTCCTGGCTTTTGTCCTTCCTCATCTAATGGCAATGTTTTCCTCTTCAGCCATCCCTTTGGTTATTAGCTACTCTCACCCTTGAGTGTGCTCAATTTTACACTGTAATAAACACCAGTAATAAACACATACACTATGTGCTATGTGTCTCACCTGAATCCTTTAATAGAGATCACAAGGACCAGGGTGCTGAGGTGAGACAAAAGCGAGATCCTGACCACACTGAGTATGCACAGCCTTTCATCTTGTTATTATCCCTTAAATACCACAGTAAAGCAATTATTTTTATGGAATTAACATTGTTGTGTATTTTACCACATCTAGATAGAATTTAAAGTATATTGGTAGAGTCTGGCATTGTGGTCCATGTCTGTCATCCTAGTCCTTAAAATGATAATGCAAGTAGATTCTCATGATGGGGTTGAGCTCTGTCTGGTCTACATTATGAGTTCCATGTCAGTTTGGGCTACAGAAGGAGACCCTGTCTCACACAACAAAAGCAAGCAGAGCCAAAACAGAACTAATGAGATATATGGGACTCTGCATAGGTTATATGAAACTACCAGGGCATTTACACAGAGACTTGGGAGTTTAGCTCTGTCCTGGGGAGTTCCAGGCCATTCTCTGTCAGCAAGAGATTATTAGGCACACATTAGAGAGGGGCAGGAACCCATGAGATCAACCAGAAGACCTTGAGCCAACAGCTTCTAGCTTGCACTATTGTTGAGTGAACTTGTGCGGCAAAGCATTTGACAGTCATCAACCAGGAAGTGGAGAAAGGCCAACACAGACAAGACTGAGCAGAATAGGCAAAAGGGTAGGACCTCAGGCCCTGTGGGTTGATTCTCCTTGGTTGGATGGCACAGTGGTGACTAAGCCAGTGTACTGTTCACTGTTGTGCCCAGAAAAAGTGCTACATCTATGCTACGCAATGCAGCTGATCAGAATTTCAGTGACCATAGAGAGTTGGGATAGTTCAGGTTCAGAGACAGATTATCTTGGGCAATCTTACCCCCCAAATAGTTCACCTCTGGGTGTGACTTAACATTCTTTTTTTAAAAATTTTATTAGATATATTTCTTTACTTACATTTCAAAGGTTATTCCCCTTCCTGGTTTCCTGTCCATAAGCCCCCATTCCCTCCTCTCCCTCTCCCCCATATGGGTATTCCTCCTATATATCCCCCTTATTGCCCTCCCATATTCCCCTGTACAGGGGATCCAACCTTGGCTTAACATTCTTGTGATTATTTGGTAAATCATTGTGGAAAGTATGAACACAACCCTAGTGTAAAAAGAATATCTCTGTACTGTATGGGTGCTTCTCCTGTCAATTAAAAATCCTATAGCCTATGGCTTAGGCAGGAAATAGGAGGCGGAACACCTGGCTGGAGGCAGAAAGAATTCTGGCATAGAGCGCAGGTAACCAGCCACGTGGCGAAATATATTAAAATAAATGGGCTATGTTAAGTTATATCTGCTCAGAAAAGAGTCTAGCTGTATGGCCAAGATATTTATAGATATATTTTGAGTCTGAGTCTTATTTCTTAGAGCATGAGGCTAGGAGGTGGAGCCCTATCCAATTTCTACACCCTAGCGTCCAGCAAAGCCAAAACCGAGAGTGCCACACAGTAGCACCTGACGTCTATGGCAGAGTTTTCTCTTCTTTGTTATAACATGATCTCCAAATGGACCTGCAGATAAATTTGAAAAACATCTTGACTTATGCATTTCTTTGTTGTGTTACTGTAAAAACTTTATGAAACTCTTTCCTTGTGGGGACATGGAGTCTGGGGTAAGATAAACCCGTGTTCCTGGCTATGATCCTTCATAACAAATGGCCTTGCTCCATTTGAGGTGAGAGCTGTATTTTTGCACCTGCAGAATCTACGTCCACCTTAATCATTTCACATGCTGAATCTTTCTTTGCCTCTCGTTCAAGCCTTCTCAATGAGAAACAGGAAGCAAGAAGACGTCCCTGCTTTTATGAGATCAGTTCATTTGTTTCTCAGAGAGGTGACCTTCTTATTTCCATGGTGGGAAGGCCATGCAGAAGACCTGACCCCTGAAGCTCTTCTTGGGCAGTAGGACTGACAGACAGAGGAGATAGCTACATGGATGCCTTTGAAGGCTGAGCAGTAAGCATGGTGGCCTTTTTTAAATTTTCCTTATGCCATGTTTAAAAAAAAATCTCTGCATATTATATGCTCTAATCAGGGGAATGAGGGATGGATCTTGGGTGCTGTCTTGGGCTTACTGAGTGAAAACCAAGATTCAAGTTTAATTTGTTTTAAAGAAACAAAGAGGTGGAATGATTCATCCACCCAAACGCTGTGAGCCACAAATACCTGTTACAATGATTGAAGTAAAGGCCCTGGACGTTTATCGAGCTGATTTTTCAGAGGTATTCTGTAGAACTGATGTAATTGGATTTGCTTCACAGACTGGCTGCTGCTTCCAGTGGAAATTCACTGTTTATGCTGTCAGCAGCCTGGAAAATGGAAGATATATTCTGGAAAATATTTGTTGCCCTTGTTAAAGGTATTTGTTACCCTTGTTAAAGGTGTATATGCCTCCAGAATACATTGTTTGAACCTCACCCTTAATAACTCCTTGCCTGGCATATCATTGTGAAGAATCCAGTTGGGTATCCTTGGGTTTTGGTATGCCTGTCATGGGAAGGAAGTTCAAAGTGAGCCTGGATGGGACTTGAAACATCAGAGATGGGAGAAATGCAAGCATGAGCCTGAAGAATGTTCCTAAGGAATGACTAACTACAGTAACTAAACCAACACGCCTTATCCAATGAAGCAGTAATGGCCATGCCTAGGGCACCACAGCATTTAAAAGGTGGAGATGATCAGAGCCTAGCTTGTGCTGGAACTGTTGACCACATTCTTTGGTCTTCAGAATACTTTCCACTTCCTGTTTCTAACAGCAACAGAGTCAAATATGAGCATGGCCTATTCCTATGGGAAATCCTTCTTTTCTCTAGGTATTTTGCTTTTGTGCATCTTCCATAGTTTAAGAGTAGCAGCCACTCATTTAGTTTTGGCAAGGTTCAAGAAGTACATCTTATACTTTATCATCGCCATAGTTTCTGACAGGTTTCAAGTATCCCTATAGAATCAATCAAGGCACAGATATTTGAAATGTTTGAGATGTTGTCTTCTCCACCATAAATTTTGGCTTTCAACATACAAATAATTTTGGTTGAGAAACTTCTGTGAGACTCGTCCTATGCTGTTCCTTAATGTTCTCCTCAATATGGGAAGTCACTTTCATAACACAAATATATAGAGATTGAGTAATTCATGTCCTTAGTTCATATAAGTAAGATATGCTTTTGTCTAATGGAATGTCAGACTAATTATTACAAAGAAAATGGAAAAAACAATATACAGAACATATTGATGATCGAAACACTCAGGAAGGTGAGAGCAACATAAATGTAAGGTAAGCCTAGTCTATGTAGTTAGAACTGTCTTTAAGAAAAAGAAAGAATATTCAAATGTATGGACACTCAAAAATACATGTATAGACAAATGCTTAACCTAATCAGTCACCGAGCTGTGCAATGTTTCACTTAGAATCTTGTACCAGAAGTCCTAAATAAAAACCTTGAAATTCTGTACCACGTCTTAAAATTGAGAGAGAGAGAAAGAGAGAGAGAGAGAGAGAGAGAGAGAGAGAGAGAGAGAGAGAGAGAGAGATGAGCAAGTTAATTTTGTTACTCAGAGATACCTTAAACTGATAAGTGGAAATTACTTATTACAAGAGACAGACAGACTTAAAACATTTTTTTTAAAAAAAGTCTGTTTTTTTTTACAACATATCAAGTATATATATTGTTCATCTGTGCAGTAATCTTTACAGTATGATATTATTTCTTTAAAAAGGGAAAAGTATGAATATAAGTAATAAGAATTTTGATAAGGACAGATTTAAGACAGCAACGGTGCACTTTCCTTATTTTTCCAATGTCTGATCATGTATTTGTCCCTCTTAAAGACCTATATGACTGGACTCAGACTTGGAAACTCTCAGAAAGGACCCCTCCATCTCTTGGCAATCTGTCCTTTGAGTTTTCCTTAGCTTCTCTCATTCTCTCGTGCAAAAGTTTAACGTATCCCACCACCTCCTCCTGGGTTTCTTACTGCGTTCTTTCTTCAGAACAAGGCAATATTTGTGTTGCAGAACATAGTGGATCTTGGGGCCTGTGGTCCTGGGCTTCTTACCCTCATTGTTTAAGGGTTTTCTGACATGTTAATGGGTGTCATCTGGTGAGAGATTGAACAGCTTTCAGATTCTGCTACCTCATTGGGCCTTAGCCATCAAAGCATAGCAGAATTTGTAGTCCAGAAACATACTTTTTCCTTTTTTTTTAAAATAATAATCAGGTTGATAACACTCAGGCTGCCATCCATAGTACATCCCAAATAAACTTGCATTTCCTCTCTTCTTCTACTTGGTCTATAACAAGAGTTATAACAAGAACACCCCTTACTCAATAGCAGGCACACCCTACCAAGCATCAAGATAATTTGTTTCATGGGAAAACCTTGTTTGTAATTCCTACCACTGATTCAGACCACAGGACCCCTCCACTCTTCACCAGAGCACCATCAATTACTTCTGCGGCCATGCACTTCTCACAGAGTTCGTGTTCATCGTTCACATCTATGAGTTTCTGACAGCCTGAGGCTGGGAAGGAGATAGCTCGCTCTTGATACAGCTGACAGCCTAGGAGGTGACACAGGAAAAGAAAACTTTTCTTTTCACTCATCTGGTTTTCTAGCATTGGTGTAATAAGGGTAATAATGTGAAAAGGGAAAAAGAACCTGTCTGTCAGTCAGTGCTGATCAAAGGCCTGGCAGACCATAAAAAGCAATGAAGTTCCCATCACCAGATCATCAGAGATTAAGTGTTGATTGACAGGCATTCCCCAGCTGAGAACCTTCATTTGTTTCACTGTCACGGAGACGGCTTTCACTTCTCAGCTTGGTTCTAACAGTTTGTAACTTGGAACTCTTCCTAAGCAAACTATTTTCCAAACTTGATAACGAATACTAAATCAGGGCACCTGGTCACATAGAGTGAAGAAAATGTTAAGAGATTTTCCCACGAGTGTAAAATCTAAGATATTCTTTGTATGTGGGGGTCTCTGCCCTGTCACCATGTGAACAACATGAGAAGGGTTCTGAGGTTTGTGTAGGAGTTAGACCAGTTTGGTAATAACCATCAGTCTACACCAATCCCACCCCATCGCTATCTTCGTCATTCTAAGGTCAAGCCACTACAGTAGCCTCTTCAAGGTGGTAACCTTTTCTAGAAAGAGCAACCTCCCTTTCTAGAAAGCAAACAAAATGCTGGCTAATTGCTTTGGAAGAGCCAATTCTTTTTGAAATGAAGAAACCTGAAGTAGTAATGACTTCCTTACTCCAGCAGATTTAACATGGAAAAAGAAGACCCCTCCATTGTGCCTGTCTGTGGGGACAACAGAAGAGCTGGGCGTGGCTTTACTCAGTGGTAGAGATGAGTGAACAAGAGCCAGTCTGTATACCATGCCAAAAAAGAATCAACCTCATGTAGGATCTGACAAGGAGACAGCCATTGCTTCCTGGATTGCCCTAACCTTGCACTGTGGAAACAGCAGCTCCAGTAGCCCCATCCTTGCAGAAAAGATACAAAACACCGGACAGATTTCCTTCTGTCCTGTTTCTTTTAGACAATTTGCTAGGCTGGAAGGACATTAGCAGCTGCTGGCTTCGAATTTGCTGTTCCGTTAGTCTGAGAAACATATCAGAAAATAATGAGGAGGCTGGCAATCTGCTGTGCAGAACGCAGTCAGCCAGAAGTGTGCCCCTCAGGGACTGTGTGTGCTCTGGGAAAATTTCATAGAAAATGCAATCAAGTTCAACACATACATATGTTTTTATTTATTTGTGTGCCTGTTTCGGACCTTTTGTTGGTGCTGTTTTTGTGAGGATTCTTGGCATTGTGGTTTCCTTCGCCAGTTCTTTTCTCCATCAAGCAAGGAAGGAGCAGAGTAAAGTTTTGCTAAATAAAGAGAAGATGCTTGGCCAGAATCTGTGTCTATCTTCACAGTGAATCCTCCCTTCAACTACACAAGGTATGCAATTTCTAAATCTCCAACTCTGGCTGCCTTTTGCTGACTCCAATCATAGCTCTAAACGCTGGAGGGAGCTGTGAGCACCTGTGTTTTTGGTTAGCTTTTCTTTTATGCAGATAGTATGGCAACACAAAGGAACAAAGAAGGAATCTATGCATGTATCTATTTATCTGTCTGCCTACCTATTTATCATCTATCAAGTATCTACTATTTTTTACATTGCTTTGATTCTGTGTAGTCCTAATGTGTACTGTGTATGAAGAATGTGTGTTTAATGCAAGTAAACGGTATCTGCCCACCAAGGGTCTTACACCCTATGTCTTTAGTTAGCTTTCCTTTCTGTAGATGATGGCGATGTGTATAGATCAATGACAACATCCTGGGTGCATTATGCTTCCTTTTCTTGTTGAAATTTGGGTCATTTTGTATTCATACTATTATAGATAATGATGAATAAATATACTCTACATTTTAATAATTGCCCAAAGTATTAGATGATCCCTTAGTGGGCTATTGAAGATACCAGTAGCCAGGTAGTTGTGTTTAGGGTCCTTGATCTATGATCACAATGCCATCAGCCTGTTGTGTCTAAAACACATACTTTTTCTTAACTAGATTGCAGAGAAATCAGAATAGAAGCACTGGTCCTGAAGTGCCCTTCATTTATTTATTTATTTATTTATTTATTTATTTATTTATTTATTTACTTATTTACTTATTTACTTATTTACTTATTTATTTATTTACTGGTCCTGAAGTGCCCTTCACTTATTTATTTATTTATTTATTTATTTATTTATTTACTGGTCCTGAAGTGCCCTTCACTTATTTATTTATTTATTTATTTATTTATTTATTTATTTATTTATTTACTGGTCCTGAAGTGCCCTTCACTTATTTATTTATTTATTTACTTATTTATTTATTTTTATACGAGTACACTATAGTCATCCACAGACACACCAGAAGAGGCCATTGAATCCCACTACAGATGGTTGTGAGCCACCATGTGGTTGCTGGGACTTGAACTCAGGACCTCTGGAAGAGCAATCAGTGCTCTTAACCACTGAGCCATCTCTCCAGCCCCCGAAGTGCCCTTCTTGCCTGTCTAACCATAAAGTCTATTCAAAACACAGCTTAAAAAATCCAAAAGGTCTCTACTAATATATAAGTGAGAATGTTTAAGTTCACCAAATTTCCTGATACTTGCTACTAATATTATTAGATTACAGAAGTTGCATTTTAAGGTGTTTTATGAAATACTTTATGCTGTGTATCTTGGTATGGATTGTAAAAATATTGATCTCTATTTATTCTGGTTTTGCGCTTGTGAGATATTTGTGACATTGTGTGATGACAGGCCACAGACTCTGTCATATGGATCCCATCTCACTGAAGCCCATACCTTTGGAAATGTGCCTGGCTAATTCACCTGAGTTTATTCTGAACCCTGAGGTGTACAGTGCAGCCCATGCAACATACAACTGGCCTCAACGTGGTGAAGGTGAGACTTGTGGGCCCTGTTCCATAAAGGCCTTAACAAAATTCCAGATGTGAATATAGCCCTGCTTTCCATAACAGTGGTTTGGTTAAATATGTGAGCCCATATTTAACAGTAACCTCATAATATAACGGAGAAAGGTTTTGAAGCTACTATTTCTGTGACATCAAAGTACAGTACATTACTTGCATTCTTGGTTGTATGGTTCTGAACATAACAAGGGGTTCACATGTATAAAAGCATGGCATCTATAATCCTGTCCAGCATGTAGCACTTATGACAACAGTGCTGGCTTAACCATTCACTTAACTTTCCCTGTACTACACTTTTACCATTATCTCAACATGTGCTCTTTCTACTGTTACACATGTTAATCTGTGTTATGCTTATAGCAACCATATGTCTTGCGTTTATGGTCTCTTGAAAACACCACTTCTACTTGGTTTAATCTTTTTTTTTTTTCTTCCATGTCTCTACTTCTTTTTTTCTTCCATTTTTATTAAATTGGGTATTTCTTATTTGCATTTCAAATATTATTCCCTTTCCCAGTTTCCTGTCCATCAGTCCCCTAACTCCTCCCCCTCCACTTCTATATGGGTGTTCCCCTCCCCATCCACCCACCATTACCACCTCCCCAACCATCCCCTACATTGGCAGGACCAATTTTCTGAGGAATCTCCAGACTGATTCCCAGAGAGGTTGTACCAGTCCGCAATCCCAGCAACTGTGGAGGAGTGTTCCTCTTTCTCCACATCCTCACCAGCATCTGCTGTTGCCTGAGTTTTTGATCTTAGTCATTCTCACTGGTGTGAGGTGGAGTCTCAGGGTTGTTTTGATGTGCATTTCCCTGATGACTAAGGATGTTGAACATTTCTTTAGGTGTTTCTCGGCCATTTGGCATTCTCAGCTGTGAATACTTGGCTCAGTCTTCTGCTGTTTTGTTCTTTGTGTCCCTTGGAACAATGGGTGACATTGATTGTATATGCATTGTGGCACAGGCATGGAGTGCACTGTACCATGTAGGTTTGTGTGAATTTAACCTATTATCCTCTCATAATGGGACTGGTTACTGTTGCTTTTTTTCTTTTTCTTTTTCTTTTTTTGAGATTATGTGTCATAATTAATTTGTGTGTGAAATGTTTTTGATTTCTAGAAATGGAGGCCTTCAGCCTTTAAAATTAATAGAACTCCATAATCTGCAGAGTGGGATGATTACCAGGGTGATGAACTAGAAGCCCAGAGGAGCCTGGGACATTGGAATTCATTAAAGACCCTCAGGTTATCAAATCACCTCCTACTCTTCCCCCACACCATTATTATAGTTAAAGCTTTATGAGATATGCTTGGTGCAATTGATCAAACTTACTTAAGACGCTCTTGGATTTCATCTTTGTTTTGCTTTTCATTCATTTGGCAAGACCACGTAAGTGATAGAGCATGAGATGTTCTGTCATTTTCTTGTTCATCTGTTCTGCTTTTATTGAATCTCACACTGTGATAAGATGCATGTTGGATGCTAAGAACACAGAAACAAAGACACCACAACAGGGGATTGTGATGTGGTGTGATGAAATACAACAGGCTTTGACATTTATAAGCAATAAGATTAAGAAACCTTCTTGGCATCCCTACCCTTTTGAATGGTAACAGAGGCCATGGGAATAGTTTTTTTCCATGCTTTGTTGTCATCCCCTCCTGTACTGAGAACTGACCACATCCACAGTCCCTAGAGGGCTGTGTCCAGTCTGCTCTGCCTCACCTGACAATGCAGTGTGTATCTTCCACAGGAAGGTCAGATAGTGGGCGACAAAGGCACACTGGAGACTGGAGGATTCATATTCAAAATCAAGTCCTTCTTGGATAGCAAAGGTCCTGAAGAAAATTGTTTCTGATGATGGCAAGGATGTTTCCAGAGGTCATTTCCTGCTCAGTAGGATATCTACAAGTCTACCAGGCTTCAAGTCTTTCTACTGAGTGAAACCTGTGACATTGATTCTTGGAGAGCCCCTGAGATTTCAAAATCACTGTGTCAGCACCCCGCTATGTAGTAACAGAAATAGTCATTTTTTTTTCTGTGATTCCTCACTACATAGCTAGAAAAGTCATGGGCTCTCTTTAGTTTTAATAAAGTTTATAAAGCATTTAATAATTATTGGAGAAAGTTTGCATTTTTTCATAACAAATAACCAACCAACCAAACAAACAAAATACTTGAGAAGAATTTGCCTGACTGGCAGGCAAGCTGCTAGAGCCTCAGTTCACAAAAGAGAAGTTGCTCCCACAAATTCAAGGCTGGAATCAGTTAGGGTGGACCAGATTGATTGGCCAAACCCAGAGACAAACTCATAAGAGACAAAGAAATATAGGACCAGTGGGTCAGACCCAGAAGTCATTTGAAAGAGACCCAGAAATTGGATTATGCTCTAGGTTCCAGAAGTAGATCATGTTCTTGGGAACAAGATTTGAAATTTTAGAAGGTTATGCAATGCTATAATTTTATAACTATGTGTGCGAGGGCACAACAGAGACTCTATTTTAAGATTTCTCTGCTATAGTCTATATTAAGATATACATGGCAACTTTCTTCCCAGGGGAAGAGAAAGCAAGAAGAAGGTGAAGCAGCCTCTGCAGATACCTTGCTAGGATGTCTTTAGCAGTGGTGTTGCTGCACATCCCGGCCACCAAAGCTCAACAGTTAGAAGCTGCTGACATTATTATTAATGACACTCTGTTATGGTTGCAAATGGGAGCCTACCGTAACTGTCTCCAGAGAGGCTTTATCCAGCAGTGGATGAAAACAGATGCAGAGACCCACAGCCAAACATCAGGTGGAGCCCTGGTAGTCTCGTGGAAGAGTGAGGGATAGGGGTTGAGTGAGCTTGAGGGGTCAAGAACACCACCAGAAGATTTACAGAGTCAACTGATCTGGACACACGGGGTTCACAGAGACTGAAAAACAAGCAGGGGCTGGACCTAGGTCTCCTACGTGTTTATAGCAGATGTGCAGTTTGGTCTTCGTGTGGGTCCCTAACAATTAGAGCAGGGTCTGTCTCTGACTCTGTCGCCTGCCACTGGATTCCCTTCCCCTAGCTGGACTGCTCGTTTGTGCCTCAGTGGAAGAGGATGTGCTTAGTTCTGCTGGGACTGGGTGTTCCAGGGTGAGGTGGAACCCAGGGGAACTTCCCTTTCTCTGAGGAGAATGGGAGGGGGTAATTGAAGGAGGGATTTGTAAGGTTGGGACTGAGAGGAGCAGGGGGAAAGGGGTTGTAGTCAGGATGTAAAATGAGTAAATAATACATTAACAACAATAAAAAAAGAGTCCTCCCTTCATGTTACATTTCCTCTGACTGGTGTTCTTCCTTACTGATCCTTTGCTTTTGTTTTCATCTGAAGTAACCTACTCAAACTCAATATAACAATCCTGTCTTCTTGATAAAGAATAAATACATGGTAGATCTGGACTGCCTACAGGGGGAACTCTGGGCTCTGTTCCTAATGTTCTGTCTCCACGTTCCTCTTTAGGAATATGTCCCACCATGCCCAAGAACTTCCTTTCTTACATTCACAGGTTCCTGAAATTTCTGCCATGTTTACTTTTTTTAACCCTGTGGTTCTCTGCTCCTGAGAGCCATCTGCTTTCTTTGCCTGCCTTGTGAAATGTCACTGTCAATATTCTATTCTCTCCTGTGCAATCATTGTCTTTTGATCTTTACCCTCACCTTCAAGCAGAAAACAATCTGCCCTGTTTCCATTGAAGCTGTTAATTCTTCCCTATGACAACTGCACCAGACTTAGTGTTTGGCCTTGACCATTCTCCCACCATCTTGTAGAAATCTTAACTTCTCAAGTGGCACGAGTAGAAGGTGAGGCCTTTAGGAAATGCTTTGTTCATAAGGATGAAGCACTCATAAATGGTGCTAGTGCCCTTATGGAAGGTCCAAGAAGGTTCATCTGTCCTACCATGTAAGAGCAGAGAAACTGGTACCTTCTGTGAACTAGGAAACGGATTGGCCCCTGAGACCAACTCTATCACCAATTTGATCTTTAACGTCATCCACAGCTATGAGCAGTACATTCTGTTGTCTGTCAGCTACCAGCTTTTAGTATTCAGTTATGGTAACCTGAGTAAACTTAGGCAGGTACTTGAATAAGATCTAAGAATTGAGTGAAAAGGCCCAGATGAAGAACATATACTTGAGACCCCGTAGAACACTGTGGATTAGATAAAAGAAAGCATTCCTGCCCTAGAGAGGTAGGACAGGAAGAGTGCCAGCCTTAAGTAGCTCAGGGATGTGACCCTGAATATTCCTTCTTTATATGATCATGAAAATCTAGTGTAGATCATGTGCCAATATTTAAACATAAGATTGGATGAACATAGCTCAATATTTCCCTGGAGTTCCAGAAATTATGATTTTCATGATGGAGAGGTATAAATGATACCCTTTTCTAGGGTACTGAGCTCTGACCTGTATCTTCCCACCAGCTGAAGCCCCAAAGTATAAAGGCACATTGATGGATCTCTACCTTCACATTTCTAACTTCCAAAGGTCATGGGCTGCTGATAGAATACTTAAGGTAACAACAATTGATGAGATGCTTCTAAGAACCTAAAGGGACAGACACGGGAGCAGAATAGATTGACCACATAATATAATAAATGTTACCACTGGGAAACGTGGGCAGAATTCTCTCCTTTGCATCTATCTAACTATCCACCCAGAGATGATGCAGCTATGTGTTTTCAGCTTCATCTGTAAAACATTGTGAAAAGTATTATTCATAGGCTCATAGGCTAGTGAAACACACACACACACACACACACACACACACACACACACACACACCCTTTAATCTTAATGCTCAGTATTTTTGTCAATGGTTTGGAACACATCAAAGACTATGTCCCAAATACCAGCTGGAGACCTGTGCTTTGTTTCTCATGTGTTAACTGGCTGAGTTCTTAAAACTTCTGGTGGGATTGCAAACTGGGACAACCATGCTGGAAGTCAATCTGGCAGTTCCTCAGAAAATTGAAAATAGTTCTGCCTGAGGACCCAGAATATACCCAAAAGATATTACACTGTACTTCAAGGACAATTGCTCCACTATGTTCATAGCAGCCTTATTTGTAATAGCTAGAAGCTGGAAACAACCCAGATGTCCCCCCAAAGAATGGATATAGAAAATGTGGTTCACAATGGAATACTATTCAGCTATTAAAAACGAAGACATCATTAATTTTGCAAGCAAATAGATGGAACTTGAAAATATCATCCTGAATGAGGTAACTCAGACCCGAAAGAACATGCATGTATGTAATCACTGATAAGTAGATATTAGACAAAAAGTACAGAATACCCAGGATACAACCCACAGAAGTGTAACAAGAAGAAAGACCGAGGGTGTGTCAACCTCACCTGGAAGAGAAAAGAAAATAATCACGGGAGGCAAAGGGAGGGAGGGGTCTGGGTGGGAAAGGGGAGCAGGAGGGGGAAAGGGGAACAGGATCATGTATGGGGGCAGGAGAGAAGCCAAGAGGGCCAGGAGAATGAATAGAAATAAGCAGCAGGGGGTGATGGGATGGGATGGAGGTGGGGGGACCCTCTAGAAAGTACGAGAGACCTGGGAGGTGAGACACCCTCAGGACTCAATGTGGGTGACCTTAGCCAAAGTGCCCACCATTGGAGAGGGAACTAGAAGAGTCCACCTTCAGTGGATAGACAGGGTCTCAAGTGAAGGGACAGGGTTACTAACCCTCAGTCAAAATTCCTGACCCAGAATTGTTCTTGTCTAAAAGAACTGCAGGGACAAAAACAGAGAAGAGACTAAAAGAAAGGCAGTCCAATCAGTGGTTCAACTTAGGATCCATCTCATGTGTGTGTGGGTGAGTCGGGGGGAACACCAAGGCCCGACACTATTACTGATGCCATGATGTGCTTACAGATGGGAGCCTGGCATGGCTGTCCTCTGAGAGGCCCTAGCAGCAGCTGACAGAAATAGATGCAGATACTTACCCCCAACCATTGGAGTGAAGTCGGGGACCCCTATGGTTGGGTTAGGGGAAGGATTGAAGATGCTGAAGGGGAGGGTGACCCTATAGGAAGACCAGGAGTCTCAACTAACCCAGACTCCAGGGAGCTCCAGAGACTGAGTCACCAACCAGAACACACTAGCCAGTTGAGGCCCCTGGCACATCTATAGCAGAGGTCTAACTGGTCTGGACTCAGAGGGAGAAAGTGCACTTAATCCTTGAGAGACTTGAGGCCCCAGGGAAGGGGGAGGCCTAGAGGTGGGGAGAGCATTCTCTCAGAGGCAAGAGGGAGGAGGAATGGGATTAAGAATTGTGAGAGGGGGAACCAGAAGGGGTGGGTAAACAACAAAAAAGTAAGTAAATAAAAGAATTTAAACAAAGCAAAACAAACAAAATTGAAAATCTTCTGAAAACTGAGTTTTCCCTTGTGATAGAATAACATTCTCCACATGGGATTAGATAGGAATGAATCTCTTTCTAACAGGTAATCACTCTTGATTTTGTTCTTGTTACTATTGTTTATGTTCCTTCAATTTCAGATTATAGCAAAAGGATGAAAATAAGCTGGAGAAGAATCATCCATTTCCAAGGATGGACGTTATTGAGAAATTAAAATTACGAATAACCAGAGAAAGTGGAAAATAAATCTCTCTAAATTCCTGTTAACTGGTTGAGGATGGAGTCGGGGGCATCCTTTTGCTTAGGTTCAAGTCCACATGACTGACTAACAGAAAGTCCTATTGTATTTGTATGTTAAGGTAAATGAGTCAGCTCAGGAAACAATAAGTAGAAAGAGTGACTGCAAGACAGGCAGCATCATCCTGGGTACCTCAGTTTTTATTAAATGAGTCATAGAAGGGAAATAGGAAATAATTTCTCAGAGTTCAGTCTGTTAAGTATATTAACTCAACCTGAAAGCTTTGTAACATGAAACACACACACACACACACACACACACACACACACACACACACACCACACATACCACTTTTCTAAAGGAGAACTCAATGGCATAGTTGAGGCTAATGGATACTTTTCAGAAGTGAGGTAAATTATTATAACCTGTTCTTATTCTTATAATAAAGTATGGAACTGGAGTTGGAAAGGAAGCTTTCTGAAGTTGGTTGACTCTGAATGAGTCAATTGGTGTTCAGAAACCATTCAGGGTGGAACCCAGCATTCTACCAGATTTAATTCTGATGTTCTACCACTATGTAAGAATCAATTTGTCTTGGGGTCTTAGATCAAACTTTCCGTGTATTCTGTATTCTCAGGTTAGGAGCTCAGGCAGGATTGCCCAATCAGATGTCTAGGGTGTGTGCTGCTGGCCGAAGTCACATGTTAGTATTCATCTGGCTGAAGAACTGAGGCACCATCAAAGCATCTGGTATCTTCACTGGGGTGGCTAAATGGCTGAGTCTACACTCTGGGACCAAATAACCACACAGCCTCCTATGATAGTAGCTGGGTAGTTGAGTTTCTTCCATAAGTCTTGGACTTCTGAGAGCAAGCTCTCTGACAGAATGGATGGAAGATACTACAAGTCTTTTTATGACTATACCACAAGTCTCATAAGATCAGCTCAACCAAATCTTACTTGTCAAGATTGTCACTAAGGTCATCCTGGGTTTAGAGGGAAGAAGGAGATTTGAAAGCATTATGGGAGAAGTAATAAAAAAATTGTAGCCATTTCTAGTATATAGACTTGTCTGTGTGATAAATGCTATAGTCAGTTACTCAAATTCTATAAGATGCTATCATTTAGCTCTGGATAGACACATTTATATAGACCGATGGCTCATGGCTAATGACTATAATGCTCTGAATTCTCTAGCTGTGTTTTCTTTAGTCATAGTTTTGTTTGCTTCAGTTTACATGAGGCTAAGTAGAAAAGCCTTATTTATGCTTGCCCAAGAAGTTCCCACTTAATTCTGGGTAGAATGCTAAGGTCATGCTCTGCTATACGTATTATATAACACAGTGGTTTTTAGGCTGTGCCCTGCCTTGAGGAACTCAATCTTACAAACAGGCTTGACTTCATTCTGAGTGAAAATTTGGGCAGGATGGACCTGTTCCATTGGACGCATAAACAATAGCATCTGTCTAGAACCACCCACGAGACACAGACTGATTAATAACTTATTCCTAATAAGAAAAAAATTATAACCATATAAATTTGTCAAAATAAGCTGGACCTTATGAGCATGTGGGTGTATCAAAATCCTATGAGAGAAGCCAGGCCAGAGAATGTACAAAATACATCAAACTGAGTAAAGTAGAGCACCCTTACCTGAGCCTGTAAAGAGGTGGGCTCTAACACTGCTATAATGTTACCCCATACCAGTCTGTCGTCTGACTGCCCAGTGTGTCTATCAAGAGGTCTACTGTCAGACAACTTCCTGCTGTCCCCAAGGGCTCTAGTTTAACTAGTCCCAAGAGTTGACACTGCCTGTTCAGATGGCTGCTACATGTTTTCCCACTCATCTGCTGGTATGTGATCCTGCCCTTTGTCTCTACATCCCCCAATGTCCCTTACCTCCCTTCTGAAGCTGGAGTCTGACCTTGTGGCTTGAACCCTGCTGTGCATCTCTAACCCTATCTAGCCATTCCCTAAGCTAGATGAATAGATAGATAGATAGATAGATAGATAGATAGATAGATGAACAGATAGACAGATAGACAGACAGAGACAGATAGACAGATAGAAAGATAGATATTTGCTATCTAGTATGTAATGTGTGAGCTAAGAGTTAATATCAGTAGTTAACACTGGAAGAAGGAGAAGGAGAAGGAGAAGGAGAAGGAGAAGGAGAAGGAGAAGGAGAAGGAGAAGGAGAAGGAGAAGGAGAAGGAGAAGAAGAACTCATGTTTTCCTGCTGTCAAGAGAATCAAGAGTACTTGGAAAATTTCAGTCAACCAAATTGATGGACACTGTGAATGTATTATTATTATTCAGTACATTATACTTTGAAATTGTACAAACATGTTCATATACATTTCTGAAAAAGAATAATCATGATAGAGGTATGATAAATATCTACCTCCTTGCGCAACGGGAGGGGCAGCTATAAAATGTGGTGTTAGAATTGTTCAGAAGTTTCAGGCACAATAGAACTCTAGCACCCACAGCAATAACCTGACTGTAATCCAGACAACCATACTCGCCCCTTTCTCTCCCTCTTTCCGTCCCTTCTCTTTCCCTCGATCCCTCTCTCCTTCTCCCCTCTTCCTCTGTCTTTCCTTCTTTCCACCCCTGCCTCCCTTCCTTGCTTGTTTACTTTTGGATCTTTTGTTTAAATTATGCTTGTCTAATACAGCCAGAGTCCCAGTAAGGATCTGTGCTGGTAGGAAGGGAAGCCGTAGAGGTTCTCTGCTTTGTGAACTCTCTCTCAAGGGACAGCATTCAGCAGAGCTCTGTGTGACAGTGGCAGAAGGTACAACTGCAGTTCCTTCAGGTGAACTTCCACATATATGGCATTTACTAAGGTATAAGTAACAAAGAATGCACCCTTTGAAGTTACTCACATATATTGCCCCAAATACAACCATAACCACAGTTGTTTAGAATTTAGAGCAAAAGTGATGTATTTCAGGAAGGATTCTTGTATCTTTGGTATTGGTTAAAATTCCCCACATGGCCTGTGTCAGCTGATTCTAGGTCAACTTGACACAAGCTAGAGTCATTTTGGAAGAGGAAACCTTTAACTGAGAAAGCACCTCCACCAGAGTGGCCTGTGGGAAGCCTGTGGTGTGTTTTCTTGAATACTGATTGATGTGTGAGGGCTTAGCTCACTGTGGTTGGTGCCATTTCTGGGCTAGTGGTCCTGGATGTTATAAGAGAGCATTCTGAGCATGCCAGGAGGCGTAATCCATTGAGCGTCACTTCTCTATGCTTCTCCTTTGCTTCAGTTCTTGCTCCGGTTTCCTTCCCTATATGAGCTCCTTCCCTGACTTCCCAAAATGATGAACTATTACCTGGAAGAATAAGACAAACTAAACCCTTTTCTCCTTAAGTTGCTTTTGGTGATGATGTTTTATTAAGCGATAGAAATCCTAACAAGACAGGCTCCCTTGTGGTAAAGAAAAAGCACAGATACTTATTTGGTCAGCTTAGCACTGTTTTCAAATCCTCACACACACACCACTCCCTGGGTCTGTGATACATCACAGAAACTGATCTGATCTAAGACATACATAGTTCATGGTTCTGATAGGCCATTCAGGAAGAAAGCACATTTTGAACTTTGAACATTTTATTAGGAGACATACAATGCCGTGTTATAAACAATGCTGTGAGTTAGAGGATGCCGCCGAACTATAATTAATGCAGGAATGCTGGGCATGCTTAGGAGAGGCTGTACTGAACTCTTATGTTCACCACATTGGTAAATTATAGCGTTTTGATTCTCAATCCCTTTAAGTTGCACAATCCCTTTAAGTGCTTTTGGGTGGAATTCTGGTTGTGGTTCTTGTGAGTAGAAGGCTTTGGACGCGTGAAAGGCCTTTGCCGGCTGTACAAGGAGGGTGACCTCTCCAGAGTCTTTCTTTGCAATGCCGCATTTGCAGTTCTTCCCACCATTAAGGGATCTGCTCCTTTCTGGAGTCTCAGTAAAGTCTCTCTTGAGTCACTGTAAAACTTTCTACTTCATGGACACCCCTCTCGCTGGCCTTCTGTTTACACTGTCGTCTCAGTTACTAACTTGAAACCAACATGGCTTGGGTGACCTCCTTCTTTATAGAACATTTGGAAGCTTCAGTGTCTTAGAGTTGAAGGTCCTCTAACACCTGGCTTCCGCCAATCACTAAATCCTTCTGAGCATGTCAGTTACCAATTCTATTACGTTATCGACAGTTCCTTATGCTTGCGTGTTGGTGTGTTTTGTGTGTGTGTGTGTGTGTGTGTGTGTGTGTGTGTGTGTGTTATTTCTTTTCAGCCCAGAATACCTAGTTTTGATCCTTTTAGTTCTCCAGGTTTCAGATAAAAGTATATATCACACAACAGATACCATTTCCGAGAGTATTTCGATACCCAACAAGTACTGCTGACTGTTGGTAACTCCCACCCTTGCCGAGTTCCCTCTCCTTTCAGTTGGGCATCTCCCATCTACTCAGCCATAGAGACCTCCATATTTTTAATCCTCATTCTGACATCTGGTTTGGGATGGACTTGCGATTGTCAGCTCTCCCACTTGAAGCATATGCTCCAACCTGACTCTCACCTGCCTAACCCTCACCAGTCTTGTCTTGACTTTAGGATTTCTAGCCTAGACAGCATCCATACCTCCTGTCTGGACATCCAGATTCCTTTCCTTTCTTACCCCACTGTGGTCAGTTTGTGGTGTCATTATTTTGTTCTTAAAACCCTCAAGTTCTCCCACTTCTCCTGCTTTCTTACCTGGGCACCTCCATCCCCTCCCCGTGAACGTCCTTTCCACTGAGGTATTTTCTGAGCCCTTGACTCACTTTCCTTTATAAAGAGCACTAACATCCATCTCAGGTTGCATGGATGTGAGCACAAGCAGGGTGGGGGCTTGATCTTGGTCACCATTCTACTTTAGAGAAGATGCACTTAATCCTTGAGAGACTTGAGGTCCCAAGGAATGGGGAGATCTTGTAGATGGGGAGCATCCTCTCTGAGGCAAGGGGAGGAGGAATGGGATGAAGAACTGTGGTAGTGGAGACAGAGAGGAGGGACAATGACTAGAATGTAAATAAATAAAATAATAAAACAAGTGCTGAAAGAAAGAAAAAACAAGCAACATGTGAGGGAATGATTGAAAATTACTTGGGCATATAGTCTCCTAATTTTTCGACGTATGTCAAAATGCAGGATAAAAGTGTTATTATCTTGCTTCCATGATGCTGCTCTGCTCTTTCCTGGAACAATCAGAATTTACCTTTAATGTACTTATCTTGATTTACAGAAAGGAGTTATGTATTTCCGCCCAGTACCTGTCCCTCGTGGCCATCTGTAGTCCTGATCAGGCCTGCAAGTGGCCCTTCCAAGGTGCCTGTCTTAATAAAGGGTTTAGTTGGTGTTAACAGGTGTAGTTCAGTCATTTACAGACAATATTTGTGGGCTGTGGAAGAGGCCTTACAGAGATTTGCCTTCTGAAGTACGTGAGCATTACTAACGGGTACTTTGTGGCCTTCAAGCCTATTCCAATACTCAGTTCAATTAAATTCTGCATTAAAAAATGAAGGTCAGGTTCAGTGGCCCTGTGTTTGTCTGTTTTCATTTTCACAGGAAGGAGCAGTGGGACCCCTCTTTGGAAAATTTGATTTAAAAGATTTATTTAAATGTGTCATATGAATTAAAGCATGATTATTTTATTTACTGGATTATTTTACAAACACACACACACACACACACACACACACACACACACACACACACACACACACACACACCAGTCCCATGCTGATTAAATATTTCTGCCCTTCTTTTTTTTTTTTTTTTTTTTTTTTGGTTCTTTTTTTTTTCCGGAGCTGGGGACCGAACCCAGGGCCTTTATTTCTGCCCTTCTTAATGAGCTTCTAACTATAGCAATTTTCTGACTAAATTCTTATCCATAGAGGAAAAGAAGTGCTCCCAAGGTTGGATGGCTTTGTTTGTTTGTTTTGTTTAACAAATCTAAATGCCATTCATCACCGCAAGATCTCAAACATATGAATGGCATCTAAGTTACCAAGTGAAAAGTCCTCCTTTGGAAGCAGGGCAAAGTGGGTACAATAGAGTGCTTAACACTGGCCAAACCCACCCATGTCCCACCTTCACAGCCAGCAGAAGACAAAGGTTCTTGGTGTATTTCTTTTTTTCTTTTTTTCTTTTTTCGGAGCTGGGGACCGAACCCAGGGCCTTGCGCTCTCTAGGTAAGCGCTCTACCGCTGAGCTAAATCCCCTACCCCGTATTTCTTGGATTTGCAAACTATGCCCAAAGTACTTTGTTCTCTTTATTCTATGTTGCTTGCCTAGTTCTTTTTTCTGGATGTGAAAGGGACACAAACAAAAGAGCTATCTTTTCTGTGTATTATCACGGATATTTAAAAAGTGACTAGCACTGATGTTAAGAAGAAGCTGGAGAGCTCTGTCTGTTTGGGGAGTGCCTTTTCTTCCTCAGGGTTTTCTGTCAGGACTTTTACAGAGAACTGGAGATGCTTTGTACATAAAAAGGAGAGCTAACCAGCATTCCAAGTCACATTTCAATTATTTTAACCATCAACTAGACTGTCTTTCTTTTCCCTCTTCAAATCTTCTACCACTTGGAAAAATAAGCAAGTAATTAGGCCACGAGAATTAGAAAAGAAGTATGAGACATATGGGATTCACAAAGCTGCAAATCCCAGCATTACTGCAAAGTGAAATGCCCCGAAGCAGGTGTTTTGTGTGGCTTTCCTTTAAGTCTCATGCTATGGTACAGACAGTAGCTTTATCTCTAAAACAATTCGAGGCATCTGGGGAGTTTTGATCATATTATGTTTCAATTCATTCCATTGTCTCTCTAAATCCAAATTAGTGTGTTTGTGCTACATCTTATAACGTGACTTTAGCCTGTTATAAAAACACTAACTCAATGGTAAACGTTTATTTGAGAAATTTTACTGTTAAATTTAGGCATTTGCAAGTAAAGATATAGGCACCATGGCTGTTGTGCCAGTGGTGGTAGATCTCTTAGTGCTGGAGGATTCCAAGCTCAGTCACTGGTTGTCTTAAAGCCACCATCTGTATTCAATCCCTTTCAAATTCACTTTGACTGGTAGCTTTAAACATCTTCTCCACCAGAATGGCTTGGATCCATTCTTCTATTATTTTTTACTTCAGTTTTTTTAAAAAGTAATTTTGTAATTATATTTATGTACAGAAAGCTTAACAGTGTACACTTAACTAAGTTTAGTGGCAAGAATTAGTCTTTCCCTTTTCCAGGTTGGCAATGAGAGCCACAGACTTAAGGACCCAGGATGTTGCCTCCCCAGTGGCTGCAGATCTTGTCCTATCTGTCACTGTAACTGGTCCTAATACCTTCTACCAGCTTAGCCAGAGCACCCTTGTCTTCCCAGTTAACCTGTGTGAAGGCAACACTAATGCACAACTTCCTGTTGTCCAACTGCCCCATCCTGGCCATTCCCTTGATGGTGCAGCAGGGGTCCCCCATCTTTTGACACAGGACAGGTAGGAAAAAAAACCATCTCAAAGGATCTACTTCAGGGGCAATCACTACCAGCTAAACCTTCTTGTTCTCCACCAAGGTGGTGACTGTATTGACCCCTGCTCTGAGGATGGGAGTTCTCTTAGTTGGGATGTCACTTTGTCCAGTAGCTTTCTTTTCAGCACGGCCAGCAGCCTTTGCTTCCTCTCCAGCTTTGTCTTGTGGGCAAGCTTAAGCAGCTGGGTATGTGTTTGCCTGTCCAGGACCTGGGTGAACTGGTTAATGGCAGGAGGTACTTTGAGCCGCTTGTAGAGAATGGCCCTTTGCGGCTGCAACCTGATGTAGTGGGACCATTTGTCAAAGTATGTGAGATCTCTTTTGGGCTGGATGTCCTTCCAGTGGTGATGTTCTTGGGCCTTTTCTCAGACAAAGGACTGACCACCTTTTGTGCCTCCCGTTTCTTCACAACTGGGGAGTTGGGTGCAGGACCACCATCTTCCCCTTGGCTTTCTTGTTTGGCTGGAGGAGAGAGCTACTTCAATATTTCTGTTGGGATGCCTCCTTACAACCCCAGATCCACCCCAACCCAGAGGGGTGGGGGGGAGAGAGAGACAGAGAGAGAGAAGAAGAAGAAGAAGAAGAAGAAGAAGAAGAAGAAGGAGGAGGAGGAGGAGGAGGAGGAGGAGGAGGAGGAGGAGGAGGAGGAGGAGGAGGAGGAGGAAGAGGAGAAGGAGGAGGAGGGGGAGGAGGAGGAGGAGGAGGTGGAAGGAGAGACCAAGAGGGAGAGGGAGAGACAGAGAAAGACAGAGACAGGGTGGGGCATCCAGAAATTACCATCATTTCCCCCATCTAAGCTTGCTCTGTAATAGATGATTCTTGTTTCAGTGAAGAATCACTTGATCTTCTCTAACTCCACATTCTCTCATGTTGCACTCCTAGTCCATCAGGAAGGTCCTCCAGCTTCTACCACTAAAATAGTGCAGAGTCCCACATCTCTTCCCACTCCAATGTGACCGCCCTCATCTCCCGCCAGATTATTGTACCCAGGAGCCTCCTGATCCTAAAACAGCAGCTAAACTGATGATGAAAAGTGTAAACCAAAAGTTTGTGTGGGAGCATAATTTATATTTAACTTGATTAAATAGGTGGGAATTAGACATCTGAGTCATATGATAATCACATATTTAATATTATAAGAAAATGAAAATTTGATTTTCAAGGTAGACATATGGCTTTTTATTTTTACAGCGCTATTTGAGAGTCCTAGAGTCCCAGTCTCTCCGTTCTCTTCCTCATGCTTGGGATTTTCAAGAATCATTTTGTTTGTTTGGATTTTCAGCCTGGTAAGGGTACAAATTATACAGTGAGATGACATTGTGGTTTTATGTTCTATATCTTATATTTAATGGTCTTGACCCTCTTCCCACATAGTTAGTTGCTGTTGTATATTTCCTTTATTCAAGTATGTAGATAAGACCTTTGACCATTTGTTACTGAGTTATACAAACAATTCTTAATCTCTAGACTTGAGGCCTTTGTAAGTTATATTAATTACAAATAGTGTCTCAATCTGTGTATTGAACATTTTTTTCTTGCTGTTCTATATGATATAGAAGTTGCTTTTTTTGAGGATGTTAAATCTGTTTTGTAGTGTGTGTGTGTGTGTGTGTGTGTGTGTGTGTGTGTGTGCGTGTGTGTGTGTTATGCTAAGAAATGTTCAACCCACATAAAGATTTTTCCTAGAAGTTTTACAGTTTGTGGTTTTACATTTAAATTACTGGAGCATGTGAGTTAGATAATTTGTAGGTATCTTTATTGTTATTGGTTATTAATAAAAATAACTTAGTTTCCTTTGCCTGGGTAATGGAGACATACGTTATAACATATTCATACACTGGACATAAAACATCCCTTATCATTAATGCAACGAGAAAAACTCTCTCAAGTGTTACGTGAAGTGAAGGAAGTCAGGATGTTAAGGCTTCGTGTTGTTAGACATTTATTTCTTGTTTTTGAAAAGGAAAAACTAAAAAGACAGACAAAATGTCAGTGATTCCAAAAACATGGGAAAGGGGTTGCTTTCAACGAGAGGGAGGAAAGTTATGGGTGGCGGTGGAACTGTTGCATGCTTTCATTGTGGTGGTGGCTGCACGGCAGTGTATTTGTCAAAACTTGTGAAATTAGACACTAGAGTAAAGGTCTTTATATGAAATAACTGAGTTGAATACCCATTGCAATGATGAATGGATACCCACACATCATCATCACTCATAGTGAACTCATATTTATGTGGTGGACTTTCTGTGAGTTTGGAAAAACTTACGACAGTATGTGAGCTCTTTGCGCACCACATACATTGCTTTGGTGGTGGTGGCTAAAACAGGGGAGGCTATGCAAAGTTGGAAGCAGACAGTTTGTATAAGAAATTTACTCACCTTCTCAGGTTTGCTATGAGTCCACAATAACTGTAAAAATAAAATCTTTAAAATAGCTAAAGTAAATCATAATTTGGTAAAATAATAAAAATAAAACAGACTAGCAGCCCCTTTTTCTTAGATTAAGGCCAATAGCTGAGTTGTGACTAAATTCTTCTCTACCTGACACTAGTTGGATACCTCAGGCTTCCTTCCTTCCTTCCTTCCTTCCTTCCTTCCTTCCTTCCTTCCTTCCTTCCTTCCTTCCTTCCCCCTCCTCCTTTTCCTCCTCCTTCTTTTCTTCTCTTCCTCTTCCTTCTCCTCCTTCTTTTCCTTTATTCACTCATTTATTTGTTCATTCACTTTACATCCTTATCGCAATCCCTCACTCTTATCCTCCCAGTCTCACCCTACCACCCTCCTTTCCCATTTTCCCTTCCCCTTTCCCTCCCCCATATCAGCACACCCTGGCACCTCAAGTCCCATCAGAACTAAATACATCTTTGCCTACTGAGGTCAGACAAAGCAGCCCAACTAGGGGCAATGCTTCCTCCTCATGGAATTTGAACCACCACTCCCTCTGACTGGATACTTATCTCCTAGACCTGTAGCTTCCAAGGTGTGTATTAGGTGTTCTGGGCACCAAATCCAATTTGTTCTGGTGCAGAGGGGCACTTTAGAAGTCAGGGAGAGTGCAAGGACAGTCTCTGTCACATCACAAACTGTTAGTGACTTTGATTATCATTAGGTTAAGGCAGTTAATAGTTTCAACATTAGATGGAGCAATACAACTTTTGATGACTGTACAGTTTTCAAAAAGAGAATATTCCATCTTGGAAACTAAGAAGCAACTACTGTATGAAATTCAATACACAAAAGGCAAAGGGGATACACAGAAATGCCCAGTCTGATTCTGGGGGTAGAGACATTGTGTCAAGACTAAGAAGATACCCATGACATTCTGAAGTAACTGTGGCCATTGAGAATAAAAATTAATTTTAATTTTTTTCTTTTATATTGAGGTAAGTCATGTTCTTTCAGAGATCATCCTAGGGTCACTGTCTTCTCAGTCTGTGATCAGTGGTAGAGCCAATGTCCCTTTGGAAATCACTCTTACATGGACTTCCTCAAATTCACGAACAGGGGAAAAACATGTTAACATGATGATGCAAGCTCTCAAGCTTCAGATTACAGAGGAAGTAGAACTACAAAACCATCTTCAAGAGCATCTTGAAAATGAAACAACTCAATGCCAGAAAGCCTGGTGCTTCAGGCACACAAGATCAGATAGATAGTACTTTGTCTTTAGCGACCAGGAGAGCCCATCAGGATGTACGTCAAATGCAGACTGATGAGTTCATCCACTAAAATTTGGAAAAATCATGTTTCTATTGATTTCAGCCACTTCAGAGGTTCAGTTTTTCATTAGGTCCTTAATAAATAGTAGTTGAATTTAATTATCCATTCACCATTCTACTAAATTGAAGCATAGATTAATCTGTTACACTTAGCATTTTTTAATCTAAAAGGTGATAATTCATACAAAAAACCCTAGAACGTGATTCTTCATGCATGTAAACAGAAGGAGAAATCACTTTGGAGCAGTAGAAAAAGGTTTTATTGGTAACCCCAAACTTAAACTGGCTTCTGGGTCCAATGATGCAGTACTTGAAATTGGTACATGTGCACATGTGTGTGTGTGTGTGTGTGTGTGTGTGTGTGTGTGTGTGTGAGTGTACATGTGTGTGAGTGTACATGTGTGTGTGTGAGTGTATATGTGTGTGAGTGTACATGTGTGTGTGTGTGTGTATATGCGTGTGTGTGAGTATGTGTGAGTGTGTGTGTATGTGTGAGTATGTGTGTATGTGAGTATGAGTGTATATATATATATATATATATATGTATGTGTGTGTGTGTGTGTGTGGTCTATAAACGTGAATGCTAGAGTGGGACTTCAGATACCTTTCTCAATCATTCTTTGCCTTAGTCTCTTGAGACAGGCTCTCACTGAATTTGTAAGCTCTCCCATTGTTTTGGATTGGCTGGTTGGGTGGGTGATCAGTGATCTCTCAGGATCTATCTGACTCACCTCCATGTAGTACACCTCTGTTGTTGTTTGGTTGGTTTGGTTTTCTGTTTGCTTGTTTGCTTTTCTTTACATGAGTGGTGGAGATCTGAATTGAAGTCCTCATTCTTGCAGGGAAAGCACGATTAAACTCTGCCTCCTCAGACTCAGGAAGGCTGATACTTAAGGTGAAAAGGAATTTATAATGTTGAGGTATGTACATTGTATTTCATTCTGTTGAAAGAATGGGCAGAGAATGTCAGCTACATATCTGTTTCTCTTCTGGAGACATTTTGGTTAGCTCCGGCTGACTGCTGTATTTTGATGTATTATATTTTTCTTGCACAAAGTAGTTGTAATACAAAGCTTACTTTTGATGGGTCTACTCTTAGGCCCATTTACTTGTTTTAAATCTCTGCTCTTCAAAATGGCTCATTTTGTTATATTTAAAATTCTCATACAATTATCTTTTGCCTAATATTTTATTTCTTCTGTCCTCATCTTAACTTCATATTCCTTGAAGACAGGAAGCCTCAGGTACGTCATTGAGGCCGCTGAATGGTGGTAGAGCTCTTGCCCCTGTCTCAAGCTCCATGGGTTTGTTGGCCTCGGGGAAGGACTTCTCGTGGTTTCTCCTGTTAGTTGCCCTCTTCTCCTGTGCATTGTCTCCAGAACGGAAGCTTCACTTGCTTCGCCATCATTTACTAATCCAGAGCTTTGCTAACTGGATTCCCAGCTGCTTTGGAAAGGCTCTGCCTCAATGCCAGAAGGTACAAGTGGCATTAATTCAGGAAATGTTTTGAGAACAGCTGATGGTGTTTACAGTTGGAACGATAGTTGAAGGCATCATTTTCTCTTCAGGAGCAGGTAAACAAAAGGGTCTTTTCAGCCTGAAGTGTGTTGTCTTGGGAAAAATGCATGTCTAGCCTGAAGGAGAACAACAGGCTTAACTTCCTCTCATCTTCTCCTTTCTACTTGACTCCAGCCTCCTGCAAAGCTACTTAGAAGAAAACCGTAGTCCAACAGCTTCAATTTAATATCTATTTTTAATAAAAACATTCTAAGTATATATTATATTGTATGAAAGAAAATTTAAAAAATAAAGACTATTTTCCCCAATTTACCTTTGATCAGGCTTCCTTTCCCAGAGACTTACAGGCTTCATGTGTATTCTTTTAGTTGACTGAAAAAAAAAATCTAAGTGTGTGTGTGTGTGTGTGTGTGTGTGTGTTTGTGTGTGTGTGTGTGTGTGTGTGTGTGTGTGTGTGCGCACGTGCACATGTGCCACTATACATGCATGGAACCCAGAGGAAAATCTAACAGATGATTGTTCTCTCCTTCCACCATGTGGGTTCTGAACAATGAACCCAGGTCCCTGTGCTTGGCCTCAAGTACTCTACTGAGTCATCTCAATGGCCCGCAGCTGAATTTTAAATTGCTATTTTACACGAATGTGAAATAGCATACATAGATCTTGATTTTTGTCAATTAACAATGTATCTTCGAGATCCTATTATTAAGCAGGAGGTTAGCTTTGGGAAGGCTTTAGTAGCAGAGCCTCTTCTAATAGGACATGAAGAACAATGGGTAGGCCTACTTAGAGCCCTGAAACTATATGAAGTTATTGTGCTGCCCAATTAGTGATCAATATTCAGACTGGAGTTGAGATGAATAATGAGGTAGGTAGGTCAGTTCAAAGCAGCTTCAGGAACTTCCCCTAGATAGACTTTTCAGGTACTTAAGCCCTCACCTCTCTCTCTCTCTCTCTCTCTCTCTTGATTTTTTAACGTATTTTTATTTATGTTTTAAATGTTATCCCTTTCCAGGTTTCCCCTATCATACTCCCTTCCCCTGCTTCTATAAGGGTGCTCCCTCACTCACCCACTCCTTCCCACATCCCCATCCTGACATTCTCCTACACTGGGGCATTGAGCCTTGACAGGACCAAGGGCTTCTCCTCCCAATGATGCCTGACAAGGACATCCTCTGCTACACATTCGGCTGGAGCTATGGGTTCTTCCATGAGTACTCTTTGGTTGGTGGTTTAGTCACTGGGAGTTCTGGTGGGTCTGGTTGGTTGATATTGTAGTTATGGGGTTGCAAACCCCTTCGCTAATTCAGTCCTTTCTGTAACTCCTCTGTTGGGGACTCCATTCTCAGTCCAACGGTTGGCAGTCTGTATTTGTCAGGTTCTGGCAGAGTCTCTCAGGAAACAGCTATATCTGACTCCTGTTAGCATGTACTTCTTGGCATCCACAATATTTACTGAGTTTGGTGTCTGTATATGGGATGGATCCCTCAGGTGGGACAGTCTCTGTAGGGCCTTTCCTTCAGTTTATGCTCCACATTTGTCTTCATATTTCCCCCTGTGAGTATTTTGTTCACCTTTCTAAGAAGAACTGAAGCATTTGCACTTTGGTCTTCCTTCTACTTGAGATTCATGTCGTCTGTGAATTGAATCTTGGGTATTCCAAGCTTTTGTGACAATATCCACTTATCAGTGGGTGAATACTATGTGTGTTATTTTGTGATTGGGTTACCTCATTCAGGATGATATTTTCTAGTTCCATCTATTTGCCTAAGAACTTTATGAAGTCATTTTTAATAGCTGAGTAATATTCCATTGTGTAAATGCAACACATTTTCTGTATCCATTCCTCTGTTAAAGGACATTGGGTTCTTTCCAGCTTCTGACTATTATAAATAAGGCTGCTATGAACATAGTGGAGTGTGTGTTCTTGTTATATGTTGGAGCATCGTTTGGGTATCATGCCCAGGAGTGGTATAGCTGAGTCCTCAGGTAGTACTATATCCAATTTTCAGAGGAACTGCCAGAGTGATTTCCAGAGTGGTTGTAACAGCACGCAATCCCACCAACAATGGAGGAGTGTTCCTCTTTCTCCACATCCTTGACGGCATCTGTTGTCACCTGAGTTTTTGGTCTCAGCCATTCTGACTGGTGTGAGGTGGAGTCTCAGAGTTGTTTTGGTTTGCATTTCCCTGATGACTAAGACTATTGAACATTTCTTTAGGTGCTTCTCAGCCACTCAGTATTCCTCAGTTGAGAATTCTTTGTTTAGCCCTGTACCACATTTTTAATAGGGTTATTTGATTCTCTGGAATCAAACTTCTTGAGTTCTTTGCATATATTGGATATTAGACCTCTATTGGATGTAGGATTGGTAAAGATCTTTTCCCAATCTATTGGTTGCCATTTTGTCCTATTGTCGGTGTCCTCTGCCTTACAGAAGCTTTGCAATTTTATGAGGTCCCATTTGTAAATTCTTAATCTTAGAAAATAAACCATTGGTGTTCTGTTCAGGAAAATTTCCTCTGTGCCCATGTGTTTGAGACTCTTCCCCACTTTCTCTTCTATTAGTTTCAGTGTATCTGGTTTTATGTGGAGGTTCTTGATCCACTTAGACTTGAGATTTGTACAATGCAATAAGAATGGATTGATTTTCATTCTTCTACATGCTGACCCCCAGTCGAATGAGCACCATTTGTTGAGGATGCTGTCTTTTTTTCCATTGGATGGTTTTAGCTCTTTTGTCAAAGATCAAGTTACCATAGGTGTGTGGATTCATTTCTGGGCCTTCAATTCTATTCCATTGATCTACCTGCTTATCTCTGTACCAATACCATACAAGTTTTTAGCCCTATTGTTCTGTAATACAGCTAGAGGTTAGGGATGGTGTTTCCCCCAGAAGTTTTTTATCGTTGAGGACAGTTTTGGCTATTCCGGATTTTTTGTTAATCCAAATGAATTTGCAAATTGCTCTTTATAAATCTGTGAAGAATTGAGTTGGAATTTTGATGGGGATTACATTGAATCTGTAGATTGCTTTGGGCAAGATGACCATTTTTACAATATTAATCCTGCCAATCCATGAACATGGGAGATCTTTCTATCTTCTGAAATCTTCAATTTCTTTCTTAGAGAATTGAAGTTCCTGTCATATAAACCTTTCACTTGCCTGGTTAGAGTCACTCTGAGGTATTTTATATTATTTGTGACTATTGTGAAAGGTGTCCTTTCCCTAATTTCTTTCTCAGACTGTTTATCCTTTGAGTAGAGGAAGGCTACTGATTTGTTTGAGTTAATTTTATATTCAGCCACTTTGCTAAAGTTGTTTATCAGGTTTAGGAATTCTCTGGTGAAATTTTTGGGGTTCCTTAACCCCCAAAATATACTATCATATCATCTGCAAATACTAATATTTTGACTTCTTCTTTTCCAATTTGTATCCCTTTGACCTCTTTTTGTTGTCTAATTGCTCTGGTTAGGACTTGAAGTACTATATTTAATAAGTAGGGAGAGAGTGGGCAGCCTTGTGTAGTCCCTGATTACTTTAGTGAGTTTTCAAGTTTCTCTCCATTTAGTTTGATGATGGCTACTCATTTGCTGTGTATTGCTTTTACTATGTTTTGGTAGGGGACTTGAATTCCTGATCTTTCCAAGATTTTTATCATGAAGGGGTGTTGAATTTTGTCAAATGTTTTCTCAGCATCTAATGAGATGATCATGTGTTTTTTTATTTGAGTTTGCTTATATAGTGGATTATGTTGATGGATTTCTGAATGCTAAACCATCCCTGAATCCCTGGGATGAAGCCTACTTGATCATGATGGATGATGATTTTGATGTGTTCTTGGATTTGGTTTGTGAGAATCTTATTGAGTATTTTTGCATCGATATTCATAAGGGAAATTGGTCTGAAGTTCTCTGTCTTTGTGTGGTTTGGGTATAAGCATAATTGTGGCTTCATAGAAGGAATTGGGTAGTTGTGCCTCCTGTTTCTATTTTGTAGAATAGTTTGGATAGTATTGGTATTAGGTCTTCTATGAATGTCTGATAGAATTCTACACTAAACCCATCTGGTCCTGGGTTTTTTTTTTTTTTATTGGGAAATGTCTTAGTTAGGGTTTTATTGCTGTAAACAGACACCACAAGCAATGCAAATTTTATAAAGGGCAACATTTAATTGGGACTGGCTTACAGGTTCAGAGGTTCAGTCCATTATCATCAAGGCGAGAGCATGGCAGCATCCAGACAGGCATGGTGCAGGAGGAGCTGAGAGTTCTATATCTTCATCCAAAGAAAGCCAGGGACAGACTGCGCATCCTCAGGCAGCTAGGAGGAGGGTCTCCAAGCCCACTCCCACAGTGACACACTTCCTCCAACAAGGCCACACCTTTGAATAGTGCCACTCCCTGGGCCAACTCATATGCAAACGATCAAAGGAGATTTTTAATGACTGCTTCTATTTCTTTAGGATTTATGGGACTGTTTAAATTGTTTATCTGCTCCTAATTTAACTTTGGTACCCGGTATCTGTTTATAAAATTGTCCATTTCATCCAAATTTTCCAGTTTTGTTGAATATAGGCTTTTGTAGTAGGATCTGATGTTTTTTGAATTTCCTCAGTTTCTTTTGTTATTTCTCCCTTTTCACTTCTGATTTTGCTAATTTGGATACTTTCTCTGTGCCCTCTGATTCGTCTGGCTAAGGGTTTATCTATCTGTTGATTTTCTCAAAGAACCAGCTCCTAGTTCTGTTGATTCTTTATATAGTCCTTTTTGTTTCTACTTGGTTGATTTCAGCCTGAGTTTGATTATTTCCTGCTATTTACTCCTCTTGGACGTATTTACTTCTTTTTGTTCTAGAGCTTTTAGGTGTGCTGTCAAACTGCTGATATATGCTCTCTCCTGTTTCTTTCTGCAGGCACTCAGTGCTATGAGTTTTCCTCTTAGCACAGCTTTCATTGTGTCCCATAATTTTGAGTATGTTGTGCCTTCATTTTCATTAAATTCTAAAAACTCTTTAATTTCTTTATTTCTTCCTTGACCAGGTTATCATTGAGCAGAGCATTGTTCAGCTTCCATGCATATGTGGGCTTTCTGTCATTTTTGTTGTTATTGAAGACCAGCCTTAGTCTGATGTGATCTGATAGGATGCATGGGATTATTTCAATCTTCTTGTATCTGTTGAGGTCTGTTTTGTGACTAATTATATGGTCAATTTTGGAGAAGGTACCATGAGTTGCTGAGATGAAGGTATATTCTTTTGTTTTAGGATGAAATGTTCTACAGATATCTGTTAAATCCATTTGGTTCAGAACCTCTGTTAGTTTCACTGTGTCTCTTTTTCGTTTCTGTTTCCATGATCTGTCCATTGATGATAGGGGGGTGTTGAAATTTTCCACTATTATTGTGTGAAATGCAATGTGTCCTTTGAACTTTAGTAAGGTTTCTTTTATGAATGTGGGTGCCCTTGCATTTGAAGCATAGATATTCAGAATTGAGAGTTCATCTTGGTATTTTTTTCCTCTGACAAGTATGAAGTGTCCTTCCTTTTCTTTTTTGATAACTTCTGTTTGAAAGTCGATTCTCTTTGATAGTAGGATGGCTACTCCAGCTTGTTTCTTGCAACCGTTGGCTTGGAAAATTTTTTTCCAGCCTTTAACTCTGAGGAAGTGACTGTCTTTGTCATTGAGGTGTGTTTCTTATATGCAGCAAAGTGCTGGGTCCTCTTTACATATCCAGTTTGTTAGTCTATGTCTTTTTTATTGGGGAATGAGTCTTTTGATATTGAGAAATATTAGGGACCAATGATTGTTTTTTCCTCTTTTGTTGTTGTTGTTGTTGTTGTTGTTGTTGTTGTGTTTTTCTGTAATTCTTTAAAGGATTTTTGTCCTTCCTCTTTAAGGACTTCTACCTGTTTACCTGTGTTGTCTTGTATTTCTTTAAGGGATTTATTTATTCCTTCTTAAAGTCTTCTAACATCATTCTGAGATGTGATTTTAAATCAGAATCTTGCTTTTTCGGTGTGTCGGTGTAGCTAGTACTTGCTGTGGTGAGAGAGCTGGGTTCTGATGATGTCAGGGGCCCTTGGTTTATGTTGCTTAGGTTCTTGAGCTTGCCTTTTTCTATCTGGTTGTCTCTGGTGTCAGCTGGTCTTGCTGTCTCTGACAGTGGCTTGAACCTCCTGTAAGTCTGTGTGTCAGCATTCCTGGGAGACCAGCTCTCTTCTGGTGGGTCTTGGGTACAGAGAACTGTGGCACATGTTCAGCTCTTGGTGCAGACAGAAACTGGAAGAATCCTGCCCCAGACTGCTTCTAGGTTCCTGTGTCCTGAGGGCTCTAGGCTTGTCCTTCTGAGCAGAAATGGTGGTCTTACCTATGCTCTCAGGTGTGTCAGCACTCCAGGCATTCCAGCTCTCTGTCAGCTGCATCCGGACACAGAGAGCTGTGACACAGTGTCAGCTCCAGGGCACAGACAGAAACTGCAGGCTCTTTTCTCTTTTTTCAAGGAGAATTTTTGTTTATTTATTTTTATATTTGGTTGTGAGCCTAGCCTTTAACGGCTGAGCCATCTCTCCAGCCCTGTTTATTTATTTTTATTTAGTAATTTCTACAGTATTTTTGATTATATTCTTTCCTTTCCCCAACTCCTCCAAGAACCTTCCACCTCTCTACCCAGCCAACTTCATGTTCTTTCCTCTTGCTTCTTTTATATCTCTATGTATCATACTAAATTCTGTGTAAAATGGGCTTCTAATAAGATTGCATTCTTTTCCAGGTTATTGAAATTCTAGGGGCAAACACGAGGAGTAGCAGCACAGAGAGAACTATCTACCAGCCTCATGTGATAGACTTTAACCTTGTTGCTTAGCCTCCTCTTCTTTTTTTTTCCTGAAAAGTGCATTTTTGCTTCTTTCCTCGAACTAAATTCCTGACTGACCTATGACTCAGTCTCATGTGATTTCTTTTCTTTGGGGGATAGAGGAATCCAAGAACTCAGACTGAAACTAGAGACAGAGACCAGAAGGAGCAGGCTTCCTCTTCAACAATATCACCATAAACAATGGTTCTTTTGGAGTGCTGGTATAGTTTTTTGTTTGCAGATAAATTCTCATTTATAGAATCAGCCCCCACTACTCAATCAATATTTATATTGTTTAACTACTGTAATCAGTTCATGTGCTTGCATCCATGTCATTTTGCCTATCTATCACCAGTAACGATGAATTTTAGCATTGTTTTTTCTGAGCCAGTGATCATGGGTATTTTTAACTTTAATTTAGACTCAGCATGCCTCTGTATTAGTGTCACCCCACTTTCGTGTCTCTTGGTGGATTGTTTTTCCTGATTTCCTTTAAACTTGTTACCAATAGCAATATGAAAAAAACAGACTTTCATTGTAGGTTAACTTATATTTCTGTTACTGTGAAGAGGCAGAACATTGTTTCATATGATTGTTTCATAACCTTCTATTCATTTCCCTTCTCTGCCATTTCCTGTGGTTTTCACTTCTTCATCAACCTGATTCATCAGGTCTTTTTATATATTAAGGAAACTGTAACCACTGACTTTTAGATTAAAGAAATCATTGCCATTTTGTTCATAGATCATTTGGACTTTGGCTTTGTAAACAATGTGATTTTTATTTAGTATAGGTTAAAAACAATACACACACACATACACACACACACACACACACACACACACACAGAGAGAGAGAGAGAGAGAGAGAGAGAGAGAGAGAGAGAGAGAGATTCAGCCAGAGGTTTCTTAATTAATCCTTCACTCAATTGGTAGTTGATTATCTCCTGATCATATATAAAAATTTTGAGATATCAGTTCTCAGCAATATCTGGATTTATTTTCTGGTTCCTCTGTTTCATGGGGGATGGATGGCACCATGAAATATGCCTTAATATCTGGTTGGAATAGCTTCCCATGATTCATATTCTGGATATTTATTTTCTTATTTTTATTTGAATTTGAGAATAAGCTTTAAATAATTTATGATTCATTCTTCAGCAACTCTTTTGGCTATCTATTTTTCATGAGTTAAAATGTGTTGCAAATCTTTATCTCCAAGTAGGAAATACATCTTCGTATCCTCCTGTAGCATTTTAATATAATATAACCTGAATATGACATTTTCTAGCCACCATAGGTTTCCTTTATACTCTTCATATATCACTATTTTAGTTTGTGTTATATGGGTAGAAGTAGACGGTTGGCTTTTGTGTTTTATAGCCACGAAGCTTGCTGAATTCTGCTTCTGGATTTACTTTCCAGTATGTTATTTTGGGATTTTCAAATAGACAGAGAATGCTCTATTGGATCCATAGTAATCTCAGCATTTTCCCTCAAATTTAAAATCATCCCTCTTTCGTCTTTTAACCATCAAGGAAATGGTTGGGGTTGACAGAATGGTGACAGAGAACAGTGGGACCTGCAGACATGTTTGCCTTGTTACAATTTTCATGATCTCACCATTAAACAGGAAGCATATCCATTTGTCTGAGAGAGCTAATACTAGTAAGGATGTGGTTTTCTTATTTAATTAGGAGGATGTTTTCTTGTTAGTAAAGATGATCAGTGGATTTGATTAAATGCCTTTCACTGTCAGAGAAGTCATGTTATTCTTTTGCCAATTAATGTGTTCTCATGTAGCAATTGAACATTGTGACAATTCTCTCAACATTGAAGCAACCCTGAACTCCTAGAGTAAGTGCAACTAAGCCTCCTGACAGTGCTCTCTTGGTGCATTCCTGGAGGATTTTTGGTAATAATTTATTTATTTAAATGTGGGCATCAAGTTTTGACATAGCTGTTATTTGTAAATGGAATTTAGACTTCCTTTATGAGAGGTTTGAAAGAGTTTCAATACATGTCAAATTCCTTAGCTTTTAATAGCTTTATAGAACTCCGCGTTAAGATGGGCAAAGTCAAAAGCAGAGTGTGCTTCCTGATTTAAGTGAGTCAGTGCCAGAAGTGGCCTAAGGAGGCAGAACTCCAAATGGGATTTTGGATCTTGGCCATCTATAACCTGGCTGGCAATGGGAACTCCTTTGCTCCATATGGGGACAGGGATGAGAGTCCTCAGTGTGCTGCATAGTAACAGGGAAATGATTAAGTTTTTGCAGTTGGTGACCTGGGGTATGGTTCTTGTAGAACAGAACACTCTGGCAGGTGTAACATGTCAAACCTTTGAGAGGCACAGGGGAAGTAGTAATTATAATGACTATGGAACCGGATGTCACTTGCTACATAAAAATGATGCATGGAGAAATTCAATAAAAGGTCAAGAGAGATGAGTCATCAGTTTATGGAAAGATGTGAAAGTCAGGGGCCCTTCCTTGCCATTGTGTAGAAGAACAATAGAAATATGAGGAACAGGCCCAAGTCCTTCCTTAAAGTATAGTATAGACCCAGAGATGTGAGTGAGTTATCAGCTACCTGACAGCATAGGGCAACACCAGGTTCATCTACCATTCTGGAGATGCTATGCTAGTGGGAATAATATAACAAGAGCAAGGGGGATATGTGTTTCTGAGCTGGGGGAAATTCAACAAAGATTCCAGAGACTCCCATATCTGTGAAATTTGGGGAACCCTGTGATTTGTGTACCTGCAGGATATTCTTAAGCCTAGAGTCCTCACCTTTGTTCCCTTGGAAAGGAGCCCAATCCCTGGCAGGACTTGGTGATCGTCTGCAAGCTTGTCCAACAGTTCTCAGAGCTCTCAACCTCACATACTGGATGACAGGGAAGGATGCCAGTTTCAAGTGGATTCTGATTTAATGGACTCCAGCAGATCCAGGATGCAGATTAAAAACCCAGCTGCTTGGCCCATATGTTCCAACCTTTAAGCATTAGAGAAACATCTAAGGGCAGATTATGCCAGGAGAACCCTACCATCTCTACTAAGAACATTAGCATCTACATGTAGAAGTCTGAACAAGGCCTGCCTTCTTCACCAGAGTCTTCATTTTTCAATAGTCTATATTAACACAGAGATGTGTATACTATACTCCTCCCTGCATAGTAGGAAATAAGCCCTGGACAATAGTATTTATCCTAAACATGGGACCACATGCGCTCATCATGGCGTGGGGTCATTATACTCTCAAATGACCAGGCTGGGCAGCTCCAGCACCTAGCTTCTGTCAGACAGAAGTGCAATTAGACTTATGTCCAATTGTAAATAGGGGCAAAAGGAACTGAGCACATGGCTGATGGCCTGGCAACAAAGCTTCTCCTTCAGCTTCCACCTATGGTGACAGTGCATTCGTGTGGGCAGACCATACATGACTAGCCAACAAAAAGAAAAGGGTGGATCTGATAGCCCTACAGGATGAAATCAAAGTGTCCCACATTTGGGTAGTGATCCTGGTCACTTGCTTTTGGTAGAAAGAGACATACCCATGAACATTCTCCCCCCGCCCCCCACACACACAGTGACACTGACACTGAAAACACACACTATTCATCAGCAAAGGGAATAGTTCTATTAAGTTGGTCAGGGGTCTGAGATGACAAGGGCTTAAGTATAAGAAGGGTTAACTGGTATCATGGTTTGTCAGAATAAGCATGCTATGCTGTTTTCTGTCTTGCACAGAAACCACCTTCTATAGCACAATCATAAAACAAGTGTCATTGCCGACCAGCTCATACCTCAAAGAGAAGCAGAGGTCATGTATCCAGAGCCAAATATGAGTGACCTTGGGCCTGGAACACAGATTCAGCTTGTTCTTAATGACAAGCTTCAAAGTGGAAGCCGCTATTGCGAGTTTACAGTTACAGAATCAAATAATCCCATTAATCAGGGCACTTGCCAAATATATAAGTGGAAAGATCAGGTAGCTGAGTTCACAGAAAAGTACAAAAATCTCTGCTATATGTTTTGCCTGTTCATTTATAGCTTTTTGGATTTGGGGGATGGTAGTGGTCTCATACATTAATATATTCCAACAGTTTTACCTGACAACTGAAAGGATGCTACAAGAGACACAGACATGATAATGAATGACTGTTAAAGGAACTAAAAAAATCCACAATAATTTGGCTCTGGATCTGGAACATTCCACTTGTCCACTATTCTGATGTTCTAATTTAGTTAGCCCTGAATAGGCATGACTGTTCTTTGTTCCTTTGTTATTGTTGTTTTGAAACCGCAGTTCCCATAACCAAGTGGACAGAATGGCTTGGGTCAATTTGGCCCTTCTTGAGATTGGCTGTTCCACTGCTGACACGATGGGCACATGAGTGGAAGCACCAAAGGAGAAGAAAATAGATGGACTCAGAGCATGGAATCCCTCAGGCCAGTTCATTAGCTGTAAAAGATCCGAAGTGGAGAGTCAGCAATCAGGGGGCCCAGTGATGCTGCCAAGTAGAGCGTCATTCAGGTAGCCTCATTTAGACTTCTGGAGGAGACGCTGGGGAACCCTGCCTCCATGGAGCAACTCCTTACAAGACAAAACACACAACCTCAGTTGCTATGTCCATCACAGATGCAGTTCACATGTTAAAAACTGTGTGGGGGGTTGGGGATTTAGCTCAGTGGTAGAGCGCTTGCCTAGGAAGCGCAAGGCCCTGGGTTCGGTCCCCAGCTCTGAAAAAAAGAACCAAAAAAAAAAAAAAAAACTGTGTGGCAGCTACAGGGCTGTTCTCACATGTTACCACTCTGGATGGCCCATGTTAGGAATCAGTTTGTGCTTTCTGTTCCTATAGCTCTAACTTCTGTATGTTTTGAGATTCGGGCTTTCAGCATTGTAATGCTTCTACCAAGAGACAGTAAGAATCCCTTTATCTTTTCGTCTGATCACTTCTGATATTTTTACATCAAACAACAGGCAAGGAAAGGAGTAGTTATTAATTGGCTGAGGTGAGCTTGATCATCCCAGGAGATAAAGCTGCTGTCATGCCAGATAGAGATTTGTTTGGTACCCAAGGGACTCAAGAGATGTCTTTATGTCTTCTCTGCCTGATTGTCACTGGAAATGGAAAAGAACAGTGATTCTGGCCTCATAAGAGCATGATGCAAAGGGGCCATAGTAGTCTTTGGGATGGTAGTTTGTAGGAAGTCTCTCAGGAAAATGGCCATGTGCCTATTGGTTGGTTTGCAGCTAGAAAGGATTTGAAAGAAAATACAGGACAATGATGAAAAAGAGCTGTGGCCCTGAGAGCAGAGTTAAACTAAGTGTGGCATTTTTTCTCAAGAAAATGAATTAATCAGAATTCTGGTGGAGTCATTCCCAGATAAAGTTAGCTTAAGTTTTAAATATTTTATTTAATTTTTAAGATTTTTATACATTATACCTGATCATATTCCTTCCCATTCCCCAACACCTTCCAAATCCTTCCCTACCTCTCTACCCACTCAATTTCTCTCCTAAAAAAAAAACCAAAAACAAAGCCCACCAAGAACACACACACACACACACACACACACACACACACACACACACACACACACACAAGTAAAATGATAAAATCTCTGGGGAGTCATTTGTTCATGAGCATGGGACCTGCCCCAGAATATGGTTGCTAGACCAGTGCCACTCCGTTGAAGACAACATTTTTTCCTTTTCCCAGCAGCTATCAATTACAAATAGCTTCTTGAATGGGATGAGACTTTGTGCCCCCTTCTGCACCCCATGCCGGGCTTTTGTCTGGCTTGAGTTTGTGCAGGACTTCAGTTTGTCAAGTCTTATTTATTATATATGTGCCCGTGCCTTACTGTGTCTGGAAAACACTGTTTCCCTGAGGTAACTCACTGTCTCTGGCTCTTCTATCTTTCTGCTTCTTCTTCCACACAGATGTTAAGGCAAGCCAATTCAAAAGCCAAAGAGTGAGCTTGGGGGTAATGTAATGTGGCTTCCAAGCTCCCTTTGGAGTCAAGGCACCTACCTGTATATGCCAGGGGTACTGGCTGCTCCACCTCCCAGTGTGGATACTTTTAAAAGGCTCCTCTACTAAAGAATGTCCCCTGGAAAGTCACATTTGCTCCCAAAGGGACTGCCACCTTCAAGGTCCAGAGAAGTAGTCATGGTCTTCTTGTCTCAGTTGAGGATGTTTCCAAACCCCCACCCAAGCTCCAGGGCTGCCCTAGGTCAGATGTGAGAGAGGCCCACCCTTTAGCTTTTCCCATTGCTGTTTCCTTCACTCTGCTGTAGCTCTAAAGGCACATACACAAGTCCTTTGGCACTCTGTCCCATCAGAGATAGAGATTATGTCTTCTACTTGGGTGGCATGTGCTTAGGACTCATTCTAGTGAGTAGATTACAGCAACTGCTAGGAGATGTCACTTTTTAAATTGGTTTGTAGAAAGACTGCGGCATTAATCTTCATACCCCCCTCTCCCTCCCTCTCTCTGACATTCATTCTAAGGAAACGCAGACACTTGTCAAGTGGGTGTTATTAAAAGGCCTGTGTGGTGAAGGGTTGAGTGTGGCTGACACCCATGTAGTAATCCTGAATGTGGATCCTCCTGTGTCTGACAGCTTCGCTGCATCCTTATGAGGTAGAACCACATGGCTAAGCTGCACATACATATCTCAGAATCTATGTGAAATAATGAATGCTTATTGATTTAAGATAAGGACTTTTAAGGCAGCATTTTACTTAACAGTAGATAGTTAATGCATTCTTTTATCAATATTATCTTCAACAAACTCTTCGGAGAACCTTCCAGAGGCAAGTCACCTCAGTCTGTTTTCCTAGAAAAATCATCCTAAGAGAGACTGCAAGAGCACTCATCTTTCTGAGAAATGCTGGCTAATTTATTGTCAAGTGTGGAGAGAAGAATTTATGGATGTCACCGGGCAGGGATGAGAAAGAATATCATCTAATTTAGGTATAACTTGGCCTCCTTTTGCAAGCAAGTGGGAGAGATTGACGGTCTGGATCAGGTTAAGTGTTCTAGAAGAACAACGATAGACACAAGGAAGAAAGTAGAAATGAGGAAACAAACTTGAAGCCCTTTGTGATGTCCGGAAAACATCCAAAGATCATGAAGTACATCTTAATTCTTAGTGGCTGCCAGGATATGTGCTGGGAGATAATATTTTTTACTTATAGCAAGGAATCTGCATCTATAAAATCTTCACAATATGGTTGCCTATATTGTGTGTGTGTGTGTGTGTGTGTGTGTGTGTGTGTGGTGGGGGGTCTGTGTCTCTCTCCTTGTGTGTGTGGTGTGTGATGTGTTTGTGTGTGTGTGTGTGTGGGGGGGGTTTCTGTGTGTATAGGGATATATCCCTAACTAGGATTTCAATTGCTGTGATGAAATGTCATGACCAAAGAAACTTGAAAAAGAAAGCATGTTTTTTAAACTACATTTCCATATCACTGTTCATAATCAAAACAAGTCAGGATAGGAACTCATACAGGGCAGGAACATGAAGGCAGGAGCTGATGCAGAGGCCATGGAGGAGTGCTTCTTACTGGCTTTCATCCTATGGTCTGTTTTCTTATAGAACTTAGGACCACCAACCCAAAGATCTTACCATCCACAATGAGCTAAGCCTTCCTCCGTTAATCACTAATTAAGAATCCCCTACAGGGTTTCCAGCCACACATAGGCATTTTTTAATTGAGGTTCCTTCCTTTCAGATGACTTAGCTTTTGTCAAGCTGACATAAAACTACCCATCACAATGGACCCTTTGTCAACTTGACACACAAACGCATCACCATTAAGCCACAACTATTCTTTTCTCATTTATCCTCAAGATCTTACATTAAAAAACATTAACTTTAAAAGTCCCACAGTCTTTTCGAATTTGAACACATTGAAAGTTCAGACCAAACTCTTTAAAAAAAAGAGCAGAAAAATCTTTCAATGTAAACTCCTATAAAAATCAAAATTAAGTTAAATACTTATTTTTATTTTAAGAAGGAAGGACTGGGACACAGTCACAATCTAGTCAAAGCAAAACAGAACTCCTCTAACAGTGTAAATAACACAGTGTTCAGTATCTGGGGTCTGTTCACAATCTTGGGTCCTCCAAAAGCCTTGGGTCACTTCAGCTTCTCGCTCTGCAGCACTCACACAGTTGAAGTTTGAGCAGGCTCGACGCCACTGCTGCTGAGGTTCTTGGTGGTTGTCCCATGGAACTGGCATCTCCAAATTGTTGAGATCTTCTGCTGCAACTGGGCTGCACTTTCATCAATAGCCTCTCACAGTCTCACTTCATAGTGACTAGCCTCAACTTCTCTGCACGATTCCTCCTCTCACCGTGTCACACCACAATTGCTTTCCATAACCCCTTCATGCCCTGAAAACCAGTTCCACCTGGGTGACTGTTAGACTATCAGGTTTGACTGTCAGCCTGAGGTGTATCCCTGGTCACCTCTGAAACACAGCTTCTGTGTGTTGACTTGCAGGAAACATTCCTCAGAAAATTTCACATCAATGATGCTGGTCTCTTCATGATGATCACCAATTTCTCAGCTATGTCTCATCATCATCAAGTATCCCAATAAAGCAAATGTTTTACTTCAGTGGTCTTGTCTCTTGTTAATTATGGCTAATTCTTCAGCCCCAGCTAACAGAACCAGAGCATCTTAACTCAAAATAACCAACAGCCCCAGTAATCTTTGAACTTTCCTCTGAAACTTTAGAAGCCAGGCCTCCATCATTTCCACCACTTCCAATATTCTTATTTTTCAAGCTCCTACAGAAAAGCTCATTGAGCTCTCAACACTCGATGACTTTTCTATTTAAAAAATATTTATTGATTGATTGGTTATTTGGAAAACTCACATCATGCACCCCGATAGCACTCACCTCCCAGTATTCTCATGTCTGCCTCTAATCCTCTGTGACCTCCCTCCTCAACAAAAATGAAAAAGCGAGTCCATCCATGTGGTCATTTATGGAGCATGCTCAAACTGCTAGTGGCTAGCCCCTACTCTCAAGGAGAATGAGGTTTTCTCCATCTTCATCCATGCTGGAAGCCATCAATAAGACAATGCCTTGTCTGGCGAGGGTCCAGGCCAGCTCTCCCATGAGAAAACACCATGACCAAAGCAACTTGGGGGGGTGTGGTTATTTGACTTAACATTTATAACACTATGCACCATCAAAGGAAGTCAGGACAGAAACTCAAGCAGCACAGGAACCTGGAGACAGGAACTAGTTCTGAGGTCATGGGGGGGGGGTGATGCTTATTGGTTTGCTCCTTATGGCTCGCTCAGCCTGCTTTCTTATAGAACCCAGGACCACCAGCACAGAGATGACAGTACCCACAATAGGCTGGACCCTTCCCCATCAATCACTAATTAGGAAAATGCTCTATGGGTTTGCCTGCTGCCCAATCACATGGAGACATTTACTTTTCTTCTTTTTTAAAAATCATTCTTAGTTTAATTAACTAATTCATTCATTAATTAATGTAATGTACGAGTGCTCCTCTGTATGTACACCTGCATACCAGAAGAAGGCGCCAGATTGCTGATCGCTTTATAGATGGTTATGAGCTACCAATGTGGGTGCTGGGAATTGAACTCAGGACCTCTGGAAGAGCAGCCAATGCTCTTAACTGCTGAGCTATCTCTCCAGACATGGAAGCATTTTCTTAATTGAGGTTCCTTCCTCGCAGATGACTTTATTAGCTTGTGTCAAGTTGACATAAAACTATCCTGTACAATATATATATTTGTAAATATCGATGTAACACTAATAATTAAAGAATAATAGGCTATAAAATATTAAGTGCCACTAACAAGAGAGCCAGCCAGCCATTACCATAACAGTGAAAGTAGGACTCAGGTTCTGCAGACATTGGATTAGCAACTGCCGTCTCCTGGGAGAACAGCTAAGGAAAACAATATTCTGCCTCCATGCCCTTCATATTGCTCTGAAAATGGCCTCATTAGAGAGACATCTAATGCCTTCAGGGCTTCACTGTTCCTCTATGAATAAGAAAAGAGATGTTTTATGCTTGAGCTTGACAAACTCCTCCTCTCATGGGTCACAGTGGATTATTTTCTGAAAGGCAGCTCCCCACTTGCCTAGGACATAAAAGCCTTTCTGTTTCATTGCCTTGCTGGCTCTAGTTAATAGGCCCAATTAGCCACAGAGGTTATTGAATATCTATGCATTTAAGAAAGTATTAGATGTCATGTGGGATGACAATGAAGTCTGTGGTAAGGATAAGATGGACCAACACCATGCGGGCAGTAGCTTAGAAATAAGTATCTTACCCAGTTAAGGATGGATGATACCCTGAAATAAAGCTATTCAACACTGCCAGGCTCCAGAAGAGGCTCAAAGTTTAGATAGTGTCTTTCAAAGCTAGTATTTTACCTATAAAATCATCATCAGGAGTTCATGACTTTTGAAGCTGACAAGAGAACACAGAGACATGCTGAACTTATATTTCAGCATGGGCGTGCCGCCCATGTTATGGCAGCTTCCCCAGTGAGAGCCTGAGGCAGGGTCTATGAACCCAGCTTTAATCAGAGTAAGGTGTCCAAGCAGTGGTGGTGGAGCAAGGGACAAGGACATGTTTCCATCCACATGCTGATACTTCTGCAAGTTCTCATGACTGCAGCCACAGGGCTCCATTTTCACAGACATATCACAATTCACCTAACCACTGCTCTATAGCCTCTGTACTGCCGTTGAGGCAGACTCTTGTCATGAGACCTAGAGGACCCATCAACTCTGGCCCCTCCCTTCTCAGCACCCCAGAGGGCTGAGATGATAGGTGTCTACCGTCATGCTTGCTCTCTCCGTCACTTCTCTACTCTTGACAATAATATTGGAAACTTCCATATGTATTCATTCTCACCAATTTCCCATGGATAAATTATGCCATTAAAACTACTAAATTTATTGGGGTTCAGAGCTAAACAAAGAATTCACAGCTGAGGAATGCCGAATGGCTGAGAAACACCTAAAGAAATGTTCAACATCTTTAGTCATAAGGGAAATGCAAATCAAAACAACCCTGAGATTTCACCTCACACCAGTGAGAATGGCTAAGATCAAAAACTCAGGTGACAGCAGATGCTGGCGAGGATGTGGAGAAAGAGGAACACTCCTCCATTGTTGGTGGGATTGCAGACTGGTACAACCATTCTGGAAATCAGTCTGGAGGTTCCTCAGAAAATTGGACATTGAACTGCCTGAGGATCCAGCTATACCTCTCTTGGGCATATACCCAAAAGATGCCCCAACATATAAAAAAGACACGTGCTCCACTATGTTCATCGCAGCCTTATTTATAATAGCCAGAAGCTGGAAAGAACCCAGATGCCCTTCAACAGAGGAATGGATGCAGAAAATGTGGTACATCTACACAATGGAATATTACTCAGCTATCAAAAACAACGAGTTTATGAAATTTGTAGGCAAATGGTTGGAACTGGAAAATATCATCCTGAGTGAGCTAACCCAATCACAGAAAGACATACATGGTATGCACTCATTGATAAGTGGCTATTAGCCCAAATGCTTGAATTACCCTAGATGCCTAGAACAAATGAAACTCAAGACGGATGATCAAAATGTGAATGCTTCACTCCTTCTTTAAATGAGGAAAAAGAATACTCTTGGCAGGGAAGGGAGAGGCAAAGATTAAAACAGAGACTGAAGGAACACCCATTCAGAGCCTGCCCCACATGTGGCCCATACATATACAGCCACCCAATTAGACAAGATGGATGAAGCAAAGAAGTGCAGACCGACAGGAGCCGGACGTAGATCGCTCCTGAGAGACACAGCCAGAATACAGCAAATACAGAGGCGAATGCCAGCAGCAAACCACTGAACTGAGAATAGGTCCCCCGTTGAAGGAATCAGAGAAAGAACTGGAAGAGCTTGAAGGGGCTCGAGACCCCAAAAGTACAAAAATGTCAAGCAACCAGAGCTTCCAGGGACTAAGCCACTACCTAAAGACTATACATGGACTGACCCTGGACTCTGACCCCATAGGTAGCAATGAATATCCTAGGAAGAGCACCAGTGGAAGGGGAAGCCCTGGGTCCTGCTAAGACTGAACCCCCAGTGAACTAGACTATGGGGTGAGGGCGGCAATGGGGGGAGGGTTGGGAGGGGAACACCCATAAGGAAGGGGAGGGGGGAGGGGGATGTTTGCCCGGAAACCGTGAAAGGGAATAACACTCGAAATGTATATAAGAAATACTCAAGTTAATAAAAAAAATAATAAAAAAATAAAAAAAAGGAAATAGATAATACTAGATACATTTCTGCTAAATCAACAGTTATCAATGATCAATGAGGTCCAAAAATGTCTTTTAATATTCAGATTCCAATAAAATTAGAGATTATAAAAACTAAAAAAAAAACTACTAAATTTATAAGTATATCACATAAATACATACATTATTAAAATTATGATAAAGTTTTGATGTGAACTGCCAAATTTTCCTCCAGAAAGTTCGGTGAATTTGCTCACTCAGTACCAGTTGTTAAAAGAACGGATGTTTGTCCTCATTTGTTATTCCTTTTCCTCTTTTCTGGATGGGCAATAGTATTTTATTTTATGCTGTCTTTCTCCCCATGTATAGGGATGTTACAGACTTTACAAAATGTTTATTGGGTGTTATAATTTCCCTTGTATGGATTGCTTGTTTATATCTCTTTGTTATTTTTCCTAATGAATGTACTAGAAGATTTTTCATATTTATGTAAAGTTTTTAGGTGTTATAGATGTTAGTCCTTTGCAAAACAGGATAAGTTTACTCAGTTTATCAGCCTCCCATTTCTATTTATATCTTTGTAACAATTCTACATTTACAGTGTTTATGATGCAAAACCCACCAGATTAAAGTTTGTTTTCCTTTCCATTTAGAATATCAAAGTATCTCCATTATATTAGAAAGACTTACCTTCTTTCAGAAATGGCTGCTAAAGTATTGTTTTCTAAGCCAACTTTCCTTTGTGTGCTGATTTAAACTGTGGAACAGTACATTGCATAAACAAATATAAGCACTCAAGTCAGTCAAAATTTGTGCAAAAATGAAAAATATGAATGTTTTGAAAATGTTCAAGTACAACTATGCTGATAAATGCACAAGTGTATTTGGAATGGTATTTCTTCTGTATTGGAGTTCTTCAGAGAAACAATTCAATAGGCTCAATGATCAATCCATAAATAGAGACAGATTTATTAGAGAACCAGTTTTATGCACATGTAGAGGCTGAAAACCTCATGATAGGCTGTTTGCAAGCTGAAGGACTGTAGAGACCAAGTACACTGGTTTAAATGGCCAAAGAGCTGTTTGTGTAAGCACTGGAAATGAAGTTACTGACCAGAAGGATTTCATGCCAAGGCCTGGAGATCACAGGCATCCCAGTTACAGAAGAAAGAGAGTAAGTTCACGCACGTATCCCTTCCTGATCCCACATTCCTCTTCTAGAATGTCTGTCTGTTGGTTAGATGTCCCACAACCTTTGTCCCAGTATAACCAGCCATTTGTTCAAAAGTAAGACCTTGTATAAGATATTTCTTATTTACAACAAGACCCACTGAAAAATCATATAGAAGTGTTGACATCGAGAGCGGCACTTCCCCTTCTAAGGGGACTTACATGAGGGCTTACTGAGGAGAAGAAGGACTGATATTGGGTTTTAAAGTGAATAAGTAACTTTAATTAAAAACAACATTTACATGTACAAAAATACTAGCACAGATTAGTTTTGGTTTTGCACTCCAATAATATTTTTTATATTAGTCAGGGTTCTCTAGAGAATGAGACTTGAAAGGTTGAAATTATCATACCTATCAATCATCTATACAATGGATTTTGTTATAGTGCTTTAAGACTGTGGTCTTATTATTTCAACAATGGCTGACTCTTGATGGAAAGCCTAAGAATCTAACAGTTATTTGGTCCATAAGTTTGTATGTCTCAAGTGGTCTTCAGGATAATCTGAAGTTCCAACGAATTAGCCTCTAACACCAGTGAAGAAATGAACTCGCCAGTAATAGTGAAAGCAAGCAGGCAAAGAACAAAAGCTATCTTCATCCTTGCCCTTAATATAGGCTGCCACCAGAAGGCGTGGCCCAGATTTAAGGTGGGTCTTTCCACTTTAAATGATCAAAAAAGAAGTCTCTCACAGGTGTACCCAGCAGCTTAGACTTCCACTGATTCTAGCTGTAGTCAGGTTGACAATGAGGCATAGCCGTCACATTCATGTTTTGTTTATATAATGAAAATAGGTACAATTTAAAACAAAATAACTCTTTGTTTTATGCTCTAATATCATTTACTTTTTTGTTCACAATGATGAAAATGTTGAAAACAACTGTCATCAGTGGGATAATGGTGAAATAAATTGTGCTGTAAACCATATTTAAAATCATATGCTACTCTTCAAGGGAACAAGACACTTCTCTCCATTATTATATTTGGTTGTTTATGAAAATATTGGCAACATTTGTCTTCTGAAAGGGGATGAGAATGAAGTGATGAACAAAGGGAGACTTGGTGGTTTGGTTTTACTATGTGCTAGTGCCATAATGTTTGAATCTTACCACAATTGCATTTTCATGGGTTAGTGTGCAGCTAAAACTCTGTATCAACAGAACATAGGATCTGAAGTTAGGAGTAGAAGAACATTCATGTCACAGAAGCATGAAAATGTCTGCATTCATGGTTCTGGTGGCTGATATGCTCCATCATTCTTTTTAGCTCTGATTATTTTTCTTTGATCTATTTTGACTAATGCAGTAGAATTTTGATTCTCTCTTTCATAAACCAAATAGGATAAGCCAAATGGAAAAAAACCCTCCCCATCTGAGTCTGGTATTACAAATTTTAAACAAATGAACAAGGGTTCCTTATTGTGGTTGTTTGAATGAGAATGTTCTCCAAAGGTTCATGTATCTGAACACTTGGGCCCCACTTGGTGGTGCTGTTTGGGAAGGTTTAAGAGGTGTGGCCTTGTTGGAGGAAGTATGCCACTGGAGGTGGCATTTGAGAATTTAAAGACACCATGCCACCTGCTTTCAACTTCTTGCCTGTGATTCCAGAGTTAAGCTTTCAGCTTTCTGTGTCAGCTGCCATTTACTGCTTGCTGCCATAGTTCCCTGCCATCATGCACTCTAACTCTCTGGAACCATAAGGCAAAATAAATCAATTCTTCCATAAGTTGTCTTGGTCATGGTATTTTATCACAGCAACAGGAATTAACTAATACACTTGCTAAAGACCATCTTGACCCAGTGGAATTTGTGCTGAATGGTGTTATATCAGCTTGACACCACAAACTAGAATCATCAGAGGAGAGGGATTCTCAATTGAGAAAATATCTCTACAAGATCAGGCTGCAGATAAGCCTGTGCAACATTTCGTTAATTGATGACCGGTATGGAAAGTTCCGGTCCATTATGAGTAGTGACACCCCTAGGCTGGTGGTCTTGGATAAGAAAGTAGACTGAGTTGACCATGGAGAGCAAATCAATAAGCAACTCTCCTCCATTTTTCTGTATCTGTCCCTGCCTCCAGGTCCCTCCTTTCCTCTTTGAGTTCCTGACCTAAGTTCTCTCAGTGATAGACTGCAACCTGGAAGTGTAGGTGAAATAACTCCTTTTCTTTACAAGTTGCTTTGACAATGGTGTTTTGGCACAGAAATAGAGACCCTAACTAAGACAGAGAGCAACTGTCTGCCCACACTTCGAGTGCCATCATGGGATTACTCCTGTGGAAATCAGGAACTATTTCCTAGAATGCGTTCTGACCATTCTTGGGTTGCCAAGTGTGGGGTCAATGGAGACACTTGATTCCTTTTAGTTTTATATTTAGAAGGGCCAAGAAACCGAGGCAGGTCTTCTAACTCATTCTGCCAAAGAAACTTATTACTTTGTTCGAACTTGGCAATTTCCCATGGTTAAGGGAAGGGAAGCTTCCAAAAATTCCACCTGTCACTTCTGAAAGAAGACTCCTATGAATCACTAACAGAAAGTTGCCTGGAAAGCCAAACTCATTACCGAGATACAGCATTGAGTATAGATGCAGAATGGAATTACAAATAAATCTTGACTCCATTGTCTGAACATGGAGATAGTTGACTCAAAAATACCTTTTGAGCTCTTACATTCTTGTGATGCTTGAATCTCACTTCCTATAGCACAAAATGTACTGATAGAGAGCATCAAATGTATTGATAGTATTTAAAACATCAGATTTTGGTATTTTTTTAATTTCTGAATATATAGAATGCTCCAGTCACATTTAAAGAGCACACAGAATTTTGCTGCACCCCCAGGAAATGTTTAATAAAATATACACTCTAGTGTGGTTTCCAGCATTTATAACGGAGGTGATGAGACCTAATTGAGGCTTAGTGCAACCTGTATTTTTTAGTAATTCGTTTCAGAATCTGACCTGATCTTTATAAGTCAGTTGGTAGATAGAAACACAAGACTGAAATCTATGTTAAATATCTGTACCAATATTTCCATGGGTTACAAATTAGACAAATGGTTACATCCAAATTATATAAACTATATACTCATTATGCACACAAACACACATACCAAACATTTGCATTTACATTTCAAAAGATTATTGCCTATATTTAGCTTTCATGTTTAAGACTAGCAATGCTGGTTCTGAAAAAAATGTAGATACTCTGAAAAATGCAAAGAGGGTACCTTTTAACAAGTGGTAACTGCTACCAGATATGATATTCATTAAGTAGTTTGTCTTGTACTTCATTAAGTAGTTTGCCTTAGCTTCATAGCTATGGCACAAGTATTTCTTTGTTCCATCAAAACTTTCAAATGCAAACATAGCAGTTGAAGCCTGAAGCATGCTTTTTTTTACAACAATATATATGTATATTTTTATATTTATTAACTTGAGTATTTCTTATTTACATTTTGATTGTTATTCCCTTTCCCAGTTTCTGGGCCAACATCCCCCTAACCCCTCCCCCTCCCGTTCTATATGGGTGTTCCCCTCCCCATCCTCCCCCCATTACTGCCCTCCCCACAACAATCACGTTCACTGAGGGTTCAGTCTTGGCAGGACCCAGGGCTTCCCCTTCCACTGGTACTCATACTAGGCTATTCATTGCTACCTATGAGGTCAGAGTCCACGGTCAGTCCATGTATAGTCTTTAGGTAGTGGCTTAGTCCCTGGAAGCTCTGGTTGGTTGGCACTGTTGTTCATATGGGGTCTCGAGCCCCTTCAAGCTCTTCCAGTCCTTTCTCTGATTCCTTCAACAGGGGTCCCGTTTTCACTTCAGTGGTTTGCTGCTGGCATTCGCCTATGTATTTGCTGAATTCTGGCTGTGTCTCTCAGGAGAGATCTACATCTGGTTCCTGTCGGCCTGCACTTCTTTGCTTCATCCATCTTGTCTAATTGGGTGGCTGTATATGTATGGGCCACATGTGGGGCAGGCTCTGAATGGGTGTTCCTTCTGCCTCTGTTTTAAACTTTGCCTCCCTATTCCCTCCCAAGGGCATTCTTGTTCCCCTTTTAAAGAAGGAGCGAAGCATTCGCATTTTGGTCATCCCTCTTGAGTTTCATGTGTTCTGTGCATCTAGGGCAATTCAAGCATTTGGGCTAATAGCCACTTATCAATGAGTGCATACCATGTGTGTTTTTCTTGATTAGGTTACCTCACTCAGGATGATATTTTCCAGTTCCATTCATTTGCTTATGAATTTCATAAAGTCATTGTTTTTGATAGCTGAGTAATATTCCATTGTGTAGATGTACCACATTCTCTGTATCCATTCCTCTGTTGAAGGGCATCTGGGTTCTTTCCAGCTTCTGGCTATTATAAATAAGGCTGCTATGAACATAGTGGAGCTTGTGTCTTTGTTATATGTTGGGGCATCTTTTGGGTATATGCCCAAGAGAGGTATAGCTGGGTCCTCAGGTAGTTCAATGTCTAATTTTCTGAGGAACCTCCAGACTGATTTCCAGAATGGTTGTACCAGTCTGCAATCCCACCAACAATGGAGGAGTGTTCCTCTTTCTCCACATCCTCGCCAGCATTTGTTGTCACCTGAGTTTTTGATCTTAGCCATTCTCACTGCTGTGAGGTGAAATCTCAGGGTTGAAACATGCTTTTTGTAGTGCTATTGTTTCACTGAACCAACAACCACCTTTTCATTAGATACATAAGCTATCGCGAGTGCCTGGAGATTATACATACTAGTCTGATTAATGAATTTTACATCAGTCTTTTCTGTACCTCTGGTCATTATCAGGCCAGAGAATAGGGCATATTTTTTTAAATTAAAAATGTGCTTTTTTTCCCTGGGTCCTCAAAAGTTGGCAAGAAGCAGGTGTTCAGTAAATATTTATTCCACAGGAATACATATTTTAAATCTCTGGTTCATGGTGCCAAATTGCTCTCCACAGAAGTTGTGTTCATTTACATCTCTTTCCATGTGAAAATGAGTTCCATGCTTCACCCGTCAGTGTTCAGTACTATAATTTATGTTTTATCTCTAACTGTTCATAGGTAGATAATAATAGCCTAAGCTCAGGTTTTTTTGTTTCTCTAAATTATAGTTTATTTTTATATGTACTTTTGGCAATGTACTTCTTTTGAAAATTACCTGTTCCTAATTTTGTTCACTTGAGATGAATCTGTTAGCTTTTTAGCATTAAATGTGTATTGTTATTTGTTATGTAATAAAATATGTTTTATACGGTTATTGGTGTGCATGATTTCTTATAATATTTTCTAGACTGTCATTTGCCTTGAATTTCTTTTAATTTTGAAAAAAGGACTCAATTAAAAATTTGGTCAAATTAGCTAATTTTTCTTCTTAATCTTTGGCTTTACATTTGGATTGAAATGAAACAATTCTAAAATTTATCCCAAAGTCTCTTCTAGAAGATTTGTGTCTTTGCAATGGTCTTTGATCCACTAGGAATCTACTCTGCATCAGTTATGACATGAAGGACGATCTGACTTTTCTTTGCAGAGGAGCCAAATCTGAACACCAATTTGGGTCTCCTCATTCTCTGTGTAATACTTTGGCAGTGTTTCCTTAACTGCGCACTAAATTCTGGCCAATTCCAGGTGTAGTCAAGTGGATAGCCAAGGTATCCATCATACCATATTTTCAGTGTCCAGCTAAACAATAGGGTTATGCCCATTTCCTATTCTATATTAAATTGACTCAAGGAAGCAGATCTGGTGGCTCATGCCTGCAAGCCCAGAACTTTGGAGGCTGAGGTAGAGGGCCAGTTAAGTTTGAGTTTAGTTGGGCTAAAAGCTAAGAGTGTGCCACCCAAAGCAAAGCTAAACAAAACAAAAGTATGACGTGCTTACAGCATGGCTTCGCTTGCTCCCAAAACAGCTCCACACTTTACACACTCAACTCTCTCTGGCTTGACCTGTGACTGCAGAGCAGTGCAGTTGCAAGCGATTGTTCTTGCCCTGACCCCTGTAACATTTCAGAGAATCTGCCTGGAAAAGATGGATTTGCTGTTGTGTATTTATTCTTTAAACATACCTGAACCGGGTTCTGAATTTACGCTCTGATTTCTACTAGACAATCATAGAACATAGTAGTTGGGAAGAGGTGGTGCAGTTATGTGTTATTTTTTTTATTTTATGTGTATGTACTTGAATATATGTATATATACCATATATGTACAAGTACCTGTGGAGGCCAGAGAAGAAAGTTTTGCATTTCTTGGAACCAGAATTGCAGTTGACTGTGAGCCACCCATTTGGGTGATAGGGACATTAGTTGCTCTCTGAGACATTGATGCAAGACCCCACAACACACTTAACCTTGCATCTTTCATGCCTGCAAAACAGGAGCACGAGGCTGCTGCTGAAAACTTGGGCTGCCAGTTAGTCCTTTTTTCTGGACTCTTTGGTCCACATGTACAGCAACTTCTGTGTGTGGATCCTAGGAAAACAATTAACAAGGTGGGTAGAATTTTGAAGCAGGAAATCCCTTGACAGCATTCTCTATTCAAGCTCTGTTCCCTTAAATAAATCCTACGATCCCATAAATTGGAGCCTTTGATGGGTGGAGGTCTTGCTTTGATTTCCAGCAAAGATCAGAATATTTCTATTTAAGAATTAAGCCTCTGTTTGAACCTGTGCCTCGGGAACAACTTATAATTCCTCAACAAACTACACATTTTTAAATACAAAGTTTAGTGTACAATGTTTTGCTCTTTTTTTTTTTTTTGCTGGAGACCTGAATGAGTACAGGTAATAGTGCCCAAGATGCAGCCAGAACACTTTTGTCTTATAATATCCTCAACCAAACAAATTTGTTTATTGCCTTTAAATTTCACCTCATTCAAGCTCTCGGGATACAAGTAAAATGAAATCATATTTATATTTGTGGCCAAATAGTATACAAATGACACCTAGTCCAGTTTCTGACATTCTTTGCTCACAGAAGCAACATGAATTGGGCCTCCACCATGCATATATCTCTCAACATTCTGTCTTTTGAACTCTATTTCCAGCATCCTATGGATTTTGTAGCTCAAAAATACCAGTCTGTCAACAAACCAAAGGCCTTAAAACTACACAGTCAGGTTTATCATGGCAATGGACCACTTCTTGGTATTAAGTTTTCTGTATTAGATACTTAGTGACATTATAAAGTGCTAGACAAAAGCAGCTTAAGGAAGGAACTGTGCATGTTGGCTCACAGTTACAGGGTAGCATCGTGGCAGGGAGGTCAAGGCACCAGGAAAGTGAAGATGGTTACATCTCTCTTCAGTCTAGAAATGGAGACTGATGTGTATGTTCAGCTCAGCTTCTCTTTTTTATACTTTTCAGGACACCACCCCAGGAAATGTTGTCACCATAGTGGTCATGTCTTTTCATCACATCAATTAACCTAATCAAAATAATCTCTTTTAGGCATGCCAAGAGGCCACTGTTGCAGATGATTCTAGGTTCCATCAAGTTGACAATTAGGATTAGCACCATTAGACACTAGGATTTGGCCCATTCTCAGCCTCAGTTGGGAGCACACAGTCCTTCCTCAACAATGCTGCTGAGAAAATTGGCCTTATATTAAACTCTATGTTCTACAAACTCTAAAACTTGCCATACCCTCCTTCCCAACTCTGAGCTATCTACTCTGGTGTGTGTGTGTGTGTGTGTGTGTGTGTGTGTGTGTGTGTGTGTGTAGGTGTGTGTTGTTGGAAATGTGTGTGTTCAATAAGCATGAACCTACAGGTGTCTCTGCTGAAAAAAAGGCAAGCTAGCCATATGGTGGGTCTATTTTTAGTTTCTTTCTCTTGTTTTTCAATTTAAAAAACAAAACAAATACTTTAAAAGTTGTGCTTAACATCGTGGAATGCTACCCAGCATCAAGACTTAGAGCACAGACGTGCCCCAGGGAAGATAGCTTGACAGTGTGAGTGCCTGGAGTCCTCTCTGAGAAAGCCATGGCTGGCACTCACAGTTCCTCCAAGAAACATACCAGCATCTGCAGCAAGTGGTGCCCACTGCTCTGCAGTTGACTTATTACCAGCTGCTCACATGTCTTTTGTCTGCTCAACTTCTTCAAGCTTTCTGATTTCATTTATTTTTAAACAATTGGTAGAGGAGAGATTAAAAGCAAGCCGTGAAACTACTTTTAGTTTCTTGAGGAACTTCTACAGTGTTTTCTTGTACACATGTGAAAATTCATGTTTTCACTGTATCATCATCAGTGTGACTCCAATACTGACAGAAACAACATAAAGGAGGGACCGTTTATTGAGGATCACGGTTCCAGTCCATCGTGATGAGGAAGGCACAGTTGAATAGCTCAGTTCGTGGCTTGTGGAAGTATGTGGAACTGGCTATTCACCTCATCATGGACCAGGACCAGCAATGACTGAGACCCGAATTAGAAGCTGGGTTGTAACTTTCAAAGAACTATCAGTAGTAACCTCTTTCTCTCCACTGCACTGCGTTCTACCTCTAGGAAGGGACAAAGTCTTTTCAAACAGCACTATCAGCTGGGGAGCAAGCATCTAATAGATAAGCAGGCCTACCAACATCCACCACTTGTCTTTTTAAAAATAATACCCATTGTAAGTGAGCAAAGATACTATAGATAATATATGTATATACTATGCTTTATATATGTAGGGGGCTATTCTGGTGCTAAGGTACTATTCCCCCAATTGGTTCTTGATCTGTCAATAAAGAAAGCCATGGCTAATTGCTAAGCAGAAGGGACAAGCAGGACTTCGGGTCCCTGGGGCTGAGAGGTAGATGCAAGGAAGGAGAATGGATCTGTCATGCTTTGGAGAGAGAACTGGGCAGCCATGTGAGATCTCAGCAGACTGCTCCTCCAGGCCAGTCAGAGGAGTTAGCAACTGAAGAATAGGGCAGGTGGGAGAGCAGAGAAATGAAATTGGTAAGGGCATGATTTTCCAGGAGGGAGATAGCAGAACCCAGTAATTCTGCCAAGAAGGAAAGTAGAAAAGGAACAAACTGTGTGTGTCTTTTGTCTGAGGATTCAAGGGAAGCTTGGAGGGGGCTGGTAGCATGGTTACTTCCTGGAGCTAAAGGCAGGTAGTGTAAAACTATAAGCAGTATATACACATACATATATTGCATTAAATAATAAATAAATGGATCATTCCATGCTAGCACAGTTACTCTCTGGCCCCATGGCTAGCCCCATGTAGAGACCGCCAATTTTATGGCTCTCCTGCTGTGGACTCTGCTCATATTCTCAGCCATCTGCCCCCTGTGGTTATAGTCACAATTCCCAGTAACCCAGTAAAGTCAGAACTCTAGAGGCTTGTGATATACCAGTCAGATTTATATCAGTAAATTCTCACCCCACAAAACTTCCACACAATAAACTCAGAGCCAATTGATATTGCTATAAACTGCCCACCTAGATAAGACAAATTGTCCTGCAATTATCCATCCCTTATGATATTCATAGCTACCTGTGGCTGTTTGAAGCCACATAGAACTGTGTCGTCCTCCTTCTCCGTCTTTCTTCCTTCTCCCTTCCCCACTCTCTGTCCCGTCTCTAAAATTCTCAGCCCACCTTTCGTTTTCGCTGCCCAGTCACAGGCTCTTGCTTTATCTTGTGCCTACCTTCACCTGCATATAGGTAGCAATCTACATATAATATATATTATACATGTAGATTTACATATAATCTACATATATGTTACATGTAGTTATTCTTTGATAATGAAGAATGAAATCCTGTCATTTGCAGCTGATGGGATGATAATAGAGGACATTATATTAGATACAGTGAGCCCAATGCTAAACTACAATTTCCACAATTATCTGTCATGGTAGAAGGTAAAAAGAGTTGACCTCGATGTAGAACAGTAATTAACAGAGGTTATGGGGCATGTAGTAGGCTGTGTTTTTGTCAGTTCATGCTGTATATCTAGATGCAAATATCACTCTGGGGCCCAGTGAACCCACATAACCAACAAGAAAGAAATAACGTGTTCTTTGTCTAATACCTGCCACACTTGCCGAACTCACAGTCATGTGACTCCCCATTGCAGAAGGCTCTCTCCCTGGGAATTAGCCCTTCAAAGAAGTCTCTCCTCACTAAGTTTGGGACTATTTTTCTTTAAATGGTGTTTTTGTTGGCTTTTGGTGTCATTTTTAGTTGACACATAGTATTTATATATATTTGTAGAGAATCCTATGATATTTAGAAATATTCATACAGAGGGAAATGATTAAAACAGAATATTAAACCTCTTTTTCATCTCAGACACATACCCACGGCATTTCTTTGTGGTGAGAATACTCAAAATCCTCTCTCCTGGCTCATCTGAACCCTCTCAGGCACTGCTGTTATCTGTGATAACACCTCAGAGCTTTTCCCTCCAATCTGGCTGTAACTTTGTACTCATTAGCTAATTTCTTCCCCTCCACCTCATTTCTGCTGTCTTCTGGGTCTCACTGTCTATGGTTTCTCTTTCTACTTCTGCAAGATCATTTTCTTAGATCCTACATGAGGCCAGGTGTTGACTTTCTGTCTGGCTTATTGTATTTAATTTTGTATTCCAGGTTCATCGAAGATGTCACAAAAGATAAGACTTCATTTCTTCATTGCTATCGAGCGTCTTGCTGTGTATTCTGTGGAAAAGAAGCAGAAATTTGTATTCAAACTCAGGTCTTCCTCACCCTCAGTCACAAGCTTTTTAAACTTTCATCTGAATTCTTTTTCAGTGCTTGGGCTATAGAATTTATATTCATACTCAGAGGAAGTGGTCCTGGGGTCCTGTCCAGCTCCGCCTGCTGCAGGGGTGATACCAGAAGGGCAAAAGGTCTGAGATATTGCACAAAGCAGCTTGTCAAAAGGCTCTGAAAAATGTCAGTAGAGGGAAATAAAAGTGGTTCAGTTCAACCTCAAAAGTGGTAAGAGCAAGCATGTATTAGTCTGAGAGGCTGAAGTCCCCAAACCTACATGTCTGTATCCTGCCCTACAGGGAAGCGCTGTTCAGGGTCTGAGAATCCATCTTCGTAGTTGAGAGTAGAAAGCCTCTTACTCATTTAAATATCTTCTGTTGGTCCTATCTGTGGGCCATTTCTAAGGAAAATGCAGAGAGACCTTAAGCAGGGTCTTTGAATTATGTGAAGGAGTACCATTCAGTGTGGTGTGGTCCAGCAGCAGCAGCAGCAGCAGCAGCAGCAGCAGCAGCAGCAGCAGCAGGAGGAGGAGGAGGAGGAGGAGGAGGAGGAGGAGGAGGAGGAGGAGGAGGAGGAGGAGGAGGAAGAAACGCCTTTGGAAATGCAGATCCTCTGGCCCCACATAGAGTTCCTGCATTAGGAACTCTGAGCACTGTAGACCAGCCTTCTAAGCTTATCAACCTTGCCAAGGGATTCTTAGCACACTGGGTGGATGGCAGTGCTCTCTGGAGGAACATTTGCAAGAAGCTGAACTTGAGAGAACCTGGACTACCTAAGGATGGCAATGACTTCTCTTTCCTGGGCTCCTACTTAGGGCAGGCAGCTCAGCTGTGAAGGTAACTGATTTCCTCACCTCCTCTGGGTTGTGCTCCCTTCCCAGGTGTTGTTAATAAGTGATTTCTTGACATGTTCTGTATTTAGAGAAAGAAATCAGAATGTATTGAGCAGCCATGAATGTGCCAGATACTTGGGCTTGGCATTTTTTGATGAGTTTTTTACATGTGATCTTTATAGAAACCCAAAGAGAATAAAAGTATGTCCTGTATTTCCTACAGAGAAATGTTTGCATTTTTTGGGGGAAAACACTTGAAAGCCTAAAAGATTTTGAGACTTACAGAGATTACTATGATTGGGATGGCATGCCTTTTACTGGAGTGGGAAGGGGTATTCTTAGAGGGGAAGGCCTCCTTGGCATATATCATGAAGTCAGGACCTGGGAAAGACACTGTCATTATTAAGAAAAAACTGTAAGCACAGCTATATGCTGTTACTCAGCAGCTCTACAATGGGTTATAGCTGTCCTCTTGGTACACAAGAAACAAGAGGGATGATCTGTGATATAGTGAAGGAGAGGTCATATAGTCCAGGTGCCTGTCAATGAGGAATGCATGAAACAGGGCAAATGCTACTTCTGGGAGCAAATGTCTGAGGTGATTCACAGTAATGCAGGTGAACTTTCTACTCTTTTTTTTCTTCTCTTTCTTCTTCTCCCTCTTCACAACCCCTGCCTCAGACCCCAAGCCCAGGAACCAAAGCTCTGCCTTTCTTCTGCCCTGTTACATGTTCTAGGAATCTATTTTAACCAATCATGGATAACTTGTGGGGCAAGGTTTATACAACAAAAGTTGGCATATGTAAGGATCTGCCCATCTTGGCGAAAACAGATCTTGGGTACAGAATTTAGTTTGAATTTGAATACAAGTGTAGCATCAGACCAACCTACTACAGTTAAGAAAAGAAAATCCCAAAATAAATGCCACTTCTTAATGCACCTTCAGGACCAATACTAAGAAATTAGGATCTGGGGCTCAGACATTTTGGCACACTGACGTCAACTCCTGAAGATCTCATAACTTTATATCCATTTTGATCACACTAAATTTGGCACCCTTATCTTTCCCAGCTCTGTTATAATGCATTTGAGATCATTAGGTAAGGGTAGAATTCTGCTGGGAAAACTGCATATGGGCCATACTATTTACTGACTTCAGAGAGATCTTACGTGATTCTCATTTCTAACTTAAAGAGGAAGAGTTTGGAGAAATTAAAAGGAGGTGGGAGGGTCTTAGTCTAGGAGCATGCCTGAAGCCCACTGCTTAATGGAGTCACCTGAAAGCTCCTGAGAAATATAGATCCCAGGGTCCGTTTCCTTGAACTTTGGGGATAAACTTAGAAAACAGCAGGTTCTGAAACATCCCAGTGAAAAGTCAGATACATTTGAAGACAACACTCTCCTACTTTCAAATCAATGCACAAATAATTAAAGGAAGCAGAAGGGAGAAAACATCGTTAGTCCTCTTTTAGGATTTTTCTATCTAGAAACCAAGGGGTTTCACCTGTGGGAAAATCTACAAGATATGCTAAACAATATAGAGACTGTGGAGGAGTCCCTTAGGAACAGTGCAATTCTACTACTAAGTATCCTGCACCCTACTTCTCTGTTCTTTGGCGAGACAATCGATTATGTGATAATCGACTGTATTCACTTCTTCTCTTATTTTCTCCTTATTATATAGGACAGAGCCCAGAGAGCTGATGAATTTAGGGAATAGGTGCACTGAGATCTGGATAGCAAAGTAACTCCAGGTTGTTTTCAGGGGCAATCTTATTAGTCTAAATTTTCAGTTATTTTTCATCACTCCTTTCTGTTACCAAATCATATATAATAATTTTACAAGTAACTCAGAGTTGTTGTTGGTTATTATTGATATTATTGGCATTTTGAGAATGTTTCTAATCCTAAGGTGGCCAATGCAAAGAAATATTCAGGATCTCATTTGGAAGAGAGAGGGGACACTTATTAACCAAAGTGGACAGGATTGCGTGGTGTGGATGGGTTGCTTCCTCTTCCTTTCATCACAGCTAGTAAGAAGCTGTCATCTTGTGTGACACTGGATCTGTTCCCCTAACAATCTATTTGGTCTACAAGTAGGCACATACTGCAAGACTGGACAATCAAAATATTTCCACAAGATGATTTTTATTTGGACAGTTTAATCAAATAGTCTTTCTCTTCTTTCTCAGGATGATTGCTCCTCTAGGCAGATTTAAGGGAACAGAGGCAGACATTTATATAAATATAAAATATATAGTGCCTGAAAATGGTCAACAATAATGATAATAATTGTTATAATTTTAACTAGCAATAATGGCAAGCATAATGAGTATATATTGAGCAATTTCTTTATACCTAACACAATGTTATTGGCTATCCATATATTAATTTTTAATATATTCACCTAAGGACGTGAGTCCTGTAATTAATCCTACTTTAAAGAAAACACTCAATAATAAACAATTGTGAAGAGTCTAAAGGATGGAATGAGACTGAACTAGTGTGCCAGATTTTCCCAGTGTCTACATATATATCAGGCTTTACAGTTGTTTGTGTTTTTAAACATTTTCTTCATTCCATGAATTGGAATTTTTCATTGTCCTTGAACTTTACAAACCGAATTTCTTTCACGTACAACCCAAATTAACAAGACACTGTAGAGTCACAACATGGCTTGTCAAGTGGCCCTTATATGGCTGGCTAGAATGTGATGAAATAAAAACGAATAGATGTAGACTTAGCTCCAGACCTCAAGGAGCGGCTCTCACGTCAGCAAGACATCTAGGTAGCAGAGGTGGCGTCTGGCGTGGAAGAATAGCGAGTGAGCTCTGATTTTCATGTCTTCATGTTTCTTCTCTAAGGTAGGCAACTGGAGCCCAGCAAACCCTTCTTTGTGCAACCCTAAGACCAAGGTGAGGCACAGAACCTTATCTGTAATGATAATTGTCAGATCTCCTGACCAAAGATCACATTGCACATAACTCCAGATCTAAAGAGAATGAAAGATGACTCAGCAGGGGATGGGCCTCTACCAAGACTAACAACCTGAGTTTATCACCAGGATCTACATGGTTGAAGGAGATGATTCCCACAAGATGTCTTCTGATGGACACTGTGGCATGTGTACAGCCACACATATGAACACTAAATAAAGAAATAAATGGAAAAATGAAAGAAAATAGGATGATTACAGGACCTCTCTTTTGACCTTGCTTTACACTTTGAATTGGTTTGTGTCTTTTCATCCAGGGGGAGTCAGTGTTGAATGTGTGAGGCAGCAGTGATGACAGGTAACTGCACAATGATCACGGCTTCCTCCTTCCTCTGACATCCAACATAAGCAGCCCAGGCATCTGCCTAGGGAGGAATGGTACCCAGACAGATTGGAGACTGGAGAAGTATGCCTCTAAGGTTGGACTCCTAAGGAGCCATTTACTAGCTCTGTGACCTCAGAAGGGTCACAAAACCATTACTCTCTTGGTGCTTTTCAAGCCAGACTATATTGGTTTGGGAGTGCCTGCCTTAAAGGTGGGCAGGGTGAAGCGAGGAGGTGCAGAGCTGCATGTCTGGCTTTCAGCAGTACTTCCTACTCAGCACTAAGGACTAAGTGAAGAAATATGCACAGAAGGCTGCAATAGTGCCCAACACTCCAAAAGCAGCCTAATACATTATGGCAATCACTGCTACCATGCAAAAGCAAGGTGAACGACTAGGTAGATGTATATATGTAATAAATCTCAAAAGCAGTATATGGGAAAAGCAAGAAGGACAGTTATGTTAGCATAAATATCACCGAAGAGATCAAATTTAAAACCCAAACAACCTTTTGTGTTGTGTATGAAAATGCAAATGTATGTGCCTATAAATATATATTACTAAGAATAACATGATATCCTGTTTATGTCTACACAAATATATGTAAGCATATCAATAAATATGATACACTGTGCACAGTTATCAGTGTAGATACTTGAACTTTTATATGTGCATGTCACATGTATACGTGTGTGAGAAGGCATGAAATTACTACTTCCCTGACAATAGTTATAGCTAGTAAAGGATAGTGATGTGTGTGTGTGTGTGAGAGAGAGAGAGAAAGAGAGAGAGAGAGATGCATGTGTGTTCACAGAGCAAAGAGTCTGCTTGCTTGAAATATTTCACAATTAGAAATCTTAGAAATTATATTATAAAAGCTTCTATCTGATCACTAGAAGGCTGTCTTCTTCATTTGTATTCCACTTGAGTATTCAAATTTCCCTTTTTTTTTTTTTTTTTTTTTTGGTTCTTTTTTTCGGAGCTGGGGACCGAACCCAGGGCCTTGCGCTTCCTAGGCAAGCGCTCTACCACTGAGCTAAATCCCCAACCCCAAATTTCCCTTTTAATATGCAAGAGAAGCTATGGTTTGAGACCCATGTGAATGTGAATCATTAATGAGGAGGCTTGCACTGGGATAGTTCCAAACTAGGTTGCCAGGCTGGAGAGTGACTGCAGAGAGAGAGGAAGGCTGGGGGACCTGCAGCTTGGTGTTATGAACTTGTTATGAATTTACATTGGACATTCTTCCATGACCTGGAGAAAATAAGACTCGGTACAAGATTTTGCAGACAGGCTTAATCCCACTCAGGTTATTTCTTTAGCTATGAAACTGTAATAATAAATCTTATTTCAATAGGTTTCTGTGTGAAATAAATAAGCACGAACACAGCCCTTGGCAAGCATATCAAAGACCCAGTGTTATGACACTCAATTCATATTTAAAGCATCCTTGTCACAGACATCAGAGAGGAAAGGAATATCAATCGTTTGCCTTCAGGAATCAGAGCAGCCAATGAAATCTCTTTCTCTGTCTACTGGAGCCAGTAGGTACATTTAAAAAACAAAACATAAAAGATCAAGCAGAGTCTCTCTGGCTGCTCCTGAAAGCCAGTTCCTCTTTTCTATGCAGAGGTTTGTTTTAGCTTCATGCATGTGGGGTGGGGAGGAGGAAGAGGAAACCTGTCCCTTCTGAGAGAAATGGAAACAAAGGCAAGTCTGGGATCAGGTCCGCTAGGGAGAGGGGCAAGCAGCTCAGCAAAGGTTTGAGAGAAAAGGCTGAAGGTGAAGGAGGGAGGAACCGCAGGAGGGACGTGTAATTTGTGAGCCACCCACAAAGGGGCAAGTAGACAAAAAGGAAGGCTGGCCTGGGCCATTGGGTGTCAAGGATAATGACGTTGGATAACAAAGCATGGAGAACATGAAGGGGACTTTGTGTGGCAGCTCCATCCTGGGAAGACCAAATCTCTTAATTTAGCTGGGGACTTCAAAATGGACTGCACAGAAGGTGTTCCTCTGTCAGCAGTAAAGTGATAGAGGCTGGGGCATAGCTTTACTCTGTCCTCTGCAGTAGCCTGAGGAGGCCATCTAATCGTTTAGCAATCTTACCTCAGGCCAACCTAAGATTCCTGGCTTCTACTCAGAAAAGAATTTCAGAGTAGCAAGTATGAAGGAGGGTTGGGCTTTAATGAAGATATTTTCGTATGGATTTGGAGACAGTTAAGAGAAGGAAGATGACTAAAGAAGAAAGTAAGACACACCAGAGTGTGTGTATGGTCTTTAATAGTCACCCTTTATTGCCTTCACAAGAGTCAAGTATACCATTTCAGTGATTTGAAGGTTACTGTGTCCCCATGGGTTGCTAAGCACCTAAATGAGATCATAAGGTGGTTCTCAGGGTTACCAGACAGGACTAGATATAACACATAAGATCTCAGGGATGTAGGAAGGTGGGATGTCTCCATTGTAAGCAATGCAAATAGTCTGAGACTTTCTGATATGTATGAAGAAATAAAAGAGGACTTACTTGAGACCATATGTAGGTAGGCCATGATCTTAGTTCATTGTCTTAACAAAGTAGTTATGTATGAAAAGAATATCATTTCTGGGTTAGCAGCCTCCACAGCAAACGGTATTACTTGTGTTAGAATTCCTGTTATTCATTTGGTGAGAGGGTTCAATCAGATAACAGCGATTATCCCTTTTCTTGTCCCACAATTCTTTCTGGTTTTCTATCCTACCTCACTTCTGTGGGAGGAATAAACCAAGCTCTGTATCAGGGATTAACGAATGCCTCACAAGGACCTTCAATAGGGAACACCACGTTCCCTTCCACAGGAATGTTCAGTTCACTGGCAGTAGCCAGTTGTGCTGATGACTTGTGCCCATATCTTGACTATTTTCTACTGGGATTTTGGATGCTAAAAATATTATTGTACTTTATGATGACTTTTGGAAAAATTGTTTACCTTTTAGAAGGCATTTTGTGCCTCGTGTTATGTTTCTATAATTCTGCAACTTGGGAAGTAAAAGCAGAAGGAACTTGTGTTCCGTGTCAGCATGCTCTGGATAGCAGGACCTTGCTTAAATAAATAAATAAATAAATAAATAGTATTTTTGTTACTGATACCTTTGGTCACAAATGGATGATGAAAACCCAGATTATAGATATAAATTTAGAGGCAATTTGATATAGTGCAGAAAAGCATATGGGTAAAATATCAGGCATGGGCAACAATGCCTTTACTAGACACCAGTTTAACAAATCGCAATAATGGATTACTTATGTAGAGGTATTTGGCTAGTGAGGTCTCAAGGACCTTCAAATATTACAGTCTATTGCTAATGCTCTTGTTTACCATTCAGAACTTGATGTTAAGATCCTATTACCAAAGACAACACACTCTTGAGTCATAGGACATGGCTAAGTCAATCTGGTACTTATCTGGCAGCTTCCTACTGGCTTGCCTTCATAGTGTTGGAAGGCGCCATGTATACTACCAGAGAAGAAAAATGATTACTGGTCTTACCCAGCCATGAATACCATGAACTACAATAATTACCAGTCAATCAAGATATGATTACTGTTGCAATAGAGGCATGGATGTCATGGAGGTAAAACAACTGATTGAATTTAAAGCTCATTCCACAAGATGAAACACATACTTGGCACTGTTACCAGGGTCAAAATGATCCTACGGCTAGATATGTCTTAGACCCTAGAATCGAACCTCCTATCATTAATCTGTTAATATTAAACTGACACCCAATTACTTACCTTTATACACATGGATTAAGACATCTATCAACCATCATCAGAGAAATTTCTGTTCTGGTGATTAACATAGGGAGAAACAACTGGGAAAGGTGCAGAGAATAAGAGACTAAAGAATGCTCATGCCTTTAATGGAATGTGATGTATTGTACTCCATCCTCTCTAGGAAGAAGGTCTGGGATGAACGGAAGGGCCTGATGCAGTGGAGGGCTACAAAGAAGCAATGTTCCTGTACACAGCAGGGAAACTATACACATGAACTCACAGTGATGATGAGTGCACATACAAGGCCCATGCAACTCAAGCCAGATAAAATCCCAGCACAAAATGTGAAAGTGGTCACAAAGTTTGATCTTAGCTGAGGAGCACTTGGTAACTGTTAGATACTGGGAGGGTTTGGTCAGTTAATGGTCAGTTTCCTCTAAGACCTGTGGTAAGTCAACCATGTTCCAGGAGCAGACTGCACATGCAAGATAATTGGAACAATACAAATTGGCCTCTGCAAAAGGACACAGTTAGATGGAAGAGAAAGGGGTGTTGGTTTTGGGAAGATTTGGGGGTGAATAAGAAAAAAAAACATATACAAAATTCTCAAACAATTCATACAATTTTTAAAATTAAAGAGATGCCAGGCATGCATCAACATATCACTTTAAGATTTATTCACTCATTTATTTGTTGAACAATTTTATATGAAGGGTTTGCTATGTATTGGGTTTGTAGAATTAACATTTTACTGGAAGGAAACATAAATTAGGGAAAGACTGCCAAGGTGATTTAATGGTGCAGTGATGGTGATTGGATTCCCAGTGACTGGGAAAAGTGACAGATTTTGTGACAGGTTTTAGAGCAGAGAGAAAGATCACTAGGTAATGTGACTTGCTTGGTTTCTGAATGCCCAGGAAGCAGTTACAGTATTTTTTTTTTTGCTGGTAGTACAGCAATAATAAATGCCTTTCATCTCCTCAATAAGCAGGAGATATTGACATAGAAAGCCGTAGATGACAATGGTTACCATCATCTCTGTCAATCAAAGTGATCGTGGTTACCATCATCACTGTCATCTAGAAAAGTCATCCAACCAATTATCCTTATAAATTTAGATTCTACTGGGGGCTTTGGGAATCTGTCAATAGCTGAACAGCTGAGAATCTACTTTTGGAGGATTGGAAACCTTTAAAAAAAACTGCACTTATAACCCAGTATCATGTTGGCTAGTTGTGAATTGACTGGATAAACTAAAGGTAGGGGCTTAGACAAACCACTGAGAACTGGGGCAAATGGGAGAAGTTTGGGCTTCCCTCTTTCCGTGGATTTCAACAGGACTCCTGTGGGCCCTGCTAGACTCACTTGAACAAGATCATGTTACTCCTCTGACCCAAACCCTTTACTCAATTTCCATATCATGTGACATTTGGTCTCCAGGTCCCTGTGTGATATAGGCCACCTCAGTCTTTGCTTGTATTGCTTTGCATTCCTCTCTTCACCCTGCCAATTCAATTTCTTCACCAATGGTTCCCTTGGTGCTTCTCAAACACACCAAGCAATATTTTATATCTGAAATTTTCACTGGCCATTGTCTCTGCTTCCCAAATGCCAGGATTACAGCTTCACGCCACTATGCCTGGCTTCTATCTCTGTCTTTTAATGGGCTTACATTTAAGATTTACATTTGATGTAAATCAAAGGTAACTCTGGCTGACTCTGGCTGACTCATATCTTCTCTCTTGTCAGTTGTTCATAGCAAGAGGATGGAAAGAATGCAGCATCCTAAGAAGAAACAATGTCTGAAATAATCTGTGCTGTGCCCTTGTTTTTTTTAGAAAAAAAAAAAAAAAGACCACAATGCCAACTCAAGTTTAGCAACCCAAGGTATGTAAAGACGTTTGGTCTCCCTCAGTGTGGAACACACACAGATGAGACTCCATCTGTCCTGTGTAGCTTTTCTGAGCCTGAGGGGATCAGCTCACTGTGGGTCCCTTGATGTCTTCATGGGTAATAATCTTTTTGGATTTGTGTGAGTCTGTTTCAAAAGACAGATGCGAGCAAGAGTTTTCATGGCTTTCTAAGGATACTGATAAGTTAGGACTGAAGTCTCCCTCTGTGTTGTTTTTATGTCTGCCACTTCTGTTCCCCTCTTTGTGTTTCATTGATTTCCTGTAGTTTACTTGAAACTACATGTTTGAAGAATTGCATCTTTCTTTCCCCCTGTTAGTGTTTTTGGGTATAATTTGTAAAGCTGTTCTGGCTACTGTGGTACGCATGTGACTCTTACAATGGTCCACTGTTAGTGAAGTGTGCAGGCCTCCCTTGTGCATGGATCCCTTACCCTTGATGTTTTTCAGGCAACATTCTCTGGTGTACTCAGCAATGTTGTAACTTGCATTGTCATCATCCAATCAGAAGCAAGCAAGTCATGCAAAGGAAGAGAGGCTGTTGTGTCCAGCCATAATTTCATCCATAATTTTTCCTACAGTAGATACAGCTATGAATTATGAGTGTTTAGAAATAATACACAGTGTCCCACAGGACCTGCTGCAGACTTAGCTCTTGACAGTCCATTTTTCTATTCTTAGCAATACTTTGAATTATAAAATATTATTATGATTTTTGTTAGTATGCTGGGTAAAATATTTTTATTGATTTCACTTTAAACTTCAAAGTTTGAAGTGAGTTAAAATGTCCTTCAGTGTAATTATAGGCATGGTTATTTCCATATTGTAAAGTGCTAGTTAATCTGTTCAACATTTTAAAAAATGGATTTCTTTTTGAGAATTTCATATACAAGAACAGTATTGACATCATTTCCCCCTCTCTCTCCTCCCTCCCACTTCTTTCAACCCCCATATTTTTCAAATCTATCTTATTGTTTAATTATTGTTCATACATATACATATATGCATGGATGTATATATACATGTACTGATAAATACAGTCTTTTGAGTTCTTTTAATGTTCCTCATACGTCTACATATTTAGAACTGATTTATTATTTATCTTCCTGATGATAAATTAATTTATAAAATGATCATTTTTTCATGTTGATTCATTAATTTTAAAACACATATTTTCTGTATTAATACCTGTATAGATCTATGAATATTGCTTCATATCTACTCATTGACTTGCAATATTAGTTATTAGTCATTTTATGTCACAAAATAAAACACAAGTGTTGATAGTAGCTTAACTCCCTCCTCTAAACACACATCTACAATGCTGTCAGCATCCTTTATGTCTTCTGGTAACTTTTAGTCTTGTTTTCAGTTGTGATAGGCATACATTTAGATTTTGTTATTGCAAAATAGTATAAAGAATCAAATTTTATTTTTTGAAAGTAACATTTCATTCTCAAATCATTGCTGTAAAACTACCTAGTTCCACTATTATATATGCATATTTTATGTATGCTTACAAACTACAAATTACCTGTATGCACATTTAAGCTTTATTTTTCCCTCCTCTTCTTCTTCCTCCTCCTCCTTTTCTTTCTGGAAATAAATTCTCACTATGTAGCAGAGGCTGGCCTCAAACACTAGACTGGTAGACTGAACCTGAATTTGTAATTTTTCTGCCTCACCCCCCTGATTGTTGGGAATCCAGGCTGGTGTCTATTCTTGAGCAATTGTTCGTATTTAATTACCATGGTCTTTGGCTTTCATGTTTTAGTTTTCAAATATCATTTCTTATTCTTTGGGGAAGGAAAGAAAACTCTCCTGTTCATAGAACCATTTTATAGTTTAACTTTGCTATTCTTTGCTCTTATACATTACATTCCCATGTGAGACAATAAATCTCTTTTAGCTTGTACTATTTTATGTCTTCAAATACACATTTCAATTATTTTAACTGAATTATGCTTTAGTTTTATTTTGTACTCTATTTTTCTTTTATCTCCATTATTTTCTGTTTCTATTTTTGTTGTTGTGGTTTTCTTCCAGTGTTGATGAAGTCATATTCTATACCTAGTGGCAAAATCTTTACAACAACAAAAAAATCAATAATGGAAGAAATCCCAGTGTTCAATAAATATATTATATAACCAATTTAAATGCATTAAATTAGATTTGTTTGTGTAGAAAATGATGATCTGATGTTAGTTCAGCCATGAACATAGTGCTAAGAACTGGTTTCCCTCAGTACTTCAAGGATATTGATATGCTCCCATCTCATACACAGGATGTTTGTTTTGACCCTAAGGACTCTATTTTATGCTATGAAGAAGCTCAAGGCACCATGGGAGAATCCCACAGGGTGTTTTGGTTGATAGTGCCAAACTGAGATTAACAGCCAACAGTTAAGAGTAACAACCAGCGTTCATGCAAAGAAGTCTTTGCGAATGAATGGCTTCCGTGCAGCTCCTGGCCCAGGAGGAAACTACAGGTTGAAACAAACAGAATTCTGAAAACTCATGAGCTGGATCTCCTAGGTCTGCCATTGGCTATATGAATTGGAGCAGAGTAGGTGGTTTATTTTTAAAACAATGTTAATAACACTAGTGTTAGCTAGAGGGCTGTCGTGAGTTAGTGTGAGAACTTCTCATGGCAATATTAGGTTCACTTTACTTGTGATGCTGTGTACCAAAGACAGTTAAGTACTAATATATCGTTCAAAGTCAGCTATGGAAATGTGTATGTAAATTCAAATCTCAACCCATTCTCAATTCAATTTCATTGCTAAATGTAATCACCATAGCAACCCATGAAGCTACCTATTCTCACACAAGGAGCCTAGAGATTCAGGACCATCTTTTGGTGTATCTCAGTTTAATTCAAGCAAGACTTGGCAGCAGGCAAAAAGTTGTGATGCCATTTAAAGCACAAGTATTAAAAAAATGTGTGCCACTGGTTTTGAATACCTGAGCTCAGAGCAGTTTAAGCAGACGCCTCACTGTGCCAATATGAGAGAGAACGGCTAGTTCTCCTTGGCCTCACTTTCTCATAATGCTGTTTTTGGAAAATGATTTTTACTAAAATAGCATCCCCTATATGAATCTTGTTTAAATGCCAGGGTGGCTCTTGGAAGCAGACTGTAGTTATAGTGCATATTTTCATGGCAATACCAAGGAGAAAGGAGCTGAGTAACAGAAGGAAGTGCATTGATGGAAGGAGCGTCTTTAGGCAGAACTATTTGTAGCTTCCAAGCTGCCCATAGAAACTTCCTCCACACTACTCGGTGAAAATGGTGTGTGATAAAATGAAGTTACAGGGCAAAGGTCATCAGTGACAATAGTAAACAATGTCTGTAACAAGGGGGTGTGAATCCAAAATTGTTGCCAAGGATCTACTTCTGACGCATAGTGAATAGAGAGAAAAGGAACTTTCCTTCAGTCTTTGCTTTAACATTGTGCATTGCAGATCTGTTGACTTTCTAATCACCGCTTAAGTACTTCATGTACTTATTATGTAATGTGTTTGCTGTGTACCCAACAGCATCCCAAATGCAACACCTTTGCCTTCTTTAATCTTAAGAGCAACCTCTTGAGGCAAATGCTTTTTCATGTACAGTAGAAGAAATTCAAGTACAGAGAAGGAAACTCAGTTGCTACGCTAGACTTTCTAGATGTGTGGGGAGACAAAACTCAGATCATTAAACTTCTCATGTATTTATTAATATTAGCCTTACCATCATTAATTACTGATGATGTTTATTGATCCATGTGCCAGGAGTGAGCAAAGAACATCATCTAGACATGGTAGAGTGACAGAATTAAGTGAAATGAGGTTGGGTTTCTCAGTGTGTGAGTCAGTGATGCTTAATTCCTCAACTGTATTAACCCTTAGTTTACCTTTAGTCAACTTGAACTGTGTTCTGTTCCTAGGGAATTCTTTGTGTGCCTTGCATTAAAACGAACACTAAAGCTTGTTCTTGTTTTCTGGAATAATGGAGATGATCAAAGTTACTTTTGTATACCAGAGGCTTTGCCCTTGATTAGTTATATGATTCTGGCTGAGGTATGGATCTCATTGGATCTGTTTCCACATCCATGTGATGAACTTGTAAGTCTCTGGTCTCTCACAGTCCTCACAGTGCATAGAATATGTACAGAAAATCTCTCAGAGTCTTCTTACAGAGTCATAAGGTACAACACAAAAACTTCATCTAGATCTAAGATATTAAACATAACTGTTAAAACTTTGTTATCGTTCCACCCCCCTTCCCATTTCTGCTTGTATTTTGAGATCACGTCTTTTAAAAAATAAGTTATTTATTTACTTTAAATCCCAATTACTGCTTTGTTGGATAATGTCATAGAGGTGAAGGCATGTACAGGATAGAACGAGGCCTGTTATTGGATGAGAAGGAAGGATGGGCAGGAAAAAGGTTTTAGAGAGAGGAGACTGGAGTGAGTGAGACTAGGCAGTGGAGAGAACATGAAGGCTGACGTTAAGATTCCTCTTTGCAAATCAAAACAACCCTGAGATTCCACCTCACACCAGCCAGAATGACTAAGGTCAAAAACTCCAGCAACAGCAGATGGTGGAGAGGATGTGGAGAAAGAGGAACACTCCTCCATTGTTGGTGAGATTGCAGACTGGTACAACCATTCTGGAAAACAGTCTGGAGGTTCCTCAGAAAATTGGACATTGAACTACCTGAGGATCCAGTTATACCTCTCTTGGGCATATACCCAAAAGATTCCCCAACATATAAAAGAGACACGTGCTCCACTATGTTCATCGCAGCCTTATTTCCAGCCAGAAGCTGGAAAGAACCCAGATGCCCTTCAACAGAGGAATGGATACAGAGAATGTGGTACATCTACACAATGAAATGCTGCTCAGCTGTCAAGAACAATGACTTTATGAAATTCATAGGCAAATGGATGGAACTGGAAAATATCATCCTGTGTGAAGTAACCCAATCACAGAAAAACACACATGGTATGCACTCATTGATAAGTGGATATTAGCCCAAATGCTCGAATTATCCTAGATGCACAGAACACATGAAACTCAAGAAGGATGACCAAAATGAGAATGCTTCACTCCTTCTTTAAAAAGGAACAAGAATACCCTTGGGAGGGATTAGGGAGGCAAAGTTTAAAACAGAGACAGAAGGAACACCCATTCAGAGCCTGCCCCACATGTGGCCCATACATATACAGCCACCCAATTAGACAAGATGGATGAAACAAAGAAGTGCAGGCTGACAGGAACCGGATGTAGATCTCTCCTGAGAGACACAGCCAGAATACAGCAAACACAGAGGCGAATGCCAGCAGCAAACCACTGAAGTGAGAACGGGACCCCTGTTGAAGGAATCTGAGAAAGGACTGAAAGAGGTTGAAGGGGCTCGAGACCCCATATGAACAACAATGCCAACCAACCAGAGCTTCCAGGGACTAAGCCACTACCCAAAGACTATACATGGACTGACCCTGGGCTCCAACCTCATAGGTAGCAATGAATAGCCTAGTAAGAGCACCAGTGGAAGGGGAAGCCCTTGGTCCTGCCAAGACTGAACCCCCAGTGAACATGATTGTTGGGGGGAGGGCGGTAATGGGGGGAGGATGGGGAGGGGAACACCAATATAGAAGGGGACAGGGAGGGGTTCTGTTGGCCCAGAAACCGGGAAAGGAAATAACAATCGAAATGTAAATAAGAAATAACCAAGTTAATAAAGATGGAGAAAAAAAGATTCCTCTTTGTACATTTTCAGGTTGTTATAGATATTCTTAAGGGATGGATGGATGTTTACAGGCCTTTGTATGTCTAGGTGGGCAATTTTATCTCATCAGTTGGGTCAGAGGTTACTGTGTTGTGTGTTCTTCCATGTGGCGAATTAAGTTCAAGAGAATATGTAGTGGCTGGAGACACTAGGTCGCCACAGAATTGGGATGTATATTTCTGGCATGGGGAAAACCTGCCTTGGGAACTAGATGGGTAGAGAGATTGTTGCCAGGCTCAGAAAGAAGCCATCAGCAGTGTGATATGGGATAGAGCACAGCAGGTAAGGGGCTTTGTTGACTGAGATGAAGATATCTACCAGATATCTTGGGGCACTGCAGTGCCGGATCTAGTGCTGGATAAAAGACAGCATTTTGTAATTTTACAGCAACACAGCTTCCCCTCCCTCCTCTCTTCCCAGTCCCATCTTCTTACCATCCCTCCACCCCCATTTACTCTTAACATATCAAGTTACTGTAGGATTAGGGCACCTTCTCCTATGTGGGTAGGCAAGGCGGTCCAGTTAGGGGAAAGGGATCCAAAGGCAGCCACTTAGTCAGAGACAACCCTTCCTCTGCTTTTGAAGACCTAGCTGCACAACTGTTATATATGTGCAGAGGGCCAAGATCCATCCCATGGATGCTCTCTGGTTAGAAGGTCAGTCTCTATGACCAGCTACGGTTAGTTCATTCTATAAGTTTTCTTGTGGTGTCCTTGAGCCCTCTGCCTCCTTCAAGCCTTCTTGTCCTTCTTCCACAGGCTGGCCCAAGCTTCAATTAATTTTTGGGTTGTGGGTCTCTGCATCAGTTCCCACCAGTTCTGGGCAAAGCCTCTTGCAGTTGTACTAGGTTTCTGTCTACAAGCTTAGAAGAATATCATTCATTAATAGTGCAAAGGGTATCTTTTACCCCTGTGTATCCTGTAGGCAGGACATATTATTTGTCTAAGTTTTGTGACTGGGTTGGTGCCCCAATCCCTGCCATAGAAGTCCTTCCTGGTTACAGGAGATGTCTAGTTCAGGATTCATAGTCCCCATAGTTAGGAGTCTTAGCTAGGGTCTCCCTCATAGATTCCTGGGAGTTCCCATTGTCCTAGGTTTCTAGCTTATCCCAGAGATGATACCTCTATCTAGTTGTCTCTCCCAGTACTCTGTCCCTCTGTCTTCCCCCAACCTCATCCCTCCTGTTTCTATCTCTACCCCTCCTCCACACAGTCTCCTCCCTCGACCCATACCCTTCATGCATAATCTATTTTCCCTTCTCAGTGAAAATTAAGTGTCCCCTTTTGGAGCCTCCTTGTTACTTAACTTCTTTGGGTTTGTGGTTTGTAGCACGGTTTTTATTATGTAACTTGAGCTGGTCCTGAGCCCACTGAATAGTCCAGGGCGTCTTGGAACTCAAGATCATGGAACTCAACATCGTCCTGCCTTCACTCTCATCCACTCAAAGCTATGCTGTTACTTTGCTTAAATTCATAACACAATTTCTGCAGAAGGTAGTCAAAATAAATACATACTAAGCTTTTTGATTTTTAAATATCAATCCACAGATCTCTACATGAAAGAGAAAATTTGCTCCTAGGTTAAAACAATGTTTCTTTAACTCAATCTTTGCCTTCAGAAAAGCTGCTATGAATGCTAAAGCTCAGGGGATACAGTGTCTTGATGAATATTTGCTCCTGCAAGGTCTTCTAGGTTGTTGTTACTTTTTAAAATAGCTGCATTGTTAGTAGTATTCAGTGTAGCAAATGCCAAGAATTATAAGGTTCTTTGGCATTCGGCTATCAGATAGCTCTCAGCTCCCCTCAATCCTTCACAGTCTTCTGAGAGACCCATGTAAGGCTTCCCAAATATTCTCAGAGTGTTCTCTAATATCTAAGCTTAATTCTCTGCCATCATCACCCATTGGCTTACTCCATATAATCAGTAACTAAAGAATGAAAGACTGTTGGATGAGAAGTAAGCATATAAGATCCAATGATTGAAGGACTGAGCTCTCAGCTACTCTGGCCTGTTGAAAATATTTTTGTTTGTTTGTTTGTTTGTTTTTCCAGTGCCTAGGAAATTGAAGATTGATAGATTTAAGTAATATGGATGCCAATGTGCATCCAGCTACCGTTCTTCCCATTCATGGCCCTTTCTGGGGAAAACTGATACCTCTGTCCTTTCTTCCTGGAAGATGTCACAAGCATACAGAAGTAATGAACACACTTGATATAACCAACTTCTCCAAAACATAGACTTTATCTAGGTATTTACCATGTTTTGCTAGGCAGGATTCAAAATGTAGAATACGAAACTACTATATTGTTATTTAAAGGTTTTTGCAGTACATGAAAAATTTTTCCTTTGAGATAGACATGGGTAGAAAAAAATAATTCAGAATTAAAAAGGCAACTTCCCCAGTTTGGTAATGCATACCTGTACTGGCTACAAAGTTTGTATTGGTTCATTAGCATTGTAAACAGAGCTAGATACCAAGGGAGGGGGTTGATATTGGAGTGGTGTGATGTATAGCTGAGCAGGTCAGCCAAGAGCACTGTTATTTTAGGAAGTGCTGAGAAGCTGGAGGCTCTAATGGCTCTCACGGGGATTAAACAAACAAAGCTCGTATTTTTCTTCATGAAGGATTAAATGAGAGATTGTCCCTGACTAATTCACTGTCAAAACTAAGTATTTATTCATACCTCACTACCTATATTTTTCTGCTGTGGCATCAAATACCCATGATTCATTCACAATGTTTATTTTTCTTGTTCTTTTAAGTTACATAAGTAATAAATGTTTGCTGTAAAAATCATAAACAGTATGAGTAAAATAAACCTCTCCTTCTCCCAATTTGACCTCTCTAGGGAGCAGGCTTTACCATTCGTATGCATCCCCACCTTTTAGATTTCTAAGTATGTACATCCACATACATGTGTTTAGTCATAGGTATTTAAAATAGGATGATTTTATAAGTATTTTTCTGTTCTTGACTCAATTTCATCCAAGATAACTGTTTCCTATCTCATGTCTAGCAGAAGCTAATGACATTCTTGAAATTGTGCAGTCCTCATCTGACTACAGTGTATTCATATCTCATTTACCTAGTGCCTACGATGTAGGTTATTTCTCACCCAACGGTGATTAGCTGGGAGTTTGTCTTCCTCTGAGAGTGCTGTATGTTTGTTCTTTCAAATAGTTTGAGACTGCATTGTGTGAGTCAGATACATTGTGTAACAAAGAACCTTCAGATTTCTGCTGGAAATCCTAAGAATTCTCAATGCCACTGAATCTAAGGCACTCAAAATCAAAATAATCTAGGAAGAAAGACATCATACAAGAATGTTTTCTCAGCAGAACACCTAACATATCAAAACAGAATAGCTAAAGGGCAATTATTCAAAGCATAAAGATCTTGTTCTCATTAAGTGTTTGATTTGTTAAGTATTTTCCCAGCACTTAAATCCTGGTTTTCATATCAACAGTTATTCAATATGGTTTAGGACACCTGCTGGCATGAGAGCTTTGATAGCTGAAACTACTGATGGTTGATGCTGGGTCTCCTTCTCTGCTACGAATAATTCCCTGGTCACCTTCTCCAGGTCTCTTGGCTACTTTTTGTTTTGTTTTGCTTTTTTTTTTTCACTTTGGAGACTAATTTATGCTCTGATGTGGCTCTTGTAATTAGCATGGGCACAGTGGACTTGTGAATGAATTACCTAGAAGTGCCCCACCTCAAAGCCGTGCCTTCTGTCTTTAATGTGTGCTACTGCCCTTGCTGCCACTGAGGCATAAATTGAAAATTATTTGGCACTCACATGAGCTCATCACAAGGGGACAGGAAGTTAATGATAAGCAGCTAGAACTTTAATCACCCAATATTAAAACTTCTTTCACTTCCTTTACTCATTTTACCAATAGACTGTACCAAGAGCCATTATACCTGTTGGGCATCAATGCTGTAGACTTGAAATTTTATCATCTCAGGAAGCTGAAGTTGGACAGTGGTAAGTTTTCAGTCAGCCCAAACAAGTAATTGAGACCCTGTCTCAAAATAAAATGTAAATAATAAATAATAAATAAATAATAATAATTAAAATCTTGGAGTCATAGAGTGATTGTCTAGCATGCACTAGGCTCTACTCCAGGTTCAATTCCCAGTTAACACACACAGGGGTCTTCCAACTTCAGGATAAAGTATGGTTTATATTTTAGATAAACCTTGATACATGCTAGAAAGCCCATAGAAAGCAGTTTAAATTTAATATGTATTGATATTTAAGGAACAGCAATTTGTGTGTTCATACAAAAGCCAACAGACCCTGGTCATTAGGTTGTCAGTGAGGCAGAGACAGGAGGAAAATCGAGTCCTGCTAAGCAGAGGGTAGGAAGCTAGTAAAAGAGTCTGGCTATAGTCAGGCAGGATATACGCAAGTGTGGGTAGTAGTTATTGGCCAGGAAGCAATATAAAATGGACACAATCCCAGGCAGAAAGCTGTAAGTTGTAAGTCCAAGCATAGATGCTTATTTGACTGGCGATAACTCAGCACCACGGACAGTTCCTTGATGTTGTGCTTTTAGAATCTAAGGACCAAAAGAGTAATGTACTTTTAAGCATTTTCACCACCATCGCTTCTGCTGAGTAATCTTGTTACTAGAGGTTAAACTTGGATCCCCACTTGAGTCAAATCTAAACTGCATTATATGAAAGGGTTTGGGCAATCAATCCATGTTCCCAGAGCTTAGAATGTTTTTATGGAAGTGTTTAGTTTGGCTTGCAGTTCCAGAGGATTATAACTTATGACATGATTAACTTGACATATGCAAGATTAACACATGTTGAATATGTTTTCATCTACAAAGGTCTTCTTATGTTCTTCGCTAACTTTTGCTACTGATATTCTTGACATAACAATAAATTAGTGTGTACCTTCTAAATTGTATGTCAAAGGAACTATTCAGTATATACTCTTCTTATCCTTCTTAAGTTAGCCCAATGGTGTTACATTCATTCACATTTGTGCATGTTTATTTTTGTCTTCTAATACACTGTGGAAAAAAAGATATAGCACAACTTGCTAAAACAATTGTCTATTTGCAAAATGGTCAATTAAAAAATTCCATTTTATGCTAATTCAAATGAGTATACTAGAGACTCCCTTCCCACACCCATCTTCTCAGCCTGATAAGTTCTGTGGGGTGCCAACAGCCCCTCTGAGCAGCCTGCTATTCTTATTGAACCCCCACTCTCCTGCCACTTCTTACCTCACCTTCATCAGACCTGCTGATCTGGAACCCAAGGATTCCCAACAGAAGCCTGCCACACCAGGATCATCAAAATTAGCCCGCCCCCAATACCTACTACATTAGGCACAGGAACTAAAGATAACCAGAGGGCTAAAGGCCCTCTAAGGAATACAATCAACAAAAACTAAGGCATATGACATCTTCAGAGCACAGCTATCCCACTACCACAAGCTCAACACAACTGAAACATAAGGAATTGACATTAAATCCAATTATAAAGATGATAGAGGACCTTAAAAAGGAAATGAATAAATCCCTTAAAGAAATACAGGAAAAATACAATTAAACATGTGAAATAAATAAATAAAACTGTTCAATATTTAAAACAGAAATAGAATAAGGAAAACACAAACTGAGGGAATCCTGGAGATGGAAAATATAGGGAAGAAAACATTAACAACAGACAAACATCACTAACAAAATACAAGAGATGGAAGAAAGACACTCAGGCATAGAAGATACAATAGAAGAAATTGATATATCAGTCAAAGAAAATGTTAAATCTGAAACATTCCTGATCCAAAACATCCAGAAAATCTGGGATATCATGAAAAAACCTAACCTAAGAATAATGGGAATAGAAGAAGGTGAAGAGCCCCAGATCCAAGGACCAGAAATTATTTTCAATAAAATCATAGAAGAAAACTTTCCCAACCCAAAGAAAGCGATGTCTATAAATATACAAGAATCTTATGGTAAAGGACCATAGTTCTAAAGCATAAATATCAAACTCCACACATTAATAATAGGAAACTTCAAAAACTCACTCTCACCAATTGGCAGGTCATCCCAATAAAAACTAACCAGAAAAATAATGAAAATAACTGGTATTATGAATCAAATGGATCTCACAGACATCTATAGAATATTTCACCCAAACACAAGAGAATATACCTTCTTCTCAGTTCCTCATGGATCATTTTCCAAAATTGACCATATAGTTAAGTCACAGAGCAAGCCTCAACAGATACAAGAAAATTGAAATAATGCCTTGTATTTTATCAGACCAGCATGGATTAAAGTTGGATTTGAACAACAACAGAAACACCAGAAACCCTACACACTCATGGAACATCTTTTTATTCAATGATCTCTGGGTCAGGGGAAAAAAAAGAAAGAAAGAAATTAAAGATTTTCTAGAATTCAATGAAAGAAGGCACAACATACTCAGTGGGACACAACAGAAGCAGTACTAAGAGGAAGGTTCATAGCACCAAGTTCCTCCATAGAGAAATTAGAAATTTTTCCTACAAGCAATTTAAAAGTAGACCTGAAAGCTCTAGAAAAACCCCACTGAAGAAGAGTAAAAAGCAGGACACAAATCAAAATCAGGGTGAAATCAATCAATTAGAAACAAAGAAAACAATACAAAGAATTAATGAAATCAAGAGGTGGTTCCTTGAGAAAATCAACAAGATAGAAAAACCCTTAGTCAAATTAACCAACAGAGAGACAGTATCCAAATGAATAAAACAAAAAATGAAAGGGGACAGATAACAGCATGCAATGAGGAGATCAAAGATTCATTAAGTCTTACTTCTAAAGCCTGTACTCCACAAAATTGGAAAATCTTAACAAAATAGATTATTTTCTAGACAGATACCACTTTCTATGGTTAAATCAAGATCAGGTAAATTATTTAAATAGCCCTATAGAATCTAAGGAAATATAAGCAGTCATTAAATGCCTCCCAACCAAAAGAAAAAAATCCCAAGGCCAGATGGTTTTTGTGCGGAATTCTACCAGAACTTCAAAGAAGAGCCAATACCAATATACCTCACACTATTTCACAAAATAAAAGCAGAAGGAACACTGCCAGGTTCATTCTTTGAAGCCACAGTCATCTCGATACTAAACCACACAAAGAGTCGATAAAGAAAGGGAATTTCAGGCCAATTTCTCTTGTGAATATTGATGCAAAAATACTCAATAGAATTCTCACAGGCCAAATCCAGGAACACATTAACAATACCATTCACCATATCAAGTAGGCTTCATCTCAGGGATACAGGAATGGTTCAATATATAAAAATCCATCAATGTATTCCACCATATATAAACAAACTCAAAGAAAAAAATCACATGGTCATCTCATTAGATGCTGAAACATCCTTTGACGAAATCCAATATCCTTTCATGATAAATGTCTTACAGAGATTAGGGATATGAGGCACATACCTAAACATAATAAAAGTGATACACAGCAAGCCAATAGCCAAGATCAAGTTAAATGAAGAGAAACTTAAAGTAATTCCGTTAAAATTAAGGGAAAGACAAGGTAGTGCCCACTTTCCCCCACCTATTCAATATAGAAACTCAAGTTCTAGCTAGAGAAATAAGACAACAAAAGGAGATCAAGGAGATACAAATTGGAAAGGAAGAAGTCAAAGTATCACTATTTGGGGATAGCATATATAAGCAACCACAAAATTTTTTCCCAGAGAACTCCTACAACTGAGAAATACCTTCAGCAAAGTGGATGCATATAAAGGTAAGTTAAAAAAATCACTTGCCACCCTTTATACAAATGGTAAACAGGCTAGATAGAAATTAGGGAAACAATACTCTTTACAATAGCCATGGATAAAATAAAATTTCTTGGTGTAACCCTTACCAAGTGTAACAAGTGAAAGACCTATAGGTCAAGAACTTCACATCACTGAAGAAATAAATTGAGAAAGATATCAGAAGATGGAAAGATCTCCCATGCTCATAGATTGGTAGGATTAACATGGTAAAAATGGCCATCTTACCAAACAGAATTCACCGATTCTATGCAATTCCCATTAAATTTCTAACACAATTCTTTACAGGCCTTGACAGAGAAATTCTCAACTTCATAGGGAACAAAAACAAAACCCAAAAAACCCAAGATAGGTAAAACAATCCTGAACAATAAAAGAACTTTAGGAGGTATCCCCATCCTTGACCTCAATCTGTACTACAAACAACAGTAATAAAAAACACTCCATGGCATTGGTAGAAAAACAAACAGGTTGAGGAATGGAATAGAGCCAAAGTCTCTGAATTAAACTCACACATCTACAGACACTTGATTTCTGACAAAATGTCAAAATCATAAAATGGCAAAGAAAGCATCTTCAACAAATGGTGCTTGTCTAACTGAATTTCTTCATGTAGTAATCTATATCTATTAGTCTGCACAAAACTCAAGTCCAAGTGGCTCAAAGACCTCAATGCTAAATCTGAGACATTAAATATACTAGAACAGAAAGTGGGGAATAGCCTTGAACTTATTGGTATAGGAGACAACCTCCTAAACAGAATACCAGTGGCTTACACTCTAAAATCAACAATTGATAAATGGGACCTCGTGAAACTGAAAACCTTTTGTAAGGCAAAGGATACTAGTAGTCTACAGATTTGGAAAGGATTTTCACAAACCCTACATCAGACAGAGGGCTAATATCCTAAAGAACTCAGAAGTTAGACTCCATCAAACCAAACACCCCAATTAAAAAAAAATGTATACAGAGCTAAACAGAGAATTCTCAACAGAGGAATCTTTTTTTTTTAATCTTTATTAACTTGAGAATTTCTTATTTACATTTTGATTGATATTCCCCTTCCCGGTTTCCGGGCCAACATCCCCTAACTCCTCCCCCTCCCCTTCTATGCAAGCTTCTCCTCCCCATCCTCCCCCCATTGCTGCCCTCCCCTCAACAATCACGTTCACTGGGGGTTCAGTCTTGGCAGGACCCAGGGTTTCCCCTTCCACTGGTGCTCTTACTAGGATATTCATTGCTACCTATGGGGTCAGAGTCCAGGGTCAGTCCATGTATAGTCTTTGGGTAGTGGCTTAGTCCCTGGAAGCTCTGGTTGCTTGGCATTGTACATATGGGGTCTCGAGCCCCTTCAAGCTCTTCCAGTCCTTTCTCTCAACAGAGGAATCTTAAATATCAGAGCAGCACTTAAAAAAAAACTTCAGTCCTTAGTCATCAGGGAAATGCAAATCAAAACAGCTCTGAGGTTCCGTCTTATACTCACAGGAATGGCTAAGATCAAAATCTCAAGAGATGGCAAAGGCTGGTGAGGATGGAGAGCAAGGAGAACACTCCTCCATTACTGATGGGAGTGCAAGCTTGTACATCCACTTTGGAAATCAATTTTCCCATTTCTCATGAAACTGGGAATAGTTTTACTTCAAGACCCAGATATACCATTCCTGGACATATATGCAAAAAATGCCCCACTATATCACAGGAACATCTGCTCAACTGTGTTTATAGCACCTTCATATGTAATATCCAGAAACTGGAAACAACCTAGATGTCTTTCAACTGAAGAATGGGCAAAGAAAATGCAGTACATCTACACAGTGGCATACTATTCAGCTATTAAAAACAAAGACATCATACATTTTGCAGGCAAATGGATTGAACTTGAGAGTAACATCCTGAGTGAGGTAACCCAGACCCAAAAGGACCTGCATGATGTGTACGCACTGCATGATATTAGCCACAAAATACAGGATACCCTTACTATATTCCACAGACCCAAAGAAGCAAAACAAGAAAGGTGGTCCAAGCAAGGATAATTGAATCTCACTTAGAAGTGGGAATAAAATAGTTGTATGAGGCAGATGGAGAGAGGGAACTGGGTAGGAGAGGGGATTGGGAGGAGAATGAGGGGTTTCAGGATCAGGTGTAGGGAGAGACGGGGAAGATGGTCAGATGGCCATGAGAATGAATGAAATCTGCAGCTGTAGGGATGGAGAGGTGAGGAGGGGGGTCATCTAGAGTACATTCCAGTAACTGGGATAGGGGAGGCTTCCAAGAATGAATGGGGTTGAACTTATCTGAGACTCATAGCAGTGAAGATACAGAACCTGAAAAGTCTACCTCATGTAGACAAGGAGGAACCCCATTGTGACACTAACCCACTCACAAAACTTTCAACACAAAATTTATCCTGCCTACAAGTAAAGAAGTGATAGAGGATGGAGCAGAGACTTAGGGAAAGGCCAAGAAATAACTGGCCCAACCAGAGACCCATCCCATGGATTAGCACCTATCCCTGACACTAGTAATGATACTCAGTTATGATTGCAGACAGGAGCCTAGCATGGCTGTCTGCTGAGAGGCTCTGCCCAGCAGCTGACTCAGACAGATGCAAACACCCACAACCAAACATTGGATGGAGCTTGGGTTCTCTTTTGGAAGAATAGGAGGAAGGATTGAGGGCCCCTAAGGGGATAAGTACTCCATAAGAAGATCAACAAAGTCAACTAACCTGGACCCTTGTGGGCTCTCAGAGACTGAAACACCAACCAAAGAACATACACGGGCTGGACATAGCAAGTGCCCCCTTTCCTAACACATCCATATGTAGCAGGTGCACAGCTCAGTCTTCGTGTGGGTTCAGAAGAATCCCATCTGGAGCAGGACTATCCCTACAGCTGTTGCCTATCCGAGGAATCCCTTCCCCTAATCGGCTGCCTTGTTTGGCATCAGTGGGAGAGGAAGCACCTAACCCTGCAGACTTGATGTGCCAGGGTCTAGGGGGCAGTACCCAGGGGGGGCCTCCACTCTCTCAGAGAAGAAGGGGAGAAGGACTGTGGGAGAGGAACTGGACAGTAGCCTCAATATAAAGTGAATAAATAAAAATAAAAAACAACTAACCTAGAAGTGCTAGTGTAGAGGTTGTATAACCACAAGTTTTTCTTTTTCTTGAGTAGAAATCTGCAATGAATGGTCTAGATCACCTGAATGTATATTTTTTAACTTCTGGAGATAAACAAGGCTTAAAATATACTTTAAGGTTTCAAACTTAGAAATTTCCATTATTAGGGCAGTAGCTCATTAAGCATCACGATATAAGATTATACCCATTTTTAATAACCCACAACTCTGATATTAATAAACATATACTATTAAATAAATATACATAAAATAATTATACACACATATTTATTTATTGTCAATTTCACAGGTTCTGGAGTAACACAGAAGATAAAACTCTGGCCAATGATTGTGAAGGAGGTTTTAGATTGGGCTAATTGAGGTGGCAAGATGCACCCTTATTTGGAGGATGCCTTTCCATGGGCTGTGTTCCAAACAGGACTAAAAGAGTGAAAGCCAGCAGAGCATCAGTGTTTGTTTCTCTCTGCATCATAACTGTAACCGAAATGTGACCAACTGCCTCTTACCCCTATGCCTTCCCTGCCCTAAAGCAGTACATTCAGAGTGTAAAACATAAGAAACCCTCTCTCTCCTTGGTGCACATGAGTGTAGGCAGGTGTAAACATATGTGTTGTTAGAGGTCAGCCTTGGGTATTGCTCTTCAAAAGCTATGAACCTTGATACTTTTGGGACAGAGTCTTTGCTGGCATTTGGGATCACTGACTGCGATTAGCTGGTGGGCCTATCAGCCCACGGAATACACTCGTGTCTGCCTCCCTAATGTTGGGATTACAGATGTGCATCACCACATCTGGCTCTTTAATTGGATGCTGAAAACTGAACATGAGTATTCTTGCTCAGCAAGAACTTTACTCCCTGAGCTATCTCCATTCCCTGATTAAACTGCTTTAGTCTGATGTTTTATTATATTATTGAGGAAACTAAAACACTGTATATACTGCAGCCATTTCCAAATGATACTTATAATTAGTTTTAAGATACCTAGTACCAAGATATATACATTTCAAAGTTTCTCATCCTTCTTAGGAGCTGATTCACTCAAGAAAGCTCACTTCTGCATTTGTATTTCTAAATCCCAAGCTAACCTGAGCATAAGGTTACTGGACTAGGAACTCCACAGTATTAAGAATCCTTCACTTTGGGGACCAGCCAGTTTCCTTCTCTGTACTCTAAGTGTAATCAGATCTTAAAACTCACTGGAGCTTTATGTATTAGAGGTTATTGATAGAAGAAATCTCTTTCTGCTTGTCCTTCAATTCTTTAGACAGACAACAAAACCCCAGTGTCCAAGCAAGCTGAACAGAGTCCAGATACACTTAAGAAAGCCTGTCTTACTGTTGCTATGGAAGACTGACGGTGACGTAGCCAGTGTGAACCACAGCACCAATTTCTCGCTATTGTGCAGAATCTTGATTCAATCTGTCAGTTCCTAGTCTGAAGCCAAAAAGTCTTCCACTGGGAGGAGTCATCTCTGATTTTTAAGCACAACAGACATCTACTCTGTAGCATGTGGGGCTGAACTGTTAACATTTCAAGGTGTTGATAGCACCTACCCAGTAAGGCAATGGCAAAGCTTTATGAATATCTCTGGGAGTCTAAAACCCTTTAGAAATGGGAATTGGTTAGAGCGTTTGAAACATTTATTCCGTGATTCTTGAGCACAGAAAGATACTATCAGGCTTGTCTTCCAATGAGAAGGAACAGAGGACAGCTGATTGTTGGAGGGATGCTCTTGTGCCATATTCTTTTCAGAACACATGGAGCTTTTGAAAAACATTATCAAGATTACAAGTACATCACAGAGAATTTTCTTATACCCATCATTAAAATTTTTCTCAGTGTTAAGGCTGCATGATTTGGGTACAATGACGGACATTAAGAAATGACATTGACATGGTACATTCAATACAATGACAGGGTTTGTTGGAATTATTCCTATGCAGAATCCCATCTTGCTGCTTGCCACATGGTCTCTTTGGTCTCCCATCTCTGATAATTGTTCTTTCTTTTAAACCCAACAATCTTTGAAATATGCAGATCTGTTACTGCGAGCAGCCCCTTTTGATTTGGATCTATTTCATGTTTTATCAGAACTAGAGCAAGGCTCTGCATTTTTAGAGGCTGAATTGTGCCCCCGCCTCCACCAAACCCTTAGAATGCAATTCTAATGCCCGATCTGATGGTTTGGGGAGGTTGAATATTTTGGAAAGTAAATTTGCAGTGAGGTAGAAATCTGAGAATACAGTCAATGCCCTTACAGGAAGAGACACGGGAGCTAGTTTCCTCACTTGTCACTGTGTGAGGACATGGCAGGGATTTGGCCATCTGCAGGCTAAGCAGGAAGCACAACCCCACCAGCCATCAGATCAACTGCTTCTTGACCTTGACATCCCAGAATGCGGGACACGGAAAAGGAAATGACTGTGTCTTAATCCTCCCTGACTATGGTAATCTATAATGACAGGACTGCCATCCACATGGCACTCTGCCCTTTCAGTTCATCAGATCAAGAATGCCTGCTTGCAACCCACAGGCCCACATCAGGTCTCTGAAGCTTTTCCTTGGGAATGTGATGTCCACAAGGTGCCTTCCTTGTTGCTGCCACCTTCTTTCGATGACCCATTGTAAGAAAAAGTACTTGCGACCACGCAAATGCCCCATTCCTCATCACAGGTCTGCACATTAACCTTTTCACCTCATCGAAGCTTCGTGCCTTGAACCAGTGTCTCAGTGGTGTCTACCTAATGGTGACTGACTTCTATTTCCTCTGCATTTTCCATGCCCTGTGTCTGTGAGAAAGGATAAAGTCATCAAATATTTCTTAGCTGCCTGTGTCACAAGAGAAGTGGGTCAGGGGACCAGGCTTCTTTCAGTTCTCTGAGGGGTTGGTGCTGGGTGGGTGATGTCCAGCTGGCTGCAGCTGTGAAGGAGGAGGACACGTGCTCTCCCCTTGGACCCTGGCTGCTGTTCTATTCTAGCCTCTGCTGTTTCCATTTGGGGAACATCTCCCTCTAACTAGTTACTTGCTCTTCAGGCCTCAGTTCCTGCCCATCCTTGGTAAATGACTGTCTCATCTCATTTCCTTTACAACACGAGCCATTCTCCCAAGTCTGCCTTTACTGTGTTTCCTTCTAAGACTCACACAACATGAGTGAAGACCACAGTTATTTCCTCTACATTTCTGAGCTACTAGGCAACATCTAAGGACAAAGGACCTTCTTGAGAGGGATTTGACAGAGGAAAATAAATATAAAATAGTGTATTTGTGGGCTCAGTGGTTAAGAGCACTGACTGCTCTTCCAGAGTTCAAGTCCCACCACAGGGTGGCTCACCACTATCTGTAATGAGATCCAATGCCCTCTTCTGATGTGTCTGAAGACAGCTACAGTGTATACAATAAATAAGTAAATCCTTAAAAAAAGTAGCGTATTTGTCACAAAGTCTGTTATGTTTATAATTTAAAGGTTTAAAATGTAGCATGGGTGCTACATTAACATTTGTTCTTTTGTGGGGTTGCATTTGTGTGAATCTTGTATAAGACAAGTGTATATAGTTTCAGTATCCATGGCAATTTGCAATGTGTAAAATGTTCATTACCCCAAAACATCCTTGATACCTTTTATGGACACCTACCCACTTCCTTAGCATTTATTGGCCTTCTTTTTCTGGATTTAATTTTGCCTCATCCACAATATGATGTGAATGGCACTATAAAATTCACAGCCTTTAGAATTTGTCACCTCTCATGTACCATGATGTTTGAAGTCCATCTACACTGCTCTTGCTGTTGACACACTTTGTTGCTGAGTCATGTTCCATTTTATGCAATGACGACTTTGTCTATCAGTCACTGGCCAATAGGTTTGTTTCCACTTTTGAGGATTATAAATAAAGTCATTGCTAGAATTCTCTCTCTCTCTCTCTCTCTCTCTCTCTCTCTCTCTCTCTCTCATCTTTATTAAATTGGGTATATCTTATTTACATTTCAAATGTTATTCCCTTTCCCGGTTTTCGGGCCAACATCCCCCTAACCCCTCCCCCTCCCCTTCCTTATGGGTGTTCCCCTCCCCATCCTCCCCCCATTACTGCCCTCCTCGAAAAAATCACATTCACTGGGGGTCCAGCCTTGGCAGGACCAAGGGCTTCCCCTTCCACTGGTGCCCTTACTAGACTATTCATTGCTACCTATGAGGTTGGAGCCCAGGGTCAGTCCATGTATAGTCTTTGGGTAGTGGCTTAGTCCCTGGAAGCTCTGGTTGCTTGGCATTGTTGTTCACATGGGGTCTCAAGCCCCTTCAGCTCTTTCAGTCTCTGATTCCTTCAACAGGGGTCCTATTCTCAATTCAGTGGTTTGCTGCTGGCATTTGCCTCTGTGTTTGCTGTATTCTGGCTGTGTCTCTCAGGAGAGATCTACATCCGGTTCCTGTCAGCCTGCACTTCTTTGCTTCATCCATCTTATCTAGTTTGGTGGCTGTATATGTATGAGCCACATGTGGGGCAGGCTATTAATGGGCATTCCTTCAGTCTCTGTTCTAAACTTCGCCTCCCTATCCCCTCCTAAGGGTATTCTTGTTCCCCTTTTAAAGAAGGAATGAAGCATCTGCACTTTGGTCATCCTTCTTGAGTTTCATGTGTTCTGTGAATCTAGGGTAATTCGAGCATTTGGGCTAATATCCACTTATCAGTGAGTACATACCATGTGTGTTTTTCTGTGATTGGGTTACCTCACTCAGGATGATATTTTCCAGTTCCATCCATTTGCCTATGAATTTCATAAATCTCTCTCTTTCTTTATCTCTCTGTGTCTGTCTGTCTGTGTCTGTCTGTGTCTAGCTGTCTGTCTGTCTCCTCTCTCTCTGTGCGTGTGCATGTGTGTGTGCTCAAAAGAGACATAGGGAGGAATCAGATGGACAGCAGAGAGAGGTACACACAGAGAAACAGAGGCTTTCAATTTTATTGAACATGTACCTGGGAGTGGAATTTCCAGTGTTTGGTGGGCAGTTTAGAAGTTATCCAACAATGTTGTCGAGGAGGGAGACTAAGCAGCAGTGTAAACCTCTATCAATCGCTTTACTGATGTCACTTTCATGTGATGCTTGCTGTCTCTACTTCTCTACTGCGCAGCTAATTAAAAAATGTTTTGCCCATTTATTATTGGACTTTTCCCCTCTTGTTGAGTTTTGTATGCTGTATTAATATTCAGAATGGAACAAGCATTAAATGTGGGTTGAGTCTAATTTATTGTTTTTCCTGTTATGGCTGGTGCTAACCTTTGTTTGCTTTGGTTGTGTAGCCGTTTTCAAGACTTCCTCTCAGACATTTTCATCTTTGTAGGTTTCAGAAAAAAGCACAAGCTGACTTCCCTTCCCAGAGCTGTAGCTCTGACACACCTCTTAGTCTTGACTTCCTTTCACTTTTATATCTGCTAACTGGGAACAAGCCATTTTCTCTTCGTAATTTTCCACTGGTGTCTTCTAGTAAAAGTCAAGACAATTGCCCGATGAGTGTCAAGATGGTCAAACTGCCACCATGCTGTTAGCAGTAGCACATGGAAGGCACGAAAGGAATAACGGGGTTGTAGCAAGAGAGCTGCCTAAAAGTGCAGCTGCAGGATCCTCACCAGAAGGAAAGAGGAAATGCATGAGTAGAGAGAATTCAGAGAGGAGGCACTTTCCTACCAACACACAGACTCCAGATCAGAAAGGGAAATAGCTGGGGAGCAGATATAAAAATGATCAATGTTCAACAGATGTAAAATTATGCCCAATTACAGAGAAGAAAGGGAATAAAAATTCAGGTATCTTAGTTCATTGTTGGTGCCATTACGTCTCCCTCTTTCCAATGGGTTTTCCAGACATGGTTTCCCTGTGTAACCTTGGATGTCCTGGAACTCACTCTGGAGCAGGCTGGTCTTGAACTCAGTCTGCCTGCCTCTTCCTCTCTCGTGCTGGGACTAAAGGTGTGTGCCACCACCCAGCACACCTTCTTAATGTAAAGTGGTTTGCTTTGAAAGTGCTGTCTAGTCTCAGCCCCTCTAGACTCATGGTTATCAAAAAGCGAAGGAAGGGAAACCATACACAGAGTCTAAGGACTGCCTTCCGGGAGGTCTTTGCCATGTGCTGAGCACCACGTCTAAAGTGTTACGTGGTCGGTTTGCGTGGTGTGCACACTCCTGCTGAGGATGAAGCCTGAAAGGAGGACCTGCGCTGACACCTGCACTGTATGACAGATAGCAAAGAATCTTATGCAGTGAAATTGGACATTGGAGTGATCTCTCCACACCAGGCTTCTCTGTCAACCATGGAAAGATTCAGAGAGAAACAGAGCTATCAGTGCTGTAAAGGAGGAACTCGGCAGGGTTTCGAGACAGCCTGTCCCACAATGTATGCTCAGAAATGCCCTTTTTTGGCACTCATCAAGTGTGTTATTGTGGAGCTCCTGACTCTGGCAATAGTTGTAGTTCCCAGAGTGGCCCTCCTACCTCAGCCCTCTGTCACAACCTGCCATTGGGGTCATTTTTCACTACCCAAACTTGCGAGCAAATTGTGCATCCTTGTTCAAGTAGGATGGGATAGGATCTTATCAAACAGGACTTACCAGCTGGAACCAGAAAAAAATATGTCCATCTGGCCTGGGCAATGTGCCCTCCTGGAAAATTACTGAATAGTGCCAACTTCTGTAAAAATACATTCCTTAAAATGCCAGCAGAAGGCAGAGACTTATGGAGAAATGAAGAAATTATGCAGCCCATGGAAAGCCCCATCTATCACCAGCCCTGGATAATGGGAATAAATGCCCACCCAGCCTCAGTGCCAAGAACATTAATAATTAGTTCATGGGAGCTGTCACTCAGGAATGTCCTGGCCGCAGTTCAGATTCCAGGCATGAGGGGATATGATGCAAATGCATGGAGCCCACAGAGCAATGAGACATTTTGTTGTGCGTGGGTGGGCTGTCAGAAGCAACTCTCCCTCTACAGAGAGGCAGTGAGAAGTGACGACTTTGGGTCCAGGGAGCTTGGTGAGTTAGTCTAAGTGCCTTTTTTGTTCTCCCTGCACGCTTTGCAGAACTCTTGTCTTCCTCCTGAGGAATAAAGACAGTCAACCAATGTTCATCATAGAACTTTCTTGCCTCTGCCCCAGACCACTGCCTGCCACAGTTTCTGGAAAGCCTCTGAAGTGGCCACCCAAGGTCCTTCTTATGTCCCATCTGACTCCATCCATGTATGGGATAGAGTGTGTTCCCTGAAAATGTATGCATTCTAACCCCAATGTTTCAGACTGTGTCTGCATTTGGGAGTAGAGTCTGTAAGGGAGCAAGTGGGTTAAAGGACACCTAATTTGTATCCTCTTAAGAAAAAGGTTTTGGGAGACTTCCGGTTCACAGGCCAGCCTGCGGGCGGGCACGTTTGGGAGAGAGGGCAGGGCGAGAGGAGCTCACTGAGGACTTCTCGGTTTAAAAGTGGGAAACTCTGCTGTTCATGGCCCTTTGTGGTATTTCCAGTTTGGAATAGTATGGAGAGCGTGGCTGAATGTTGTTGAATATTGATGTATGTACTCACCTGGACTGGAGAATACAATAGTTTTCAATGTTATAAATATTCCCATGCAAATTCCAAATCAAAAGATTCCTCTTCGAGCTAAACCTTCAGAGAGGCAGACAAGCCTGGGAAACCAGAAGAGACTGCTCCCTGCACACACATCTCGGACGCCAGAGGAAAAAGCCAAAGACCATCTGGAACCCTGGTGCACTGAAGCTCCCGGAAGGGGCGGCACAGGTCTTCCTGGTTGCTGCCGCTGCAGAGAGCCCCTGGGCAGCACCCCACGAGCGAACCTGAGCCTCGGACCACAGGTAAGACCAAAATTTCTGCTGCACGAAAGCTGCCTGGTGAGCTTGGGACACACGGAAGCAGAATTTCTCTAGGACCGGGCACGTTCTGTGTTTAGCGGAAGTCCCACACCCGCGGATCCCGGCCCGCAGCAGCTCTCTGCTCCCAGACCCGGTGAGAGAGAGACCCAACCGCCTGGTCAGGTGGGCACTCCTGAGGCTGCAGAGCGGAAGAGACCACCAACACTGCTCACCCCTGCCCACATCCCTGGCCCAAGAGGAAACTGTATAAGGCCTCTGGGCTCCCGTGGGGGAGGGCCCAGGAGCGGCAGGACCCCTGAGCCTGAGACACCGCCGGAACCTGAAAGAAACAGACTGGATAAACAGTTCTCTGCACCCAAATCCCGTGGGAGGGAGAGCTAAACCTTCAGAGAGGCAGACAAGCCTGGGAAACCAGAAGAGACTGCTCCCTGCACACACATCTCGGATGCCAGAGGAAAAAGCCAAAGACCATCTGGAACCCTGGTGCACTGAAGCTCCCGGAAGGGGCGGCACAGGTCTTCCTGGTTGCTGCCGCTGCAGAGAGCCCCTGGGCAGCACCCCACGAGTGAACCTGAGCCTCGGGACCACAGGTAAGACCAAATTTTCTGCTGCACGAAAGCTGCCTGGTGAACTCAAGACACAGGCCCACAGGAACAGCTGAAGACCTGTAGAGAGGAAAAACTACACGCCCGAAAGCAGAACACTCTGTCCCCATAACTGACTGAAAGAGAGGAAAACAGGTCTACAGCATTCCTGACACACAGGCTTATAGGACAGTCTAGCCACTGTCAGAAATAGCAGAACAAAGTAACACTAGAGATAATCTGATGGCGAGAGGCAAGCGCAGGAACCCAAGCAACAGAAACCAAGACTACATGCCATCATCGGAGCCCAATTCTCCCACCAAAGCAAACACGGAATATCCAAACACACCAGAAAAGCAAGATCTAGTTTCAAAATCATATTTGATCATGATGCTGGAGGACTTCAAGAAAGACATGAACACACTTAGGGAAGCACAGGAAAACATTAATAAACAAGTAAAAGCCTACAGAGAGGAATCGCAAAAATCCCTGAAAGAATTCCAGGAAAACACAAACAAACAGTTGAAGGAATTAAAAATGGAAATAGAAGCAATCAAGAAAGAACACATGGAAACAACCCTGGATATAGAAAACCAAAAGAAGAGACAAGGAGCTGTAGATACAAGCTTCACCAACAGAATACAAGAGATGGAAGAGAGAATCTCAGGAGCAGAAGATTCCATAGAAATCATTGACTCAACTGTCAAAGATAATGTAAAGCAGAAAAAGCTACTGGTCCAAAACATACAGGAAATCCAGGACTCAATGAGAAGATCAAACCTAAGGATAATAGGTATAGAAGAGAGTGAAGACTCCCAGCTCAAAGGACCAGTAAATATCTTCAACAAAATCATAGAAGAAAACTTCCCTAACCTAAAAAAAGAGATACCCATAGACATACAAGAAGCCTACAGAACTCCAAATAGATTGGACCAGAAAAGAAACACCTCCCGTCACATAATTGTCAAAACACCAAACGCACAAAATAAAGAAAGAATATTAAAAGCAGTAAGGGAAAAAGGTCAAGTAACATATAAAGGGAGACCTATCAGAATCACACCAGACTTCTCGCCAGAAACTATGAAGGCCAGAAGATCCTGGACTGATGTTATACAGACCCTAAGAGAACACAAATGCCAGCCCAGGTTACTGTATCCAGCAAAACTCTCAATTAACATTGATGGAGAAACCAAGATATTCCATGACAAAACCAAATTTACACAATATCTTTCTACAAATCCAGCACTACAAAGGATAATAAATGGTAAAGCCCAACATAAGGAGGCAAGCTATACCCTAGAAGAAGCAAGAAACTAATCGTCTTGGCAACAAAACAAAGAGAATGAAAGCACACAAACATAACCTCACATCCAAATATGAATATAAAGGGAAACAATAATCACTATTCCTTAATATCTCTCAATATCAATGGCCTCAACTCCCCAATAAAAAGACATAGATTAACAAACTGGATACGCAACGAGGACCCTGCATTCTGCTGCCTACAGGAAACACACCTCAGAGACAAAGACAGACACTACCTCAGAGTGAAAGGCTGGAAAACAACTTTCCAAGCAAATGGTCAGAAGAAGCAAGCTGGAGTAGCCATTCTAATATCAAATAAAATCAATTTCCAACTAAAAGTCATCAAAAAAGATAAGGAAGGACACTTCATATTCATCAAAGGAAAAATCCACCAAGATGAACTCTCAATCCTAAATATCTATGCCCCAAATACAAGGGCACCTACATACGTAAAAGAAACCTTACTAAAGCTCAAAACACACATTGCACCTCACACAATAATAGTGGGAGATTTCAACACCCCACTCTCATCAATGGACAGATCATGGAAACAGAAATTAAACAGTGATGTCGACAGACTAAGACAAGTCATGAGCCAAATGGACTTAACGGATATTTATAGAACATTCTATCCTAAAGCAAAAGGATATACCTTCTTCTCAGCTCCTCATGGTACTTTCTCCAAAATTGACCATATAATTGGTCAAAAAACGGGCCTCAACAGGTACAGAAAGATAGAAATAATCCCATGCGTGCTATCGGACCACCACGGCCTAAAACTGGTCTTCAATAACAATAAGGGAAGAATGCCCACATATACATGGAAATTGAACAATGCTCTACTCAATGATAACCTGGTCAAGGAAGAAATAAAGAAAGAAATTAAAAACTTTTTAGAATTTAATGAAAATGAAGATACAACATACTCAAACTTATGGGACACAATGAAAGCTGTGCTAAGAGGAAAACTCATAGCGCTGAGTGCCTGCAGAAAGAAACAGGAAAGAGCATATGTCAGCAGCTTGACAGCACACCTAAAAGCTCTAGAACAAAAAGAAGCAAATACACCCAGGAGGAGTAGAAGGCAGGAAATAATCAAACTCAGAGCTGAAATCAACCAAGTAGAAACAAAAAGGACCATAGAAAGAATCAACAGAACCAAAAGTTGGTTCTTTGAGAAAATCAACAAGATAGATAAACCCTTAGCCAGACTAACGAGAGGACACAGAGAGTGCGTCCAAATTAACAAAATCAGAAATGAAAAGGGAGACATAACTACAGATTCAGAGGAAATTCAAAAAATCATCAGATCTTACTATAAAAACCTATATTCAACAAAATTTGAAAATCTTCAGGAAATGGACAATTTCCTAGACAGATACCAGGTATCGAAGTTAAATCAGGAACAGATAAACCAGTTAAACAACCCCATAACTCCTAAGGAAATAGAAGCAGTCATTAAAGGTCTCCCAACCAAAAAGAGCCCAGGTCCAGACGGGTTTAGTGCAGAATTCTATCAAACCTTCATAGAAGACCTCATACCAATATTATCCAAACTATTCCACAAAATTGAAACAGATGGAGCCCTACCGAATTCCTTCTACGAAGCCACAATTACTCTTATACCTAAACCACACAAAGACACAACAAAGAAAGAGAACTTCAGACCAATTTCCCTTATGAATATCGACGCAAAAATACTCAATAAAATTCTGGCAAACCGAATTCAAGAGCACATCAAAACAATCATCCACCATGATCAAGTAGGCTTCATCCCAGGCATGCAGGGATGGTTTAATATACGGAAAACCATCAACGTGATCCATTATATAAACAAACTGAAAGAACAGAACCACATGATCATTTCATTAGATGCTGAGAAAGCATTTGACAAAATTCAACACCCCTTCATGATAAAAGTCCTGGAAAGAATAGGAATTCAAGGCCCATACCTAAACATAGTAAAAGCCATATACAGCAAACCAGTTGCTAACATTAAACTAAATGGAGAGAAACTTGAAGCAATCCCACTAAAATCAGGGACTAGACAAGGCTGCCCACTCTCTCCCTACTTATTCAATATAGTTCTTGAAGTTCTAGCCAGAGCAATCAGACAACAAAAGGAGATCAAGGGGATACAGATCGGAAAAGAAGAGGTCAAAATATCACTATTTGCAGATGACATGATAGTATATTTAAGTGATCCCAAAAGTTCCACCAGAGAACTACTAAAGCTGATAAACAACTTCAGCAAAGTGGCTGGGTATAAAATTAACTCAAATAAATCAGTTGCCTTCCTCTATACAAAAGAGAAACAAGCCGAGAAAGAAATTAGGGAAACGACACCCTTCATAATAGACCCAAATAATATAAAGTACCTCGGTGTGACTTTAACCAAGCAAGTAAAAGATCTGTACAATAAGAACTTCAAGACACTGAGGAAAGAAATTGAAGAAGACCTCAGAAGATGGAAAGATCTCCCATGCTCATGGATTGGCAGGATTAATATAGTAAAAATGGCCATTTTACCAAAAGCAATCTACAGATTCAATGCAATCCCCATCAAAATACCAATCCAATTCTTCAAAGAGTTAGACAGAACAATTTGCAAATTCATCTGGAATAACAAAAAACCCAGGATAGCTAAAGCTATCCTCAACAATAAAAGGACTTCAGGGGGAATCACTATCCCTGAACTCAAGCAGTATTACAGAGCAATAGTGATAAAAACTGCATGGTATTGGTACAGAGACAGACAGATAGACCAATGGAATAGAATTGAAGACCCAGAAATGAACCCACACACCTATGGTCACTTGATTTTTGACAAAGGAGCCAAAACCATCAAATGGAAAAAAGATAGCATTTTCAGCAAATGGTGCTGGTTCAACTGGAGGGCAACATGTAGAAGAATGCAGATCGATCCATGCTTATCACCCTGTACAAAGCTTAAGTCCAAGTGGATCAAGGACCTCCACATCAAACCAGACACACTCAAACTAATAGAAGAAAAACTAGGGAAGCATCTGGAACACATGGGCACTGGAAAAAATTTCCTGAACAAAACACCAATGGCTTATGCTCTAAGATCAAGAATCGACAAATGGGATCTCATAAAACTGCAAAGCTTCTGTAAGGCAAAGGACACTGTGGTTAGGACAAAACGGCAACCAACAGATTGGGAAAAGATCTTTACCAATCCTACAACAGATAGAGGCCTTATATCCAAAATATACAAAGAACTCAAGAAGTTAGACCGCAGGGAAACAAATAACCCTATTAAAAAATGGGGTTCAGAGCTAAACAAAGAATTCACAGCTGAGGAATGCCGAATGGCCGAGAAACACCTAAAGAAATGTTCAACATCTTTAGTCATAAGGGAAATGCAAATCAAAACAACCCTGAGATTTCACCTCACACCACTGAGAATGGCTAAGATCAAAAACTCAGGTGACAGCAGATGCTGGCGAGGATGTGGAGAAAGAGGAACACTCCTCCATTGTTGGTGGGATTGCAGACTGGTAAAACCATTCTGGAAATCAGTCTGGAGGTTTCTCAGAAAATTGGACATTGAACTGCCTGAGGATCCAGCTATACCTCTCTTGGGCATATACCCAAAAGATGCCTCAACATATAAAAGAGACACGTGCTCCACTATGTTCATCGCAGCCTTATTTATAATAGCCAGAAACTGGAAAGAACCCAGATGCCCTTCAACAGAGGAATGGATACAGAAAATGTGGTACATCTACACAATGGAATATTACTCAGCTATCAAAAACAACGAGTTTATGAAATTCGTAGGCAAATGGTTGGAACTGGAAAATATCATCCTGAGTGAGCTAACCCAATCACAGAAAGACATACATGGTATGCACTCATTGATAAGTGGATATTAGCCCAAATGCTTGAAATCCCTAGAACAAACGAAACTCAAAACGGATGATCAAAATGTGAATGCTTCACTCCTTCTTTAAATGAGGAAAAAGAATACCCTTGGCAGGGAGGGAGAGGCAAAGATTAAAACAGAGACTGAAGGAATACCCATTCAGAGCCTGCCCCACATGTGGCCCATACATATACAGCCACCCAATTAGACAAGATGGATGAAGCAAAGAAGTGCAGACCGACAGGAGCCGGATGTAGATCTCTCCTGAGAGACACAGCCAGAATACAGCAAATACAGAGGCGAATGCCAGCAGCAAACCACTGAACTGAGAATAGGTCCCCTATTGAAGGAATCAGAGAAAGAACTGGAAGAGCTTGAAGGGGCTCGAGACCCCAAAAGTACAACAATGCCAAGCAATCAGAGCTTCCAGGGACTAAGCCACTACCTAAAGACTATACATGGACTGACCCTGGACTCTGACCCCATAGGTAGCAATGAATATCCTAGTAAGAGCACCAGTGGAAGGGGAAGCCCTGGGTCCTGCTAAGACTGAACCCCCAGTGAACTAGTCTATGGGGGGAGGGCGGCAATGGGGGGAGGGTTGGGAGGGGAACACCCATAAGGAAGGGGAGGGGGGAGGGGGATGTTTGCCCGGAAACCGGGAAAGGGAATAACACTCGAAATGTATATAAGAAATACTCAAGTTAATAAAAAAAAAAAAAGGGGAACAAGAATACCCTTGGCAGGGTATAGAGAGGCAAAGATTAAAAAAAAAAAAAAAAAAAAAAAAGAAAAAGGTTTTGGACAGACACAGAGCAAAGACTTCATGGGGATAAAGGCATCTGCTGTTCAGCTCAGAAGAGAAGCCAGAGGAAACCAGTCCACTCAATACCTTTTCCTTGGACTTCCAGCTTGCAGAACTGTTAACAGAATTTTCTTGTTTAAGCTCCCAAGTTGGTGGGGTTTTATTATGGTGTCCTAACTGGCACCTGTAAATCTTTTACTCACTCCTTAGGCACTGAGTTGCCCTTCAGCTGTCTCTCTAATGACCTGCAAGTGTTGACCACAGTAATGAGGTTATTATCACAAATGAGCCATGGCTATTATGTCCCGACCTCATCTGTGTCTTTTTAAATTCAATTCAATGGGTTTTATTTTCAAATGCAGTACTAGGGTTTGAATTCAGGGCTTTGTACATGTTAATCCAGTTGTACACCCAGCCTCTCTCCATCCTCCTTCCTGGTTTTAATGTTTGCTTCTGCTGTTTTTGTATTTTCACTTTTATTGAGAGTATTTCACTACGGCACCAAGGTGACCTAAAAAAATTCATGATTCTCAATCTTCCTTGTACCTAATCTCCCTCTTTGGATCTCCACTTTCTAATCCCTTTACTCATGTTCTTCCCCTGTAATAACTGTTCCTCAAGTTAAATGCAGGTCCACTTCTCCACAAGGCTTTTCCTATTTCCCAGGATGGTTAGACCACTGATACTGAGTTTATGGGGGAGGGTACCATCCAACTGGCTGTTGTATTGCTTGTTACTCCTAGTGCACTGCTTTGCACATTTCAAGTCTATATCTGTTATGTAACTAAAGAGAAAAACAAAGAGAATGGGATTGCAGGAGAGATATATGATGCCCTGCCCAGGAATGTATATTTTTAAGAGCTGACGAGATAATAGTGTTAGCCATGCTTCTCTGATCAAACCAATGTGGGTACAGCACACACCATCATCCTGTATGTTCCTTATTTCACTGTCTCCATAGGAGAAACATTCCTACCTGTATTATGGGATTTCTGTGTGGATGAGTGAGACTCACATGTGCAAAGTATATGCTCTTACTTTAGCAAGAAAAATAAAGTTCCAACAGGTGAGAACCAGAGGCAACAGACTGAGCCTGCAGTCTCTGCTGGAAATTCTCACTACCCAAGGAGCCCACAAAGTGTCCTATGCTACATTTGGATGAAAAATGATGCTTCTGTCTCTCCCTTAATCACAAGTTCTAAGAAGTAAGGTGATGAGCAGTGATTCCTGGGCATTCAAGCCATCAAGTCTGATAAGGAAGCTCTACATCTTATTTTAGTGCTTCAAAAGGACGACCGTATTATAGTTTAGATTTGGTTGAACCAGTACTTGGCCGGTATAGCATGAGGCTGAGGATGTAACACAGAGGGAAGTGATTCATTTCCACAGAAACAGGACAAGCTCTTACTGCTGCTGTTCCTAGGGAGCACTTCTCCCTTCAGATATCCTCACCCATAAGTAGATTCAGACAGACAGGCGGAGAGTGGTGAACCAGAGAACATGTAGTTACAAGGACAGTTGCTCCTTGTTTCAGTGGATTCTGTATTCGCAAATTCATCTATTTGCTAAAATACATTTGAAAACCACAAAACACACATATATACACACACATATATATACACACATACATACACACATACATATGCACACATATATATACACACATATATACACACACATATATATATACATACACATATACACACACATATATACACACATATATATACACACATATATACACACACATATATATATATACATACACATATACACACACATATATACACATATTTATACACACACATATACACACACATATATATACACACATACACACACATATACACACACATATATATATATACACACACATATATATACACACACACATATATACACACATATGTATATACACATACATACACATATACATATGTAGTTTAGTCATACAACATTACCTTTCCCAGCACAGTGAGCACAGAGTTGGTCTTTTTGCTCCAGTCTCATGCTGCTCATGTGTCCTTTTCATGATTATGTAGTGTCTCATTTCTCACTTTCTTTCCTTGTTGTTGTGATTTCACAACAAAATGTGATGTGTGTTTACATCCCTTGCAGTATTACCAGCACTAGTGAAAAGGCTGTATGTGTCTTATGCAGAAAACATAGATATTAGGGAAACTCTATTCATGAGTGAGTTATTCATGAGTGAGTTATATAGTGCAACTGACTGGAATTCAATGCAAATGATTACACACACACACACACACACACACACACACACACACACACACATGCCAAGAAGGTGTTTGATTGGTTAGGCTTCTAAGAACATAAACCCAAAATTTCCCTAAGAGCAATGGTTCAGTATTAGCTGATCTATCATTCTTAGTGACTTTATTCAATAATAATGTGACTGGACAGACAGGATCTAGTATAAAATATAGTTCAAGTTTAGAAGTAGTAAAGCTAGAGAGATCCAGGCAAGGGAGGGTCTTAAGCAGCAGGATCAGTCATTATCTTGCTGAAGGAGGGTCACTAACTATGGAAAATAATTAGATTTTCCCTTTTACACTCTGATAGCCATGAGAAGAATGGGTTTAAGGGGAACTTTGGCAAGATGAGGATGCACTAAAGCAACTTTCCAGAGATGGGACCAGCCACTGTGTGTGCCTTACAGACACACTTCTACTTTTTGAAATAGGATTCAGTATACCCCAGTCTGAGAAGGTGAGCATCCCACTGAAAAGCTGAGCTAAGCCTTACTGATTGGTGCCAAAGGAGTACTGGAGCAATCGTGTGATAAACACTGTGCTGGGTTATGTGAACAGAAACGCTGCTAGTGGGAATGGAAAGGAATGGGGAGAAAGGAAGGAGGAAGGAAGGAAGGAGAGAAGAAAGGAAGGAAGGGAGGAAGGGAAGAAGGATAGACAGAAGGAAGGAAAGATGAATGGATGGATAGAAGGAAGGAAAGATATAAGGAAGAAAAGATGGAGGAAAGAAAGAAAGAAAGAAAGAAAGAAAGAACAGACGGAAGGAAGGAAAGAAGGAAGGGAAGACAAAGAATCAGGCTACCAAGAGTTCTTGGCTTTGACAGATATAAACATGACCTACTTCCAGAAGGACAGAAAATGAGTCCAACAGTGAGTAACAGTTAATAGTGGCTCCCATCTTGATTCTAGTAGGATAGGTAGGGCAAAGGGGGCAGGAGGTCTTCTGGAGCCATGAGTGTGATACTGCCACTGCAACAGGTCTGGAAGACAGGACACAAAGCCAAAACAGGTCACATGTGACACTCATGAGCTAATGGAATTTGGGGTTTGGACTTGTTATAATTACTTCCTTCTGGTAGTTGCTTTGAGGGAATGTTTATCCAGACTTGTCATGTTTTTGTGTTTCAGAATCAGATCCCCCATTTGGCTTTTCAGGTCTACTGCTGAAGAATTCAAAGCCTTTGAAATTGTCCCATCCATATCTGGATTAGATGATAGTTAGCTGAGACTTAAGCCTTTGGAGTTAATGTTGGAATGAGTTATAATTTGGGGGTCTACTGAGATAGAGTAAACATATTTTGCATATGAGAACAACATAGACTTCAGGGCAACAGAAGTGAAATACCATACATTACATTCCTTGAAAATTCATATGCTGAAGATCTAATTCCCAAGGAGATAATATTTTTTTCTTGGGCCTTTGAGAAATTATTGGATTTAGTGATTTTAGCAGGAGGTTGGGTAGTCATTCACTACCTTTTCTTTATGGTAGTAAGCTCAATGTCTTTGTAGGAAGAGACACAATAGAGCTTGTTGTCTTTGTCCTTACCTTTTTCCATGTGGAAATGCAGCAAAGACAGCCATGTGCAAGCCAGAAATAACCCCACCACCACCACTCCCTATAGTCAGAAATTAAAGTTGGTGCTTTGATCTTGGCTTTCAGTCCCCACGACTGTTAGACTATTTTCATTTATGTCTTCCAGCCTGTGGCATTTTGCATGGCATCTGTGCAAACTAAAAGAGTGGTGCTATCTCTGAAAGGCAATTTTGGGGGCAAAGCAAGAAGATATTTTGTGTGTGTGTGTGTGTGTGTGTGTGTGTGTGTGTGTGTGTGTGTGTGTATTTGGTATTTATTTATAACAAATATAAAACAATTGTTTATAACAATTATAAAACAGTAAACCTAGGTGTTGAATATATGGTCATATTTTCTTTAGGAAACTCCCTAGCAGAAGAACATCTCAATGTTTTACAAATTAAATGTCTTCCTTGGTCTGATTAAATACACACAAAAGGAGTTCACAGTCTATGCGGCTCTGAACGTAGTAGAGTCTCCTGGATTGGTGGGAAGGAGATTTTAGGCTGAGCCACAGTTTTGCTGTTTCAGCTAATTTTGTTTCAGCTTCTGAATGGTTTAATGCATTTGACTGCACTGTATTCACCCTGCTCAGATCATGGGGTCATTGCAGGAGATGAACAGACCTTGTATGTAAAGAGATGCTTAAAGCCTATAAAAATGCAAAGCATGATCCCAATAGAAACAGAAATGGCCTCTGAATTGCTGGGAAGCCAAGCCTGAAATAATTTTTGAAGGGAAGAAAGTCACTTAGGACTTCCGAAGTGTCACATTTCTCTTCATGGTTTAAGAACACCAGACAATCCAAGACATGGGGAAAATAATCTCTACAGCGTGGTGACAGGCATTTTGATGGGACTCCACTTTCTGCTCATGTCTCTGTGAACAAACATTCCTTCATGTCAACTGGGTCCCGCCTCAATTAAAATCCTTTAAACAAGTCAGCAATCACAGCCAGTACTACCACAATGAGAGCAAAACCACAGGCTGGGATGAGAGTGGCCAGAGAATCAATTGATCCAGCTCTAAGTACCTTTGCTCTCATTAGAGTTCGGTATGATTGAACAGTTACAGAAGTGCCCATAGCATAGAGTCCATGCTACCTGGGAGAAGACAGCAGTGCAGTTGAAGGATGAAAAGTTAACACTTAAAGCGATAACTAGAATTGGTAGGTAGTACCAAAGATGTCACAATCAGTTCTCTGACAAGTGCTAACAATGCTTTAAAGGAAGTGAGAAAGGGAAAAATCCAAACTAAACATGGAAATTCCTCCTCAAACTGGTGACTAGAGCTGAGCATTGATGGCTGACCAAGAATGTATAAGTAAAAAGTATGGTTTTACAAGTGCAAATGGGGGTGCAGGAAGCCGTAGGCAAACACTCTGGGACTGTGCAAGCAGAACACTGTCCATCCTGAGTCAGTATAGGGGTCCACACGAGAGCCATCAGCACAAGGTTCATACAAGCCAGGGGCACCACTCCTGTCTCCTAAGGAACAGGGTCTTTAAAATGCATGAGTTGGGGATATTTTAAGTTTAAATTGAGGGGGCTGGGAAGATGACTCAGTACATAAAGTGCTTGCTGTGCAAGCATAAAAGTGGTGTTCTGTGGTCATACCTGTTGATAAATATTAATGTCTTGCACTAAAAATAATACACGGCCAAAGAGTACAGGGAACAGCATGTACCTAACTGCCACCAGAGTGTTTCTGTACAGGCTAGTGAATGCCCAAGTAGAATTCGGTTAACTCAACCCTGTTCCTGCCCCTGGTTTGTAAGGTTTAAATATTCACTGGGGAAGACTACAATACAATGACACTTACTCTGGTGACATGCAGAAAGAACTGTGTCACTTAAAGCTCTGCATGGGGCGGGGGGGGGGTGCTTCTCTGCAGGCCTCTGCAGGGGACAGGGTTAATAGCAAACTGAAGACACAGTCACATGCACGGCAAGCAAGGCTCACTTCAGCTTTAGGAATGGGCTGCTGTGAATAGTTTTGTGGGTAGGGGGAGGGGGGCATTTTCAAGGTCCAAGTCTAGAGAGGAATGCGATGCAATCATGTCCTTTGGGTACAATATAACCCTTGCAGTCATAAACACACGGCTGCTGCGGCTGCCTGCTGAAGACCTGTGCGCCCCTCTCCCCGCTTCACGTGCACGTAAGTGGGAGAACGGGTTGGAAAGGAGAAAAGGAGGAGAGGGAGGGGGAACAGAGCAATGGGGGATATAATTATACATTCTATACATGTATGAAATTGTCAAAATGAAAGCAGACTTGAAGGTAAGCTGGAAGAATAGAAGTCTGGAAGTTGCTAGGCAGAGTTGGAAAGTTGAGGACAGCTTTTGCTGTTGGAATTATTCTGTGTATGGACTCTGTGCTCCAGGCCTCCTGAGCCTGGTATACCGTTCCTGACTTTAGGGTTTTGCTAGTGACAAAAACAACCCACCTGTCCCTCCCAGCCTTACTGTTCTTGTACCATCACCCCTCACAGGCACCACAGAGACCCCCTTTTCTGCTAGCAAAGCTTTCACTGGGAGAGGCTGCAGAGTTCCAGCTGCATCTGGTGCATCCAAGCTTGCATTTGTAGCTGGTTGCTCAGAACCTTTGCAAAGGCTTTTCTTTGCTTCCTTAGAGCAGCAGATGATGGTTTCTGAGGGTCAAAGTCTTTTATTTATTTATTTATTTTTTATCAAACTCCTGCTTCTATTGTCCAGAAGCTCTTGAGGAGGGAACAATAACAAAAATTATTCCAAAGCAGAGCCCTGGCTGTCATTCAAATCAGTGAGGTATGCAGGTAATGATCGATAAAGAGATAAATGCAACAGTAGGAAGCCTCGAGACATTAATACAATGGCATGAACACGATGCCGTGATACTAAATAAACAACCCAATGAGATTTGGTTAAGGAAGGACATTCATTTCAACAAATGGTAAGAAAACAAGTGAGTGTCCATTTTAGGAAAGGTGTCCATCCTTACCTCGCGATTGACCCACTAATTAATCTGGAATTAATGCTAAACCTAACTGTAAAACCTAAACAAGGCATTTCTAGAAAGAACGATGAGATTCTATTTACTATTTTGCAATAGTCAAAATGATTTTGTAAAAGGCATCAAACATAAAACGTATTATAAATCGAACCTCATCAAAATGAAAACCTTTCTAACGGAGCCACTGCTTACAGAATGAATAGCAATCCTCAAAGTGTGGAAAAGATAAAGGTCTTACCATAGAACACGTACAAATCAATGACAAATGGCAATAATCCAATAACATGTGCTCGAGGGCTTAATCGAGCACTTAGAGGAAGTTGGGAGAGGCCAACAAGCCTAGGAAAGGGGCTAAACAGCGGAATGGAAGTTAGAACCCCACTGAAAACCCTCACTGGGCTGAGAACTGGAGAAGCACATTGGTCAAGATGGGCACGGACTCCCCAAGAGCACCTTCTCAGATGAGCAACCAACAGGAGATCAGAAGAACGCTTAAGGGAGTTTTAATAAAATGCGAGTGCAGGGAAGGTTAATAGACCCTGCAAGGACAAAAATCAGTGAAGAAAGAAGACCTAGTGGCCTTAAGTCTTTGACTAGGGTATCAGGAAGACTGCATCCTGCCCAGGTACTGTGAGTGATGGGGAGTAGAGACAGTACTTCATATCCTCAGGGCAATCAAGGAAGAAGTAACTAACTATATTTAATTATTAAAAATGTGTTTTTACACTTAAAGAAATGTTCAACATCCTTAGCCATCAGAGAAATGCAAATCAAAACTCATATAGTACCTGTTTGTGAAAATCTGCCTCAGCTTGAGAGAAGATCCTGAGGAAGGGGTATTAGGAGCTGTGGAAGAAAAGACTCAGAGTCAATAATGGCGTACAAGCTGGCAGCTCTATAGTCTGCTGGAGAGATGGTTCTCTGCTGGAGATAGTTCTTAGCTAGAAGTAGTTCTCTCTTACAGGTCAAAGCTCAGTCTTTTATTTTGCATAAGCTACTTTCTTAGGAATTGCATATCAATTTGATCTTTTACCCCAGGTTCCCTTTTGAATACCCCAGGAATCAGCATTATATGACCTTAGCCCCTTGAACCTAAAGACAGAGCCACATGGCCAAAGCTGCCAAGTTCTGCTTCTTTCTGAAACTGGAACATGGTCCCCTTGTTCTATTACATTGTCACCAGCTTTCTGTTTTCCAACTCCTTTAATGCCTAAGCTTGGCTGTCCTGTAACTTGCTCTGTGGACAGACCTTGAACTCAGAGATCTGTATGGCTCTGTATTCTGAATGCTGAGATTAAAAGTGTGTACCACCATACCTGGTCCTAAGTTTTTCATGTCCACTATTCTTCAAGATCTGGATCAAAAGCCTGTATCGTCCAGCTTCAAGGTTTGGATCACGTGTGTGCCCTCCATTTCTGGATTGTAGTTCATTCCAGATTAAAACGTCCAAACTACTCCTCATTCAATTGCAAACACAAACAATAAGCAAAGGTGGAACTTAAGGGAACTTGTCCTGAGATCACCACTCCCTAAATCTCTGTAACTCCTTGAACACAGGATTCAGCTCCGTTTCACTTTCTGGTACCCCTTTATTACTTGAACCATACATTTTGTATTTAGTTTAGCAAGTTCTTGTTTTTTGACTATTCCTTTCACGTTCATGATTTAGGTTTTTTTAATCTATTGATCAAATCATGTCTCCTTATTTAAGCTGGCACATTAGTGCAGCTGCCTTTCTATTTTTCAGGTCTGTGCAGCCCCTCACGTAATTCATATTGCAGCCTTATATTTTGCATAGTTAAGAAATTCTGTAAAGAACAGTTCTTACACTGATTTATATATTCTTGAACTCATGTTTTTATGAGTTCTTTCTCACAGCCTTAAAGGTTTTCCTGGAGGTCACAGCATTTCTATTTTGCTAAGGAATACCAGGCACATTCTCATTTACTGAAATTATGCTGTTTCTCACCATGGAGTCATTAACCTTGGCAGGGGGAACATTCTCGGGAGGAGGAACATGAAGCAAAATACGTATATTTTTATACAAAGAAACCTTACACCTACAGCAGCCATCAGTACTCAAGAAGATCCATGTCCTGCTGGCTCTGCTCCAGGGGCAGGGACTGTGTCACACTGTCCCTTCTGTGGCTATGCCAGACCCAGGCAACTTGTCTGACTAAAATCATTAAAACAAGTGACAGTTCATGTGTAGTAAGGATGTGGAGCAACGAAAACATTCCTCTATTGCTGGTGGCTGTATAAACCTGCATAGCCACTATAGAAATCTATATGTCAGTTCCTTAGAAAGTTGGAAATCAATCTACCTCGAGACCCAGGTATACTACTCTTGGACATATACCTAAAGAATGTTCGGATACCTGCTCAATTATATTCATTATGTCTTTATTCATAATAGCCAGAAACCAGAAACAACCTAGCTGTCTCTCAACTATAGAATGGCAAAGAAAATGTGGTAAATTTACATAGGGGAGTATTACTAAGTTGTTTAAAAAATGGCATCATGAAATTTGTAGGGAAATGGATGGAACTACTAAAAACATCATCAATCCACAGACTCAGAGAGGTTAGATTAAAAAGGAGAGCTCTAGGGGGCAATATATAGATCTGCATGGAAAGTAGAAATAAAATAGATTTTGTGGGTAGACTGGGCAGACGGGAATAGGGGCAGGAAAGATCAGTTTGGGGGTGAGAAAATAAATGGAGGGAAAACATTTGGGAAGGGACAGATGGAATTGGGGGCCATCAGGAGGGTGGTGTGGAAAACCAAGTGCTATGGAAAGTTCCTGGAATCTATGAGGGTGGCCCTAGTGAGGACTTCTAGTAATGGAAGATACAGAGTCTGAACTAGCCATCTTTTGTAGTCAGACAAGGCTTCCAGTAGTGTAACTGGGTGTATTCAGCTGAGTTGTTGGCCAAAGGAGTCTCATGTAGATCCCTAAACAACTCAGGCTGATGTTAGGACAGAGGGTCACTCTCCTAAAACTGCCAGTGGGGCTCCATTGGTGAGGATAACATTCACACAGCTCACTAAATGTACAGAGTTGGGCTGGTGCCTGCATGGAGCCTTCATGCTTACATTCTGGTCTCTTTCATGCTGGAAGATACTCTTCAAGCTGTAGAAAGAAGCACTTGGACACAAATGCAGTCACAAAACCCTTGGTCTACAATCTGTCCTGTCAACAAGATATGCTGAGAAAGAACTTGTGGAAGTGACCAAACAAGGTCTGGTTTAACTTGAGGTCCATACAGTAAGAGGGAGAGGGAGAGGGAGAGGGAGAGGGAGAGGGAGAGTGAGAGGGAGAGGGAGAGGGAGAGGGAGAGGGAGAGGGAGAGGGAGAGGGAGAGGGAGAGGGAGAGGGAGAGAGACCATGTTCTACACTGCCTGGATAGTCATGGGCTGGAGATTTGATATAGCCCAGAGACCAAGGGTAAAGCTGAACATAGCTGGAAAGAAATTAATGGAATTATTCCTCTTGATATTCTACTGTACTCATTGATTGGCGGCTTTTTCAATTGTCATCAGAGATGCTTCCTCCAGCAGCAGATGGGAGTGGGTTCAGAGACCCACAGCCAGACAGTATGTGAAGAGAAGTCTTAATTGGAAGTCTCCATTGAGTCCCTTCTCTCAATGGACCTGCATGGATCTTATCAGGTTCAGATCTCTGTGCATACATTACGGCTATTAGCTGATGTTCTTGTAGGACTCCTAACAATGGGAGTGGGTGTTTCTTCCTCTTTTGCCTGCTCTTAGATTCTTTCCCTCCTGTTAGGCCACCTTGTTCAGCCTTGAACCTTTTACCTTGTCTTATTACGTCTTTGGTTGTTGTCTCTTGGAGGCCTGCTCTTTTCTGAAGGGAAATGGAGAAGGGCAGATGGATGTGAGGGAGAGTGCAAGGTGGGGAGGATCTTGGAGGAGTGGAGGGAGGAGAAACTGTGCTCAGGATGTATGAATGAGAGAAGAATCTGCTTTTGTAAAATATATTTTTCTAGTAATATTTCCCCAGGACAGTACAAAATTTGATAGGAGTAGTAGTTTGAAGAAGAGGCTAAGAGTTCGGAAGGACTGTGAAAAAGCCTCATACTTCTTTCCTCCCCTGTTATTGACCCTGAGGCGCTTTAGGAGTGGGTAACATTTGGAACCCTTAGAGGGAAGGGACTATTGAGTGCTGTGCTTGCTGCTTTGGCATGCACTCATGTACTCTGTAATCACAGTAATGCTATAACAGTGCAACCCTCTAGAAACCCCTCATTTCTCAGCTGGTGACTGGCCTAAGAACAGCAGTTTTGATGCCCTCGCTGGTTGTCTTAGTTACTTTTCTCTTGCTGTGAAAAGGCACCGTGGCCAAGGAAACTTACAAAAGAATGTGTTCAATTTGGGCTTTACAGTTCCAGAGGGTTAATCTGTGATCATTATGGCCAGGTGCATGACAGCAGACAGACATGTATGGCTCTGGGGCAGTAGCTAAGAGTGCACATCTCCAATCACAAGAGTCAGACAGAGAGTTAAATGGGAAAGGCACAGACAGACTTTTGAAATCTTGAAAACCTACCCCAGTGACACACTTCCTCTAAGAAGGCCGTACCCCTTAATCCTTCCCAAACAGTTCCATCAACCAGGTACCAAGAATTCAAATAAAAGAGCTGACAGAGGCCATTCTCACTCAAACCACCACACTGGCCCTCTTCATCACTTTGTTTCTGTCATACAATCGTTTTTGGTTCATGGGGAATCAAGACTCAGTGTTCCCTCTTTTACTCCCTAAATCCAACGTGAACATCAGAACCCGCTCTGCGCTCCTGGCACACAGTGTTGAATCAACACTATGAAATCTACTCCAGATCTTTCCCTTCTTCCTATCTTCCCTTCCCTATTCTCTTCCTTTCAATTTCTTTCCTTTTCTTAGCTTTTCACGGATTTGTTTTTATTTCTTTCCCACCTAGTTTTTAGTATCCCTACATAAGCCATTCTCTCTTCAGATAGAGAACTTATTTACAAGCATATGAGTCCCTCCTCCTCACCCCAGGGAATTGATTACTCTGTAGTTTTCTAAGACCCTAATAATAGTCAAAAATTTCAGGGGAAAGGACTACCGACAAGGGCAATATGTCTGAATGCCCACTCAGTGTCTGTGCCTGGTGCATGCTTTAGGAGATGCAGTCCAGGACTTCCACAAATAACATGGTGAATTATTAAAGCACACCTTGCTTGCTCTATCTCAAAGAGAGCTTCAAGTATTAATTAATGAGTGATTAGTTCAGCCTCATAAGTTATCATTCTGATAAAATGGGAATTAGAACAGGAACCAGAGCCAGTCTGAGTGTGTTACTGCTATTTTAGCAGGCCTCTCATCCAATAATGAGGAAGCATAAAATGTAGTTTAATGAACATAATTTGATGGTGGAAAATTGTTCATCTGGTATAAGCTATTCATCTCTGTTAATCTATCCCAGATCACATGGAAAATGGCTCTTCAGTAGGATCCATAGAGGCTGTTTGCTGTTGCTTTCATGTACTTTAAGCTACCTTTCTAGAGAAAGCCAAAAGGTTTACTGATGCTCACACACTTGTCTTAGATAATCCACACTACCCTAGTGAAATTTCTTGATATCTTGAAAGTATGCCTTTGGGTAGAAGAAGCATTCTTTTCTCCTCTCACACCAATTCCTATCATGTTTAGAAATTGTGATGAACAAATATTTTAATCAAATTACAATTGACTTAAGATTATTGATTTAAAACAAATAATGAAATTAGAATATCTTCAGGTGAAATCCAATGGGTCTATAGAAGCTGTAGATAATTTATTAAATAGTGTTAAATTCACTATGCAGTCACTCTCATTTAATTGATTCCATTAGAGTTAACAAACTCAAAACTTCCTCCATAGACGCACAGTGTGCTTCCTCTTATCATTCACCCCTAACCAGCTTTTGCCTCCTTCATTCACTGTGGATGGGTTACCACTGACCTCTTAGTCAACACAAAGCCCCGGATCAAGCTTCTTTTTAGTTTACCCTCCTAGTCCCTAGGTTAACTGTTCATGATCCTTTTGAAATTGCTTTTCAGGAAAATGTTGCCAATGTAGTATAATATCCTTCTATTTTCTTGTTTTAAAGAACAATAAGGTTCAGAATTGTCTCTCTGAAAGCTGAGGACTTACATTCTTCCTTCTTTTACATTGTGTACTGACCAATCAGGAAGAACTTATAGTATTCTGAATCCCAATTTTAAAGGGGACAGCACAACAACAATGAAAATTAAAAATCAATTCAGAAGGAAACAATGATGTTGGTTAGATAGCTCAATGAATAAAGCTACCTGCCATTAAACATGATGACCTATATTCAATCCCCAGGATCCACATGATGGAGGAAAGGAACTGACCTCTGATCTACACACACACACACACACACACACACACACACACACACACACACTAAGTTTTTTCTTTCTTTTTCTTTTTCTTTTTCTTTTAATGTAGAAAATGTTCCAGGCTCTTCTTCTTGCTTTACTGAATGGAGCTCTTTATGTAACTGTGGACAACTTTCCTAGTCTTTCAAAACCTCACTTTACTTATCTGTAAATTGAAGATAATTATACCTCCCAGGGTCGCTATTAAAATCAAATAGGGATAATTGATGTGAAATGCTCTGAAAAATTAGAGTTCTATGCTAAGCCAAGATTAGCAGTGCAGCAGTGTCTGACAAAGCCTAAGGCCTGGCCTTTCCCCTTTATGGCCATTCCCTATAAAACTTTTTTCTAAGCTCCCACTCGCATTTCTAATTAGGTCAGTGACCATTAGTGATTCAGTTCCTTATGTCCCAAACCAAAACCTGCACCTCCTGCAGAAGCTCAACTCCTTTGGTGAATAACATGGCTAATTATGTCACCATTTTATCCACCCACTCCTGAACTATGGGAACTATTTTGACTTGAATGATAATGTCCCAGCACTGAGAACTTCACATTGATTTATAGCTAATATCCATCCTGAAACAATTATACTCGATAGCCTGATAGTTTCTGGAGCTAGAAGTTTAGACTGGTTTCTCTCTAAGACTTCAGGGCTATCTCATGCCTCTGTCCATAGTAGGAGATTGCTGGGATCCTTGGGACTTGAAGCATGACCCCAGTCTCTGTCTCCAGCTCTACATGCTCTCTTCCCTGCATTTCCTTTCCTCTCCTTTCCAGATACAAGTTCAATAATCAACTATGATCTTTTCCTCACTTGATTGTATCTGAGACGAGTGCTTCTAAATGTCAGTCACAGGTACTGGGGATAAAGACTTGAAATGTGTGTTTCAGCAGAGCGTGATGATAATTTCCACACTTGTAAAAAGCATCTTTTACTTCTTAAGCTTTCCTGGTTTGGATCATACCATTGCTAATTACCCAAAACATTAATTTCCTACTCTTTTCCTACTATGTCAGACACTTACAGATCCAGAAAGGGATGAATCCTTGTGTTTTACTTATATAAAATGAATCCACTCCATCGCCTTTCCTTCCTGGCACCTCTCACTCTATTTTGACCCCATTAGACTATCTATTAACCTAGCCTGTTACTATCATCAGGGTCCAGTTTGAGTTTCTCACTGCTACATACCTATCTCTTATTCTCAGGTTGGACTTTTAGTTGTCTAGTGTCCAATCAGTCTCCTCATGGTCTAGTGGTCCATGTGGAAGTCTGTTTCAACAACACAACATAATCCATGCTTTGAGAAATATATAATCTTAAACTCATGTGTTTTAGTCTATTCCTCCCAAAGAAAAAATATCTAAGGCTTTAGATCACTTTTCTACTTTTCAGGAAAGAGGCAAAGTTAAATACATATATCATGCTTACCACTGTTCAGTCCGTATGTCTGCAGAACTCATTTGGAATTCTTGAAGATGGTGAAAAGAGAAAAGGAAAAAGGAGGAGGAGGAGAAGGAGGAGGACGAGGAGGAGGAGGAGGAGGGGGAGGACGACGGTGGGGGGAGACAATCAGCTGGAGGCCATCCATTTGCAAGTTGTTAGTGCCCTCTGACTTCGGTTCTTTAGACAAGTGTCTGCATTTTGAGAAAGGGCACACATGGTCTGTGGTATGAAGTGTTTCATTCCACTCCTTTGTAGACTTGGTATCGTTTTGCTTTGTCTTCATCCAACCTGGTGGGGATCACGTGGGAGGTTATTTTGGAGGCTTAGTGGGTTTTGAGCAGCAGACGGTGGGAGGCACACACATGACATCTGTCTTCTTTCTCTTTTTCCTCACAAGAAATTGTAGTATTTCTGACAGATTTCTCCCATGGATGGAAGCAAATTAGAGTGGTTTCTAAAGTGCCAAGTGTGGCCTGAATTCAGCTAAACAAGTGGGTAACAGATTACTGTGAAGGGGGACAGGAAAGCTGACAGCTCTAGAGATCTACAAAAAGAAGTGAGGAGTTTCTTCTATTTAGAACTTCAGACAGGATGCGTATCCAACAAGCTCTATGTGAAATGTTTTCCACTTGAAAATCTTAAAACACAGGCATGGAAAAAGAGATCAGAGAAACACTCTTAGGGATAGGTTTAGGAAGAGCTAATGTACTCCATGACAGTTAAAAGTCAATCTTTGGCATCAAAACAATTTGATCAGCATATGCTTTAAATAACCCAAAACTAGAGGATTCTAAAGCATCCAGGGCGTTTCTATTTGGGTCCCATTCAAATCAATGAGAGAAGACTGAGTTTTCTTTTTAAAAAGGTAAGAGGCAGGGATAGCTCTGACATGGTCAGACTAAAATACTAATAAGATGGATTGAAACTTCTTTACTTAAAGTAAAGACAAACTGATTTATGTAACTAATGATGCAATATCTCAGAATGGGTGAATTGCAAAGAAAAGAGATTTTTAATGACTCAAGTTTATGGTTCAAGGGCAAAAGACCAACTACATCAAGTGATGAAGGCTTTGCTAGTGGAATATCAGGGTGATGGAATGTACCACGTGACAAAAGGAGGGATTGAAGGATAGTGTGTGTGCATGTGACTGTGTATGCATGTGCACACATGTGTCTGATCTCTCTGATTTTTTGTTAAGGCAGCACAATTTAGTCATTGGGGCTCCAATCTGATAGATGGCATTATCAAATCCTGATCTACTCTCCAAACTCCACAAAAGTTTGAAGTTTTACTTTCTTAATATCCCAGAGTGGGAATTATTACAGCAATGATATCCTTGAAGGACATATATTTTGACTATAGCATGGATAAAAAATCAGAGTTAAATCTGGAGTGCCCAAGTCATGAATCTGGGCTCTTGTTTCTCTAGTACATGATAAAGATGATGGGGAAAAGAATCCCACAATGGACTCTAGAGTGACTAGATACAGACAGAATTTGGTATGAGCAAAACATCACACCATAGCTTTTGTCTTCATTAAATGTTTATTTTCCTTTTTTTGAGAGGGGTCTTATTGTATAGCCAAGGCTGTCCTCAAACTTGTGAACTCCTTTACTCCAGTCTCTCAAACACTGGAATTACAGGTATGTGCCACTATACTTGACCCTTAGAATCATTTTACTCTGTACTTCTCTGGTTCATACATGCATTTGGCAATAGTGAACATGTAAGCAGATGTGTTATATATGTAATTAATTACCTACTTCAAGGAAGTACATGATAGACAAGCCATTTTCCTTCCAGCATATATTTCTGCCATATTTGAACACTGCCTGACTAGAGCAGGTCTTTACAGGCAAAGCAGAGGTATGCTCACCTGCTAGACACCCGTCCAGAGTTGATATGTGCTGATGTGCTGGTAAGGCTGCCTTTTAATGTTTGTGTTGCTGATTATTAGAGAGATGGCTGGATTAAAAAATTCTCTCTCTCTCTCTGTCTCTGTCTCTGTCTCTGTCTCTGTCTCTGTCTCTGTCTCTCTCTCTCTCTCTCTCTCTCTCTCTCTGCATGTGTCTGACTGTGCGTACAGCAGTGGTTTTCAACCTTCTTAATGCTTCAGCATTCATTACAATATTTTATGTTGTGGTAACCTCACCAGTTAAATTAGTTTTGATGCTACCTTATAACTGTAATTTTCTTCCATTATTAATTATTTATCTGTCTTTTCCAGTGGTTTTAGGCAACCCCCAAAGAGGTTGTAACCCACATGTTGAGAACCACTGATATAGCTGGAGGTCAACCTCAGGTGTCACTCTTCAGGGTAGTCACCCACCTTTGTTCTCTTACTAGGACTTGGACTTGCTGATTTGTCTAGACTGGGATATAGTCTTTTCTGACTTGCTGAGATCACCCTTTCTCTGTCTTCCCACAGCTATGATTACAAACACACGTCACCACATTTGGCTTCTTATGTTGCTCTAGGAATCAAATTAGAGCCCTCATGTTTGTATGGCAAGTGCATATAGTTATCTTAGCATCCCATGAGTGGGTTCTTAAAATCGATGTAGGGAAAAGAGAAATAACTTTTTCTCTTAAAGAAACAGTTAGGTGTTTTTTAAAATGAGAAACTATGCAGATGCAAAGAAAGAAATCACAATCAAAGGTAGCAACAGTGGAAGACACTTTCCTGGGGAACAGGTTTATTGAACAAAAAATTCATAAATTTTGCCTTCATTTATTGATAAGAGGTTATAAAACTATTTTTCTTTTGCATTCTGGAGACACAAGAAGCAAACAGCTCTGATGGAAACATAGCTCTCCATTCTCAGGATTGTACATTCACCCCAACTCAAGGTCCTCTCAACTGCTGAGAACTGTAAAAGGCTGGAACCAAGTTATTACTTGCTCTGTTTCTTTCTTCGTCCCTCCCTCCAGGTCTAGTGTCTTAATGAGGAGACAACAGTTGGTGATAGGAAGGATATAAGACTCCACCACAGAATGGAAGAAATCTAAGGGTGTGGTTATATTTCTTGGCTTTAAGAGGACCATGCAGCCTAAGACTTTGCTGAGGCTGGAGGCAATGAAGCAACCATAAGGAGTTTCTTAAGGCAACAGCAATACCTTGCAGGGAGGATTTCCATTGGATTAGCTCTGTGGCACTTGTGGATCTCATCCATCTGAGACCAGCTCCTGCTCCTCCTCACAGAGCTGTGCCCATTCTGGCTGACTAATCTCTGGACAATAGCGCAGCTCCAAAAGCCACACTCTACTCTGCCCAAGCTCTGACGAGAACTGCAGCCTAAACCGAAGACCATCCCCAAATGCTCCAAAGGGACTGAAATAAGAGAACTGGGACAAACTGAGCCAAGCACTCATATTATCCCAGGACAAAAGTGTGCTAAAACTGACAATTTTCTGATGATTGTTGAGAAAAACCTACTCCCAATTTCATAACCCAGGGATTCTGCATTTGAACATTTGAATATAGTCTCTGTTCATTTTGTCTCTTAAGCAAATAACCTTCATCACTGTTGTCTTCAGTGTGAGATCAAATGCCTTCAGGTTTTAGCTATTAAAAGGCTTTCTTTTTCTCTGAAATGATATTTATAATAAATAACTGTGGCAGTTTACATTTACATTGGGGAAAATTTAAAAGTTGATGACTTTGAATTAGTCCATGAATAATAACAGGACCACAAAATTGAAACATGAGACTATCTAGAGATGTTCATTTCATTAATTAATTCATTAGTTTTTTTTATCAAGTATCTACTTATTTGTAGATTTTTTGAGGCAGTACTATCCAAGAGAAATATAATGTAAGGCATCTTATTACAAATTTCCCAGTAACCACGTTTGAAAAGGATTAAAAATAAAATACTGTTTTGACTTATATCAGTATATAAAGAAATTAAAGAGATTTATGTCACATGAAGTCACTAGCGTTCAGTTTGATAGCAGACATTTCCATTTGGATTAGCTGCATTTTAAGTTCCCAAATAGCCTCCCCTACCATGCTTTACAACTATGGTACAGCTCCAAGAATTACGTGGGGAAAATTGTCTTAACATTTTAGAGAACTGATAAACAATCGAGAGACATACACACATATCATTACCATCCACAGCATTTAAAAAAGGATGTGTATAAAAATACAGACTAAACCGTGATCTGTGGATAGAACTGCATTTGTAGTGAATGTAGGAAGTCATTATGGAGGAGGGGGAACTTGAGAGAGACCTTGAAGATGAGTTATGGGAGGAGGTATGAAAGGATGATCTGCCCAGGAAGACCTGGTAGGGGGAGGTTTGAGTCTGAAGTATCTTTTTCACAGGCTCGTACTCCAGGACTTACTCAGCTGATTATGCTGGATAATGCTGATGACGATATTTGGGGGCTCTGTGGACTTTAAAAGGTGAGGCCCAGCGGTTGGAAGTAGGTCACTGGGCACAAAGCTTTGGGTGTTACAATCTGGCCCTGTGTCACATCTGAAAAGAGTGAATTGGCCTGAGCCAGGCTGACTCCACAATAGGCTGTGGACTAGCAGTTCAGGAAACCAGGCCTGAGTTTCTACTTCTCAGAACTAGACAAGCCAGTTATTGGAACAACCGCAGGTTTATATAAAAGGGACTCCCCAACTTGCAAAACAACAGTTAGCCACGCTTGTGGCCAAGAGGTCAAGAGCTACCCCTCCCCAGCATGAAGTAAGAATAGCTAGTCTGAATCATAGCATCACCCAGACCCTCAGACATAGAACCCACCAATCAAGCCATAAATCACCTACCCCTCCCTAATTAATGCTCCTCTTTGGCTTTAAAACTGACTTCGACTTTAGTCAGAGTCCTTTCCCGCTGACAGAATTAGGCCCCTGCATGCAGGAATCTGTTCAATAAATCCTCTTTGCTTTTGCCTACTACTTGAGTCTGGGGTATCAGTCTTCAGGGATTCATGGACCCTAACAATCCTCTTTCCATCTCCCTCTTACATCTGCTTCTATGTTGTAAGCAGCCTCCACCACCATGAGCATATGAGATATATTCTCAACCTTTTCTTCACTTTTGTTTTTTAATCAGGCATTTTGGTCACAGCAATGCAAAAATAGCAAATACAAGTGACTATGCTAGAACCCAAAAGCACAGAAGAGCCTACAATTTGGTTTACTCTCTGTACTCGAGGATCGCCTAAGAAAACTTCATGTATGTTCTTTCTTATCACTGAAAGATATAGGAGAAACTGCTCTGAGGGGATACCTTTTGAGGGTTCTTAGTTTTGTGCAGAAAAAAATAATTAAAAATAGATTCTGGGGAAAACTCAAAGAAAAGTTTATTGACATTTGAGAAATAAAACAATGGGCAAGAAAGCGAGAGATTTTAGTAGAAGGGAGGGGGGAGCTGCCCCCGAGAAGATGATGGAAGAAAGCAGAGCTTTCTGAATGAGTCAAGAGACCAGGAGGCCTCAGCAGAGGACGCTGCAGAGGGGGATGCAAGGTGGCGGGGAGCTTCAAAGAATTAGAAACTGGCAATGCCTTGGGTCCAGAGGCAAACAGATTGAGTGTGCCAGAAAAAAAAGAAAAGAAAAAGAGATCTTAAGAGGAAAAAGTCACATTTTCTATGGTTTAATTCAGAATTCAGAAGGCAGACAGTGCTAGCCATGGAGACCTAGAAGCATTTGTATCATGTGAAGGGCTCTGGGGACCTCTTATGTACATATTTCATTAGGATAGCTATTCTCCCCGATTTTCCTGTCATTGTGTATCATGCATTTTTTTTCCTACCTCTAGCTATAGAATGGTCTTCTTTAGACTGTAAAGACAAGGTTCTTCTTCTTGCAGAAGGAGAATCTCCTGGTCCCAGCAAGGAAATTACCCACTGTTTATGTTAATATGATATTATTATTTGGACCTAGCCATTTGAAGTGTGGCGGGGACAGACCATCAGATCACTCCATGTATATCAGAGGTTATGACTGTGTTGGTATTCAAGTATTCCACAGAAGGGTTCCAACCTTGAGTGAACTTGCAGCCCACCTCTGAAAAGATGCTGCTATCATCCATGTATCAACTCCAGGTACCAGAGGAAGCCAACATTTCTTTCAACAGTGTCTCACATGCTCTGCTATTGCTACACAAACCAGGGGTTTCTCTGCTGTTCTTTCTTGCTCACTTGGTGCAGTATTTAAAGCTTCTGAGAGCAGATGTGTATGTGGGGAAATTTACCAAGCACTTCTCCCATGGACACCCACTAGATGTCATCTGATTTCATTCCACCCTGGCACCATCTTCCTAGAGACAGCATTTGATCGCTTCGGTGGAGGGCTTGGCCCTACAAACTTTCCTCCCACTTCAGGTGCCAGTCCCAAATAGTAGGCTGTAGCCTATACTGTGACCAGTTGGCAATAAAGTGGGTATTCTCATACTTCCCGTAATTCCCCTCCTCAAGTTTGAATTATTTCCTAACCTGGCTAATGGAACTTAGAGAATCACTTTATTCATGTTTACTAGGTTGTTAGTGAAACTTATATTAAAGGATATTAATGAGTCCAGACAGAGGAAATATATATGTCAAGCATATGAGAGGGACCACCCCTTAATAACACCGGTATCTTCCACAGTCCAGATGCTTCTCAAACCCAGTTTTTTTGGGGGGCTGTTCATGAAAGCTACATTATGGCTGATTAATCATTGACCATTGGTGGTAAGCCTGCCTGTCAGCACCATCCCTTGGGAATGAGAATGCTGGAAAGTGTTAATTCTCTAATTATATCTTGGTCTTTCTAATGATCAACCCACTGTTCACTGTATACATACATATGTATATGTATATATTATATATTATAGTATATATATATCACAGATGGAAATCATACTCATACACATATAAAATAATATATATTATATTGTATGTTATATGTTGTATATTATATATATGGCAAATGATACATGGTATATATCATATTATGCACTACATGTTATATGCCACAAGTTACATGCTACATCTACATGTTACATATTACATGTACGTTGCATGTTATATGTTGCATGTTATAAAGTGTACATTACATGCTATGTGCTGTATGCTACATATTATACATTATATTATATAATATATGCAATATATATATGTATGTATTACAGATGATGTCCTTTAATTTCTGCCATGGGGAATGAAGAGCCTTCTCTCGCTTTTAATTTCCTTATTGCTTTCATTGACCACTTGCCTTTAGCCTAGATAGCAACTAAGTTTTGTATTTGTTTTTTGAACTCCTTAGAAGATTTTAAAATGACATTTGTTAGCTGTTTTATACTAGATAGGAACCCTTTAGGTATAGTGTTCCTTGTTCAAACCTTAGAGTTGTTTCTGCCTCCTGACTGAACATGGGTTGATATATAACCTGGCTTCCTCTTCTGTTTTCCTTACCAGGTTTAGTTGACTTAAGAAAGTGAGATTGTGAGGAGTGTTGACACACCAAAGATCCCTGCTGCCAAAATACCAGACCCTAGTGAGACCTACCCAGAGCCCACAGGACCCAGGAACTGCTGATCAGCTGGGGACAGGATCCTTCCAGTTTCCATCTGTGTCCTGGAGCTGACACTGTGTCAGAGCTATCCATACTCCAGTGCTGCCAGGAAAGAGCAGGTCTTCCAGGCATGCTGACACGTCAAAGATCACAGCTAACAGCACCCCAATCCTACCTGGAGAGAGCTTATCTCACAGGAGTGCTGACACACCTAAGACTACAGGCTCACAGGCTTACAGGAAGGACAAGCTCCAGTCAGAGAAAGCAAAACCAGATAAAACCAGAGATAACCAGAGAGCAAGAGGCAAGTGAGAGAACATAAGCAACAGCAACCAAGGCTACTTGGCACCATCAGAACCCAGTTCTTCCACCAGAGCAAGTTCTGGATACCCCAACACACCTGAAAAGCAAGATTTGTATTTAAAATCACATCTCAGTATGACGACAGAGGACATTAAGAAGAACATAAATAACTCCCTTAAAGAATGCAGAAGAACAAAGGCTAAAGGGTAGAAGCCCTTAAACAGGAAACACATAAGTCCCTTACAGAAATAGAGGAAAGCACAATCAAACAGGTGAAGGAATTGAACAAAACCATCCGGGATCTAAATATGGAAATACAAACAATAAAAAAAATTACAAAGAGAGACAACCCTGGAGATAGAAAGCATAGATCAGGAGTCATAGATTCAAGCACCCATGCAAGTCTATGATGCAAACATCACCAACAAACTACAAGAAATAGAAGACAAAATCTCAGGTATAGAAGAAATCATGCAAAACATTGACACAACAGTCAAAGAAAATGCAAAATGCACAAAACTCCTAACCCAAAACATCCAGGGAATCCAGAACAAACCTAAGGATAGAAGTCCTAGCCAGAGCAATCAGACAACAAAAAAAAAGCTTCTCTAAAGCAAAGGACACTGTCAATAGGGCAAAACAGCAGCCCACAGATTGGAAAAAATACCAATCCTATATCTGATAAAGGGATAATATCTAAAATATACAAAGAACTCAAGAAATTAGTCTCCAGAGAACAAAATAACCCTATTAAAAATGGAGTACAGAGATAAACAGGGGAATCTTGCATGACTGAGAAGCACTTAAACAAATGTTCAAGATTCATAGTCATCCAGGAAATGCAAATCAAAACAACCCTGAGAATCCACCTCACACCAGTCAGAATGGCTAAGATCAAAAACTCAGGTGACAGCAGATGCTGGTGAGGATGTGAAGAAAGAGGAACACTCCTCCATTGTAGATGGGATTGCAAGCTGCTATAACCACTGTGGTAATCAGTCTGGAGGATCCTCAGAAAATTAGACATTGCACTACCTGAGGACCCAGATATATCACTCCTGGGTATATACCCAAAAGATGATACAACATATAACAAGAACACGTGCTCTACTATGTTCATAGCAGCCTTAATTATAGTAGCCAGAAGCTGGAAAGAACCCAGATGTTATTCAACAGAGGAATGGATACAAAAAATGTGGGGCATCTACATGATGGAGTACTATTCTGCTATTAAAAACAATGACTTCATGAAATTCTTAGGCGAGTGGATGGAACTAAAAAATATCATCCTGGGTGAGGTAACCCAGTCACAAAATAACACATATTGTATGCACTCACTGATGAGGCAATATTAGCCCAGAAGCTCAGATTACCCAAGATGCTGTCTATAGACCATATGAAGCTCAAGAATATGGAAGACCAAAATGTGGATGCGTCAGTCCTTCTTAGAAGGGGCAGCAAAAATACTTACAGGAGCTAGAGGATGGGATAGACTTGGGTGGAAAATGGTGGGAAGAGAAAAAGGGGGCAGGACCAGGTATGAGAGGAGACAGGGATGATATACAGAGGGTCAAGTATTTGAACAGAGGTGTGTAGCAATGGGTGATGGGCAACTGGGGGTAGCCAACAGAAAATCCCAAATGCCAGGAAAGCAAGAGGCTCCCAGAACCCAAGAGGGATGACATTAGCTGAAATACCAAACAAAGGGGAGGGAGAACCTGTAGAGACCATATCCAGAGGTTATTCCTGACCCCCGACTGAGGAACAGAGCCCCCCCCCCCCACCTCACAAAATTTTAACGGAGAATTGCTCCTATCTAAAGGAAATACAGGGACAACAGTGGGGCAGAGACTGAAGCAAAGGCCATCCAGAGACTACCCTGGGGATTCATCCCATATGCAGTCACCAAACCCAGTCAATTTTGCTGATGCCAAGAAGTGCTTGCTGACAAGAGCCTCATATGGATGTCTCCTGAGAGGCTCTGCCAGAGCCCTACTGATATAGATGAGGATGCTTGCAGCAAACCATTGAACTGAACACAGGGACCCCAGTGGAGGAGTTAGAGAAAGGACTGAAGGAGCTGAGGGAGTTTGCAAACCCATAGGAAGAACAACATCAACCAATCAGACCCCTTGAGTTCCCAGGGACTAAACCACCAGCCAAAGTGTACACATGGAGGGACCCATGGTTCCAGCTGCATGTGTAGCAGAGAATGGCCTTATCAGACATCAATGAGAAGAGAGGCCTTTGGTTCTGCCAAGGCTGGACCACCCCCCCCCCCGCTAGTGTAGGGGAATATCAGTGCTGGGAGGTGGGAAAGGGTGGGTGTTTGAGTGGGGGAAAGGGGATAACATTTGAAATGTAAATTAAAAGATTTGATAAAAAATAAAAAATTGAAATCGAGCTTGTATAACTGGCTTCTATACTCCATAAGGCAACTGGGCTAAGGTGTTATAAAGTATGTACAATTGACCGTGCTGCGCTCTGCTCAAGTTCCTTGGCTTTAGTACTGCAGAGCAGTTAGCAACTTACTTTGCACCACCCACTCTCAATTGTCTCACTGAGGGCTTGCTCTAGAATTGTTGAAAGCTGTTCTATCCAAGCACAAAGCAACCCCCAAAAGAGACAGCTAAAGAATCGGTGCCAGCCCTGACACACAGAATTCTGGGTATAAACATGTCTGTTCTCTTGCTCCTTAGACGGGATAACCATGAGGTAGGCATTTCATAGTTTCTCTTGTATTGGGAAAAACATTTGGAGCAACAGTGTGGTCCATCTGCTCTAACTGGTCCATCTCTCCCATTTCCCACAGTGTTTCTCTGGAATCGCTTTCTATCCATCTCCTCAGGGATCAGAGAACTCTGTGCAAGAGGAGACAGAGAGTGCCAGAGCCAGAGGGGACACAAGACACCAATCAACCAAAGCTTTTAGACACGACAGAATCGGCATTCACTTATGAGCTCACAGAGACTGTGGCAGCATGCACAACACCTACTCAGTTCTGCATGGGTCTGCACCCTTTGGGACTCTGGAGCTGAAAGGAGAAGTAGGCACAAACCCCCATGACTAATCCAGCAGCGTCTTCCAAACCCAGCAACTCCTTCCAACTAATAACCATTTGCAAATGAAACACTAATTTTCTTCAAGGAATTCTCGCTGGGAAAACAAGTCATTCTGAGGGGTAAGTCCCATGCCCAGCAGTGTAGATGGTGAACAGAAATTAAACTCTGCAGTAAATCTGGAGGTTCTCCTTTCATAATCTTGTGTTCCGGCATTCTTTTTCTATTTTTTCTACCTTTCAAGTTCTTTGCATATATGTCATGGCTTTCAATTCTGTGTTGTTACAGGATGTGTGTGTGTGTGTGTGTGTGTGTGTGTGTGTGTGTGTAAATGTGTGTATCTCTGTGCCTACATGTATTTTCTATGCCTTTTCTTTGGCTTTTTTTCTTGTTTGCTTGTTTTGTCACATCCTAATTTGTTTTTTATTTATCTTTTAAATTTAATTTATTCTTTATTATTAAATAGACATCTGTTTTCTAGACAGACAGAAAGGATGCACATCCTGACAAAAGGGGAGATGAGAAAGAACTGGAAGGATTAGGGAAAGAGAAACTAGAATTAGAATATGTTGTATGAAAAAATCTATTTCAATTAAAGGAAAAAAGAGAAAATTGACCTCTAAATAAGTATAGTCGCTTATGGAATTTCAAGATCAGATTCTGGAGGAACCTAAGATGGTATGCTACCCAGAAATCTCTGGGATTGTCTATTTTAGGCTATAACACGACTCAACGAGTCGAAAACCCACAGGACATCAGTTATAATAGTGACTCACCGATTACAATCCAAGGCAAATGAAATGACATTTTAGAATTCCTTACTGCACTCTGAAGTTGTGAAAACATGTTGCTAAAACATCTGTTTCATTTATTTACTTCGGTCCAACAACCAGTCAGTTAAGTCAGAAACATGTTGCTGTATAAAATGAATACTCAGGGAACGTCAAGCTTTCCATATTCCCCTTACTTAATTGAGGGTTGCTGGGACACATCTGCCATATCAGCCACCTCCACAATAAACTGAAATAATCACATCGCTGCACTCCGCAGGCTGTTGTGAGGATAAGTCCTAAATATTGTTGCGAGGCACACGGCACATATGGAAGTGCCATGCAAATGTTAAACAACAGACTGATACAGTCTACTTAAGACTACCACGGAAACAGATTGGCGAACGTTACGTCTTACAATTGGCATTATTTTTCTCTCATTTGCTACTGGTTAGAAATTGTCTTTTCATTCAATAGGCTTTCTGGCCACTTGGCTTAAATCTAAGCATTTACAGTTCTTGGTCACTGTTGAAGTTCTAACAGAGAAATGATAAATCAATAAAAACCTAAAATAACTCCCAAGGGATATGGCCATGATTTCTATTATATTTTGGATCCCAATTGGTCCCCCAAAGGCCCATGTGCTTCATCTCCAGGGTGTTACTATAGAGAGATGGTGGAGACATTATGAGGTGCGACCTAGTGGCAGGTCCTTTAAGGTTTTCCTTTCAAGGGGATTATTAGATCCAGGCCCTCTCATCCTGTTTTCTTGTTCCCTGCCTCATCATGAGGTGAATAGCTGTCCACAGGATGCTGCCTTGACATGCTGCCTCATCATAGGCTCAATGAATCAGGGTCCCACCACCAATTGGAAACCCTAACACTGTAAGAAAGAATAGACATTTTCCCTGCAAGGGAATTTTCTCAGACACTTTTATTATTTGTAGGGACAGAGAGCTAAGCAACACAATGATTCTTTCTTTCCTGCACTCATTCCTCCACCACATGCCTGCAGGAATGCTACTCTTCCATCACAGGGGAACCCGTTCCTTGACCGTTCACTCAGCCACAGACTTGCTGCCCCCAATAGGATTTTCATTAAAAGGTTCAAGCTAAGGCTCGGGGAAGGTATGCATATTGCAGCTTCCTGGATCGTGCCCTGTCACCACTCCCATAAGCACCTGGGCTGATTCGCTGATAAATGACAAACATGGAGCATGGCCTATCACTCAGTAGCCCAAGAATGACCCAGGTATAGAAGGATCCTAGCTGAGACAAGAAGAAACATCCAGCTGAGCCCAACACAAATAGCCAAGTTCAGACTCATGAGTTCATCATATGCTTATTGTTTTAACTGCCCAATACTTTGAAGAGGCTAGCTAAATACCACTATGATATTACTAAATAGCTATACCTCTAACGTGGCCAAATCTACCCTATACTCAAGTACCCTACTCCATAAGAGTTTTCTCCAGGTTCAAGATTTGCAAAAGCTTTTAAGTCACCTATGTTCTCTTGACTCCACCTCTCTTCTTGCCTTGATAGGAGTAAGTTCTCTCTGCCATTAGCCAAATATGGAAGCAAATGTGTCACTCCTATAACCCTCCAACGGTTTTCTGATCCTTCTCACCCTTTGTAACAAGAGTTCATTATGATTCTGCCTTCAGGGAGAAAATACTTATTACTCAGACAGACAGTTTGAAGTAAAATCTCTCTGACATTCTCTAAGCTGGGGTGGGAGCTGAAGAGACACATGGTGGGTGGGAAGACACTGCTTGGCAGAGACATTTGAAACGTATTTTTATACAAAGAGATCCATCTATAGTTTTCATAGCACTTGACACTTGAATCTGAACTTCAGTAGCTAATTTTCCCTCCAATCATTTTAATGACATACTCAGAAGCTTCTCTTTTTACCATGGACACAGTTACTCATGAAGCACATACAAAACACATGGGTCTCAAGCTCCTCTCACAGTGCATTTCCATGCTTATTTCCATGCTTATTTCCATGCTTATGATACCCACAGCACCTACTTCCATTTCCTTCTTTCCCTCCAAAGCTCTAAAATTACTCCCCGAGTGTTGGGAATCACGGGAAATTTTATCAGGGAAGCTCATGGTAAAGTCATAGTTTTTTATTGCTTTGTGAAAAATCCCACAAATCCCTCTTCCAAATAATCCTACATCCTTACAAGCAAATAATAAATGTAATAAAAATTCAAACTCTAGTCCTTAATATTCCTTGGGTAATAGCATGTGAATTAGGAAGAACATTATTTTCCTACTTCTTGAAATATAAGATATTTTTATATGCTTGAGATGACCAGAATTTCTGACCCTGTCTCCTTCATTTAACTTAGCAGGGATGGAGGATTTCAAAACACTTGTAAATGTCACAGTTTTGATTTTTATGCAAATTTATCACTCCCAAAATAATTGTGGAATTTACATGTTCAGTGTGGTTTTTTTTTTTTTTTTGCCTGCTTGGTTTTTGGTTTTGTGGTGTTGTTGTTGTGTTGTTGTTGTTGTTGTTGTTGCTAAGCCCTAGATATATTAGGTTTCACCTTTTTTCTACAGAGTTTTTGATAGCATAATTATATGGACAATGCAGTCCCATTCCTCTTTACCAGAAAAATGGGGTGATGTTACCTGTATACGAGTTATATGAACAACTTCGCGTCTTTGGTTGTTCCTTGGTTTGTAAGTAAATTATGGTGTTAAGTGGGGGAGGAGGGTAAGCAACCTTCTCTAATGTGAGTATCTGAAGTGGGTTCCGAGGTGGGTAACACCTTTCTGACCTGCCTCAACATTTAAGACTTATACTATATCACAGGGGATGATTGAATTGGAAAGAAAAAAAATGCAGATAACTGCTTCAATTACAATATTTGTTTACAAGCAAGCATGGGTACCAGCAAGCATCCATAAGTTTACTTCCCAGGGCACTGAACAGTCTGCAAATATTAGGGGCATGAGAACCAGAGGTAAATATCATGCCCATGTTTAAAGCAAACCAAAGATTACACACAAATAAAGATTGGACCCCCACCCGCCCTGCAACATTACTGGGGCCAGGTTCTAGGACCTAGAGACCTACTATCACTCTGCTAAGTCAGCATAATGTTCAATCACCTCCTAACAACTTCTTATACCCATAGATTAGTGCATCTCTCAACGCTCCTCAGGGCATCATCTGTTTGCAGTAGATGGTGATTGAAACAGAGAGCCACAACAGTCAAGGTGCAGAGATGAAGAGACTGTTGAGTATTCAGCACTAAATGAAACGTCTCTTATAACACACGCTATTATCATGAATGAAGAGGCAAAAAGATTGTAAGCACCAGACACAGTGTATGGCTTCAAGGACACCGTTTTCCAGACACAGTGGGGGCAGTTGCACCTATGAACCCACTGCAGTTGTGATGCCATGCATAAGATCTGTGCAAGCTCAAGCCGGACAAACATGGAGAGGGAACGTGGGCATGAAGTTTCACCTCAGATAAGGAGCTATTGGTTTTTGGTAGCTGCTGGGAGAAGGGGAGTCAGTTTCCTTAAAGGGTGTGGCCTCTTGTGGATTGACCACCCTTCAGCAAAGACCACACATCCAAGAATATATAGACAGCACACATTGGACTTAATGGGTTAAGAAGGAGAGAGTAAGTTGGGTAGGTGATGAAGGAGGTGTATAGATCTGGGAGCCATTGAAGAAAAGGGGTAAATATGATCAAAACACATTATACAAAATTCTTTAAGAAGTTATGAAAAAAAAGGCTCCACAGGCTGGAAAACTCAGCCTTTGCAAGCTAATTGGTAGTGAATGACTTTATTTTTTAATTTTTAATTTGCCTTCATTTAATTGCAAATGCTTAGTATTATGCATAAAGGAAACAAGAGACAGTGTGGCCCATAAATTATTCACTTCAGCTTCTAATTTTGATTCTAAAGCCAAATAATAAAATGGAAATAAGGGAAAACATTCCAAAATGAGTCATAAGATCTATGAAGGCCTGAAAAATTATTTTCAAGTCTTGGATCCTATTAGAATATACACAAGCTAATGAATCATATATTAGTGCACGTTGCCAAGTTCTAACAGATGGTGCCTCCATCAGAGAACTCGACATTTATTCATCCCTCTGGAAACCAGTTTAGATGTAGAGCAAGCGACAGAGGCCAGCAGCATGAAGGCAGCTAGATCCATACCTTTGGGCCTAGGGCCACACCATAAAGGTCCATCCATCCCTGTGCAGTCCAAATGGAGAACTAGAGAGAAATAAGACAGACGGACCATTGCATGAACACTCTCACACGAGCCAGAGTTGTGAATGCAAAACAATTGTACTGAGAGAATCTGCCTCTTCAAAGGGAGAAAAAGTTATTGCCGGGTACATTGAATTAATTCATGAGAGAGGGCGGCTATTCTGAAAGTGGGAAAGAAGAAGGCAAATCAGGCCAGATCTACACAGCATGGTGGTTGACTGGATTGGCCCATTTGTACCTCATCACCATCTTTCTGTCAGATTCTGTAGTGTGTACCTCCCTACTGGTGTTTATTTTGCATCATTGGTTTTCATGTCAATGCCCTTTGAAGGCCTGTGCATTGGGCTGGTGGATTCACTTTGCAGAATATGAGGTGCCTTCAGGCTTAAAGCCCAATGAGACACGCTCAGCAAAGGTAATGAGTACAAGATAGGAAAGCCTAGCTCAGTGGTTCATCTTCCTAGCGCTGTGACTCTTTAATACAGCGCTACGAATTGTGGTGACCCCCAACCTTAACAGCATTGTCACTGCTACTTCATAACTGTAATGTTGCTATTGGTGTGATCTGTAATGTAAATATCTTTGGAGACAGAAGTTTGTAAACAGGTTGTGACCCACAGGTTGGAAACTGCTGGCTTCTTCTCATCTTTGTGCAACCTCTGCAATGCAGCTCTTTGGAAGATGAGGCCAAGGCAAGGATTTTGACTAAAAGTACACCTGGCTCAACTTTCTTGACTCTTGTGTTCTTGCTTCTCTACTCCCTCTCCTGGTTCTTCCAGAAAGAAATCTACTTTAATGTTCTCTGCAGTGGACAGTGATATCTTTTAGACAGTACCCGAATATATTTGTTTAGAATATTACAGAGATGTGGACACAGAGACAGTATTGTGGACTGTTTTATCAGGAAAAATAACATACCAGAAATTAAGAAGAGCCCCAGTCTCTCAATGACAAAAATACACAGTGACAATTGTTACTTTCAGAACTACAATTAAGGAGAGTGATAAACTGGCTCTTTGACAGAAATAATCATCTCTCAAGTCATTGGAAGCTAATAGCTTTGCCAGTGGACTGTTTCAGTAAGAGATAAATTGGAAGCTAATCCTGCATCTGAGAGAAAGGTGTCACCATGTGCCTGGGGGATAAAATATTCATCCTGAAAACTGAGAAGCATAAAGTGATGAATTAACTCACACGATGGCACACAATGAGAGCATTTCTTCTTTGAGGCAGGGGATTGATATGTTGCCTTAGGTGGCCTGGAACTTGCTATGAAAGAAGTTGATTTATTATTTCCCACTTAGTGTAAGTTTTGTAGGTCCATCCTGGTGAGACTTATACTCTCTAAGAATGTAAACAGAGTTTACATGAGCAAATGATTTTGGTTTTTGTTTGTTTCATTTGTTTATTTAGAGATAAGATTTCACCATGTTGTCTACCCTGGCCTTGAACTCCTGGGTTCACAATAACTTGCTTCATCTTCCCAAGCAATTTGTGACTGCAAGTGCACACCACCATATCCAACTCTAGCCACCTGTGCCTGGATTCTGCAGGACTTCTCAGATATATTTATCTTGCAAACGTCTGAATGAATATTTCCAACCCAAGTGGTCATACAGTTATTTCTTCCTGAGCCCTTTTGTTTCCTTAAGTGAGATTGTGAACAGATAAAATTTCCTTTTACTTTTCACCACTTCTGCACTATTCAGTATGCCAGTCAGCATGAGAGTACAGACGTCTATGACCTGTCATTGTGAACTAAGTAAGCCTTTCTATTCTCAGAGAGAAAAGGTTGATAGTGGGCTCCCTTGTTCCATGTGTATATGTTTTGGCTTTCGATTAGATTCCAAATCCCTAGAAAACACACTAAATACTGAACTTTATGTTTAAAAATTTAAGCAAAATATTCATCTCTAATTAATACAATTAACATCATAGTCACCACATAAAACTTATTATGGCTTTGGGAAATAGTCCCAAAATGCTATAGCACTTGCTGTTTGTTGTCCCTGAGATAATCCTATCAGAAAGCTGTTGTCATATATATCTAGGCATGTATCTGTGGTCTTCTATTTATCATCTATTATCTGCTACCTATTTATTGTCTATTACCTATCTATTAAACATTTACTATCTTCCCTCTAGAATATAACCTCATAAAATCAAATACTTTCCTTTGCTTCCTGCTTTATCCATAGCACCAGGCAGATAGGAAGCGCTCTCTCTTTCTCTGTGTATAACTGTGGGAAGGAAGAAATAACAAAAAGAAATAAGGAATGAGAAAAAGAACCGAGGGAGGGAAGGAGGGAAGCATTTAGTGTGAACACACACTTGTTGACACTTTTTGGCTTTTTTCCAAGGTGTGGTGCTGCCTTAACCTGGGTCGTGACGCTGCCTCACCCACATACCTAAGCTACAAGGATATCTTATTCCACTGTGGCATAGATCATTTTCTAGAATTTGTGTGATTTGGAGAATGAGAGCAATATTTTCTTTTTTTTTATTATTATTAACTTGAGTATTTCTTATATACATTTCGAGTGTTATTCCCTTTCCCAGTTTCCGGGCAAACATCCCCCTCCCCCCTCCCCTTTCTTATCAGTGTTCCCCTCCCCACCCTCCCCCCATTGTCCCCCTCCCCCCAACAGTCTAGTTCACTGGGGGTTCAGTCTTAGCAGGACCCAGGGCTTCCCCTTCCACTGGTGGAGAGCAATATTTTCTTTTGTCCATTTTAGTTATAACATGCATCACAAGAAATTTTATTTATATATTTATCTATTCTTTCATAAGTTCATCCACTTTCATTAGTTGTTGATTTTTATGCTGAACCAAATTGTCTAAACATCGCTTTTGATCACCAATGATTGCTGCATGCTTCACAATTTAGATCAAGTTAAAAATGCATCCCTGTTGGATATCACAGGAAATTTGAAAAACAGAAATAACATGTGCTGGGTATAGTAGTTTGAACTATTGATCATTATCTTTCTGAATTTTTCATACATCATTTCAAGCCTTCCTTGTTTCTGTTTAAAAAGCTGATGTTACCTTGATGGTCCTATCTGTGTGTGAGGCTTAGTATTTCTCTGTTGAGGTCTTCAATATGCTTTCTCTGCTGTGTGTATGGAGTTCTGACTTTAGACTGATCTAGGTAGTTCCTCTCTTGATTTCTCTGTTTGGTATTCTAATACCTCCTGCATGGACATTTCTCTTCCACCTTAATTCAGAAAATCTTCTACTATGACATTTTAATAGAAAAAATTTTATATGTCTTTGCATATAATTTTTCTTTGTTTATTCATATAATTTATATATTATACCTTCCCATAGTTTCCTAGAGTTAAAATATTCTCATATATTCTTATTAATTTAATTTTGTCACTGTGTGATTGCTATAACTTGAATTTTAGCCTGAATAATCTATCTTTTCATTAACTTGCTTCTGTTTGACATACTGAAAATTTTTTTCATTCCTTGTATTTCTGTTTGAGTTTTGTTCAATACGTCTCTTTATTAAATTCTATGTTCATATCTTCTTTTGATTTCCTTGTTTGTATTCTCTTGGAATCAATGCAAGATGTTTATTTGTATCCTCTCTGATTTATTTGAAGATACTTATCAGTTTAAAAAAACGTTATTTTTCTTGGATTTTGTCTACTTCATTCCCACGGGAGGCAATTTCCAGGGGAGTCATAGTCTTGAGTAAGAAATATTTCCTTGTTTTTGTATGTTCCTTGTGTTTTTCCTTAGAACTTGTGCATCTGAGGTTAGGTGGCCACTGACAAATTATTTTTAACCCCTCTGTTCTTTTAGTGGAGGTGTTTAGTGTTCAAGAGGAACTAAGTTGTAATAGACTTGAAGTCATTTTCCTGGCTAGCACAATGTTTGGGACATTAGAGTCGATCCCCAGTTCTCCATTAAGAGTAAAGCGCTGTATATTCTGTTAGCTCTGACCCAACATTCTTGTTCAGTCTCTGCAGATTCTAGAACACTATACTTTCACCTCCTTCTATGTATTGAGCATTTTTATGAGATAGTCTCAAGTTCCCATGACTGACTACAAACTCCCCATATATCTGAAGAGGATTTAAGTTCCAGATCCTTGAACCTCAATCTCTCAAGTGTGTGTGGCAATGCCAGGCTTGGACTGCCATCTCTAGCTGAGGAGAAAAATTAATTTATGTAGATTTTATTAAACAGGGAGGCAAACAGGCTAGTAAGCAGTGAATTAAATTTTCATTTGGGAAGCAGAAGACTTGGAATTGTGGGCAGAGCAACAGGGATACTGCCTAATGTGAAAGCTATTTTCAAAGCCTGTAGGCAACACTACACTACTGCTCCTACAAAATCAGGTCAATTGGGAGAGTGTGACCCTTCATCTCTACAGGAACAAACAAACAAAAAATTAAGTGACTTATTTTTATATAAAGTCATCAAAGGAAGAAATTTCAATGCCTATATCAGAACTGGCCATCAGGTCAATTAGTTCTAGAAAGTAAAAATGTGACTGGAGGTGCAAGGTTCAGAGCTGTGGCAGCCTAACAAGATAGGCTTGTCCATCTGTTCTTAACCAGGCAGTTTAAAAGAGGAGAAATACTGAGAATTAGAAAAGGGGATTTATTCTGTGCGAGCAGACAGATTAGGAAGAAGAATAAAGATAAATAAAGCGATCCAGTACCTCATCCTAGCCCCAAGTTCTACTATCACTGGAGTAGTAAGATGAGGTTTAGACTTAAATAAAAGACTCGAGGTAGGCATAATTAAGCATTTCTAGGTAAGATGTGGACCCACTCCTTTTGCAGTCTCTCCTACAATGTAATCTGACAAGCTGTCAGACCTATGCAAAATCTCCTTCTGGGACAGTAGTTTGCCCTAGAACCAGCTCTATTCTTTCCAGCGTCCAGCATGAGATTCCTAAAGAAATAATTCCACTTCCATGGGGACCATTGCTTTAACTGTTCCACAGTCAGAGACACTGATAGAAATGTCTCTCTTTAGAATATCTTTGACCCGCGGATTCTGGCCCGCAGCAGCTCTCTGCTCCCAAACCCCGTGGGAGAGAGACCTCACCGCCTGGTCAGGTGGGCACTCCTGAGGCTGCAGAGCAGAAGAGACCACCAACATTGCCCACTCCTGCCCACATCCCTGGCACAAGAGGAAACTGTATAAGGCCTCTGGGTTCCCGTGGGGGAGGGCCCAGGAGCGGCAAAACCCCTGCCCCTGAGACACCGCCGGAACCTGAAGGAACAAACCGGATAAACAGTTCTCTGCACCCAAATCCCGTGGGAGGGAGAGCTAAACCTTCAGAGAGGCAGACACGCCTGGGAAACCAGAAGAGACTGCACTCTGCACACATTACTGATTCCAGAGGAAAACACCAAACGCCATCTGGAACCCTGGTGCACTGAAGCTCCCGGAAATGGTGGCGCAGATCTTCCTGGTTGCTGCCGCCGCTGTGAGCCTCGGGACCAAAGGTAAGACCAACTTTTCTGCTGCAAGTGACCTGCCTGGTGAACTCAAGATACAGGCCCACAGGAACAGCTGAAGACCTGTAGAGAGGAAAAACTACACGCCCGAAAGCAGAACACTCTGTCCCCATAACTGGCTGAAAGAAAACAGGAAAACAGGTCTACAGCACTTCTGACACACAGGCTTATAGGACAGTCTAGCCACGGTCAGAAATAGCAGAACAAAGTAACACTAGAGATAATCTGATGGCGAGAGGCAAGCGCAGGAACCCAAGCAACAGAAACCAAGACTACATGGTACCATCGGAGCCCAATTCTCCCATCAAAACAAACATGGAATATCCAAACACACCAGAAAAGCAAGATCTAGTTTCAAAATCATATTTGATCATGATGCTGGAGGACTTCAAGAAAGACGTGAAGAACTCCCTTAGAGAAACACAGGAAAACATTAATAAACGAGTAGAAGCCTCCAGAGAGGAATCACAAAAATCCCTGAAAGAATTCCAGGAAAACACAATCAAACAGTTGAAGGAATTAAAAATGGAAATAGAAGCAATCAAGAAAGAACACATGGAAACAACCCTGGATATAGAAAAAGAAAAGAAGAGACAAGGAGCTGTAGATACAAGCTTCACCAACAGAATACAAGAGATGGAAGAGAGAATCTCGGGAGCAGAAGATTCCATAGAAATCATTGACTCAACTGTCAAAGATAATGTAAAGCAGAAAAAGCTACTGGTCCAAAACATACAGGAAATCCAGGACTCAATGAGAAGATCAAACCTAAGGATAATAGGTATAGAAGAGAGTGAAGACTCCCAGCTCAAAGGACCAGTAAATATCTTCAACAAAATCATAGAAGAAAACTTCCCTAACCTAAAAAAAGAGACACCCATAGGCATACAAGAAGCCTACAGAACTCCAAATAGATTGGACCAGAAAAGAAACACCTCCCGTCACATAATAGTCAAAACACCAAACGCACAAAATAAAGAAAGAATATTAAAAGCAGTAAGGGGAAAAGGTCAAGTAACATATAAAGGCAGACCTATCAGAATCACACCAGAATTTTCGCCAGAAACTATGAAGGCCAGAAGATCCTGGACTGATGTCATAGAGACCCTAAGAGAGCACAAATGCCAGCCCAGGTTACTGTATCCTGCAAAACTCTCAATTAACATAGATGGAGAAACCAAGATATTCCATGACAAAACCAAATTTACACAATATCTTTCTACAAAGCCAGCACTACAAAGGATAATAAATGGTAAAGCCCAACATAAGGAGGCAAGCTATACCCTAGAAGAAGCAAGAAACTAATCATCTTGGCAACAAAACAAAGAGAAGAAAAGCACACAAACATAACCTCACATCCAAATATGAATATAATAGGAAGCAATAATCACTATTTCTTAATATCTCTCAACATCAATGGCCTCAACTCCCCAATAAAAAGACATGGATTAACAAACTGGATATGCAACGAGGACCCTGCATTCTGCTGCCTACAGGAAACACACCTCAGAGACAAAGACAGACACTACCTCAGAGTGAAAGGCTGGAAAACAACTTTCAAAGCAAATGGTCAGAAGAAGCAAGCTGGAGTAGCCATTCTAATATCAAATAAAATCAATTTCCAACTAAAAGTCATCAAAAAAGATAAGGAAGGACACTTCATATTCATCAAAGGAAAAATCCACCAAGATGAACTCTCAATCCTAAATATCTATGCCCCAAATACAAGGGCACTTACATACGTAATAGAAACCTTACTAAAGCTCAAACCACACATTGCACCTCACACAATAATAGTAGGAGATTTCAACACCCCACTCTCATCAATGGACAGATCATGGAAACAGAAATTAAACAGAGACGTAGACAGACGAAGAGAAGTCATGAGCCAAATGGACTTAACAGATATTTATAGAACATTCTATCCTAAAGCAAAAGGATATACCTTCTTCTCAGCTCCTCATGGTACTTTCTCCAAAATTGACCATATAGTTGGTCAAAAAACGGGCCTCAACAGGTACAGAAAGATAGAAATAATCCTATGCGTGCTATCGGTCCACCACGGCCTAAAACTGGTCTTCAATAACAATAAGGGAAGAATGCCCACATATACGTGGAAATTGAACAATGCTCTACTCAGTGATAACCTGGTCAAGGAAGAAATAAAGAAAGAAATTAAAAACTTTTTAGAATTTAATGAAAATGAAGGTACAATATACCCAAACTTATGGGACACAATGAAAGCTGTGCTAAGAGGAAAACTCATAGCGCTGAGTGCCTGCAGAAAGAGACAGGAAAGAGCATATGTCAGCAGCTTGACAGCACACCTAAAAGCTCTAGAACAAAAAGAAGCAAATACACCCAGGAGGAATAGAAGGCAGGAAATAATCAAACTCAGAGCTGAAATCAACCAAGTAGAAACAAAAAGGACCATAGAAAGAATCAACAGAACCAAAAGTTGGTTCTTTGAGAAAATCAACAAGATAGATAAACCCCTAGCCAGACTAATGAGAGGACACAGACAGTGTGTCCAAATTAACAAAATCTGAAATGAAAAGGGAGACATAACTTTTCAGAGGAAATTCAAAAAATCATCAGATCTTACTATAAAAGCCTATATTCAACAAAACTTGAAAATCTGCAGGAAATGGACAATTTCCTAGACAGATACCAGGCACCGAAGTTAAATCAGGAACAGATAAACCAGTTAAAAAACCCCATAACTCCTAAGGAAATAGAAGCAGGCATTAAAGGTCTCCCAACCAAAAAGAGCCCAGGTCCAGACGGGTTTAGTGCAGAATTCTATCAGACCTTCATAGAAGACCTCATACCAATATTATCCAAACTATTCCACAAAATTGAAACAGATGGAGCACTACCAAATTCCTTCTATGAAGCCACAATTACTCTTATACTTAAACCACACAAAGACGCAACAAAGAAAGAGAACTTCAGACCAATTTCCCTTATGAATATCGACGCAAAAAGTACTCAATAAAATTCTGGCAAACCGAATCCCAGAGCACATCAAAACAATCATCCACCATGATCAAGTAGGCTTCATCCCAGGCATGCAGGGATGGTTTAATATACGGAAAACCATCAACGTGATCCATTATATAAACAAACTGAACGAACAGAACCACATGATCATTTCATTAGATGCCGAGAAAGCATTTGACAAAATTCAACACCCCTTCATGATAAAAGTCCTGGAAAGAATAGGAATTCAAGGCCCATACCTGAACATAGTAAAAGCCATATACAGCAAACCAGTTGCTAACATTAAACTAAATGGAGAGAAACTTGAAGCAATCCCACTAAAATCAGGGACTAGGCAAGGCTGCCCACTCTCTCCCTACTTATTCAATATAGTTCTTGAAGTTCTAGCCAGAGCAATCAGACAACAAAAGGAGGTCAAGGGGATACAGATCGGAAAAGAAGAAGTCAAAATATCACTATTTGCAGATGATATGATAGTATATTTAAGTGATCCCAAAAGTTCCACCAGAGAACTACTAAAGCTGATAAACAACTTCAGCAAAGTGGCTGGGTATAAAATTAACTCAAATAAATCAGTAGCCTTCCTCTACACAACAGAGAAATAAGCCGAGAAAGAAATTAGGGAAACGACACTCTTCATAATAGACCCAAATAATATAAAGTATCTCGGTGTGACTTTAACCAAGAAAGTAAAAGATCTGTACAATAAGAACTTGAAGACACTGACGAAAGAAACTGAAGAAGACCTCAGAAGATGGAAAGATCTCCCATGCTCATGGATTGGCAGGATTAATATAGTAAAAATGGCCATTTTACCAAAAGCGATCTACAGATTCAATGCAATCCCCATCAAAATACCAATCCAATTCTTCAAGGAGTTAGACAGAAAAATTTGCAAATTCATCTGGAATAACAAAAAACCCAGGATAGCTAAAACTATACTCAACAATAAAAGGACTTCAGGGGGAATCACTATCCCTGAACTCAAGCAGTATTACAGAGTAATAGTGATAAAAACTGCATGGTATTGGTACAGAGAGACAGATAGACCAATGGAACAGAATTGAAGACCCAGAAATGAACCCACATACCTATGGTCACTTGATTTTTGGCAAAGGAGCCAAAACCATCCAATGGAAAAAAGATAGCATTTTCAGCAAATGGTGCTGGTTCAACTGGAGGTCAACATGTAGAAGAATGCAGATCGATCCATGCTTATCACCCTGTACAAAGCTTAAGTCCAAGTGGATCAAGGATCTCCACATCAAACCAGACACACTCAAACTAATAGAAGAAAAACTAGGGAAGCATCTGGAACACATGGGCACTGGAAAACATTTCCTGAACAAAACACCAATGGCTTATGCTCTAAGATCAAGAATCAACAAATGGGATCTCATAAAACTGCAAAGCTTCTGTAAGGCAAAGGTCACTGTGGTTAGGACAAAACGGCAACCAACAGATTGGGAAAAGATCTTTACCAATCCTACAACAGATAGAGGCCTTATATCCAAAATATACAAAGAACTCAAGAAGTTAGACTGCAGGGAGACAAATAACCCTGTTAAAAAATGGGGTTCAGAGCTAAACAAAGAATTCACAGCTGAGGAATGCCGAATGGCTGAGAAACACCTAAAGAAATGTTCAACATCTTTAGTCATAAGGGAAATGCAAATCAAAACAACCCTGAGATTTCATCTCACACCAGTGAGAATGGCTAAGATCAAAAACTCAGGTGACAGCAGATGCTGGCGAGGATGTGGAGAAAGAGGAACACTCCTCCATTGTTGGTGGGATTGCAGACTGGTAAAACCATTCTGGAAATCAGTCTGGAGGTTCCTCAGAAAATTGGACATCGAACTGCCTGAGGATCCAGCTATACCTCTCTTGTGCATATACCCAAAAGATGCCCCAACATATGAAAAAGACACGTGCTCCACTATGTTCATAGCAGCCTTATTTATAATAGCTAGAAGCTGGAAAGAACCTAGATGCCCTTCAACAGAGGAATGGATACAGAAAATGTGGTACATCTACACAATGGAATATTACTCAGCTCTCAAAAACAATGACTTTATGAAATTTGTAGGCAAATGGTTGGAACTGGAAAATATCATCCTGAGTGAGCTAACCCAATCACAGAAAGACATACATGGTATGCACTCATTGATAAGTGGCTATTAGCCCAAATGCTTGAATTACCCTAGACGCCTAGAACAAATGAAACGCAAGACGGATGATCAAAATGTGAATGCTTCCCTCCTTCTTTAAAAGGGAACAAGAATACCCTTGGCAGGGAAGAGAGAGGCAAAGATTAAAACAGAGACTGAAGGAACACCCATTCAGAGCCTGCCCTACATGTGGCCCATACATATACAGCCACCCAATTAGACAAGATGGATGAAGCAAAGAATTGCAGACCGACAGGAGCCGGATGTAGATTGCTCCTGAGAGACACAGCCAGAATACAGCAAATACAGAGGCGAATGCCAGCAGCAAACCACTGAACTGAGAACAGGACCCCTGTTGAAGGAATCAGAGAAAAACTGGAAGAGCTTGAAGGTGCTTGAGACCCCATATGTACAACAATGCCAAGCAACCAGAGCTTCCAGGGACTAAGCCACTACCTAAAGGCTATACATGGACTGACCCTGGACTCTGACCTCATAGGTAGCAATGAATATCCTAGTAAGAGCACCAGTGGAAGGGGAAGCCCTGGGTCCTGCTAAGACTGAACCCCCAATGAACTAGTCTATGGGGGGAGGGCGGCAATGGGGGGAGGGTTGGGAGGGGAACACCCATAAATAAGGGGAGGGGGGAGGGGGATGTTTGCCCGGAAACCGGGAAAGGGAATAACACTCGAAATGTATATAAGAAATACTCAAGTTAATAATAATAATAATAAAAAAGAATATCTTCACTCCCGCCAAGTTGACTATGTAAATTGCTTCTGTGTGTGTGTGTGTGTGTGCGCGCGCGCCCACGTGCCCTTGTGTGCCCATACACACATATGTGATTTTTTTAAATACCATGTCACCAGAAGAAATCTCTCATAGTGACTGATTTAATATAAGACCTTGGCTGTAATTGTTCTAATAATAGTCTTCTCCTTTGAGTGAGAAAGGTAACCTTCCACTCTTCCCAAAGAGGAATCTTTCTTACTCTCTGTCCCCCTTCATCACTTTTAAGCAAATTCAAATTAGATCTTCCTTCATGGTCTCTCTCTTGTACCTTGAGTACCCCATCCAAAGATGAGTTCCCAACACTTGCTATTTAGATAGCCCCTGTGAGCTAAGTCTAGGCTCTATGAGTACTGGCTGCAAGATGAAACTTTTCTGGAGGATTTTCAGCTGATTGAAAGAAAGCATGGAGACGTGCAGGGCTCCAGTTATAAATAAGCTCATCATGGCGTAATTGTTTTCAATACAGTTTAATCAGAATTCTCCTTGTTCAGCTCAAGCAACAGTCCGGGGATTTCATTACTTAGTTATTGGAACAGAATGCTAAATGAGGAAGCATTCCACACAGAAATTACTTCAACTGATTATTTTTGTATAGGAAAAAATCATGAAGTCACCACAAAATAGATATTTTGTTTTTCTATCTGTTTGTGGAAATTTTGGTTCCCTCACCCTAGGGAAGAATTTATGGGAGTCTGAGTTATTTGTTTGAAATTCCATCTCTTCCTGGCCTTGGTACAGCTTCCCTGTGGGAGGAGCATATTTCCAATATATTTTATATTGGATTTGATCATGTGGTTGTGCAATTAGTGACACACAGGCAGAAGGAAAGTTGTAACCCTTATGACCAGGTGTATGTAATCTTGCCACTTCGATTATATATAATTTCTTTATCTCATTGGACACATTGTAACTGTACATATTTACAGAGTTTATATCTTTCTATTTGTATATAATGATAATGCTCAGATCAGGGTAGTTGGCATACCCACAGCTTCCGACTTTTGCCATTTTTTTGTGTGTCAAGAACATTTAAAGTCCTCTCTTCTTGCTCTTTGGAAATATTGAGTTAAGCCAGGTTGGTGGTGCAGAACTGTTATGTCAACACTGGGAAGCTGAGAAAGATCACAGCTTGAAGACCAGTCCGGTCTGTATAACAGACCGTCTCCTCAAAAAGAAAAATATTCATAAAGAAAAAGCAATTAATAGCTGTCACTAGTCTGTGCTTAAGAGATCAGAAGCTATTCCACCTATTCAGCTGTATCATTAACACATTAAACTAGTCTCTTCCCAAGATATGGTAACTACCATTCTACTCTTTATGTATATGATATCAACATTTTTATCTTCTGCGTATAAGGGAATACATGCAGGGTTTGCCATTCTGTAAGCAGCAATCCATTAACAAGGGTCCTAGAACAAAAACATGTGTCACAGACTGAAGCTGGTAGATAGCCTAGAGTTTACCCACCGCAACCATGGTAACGGGTTGTACAGCACACCCAAGGTCTCATTAATTAATTAATTAATTATTACAGGTCTCTGAGTGTTAAGCATCTAGTGTGTAAAGTGTAGCAGCAGGACTTAACATAAAAACTTCTTTCTTTTATGGAGTCAGCTTAGCCAAACTTGTCTGACCTTTAAGGAGAGGAGCAATTTTTACTTTTTAATTCCACTGTTCTGAGTTTGACTCTTTGCTCTTTGTCCTGAAATTATTTTGCTAGTGAGGAATATGCAAAGCATTGAGAACTATACCAAATAAAAAGATTGAGATTCAAACATTAAGTCACAGGCCAAAAAGAGAACTTCTTATTATAATGGTGGTCATTTTTTTAATGGATTAGATAAAAAGTCAACTCAAACCATTTCACTGACAATAGAAACATTGAGAGGAATTATGTCGGAACAAAACTGACATGGATGACTGACTGCTTCACATGATAAAACCTGTAAAAATTTATGTAGGAAGTGTTGAAAATGGGTTGCGAAATTAGGCTCAATAGGCATAGTCAGCAGAAAATAAAACCAACAATGGCTGATTGAATGAAAATCAATCACAGAATCAACTCTTCTAAGGAAAATATCAATGTGGAGAAAATAGCCTTGGGAAATTGGTCCTGGTATGAATAAGGACTACAAGAAATTATTCTCTGTTCTAGAAAGTGAGATTATAAAAGTCTCAAGACTGTGGCACATTTCCACAGTGCTCTTGTAAGTCCCACATCCGTAAGATTGTCCTGTGTGAGATGGAGGTCTGAACCCACATCTGCCCAGCTGAGTCCTGGGAGTGCGCTATGCCCATGGCCCGTGAAAGACACTGAAGAGGGACCATAGATCCTCATTTGCTCTGCCTGTAGGAAAAGCACTGACCCAGACCCTTGGCTGTCAGCCTCCTGCTGGATAAGATAGATCCAGGGATCCATTCACAAGGCCATCTCTTAACTGAGTTGTAAAGTAAGTTCTTTGTACTTTCTCCATTTGGCTCTAGCTGCTGTCCAGTCAGTACTACATTCACACATTCTTGCTTTGTTATTATATCATTATTCACTTATTTTAAGTGTGTGTGTGTGTGTGTGTGTGTGTGTGTGTGTGTGTGTGTATAGGCAAATGCTACACCATGAATGTGGAGGTCAGAGGTTAACACACAAGAGTCCATTCTCTTTTCCTTTATTTAATATTGTGTCATTACTTTGTTTTTTATATTTTTCATTTATTTACATTCCAAATATTGTCCCTCCTCCAGGTCCCTTCTCCCAGAGTTCTTCACCCCATCCCCCTTGTCCCCTTTCCCTCTGAAAGGGTGTTTCCCCAGCAAGTTCTGGTAGACAAACAGAAAATATTGGAAATAGCCTTTATTGTTTTGGGGGATGTCTGAGACACCTCTGAACAGTAACTGTAAAAGAGGCTTCCCACACTTGGCACTGGGCTTTACTTAGAAACCAATGACTTTGGGGAGAAACCTTATCTTCTGTGTGAGGCAAGGCTAATAAAACTGCTCGGCATGAATATGTGCACGTATCCATTTGTGTTAGGAAGCTTATGAAACAGTAGATTTCTGTATGACTTTTCAAACATCCTTAGTTATATCTGCCTTTAACTGCTCCTCTACCCTAGCCAGCTTTTCCCACTTAAATCTCTGTCTTTTTATTTCCCCTTCATACCAAATGTATTTTACTATTTTCCTCCCTAAGGTTTTCTTCTGTGTGCCCATTAACGGCCCCTTTTTAGTTTCCTGGATTCTGCAAAGATTACAAATTAAACCCAGGAATCTAAAAGTGTGATGCTAAGACTCACAGAGTAACAAATGTGCCATTTTTCTTCCTGGGGCTGGGTTTCCTCACTCAGTACAATGCTTGTTTTCCAGCACTGTCAATTTACCTGCGAATACCATAATTTCATTTTTCTTCATTGGTGAATAAAAAATATAGAACTGTAAGGAAATAAATTATCTTTGCAAACCAAAATCCAAATCTGGAACATTTCATCACAGCAGCTCTGAAGCTCGCTTTCCTTGCACCTCCACATGGATGGTGTCTCTCTTGGGGATGTTGTAGTGCCTGGAATTGGTGATGAGGTGATGTAGTTGTTTCTCTTCACTGTGCGCTTGGGGAAGGGGAGTGAGCAGTAAGTATACCACAGACTGAGTCCTGTCTGTGCCTTAAAATATCCTCTCCCGAATACATTAGTTCTTTAGCTTTAAATTCAGCCTCACTCAGGTTTTCAGGACACAAAGCAAATGCAGCCAACCCCTTTCCAGAATATAACTTGAATGTTCTTCAGCCCAGTTTCAAGAGAAACATTGGGGAAATAATCAAGTCATTGTCAGGAAAAAATAAAGTTGGTGAAGATTTGCACACACACACACACACACACACACACACACACACACACATCCATCCATCACCAACAGAATAAAATGGGGAGGTGGCATTAAACATTGGTTGATTTTGTTTCTAAAACAAAGCAGAATATTAGTGAACAAATAATATTTAATCTATTCATATTAAGGTAAACTTTTTCTTCTTTATATGTGTACGTAGAGAACATATGTGTGTAAGCATGTTCATATATGTGTGAGTACATATGTATGCACTATACATCTGGAGGCCTGAGGTGATGCCAGGAATCTTCCTTGATCGTCCTCTACCTGATTGTTTTCTAAGGCAGGTCTCTATGTCAAACCCAGAGCTCACTGATATAGCTAGTCTCACTGGCTATCTTAGCTGTGGATCCCATCTCTGCCTTCTGAGACTGGAGTTGCTGGCAAGCTGCCATGCCCTCTTAGCATTTATGTTAGTTCCGAGGATGTGAACTCCACTTCTTTTTCCTTTGTGTCAAGCACTTTAACTGCTGAACCATCTTCCCAGCTCCTGCAGTGTTTTCTTAGCAATAAAAGAAATAAGAAACCATTCATGATGCAATGTGAGTGAACTTAGAAACTATTATACTAAGTTTAAAAAAAAAAGAGACACAAAGGCTGCATTTATATTGTATGATTTCACTTGTAGGAGATGTGCAGGATTTGATTGTGTATGCACCTGGGATAGAAAGACAGAAGCATTGAAAGTTGGAGGCTGGCATGAGCTAACTACTTAGTGAGGCCCTGTCTCAAAAGGGGGGGTAGGTAATAACTAAGTAGATAGATAGATAGATAGATAGATGATAGATGATAGATAGATAGATAGATAGATAGATAGATAGATAGATAGATAGATAGATAGATAGATAGAGATAAGCTATAAGCTTGCAAAGTTAGAAGGGAAGAAATGGTTAGTAGTCACTAGACTGGAAAATGATAAAAGGCAGAGGTTGCTTACTTCTCCTCAGGTAATAAGAATTCATTGGAATTAGGATTATACAGCAAGAGTTATTGTGGTATCTCACAAATACAGTAATTTCTATATATTATACACATTATACGGTAACATTTATGTTATGTGAATTATACTTATAATTAATTAATTAATTAGAGCAAAGCTGTATAAATTAGCAACAAAACCTAAAATCTATAAAGGTATCTTGGGACCAAGCCAGAAACTCTGAATCTATATTAGATATAGGGGGATGTTAAGCAAAGGTGAGATGATTGCATTGTGGATGACATGACAATATCTTTTTGGAAAATGCATGCTGATGCTTTCAGGGACAAAGTATCCCAATGCCTAGTTTTTATACATGGTTCAGCAAAAACATAAAATAATAAATAGCGATCCATACATAGCAACAAGACATGGCAAACGACATTGGAAATCTTTAGCCCCGGAGTTTGACTGTGCTGTAGATTCTCACTGCCTTGCCCTTGGCAGTGGGCATGGACCCTCTCAGCGCATTCCCTATTCCTCCAGCTTTTGGTGTCCTCAAAGAGTTTTTTAAAATTATTCTGTTTATTTACATTCCACAAGTTGCCCCCTTCCTGGTCCCCCCTCCTGGAGTTCATCATCCCATCCCCTTTTGCCCCCTTCCCATTTCTGAGAGGATGCTCACCCACCTGCTCACCCACCTCACTTTGGTTGGAGAGGTACCATGGTGCTTCATCACTGGGCCAATGGAGGAGACACAGGAGGAACCCAGACTAGAAGGCACCAAGCCCACCAACATCTTCTGCACTTTCAGTGACAATGACATGAAATGTCTACACTACCTAGGAGGAGGTGCCGAGAGAATGACACCAGGGTCAACTGGGACAATCTGTGTGTGAAAACACCAGGGACAGTCCTGAGGTCAGCCAAGGATGGAGGAAGCTTTGTGAACCAGGAAGGCATTTTCTAAGAGTATAGCCTTGTGGTAGAACACTAATCTATCATGTGTCGGGTCCTGGGTTCCACCTCCAGGATCACAACTAATTTTAAAACAGTAGTGACCCACTATACAAATAAAAATATAAACTACTTACAGTTTATATGGGAATATAAAGTATATTTATATGAGATTAGAAACTAACCCAAAGACATGTAAAAATTGTTCATATTTAGAGGAGACATTAAACATTGGTGAAATTGGGCAGATTATAGAAATTGCTCTAAAGATGGCTAACTGTTCATAAAAATCAAAATGTGGGTAGTTTATTTATTATTCTAAAAAACCTAAGTAGTGGTGAATCTTTAATAATAGCAACGAAAGGATATGTAATGTCTTTATCAACAGTTAATGAAGAGTTGTATTATGTGTTTTTATAGCTGGGCAGGACAGCGAGACTTAAAAAAATGTATTTGCCATGTCCCTCCCAGGAACTGGTCCACTGTTGCCACCAGAAAGTGTTCATGCCCGAAGCTTGGCACTGCTATAGATTCCCACTGGGTTGCCGTGGCAGTGCAGGCTTTATGAAAATAAAGTGGGTTCTAGTACCAAGCAATGAGAAAGGATTCAGGAGCCACTGGTTCTGAAGGTCAGAGGGCACCTCTGTGGCTGGTGACAGGAACGGGTAGGCTGGAGTTAGAGATGTCTGTTGATAAAATTCGAGGTTGGAAGTCTGCGTGAGAGAGTATACAGTGTTTTCCAGCACAAGAACTAATAGCACGCTGACATTTTGTATCCTTCAACAGACATCCTATCAGCTGATATAGTTAAAGAAATTATAGTGCTCTCCACTTTAGACCTGCCTTGTAGAAAATGGTCCCTAAGAGCAACAGTCAAGTTCAGATGGAAACTAACACCTCTAAACAGATGTGCCATCCCCCTACCATACCTGCGCTGAGAACTATATCCAGTGTACTGTGCGCAGCTTATAGCTCTGTAACTACCCAGGCTTCACATAAAAGAGAGAACCTTCAATTTCATGTGTAGGTTTAATATTTGACAGTGGAATACATCCAGAACCCGGCTAAGATGATCCCCAAACCCCAGACATGACCACCACCACCCCCACAACAATCTGTTTCAGCCCCTTCCTATCTGGCTTCTTCTGACGTCCACCTGCTCTCTCACAGGCTTGTGGCTCTGTTACCTCAGGGGTGAAGACTTGCTTTGTTATCTCCAGTGCCCCCACTATAAAAAAGGCCAGTGGGTATGTTGCAATAGTACAGGAATGATCTCAGAGACCTCTGCAAGAAGTTTATTTTCTTTTTGCTCCCTAACTCCATTCAAAGAGGGGGGGGGATTAAGATAAACTTGTGAATTTCTTTTTAAACCACAAATAAAAGTTTCGTTGCAAATTCTTAGGAGGCAGAATAGTGATAATTTCAATTTCAGACATTTTTTTCTTTATCACATTGTTCTCATCCACATACCCAGGGCTTTTACAAGTAAGTTAATTAACTGTGTATTTGTGTGGGAATGCCACTGTACACATGTCAGTTGTGTATGTGGGAGTGAAAGACAACCTTTGGGACTTAGTTCTCAACTTCCACCTTGCTGAAGTAGGATCTCTCTTGTTTCAGCTCAGTGAACCTGAGTCTAGCTGGTCCATGAGCTTGTGGTTGATCCTTTAGCCTCCACTTCCTATCTCTCTTTAGGAATGATGGGATTACAGATACACATCACCAGGTCCAGCTTTTTATGTGAGTTCTGGAGAGTAAGCTCACATTGTCTTGCTTGTTCAACCAGCATTTTCCCTCTACACCACCTCCCCAGTTCCACCCATGGTTTTGAAATAGAAATGAATGGTGATCCCCACAGTTGATTTTGCCTTTCAGTTACTAATACAAGCCAAGTCTTTTAAAGCTGGGATTAGCTATCAAGAAGGGGAACACTTTCTGGTCTCTTCTAGAACTGAATCTGACAATGTGACTGCTGTTCTGGAAAATAGGACAAAGTAGAAATGTCTTTTTTTTCTTAGTCTTTGATAATTTATGGTTTTTGTTTTTTATTGGATACTTTAAATATTTAAGTATTTCAAAGGTTATTCCCTTTCCCAGTTCCCCCCTTTCCGATTCCCACTCCCTCTGCTTCTATGAGGACACTCCCTCTCACACCACCCACACCTACCTCACCACCCTGGCATTCTCCTACACTGGGGTATTGCGCATTGATGCCAGACAGTGCCATCCTCTGATACATATGCAGCTGGAGCCATGGGTCCCTCCATGTGTACTCCCTCCCTGGGAGCTCTGGGGTTCTGGTGCCTTGATACTGTTGTTCTTCCTACAGGATTGCAAACCCCCTCAACTCCTTCAGTCCTTTCTCTAACTCCTCCATTGGAGTCCCCATACTCAGTCTGATGGTTAGCTGCAAGCATCCTCATCTGTATCAGTAAGGCTCTAGCAGAGCCTCTCAGGAGACATCCATATCAGGCTCCTGTCAGAAAGCACTTCTTGACATCAGAAAGAGTGACTGGATTTGGTGACTGCATATGGAATGATTCCCCAGGTAGGGCAGTCTCTGGATGGCATTTCCTTCAGTCTCTGCTTTACTCTTTGTCACTGTATTTCCTTTACACAGGAGCAATTCTGGGTTAAATTTTTGTGAACGGTGGGTGGCCCAATCCCTCAACTGGGGGCATTGCCTGACCTCTGGATATTGTCTTTACTGGTTCTCCCTCCCCTTTGCTGGGCATCTCAGGTAATCTCATCCCTGTTGGGTCTTGGTAGTCTCTCACTTTCCCGGCATCTGGTACTTTCTGACGGCTATCCCCAGTTCCCCTGGCCCCATTGCTATGTACCTCTGCTTAAATTCATGACCCTCTGTATATCATCTGTCTCTTCTCATACCTGATCCTGCCCCCTTTTGTTCTCTCCCCCTGCCTCTCTTCCTCCCAAGTCCCTTTCACCCTCTACCTCTTGTGAGTATTTTGTTCCCCTAAGAAGGACTGAAGCATCCATGTTTTGGTCTTCTGTCTTCTTGAGCTTCATATGGTCTCTTGGGTATTCTGAGTTTTTGAACTAATATTCACTTATCAGTGAGTGCATACCATGTGTGTTCTTTTGTGACTGGGTTACCTCACTCAGGATATTTTCTAGTTCCATCCATTTGCCTAAGAATTTCATGAAGTCATTGTTTTTGATAGCTGAGTTGTACTCCATTGTGTAAATGTATCACATTTTTTGTATCCATTCCTCCACTGAACGACATTTGGGTTTTTTCTAGCTTCTGGCTATTATAAATAAGGTTGCTATGAACATGATGGAGCATGTGTCCAGGTTGTATGTTAGATAATATTTTGGGTATATGCCCAGGAGTGTGTAGCTGGGTCCTCGGGTCCTATGTCCAATTTTCTAAGGAACCTCTAGACTGATTTTCACAGTGGTTGTGCCAGCTTGCAATCCCACCAACAATGGAGAAATGTTCCTCTTTTTCCACATCCTTGCCAGCATATGTTGTCACCTGAGGCTTTTATTTTAGCCATTCTGACCGGTATGAAGTGGAATCTCAGGGTTATTTTGATTTGCATTTCCCTGATGACAAAGGATGTTGAACAATTCTTTAGGCACTTCTTGGCCATTCAATATTCCTCAGTTGAGAATTCTTTGTTTAGCTCTGTACCCCATTTTTAATAGGGTTATTTGGTTCTCTGGAGTCTAATTTTTTTATTTCTTAGTATATATTGAATAGTATCCCTCTATCAAATATAGGATTGGTAAAGATCTTTTCCCTATCTGTTGATTGCTGTTTTGTCCTATTGACAGTGTCTTTACCGTACAGAACCTGGCAATTTTATGAGGTCCCATTTGTTGATTGTTGATTTTAGAGCATAAACCTTTGGTGTTCTGTTCAAGAAATTTTCCCCTGTGTGTATGTGTTCGAGGCTTGTCCCCACTTTCTCTTCTATTAGTTTGAGTGTATCTGGTTTTATGTGGAGGTTCTTGATCCACTTGGACTTGAGTTTTGTACAGGGTGATAAGAATGGATCGATCTGCATTCTTCTATATGCTGACCTCCAGTTGAACCAGCACCATTTGTTGAAAATGCTGTCTTTTTTCCACTGGATGGTTTTAGCTCCTTTGACAAAGATCAAGTGACCATAGGTGTGTGGGTTCACTTCTGGGTCTTCAGATCTATTCCATCAATCTACATAAAGCAGAAATGTCTTATGACTCTTGAGAAGTATCTTTAGAAAAGATAGGGAATGATTTATTGCTTCCTCTTTGTACTATTTAAGATTATCATTATGATAGCTTTAGCATGAACTGGACCAATTTGTTGATATAGCATGAGCAAAGACAACTGAATTCTTGGCAAATTCTAGAACTGGTACTGAAATGCTTTCCTTCCAGAATTCCTTTATATAGAATAGAAATAAATTATGTTTGTGATAATGTTATATATAGTATTGTATTATAATATGCACAGCATGTTAATTTTATGCAGTATAACAATATTAACATTTGCTACAACCACCTTAAACATTTATAACTTGATTCTCTCCCAGGAATTTTCTTGGTACAATGGCCCCATTTGCTAAGAAGGATCCTGTTTTCTTTTCTCAGCCTGCCATGCCTTGCAGCAGTCTCAAGCCTAAGTTGGTACCCATACTAAGAGCAAAGGTCACTATTAGGACCCATCGACCTTAGACAGGTCCTAAACTATGAACTGATTGTCCAAGTCCTCATACATTGTCCTCAGGAATTTTTGAATCAGGGTGATGATAAAAATTTGTATGTAAAAAAAATTAGTTGAAGTTATGGCTGGGTTAAAGTTGAAGCTATAATCAACTTTGGATTTCATTTTCACCCACATCCTCATCATCCTTACTCACAAATACGTATTCATACTCTTGAACATGAATACATATTCGATTAGTAAAAGATAGATATAGGTGGGAGGCTATTGCTGCTACCAGAAATAAGAAACAATGTTTAAAATATCAACACTGCCACAAAATTCATATAAAATATTTATGATGCCCAGGACATGAAATGAAATATAACTGCTTTGTCTATTATTTGGGTCATAAAACAACCTTTAATAATGTATCTGAGGGCCCCCTCGATTGCATCTCATTTCCCTTTCTAATAAATAGGCGTCCACTCGTTTTCAGCTTCCAGATATTTATCAAGTACTGAGGTATGCATGCATTCCTAAGAGGCATGTGCTATTAGCCAGCAAAGCTACAAATCAACATATCCCAAGACTCAGCAGTTTTATTTTTAGGCCCATGCAATTTTGCATCTTTAAAAGAAACTTACAGAGATAGCTTAGTTCTCTCCTGCATCTTTCTGCAATGTGTATTTCTTCTCTGGTTTCTGTGTCTAAGGTTCATCCATATTGTTAAGTGCAGCTTCTCTACGCTGATTTTTAGTCTATAACATGAGTATCCCACCGTTGAATGGCTTCACTCCTGTTGAAGGAGTTAAGCTATTTCCAAATGTACACTCCTTTCTAACTCTCTTTACTTTTTCATTTTTTAAACATTCCCTTCTGAACATTTTCTATCTAATCATCCTTCAGTATTTGTGGAAGATTGGTTCCAGCATCCCCCACAGATCCCAAAGCCTCCAGATGCTCATGGCCTTTATGTAGAATAGCACGGTATTTGCATATAGCCTCCGCAATCCTCCCCTACACTTTTCATCTCCAGATCACTCTTGCTGCCTAATATAATGTACGTGCCAGGTGAATAAGCACTGCTACACTATCATTTAAGAAATGGTGACAGGTGGGAAACTCAGCAGGTATACTAAAGACCCTGTTCAGTCTCGTGACTTTAAATAGACTTGTTGAAGCCACAAACAAGGCTCCACACGGGACAACTGTCTACTTTATTGATCACACGATTTACATGTATTCCTTGAAATAAAAAATGCTGCCTCATCAGATATTTGCTCCTTCAGCTTTAGCTGATCCTGCCCAGTTTGTTTCCCAAGTGGTGCAATCAAACTCTGCAGGTAGCAGGCAAGTGTGGGGCTTCTCAGCTTAGCATAAGCTTAGGAGATGTTTCACTTCCTAGGTTATCAGGAAAATGGGCTGACCATTTAGGTTGTGTTCCTTGCTGTTCCTTCTCCTATAAATTTTCCTTTCATTTGTTTTATTATTGAGTGGCTCATATCATTAATTTTATTGATTTATCAATCAATTTTATTTTATTTATCAATCGTATTGATTTTTCAAAAGCTGCTTACATATTCTGGATAGTAACCACTTCTTGTTACTTGAACTTCAAATATGTTTTCTTTCAGTGTCAAACTCAATTTTGTTTTAAATGTTTCACACAAATACATAAGAAGAATCCTAAATGTTACCAAAGTGAACATGTCTAGGAAAACACTGATATCCTTTCAACATGGTTGAAATTAGTGGGTATCATTATCTTGTGTGGTTTGCCAGAAGTTCAGAAATGGCCCCTGATTTTTTCCCCTTGCTTTCTTTAGGTAGCATCCTCTTCTTTCTGCTGATCTTTAGAGCAACAAAATGAGACAGCAAACATTTTCTTAATATTTCAGGATATGTTTTCAGTCTCTGAGGAGATAATACTGATTTTCTCCTGTCTATCAAACTCCATCTCTATTGGGTAGCAAACTCTTTTTGAAGAGTTTTAAAAAAATACATTTTAATTAAAATATAATTGTATCACTTCATCCTTTTTTCTTTTCTTTAGCATCATGTCCCCCATAACTCTTCCCATGTCCCTCTCCCTCTCGAACTGATAGCCTCTTTTTCTTTGATTATTATATTGTTTTACACACACACACACACACACACACACACACACACACACACACACACAAACACACACACCCTCCTGAGTCCGTTTTGTTGTTGCTGCTGCTGTTGTTGTTGCTGTTGTTGTTTGTGTGTATATGATCTCGGGACTGATCACTTTGTATCAGGTAACCATTAGGGGGCTCATCCCTTGAGGAGCTCTCCCTCAGCAGTCATTGGTTTCCTGTAGTTCTTTGTCCAGGATGGGATGGATGCCCTATAGACAAAGATTTTGCCCCCTTAGGTTATGTATACCTATTGATATCGTCATTGTTGGTTTTGTGCAGACTGTAGGAGACAGTCCCAGCACACTTTTAGAATTCTGTCCTTTACAATCCTTCTGCCCAACTTCCACATTGCTCCCTAAGCCGTAGATGCAGAAACTATGCTGCAGATGGATACAGCTCAAAGCCTCACTTTTTTTTTATTGATGGGCAGAAATGGTAGATTCTGGTAGATTCGCATTTTTTTATTTAGTCCTAAGGGTTATTTTCTACTTTGAGATGATAAGTCTATTGTTTTCTCCCCTTCTAAAAGTTAAGTGTTTAATATCACAATTTATGGCATAAGAAGATTATTATAGAGACCTCACCGCCTGGTCAGGTGGGCACTCCTGAGGCTGCAGAGCAGAGGAGACTACCAACACTGCCCACCCCTGCCCACATCCCTGGCCCAAGAGGAAACTGTATAAGGCCTCTGGGTTCCCGTAGGAGAGTGCCCAGGTGCGCCAGGACCCCTGCGCCTGAGACACCGCCGGAACCTGAAGGAAACAGACCGGATAAACAGTTCTCTGCACCCAAATCCCGTGGGAGGGAGAGCTAAACCTACAGAGAGGCAGACATGCCTGGGAAACCAGAAGAGACTGCACTCTGCACACATCCAGACGCCAGAGGAAAACACCAAACGCCATCTGGAACCCTGGTGCACGGAGGCTCCCGGAAAGAGCGGCGCAGATCTTCTCGGTTGCTGCCGCCGCGGAGAAGACTTAGGCAGTACCCCACGAGCACACTTGAGCCTCGGAACCTCAGGTAGGACCAACTTTTCCCCTGCAAGTGACCTGCCTGGTGAACTCAAGACACAGGCCCACAGGAACAGCAAAAGACCTGTAGAGAGGAAAAACTACAAGCCGGAAAGCAGAACACTCTGTCCCCATAACTGGCTGAAAGAAAACAGGAAAAGAGGTCTACAGCACTCCTGACACACAAGCTTATAGGACAGTCTAGCTACTGTCAGAAATAGCAGAACAAAGTAACACTAGAGATAATCTGATGGCAGGAGGCAAGCGCAGGAACCCAAGCAACAGAAACCAAGACTACATGGCATCATCGGAGCCCAATTCTCCCACCAAAATAAACATGGAATATCCAAACACACCAGAAAAGCAAGATCTAGTTTCAAAATCATATTTGATCATGATGCTGGAGGACTTCAAGAAAGATGTGAAGAACTCCCTTAGAGAACAAGTAGAAGCCTACAGAGAAGAATCGCAAAAATGCCTGAAAGAATTCCAGGAAAACACAATCAAACAGTTGAAGGAATTAAAAATGGAAATAGAAGCAATCAAGAAAGAACACATGGAAACAACCCTGGATATAGAAAATCAAAAGAAGAGACAAGGAGCTGTAGATAGAAGCCTCACCAACAGAATACAAGAGATGGAAGAGAGAATCTCGGGAGCAGAAGATTCCCTAGAAATCATTGACTCAACTGTCAAAGATAATGTAAAGCAGAAAAAGCTACTGGTCCAAAACATACAGGAAATCCAGGACTCAATGAGAAGATCAAACCTAAGGATAATAGGTATAGAAGAGAGTGAAGACTCCCAGCTCAAAGGACCAGTAAATATCTTCAACAAAATCATAGAAGAAAACTTCCCTAACCTAAAAAAAGAGATACCCATAGGCATACAAGAAGCCTACAGAACTCCAAATAGATTGGACCAGAAAAGAAACACCTCCCGTCACATAATAGTCAAAACACCAAACGCACAAAATAAAGAAAGAATATTAAAAGCAGTAAGGGAAAAAGGTCAAATAACATATAAAGGCAGACCTATCAGAATCACACCAGACTTTTCGCCAGAAACTATGAAGGCCAGAAGATCCTGGACAGATGTCATACAGACCCTAAGAGAACACAAGTGCAAGCCCAGGTTACTGTATCCTGCAAAACTCTCAATTAACATAGATGGAGAAACCAAGATATTCCATGACAAAAAAAAATTTACACAATATCTTTCTACAAAGCCAGCACTACAAAGGATAATAAAGGGTAAAGCCCAACATAAGGAAGCAAGCTATACCCTAGAAGAAGCAAGAACCTAATCGTCTTGGCAACAAAACAAAGAGAAGAAAAGCACACAAACATAACCTCACATCCAAATATGAATATAACAGGAAGCAATAATCACTATTCCTTAATATCTCTCAACATCAATGGCCTCAACTCCCCAATAAAAAGACATAGATTAACAAACTGGATACGCAACGAGGACCCTGCATTCTGCTGCCTACAGGAAACACACCTCAGAGACAAAGACAGACACTACCTCAGGGTGAAAGGCTGGAAAACAACTTTCCAAGCAAATGGTCAGAAGAAGCAAGCTGGAGTAGCCATTCTAATATCAAATAAAATCAATTTCCAACTAAAAGTCATCAAAAAAGATAAGGAAGGACACTTCATATTCATCAAAGGAAAAATCCACCAAGATGAACTCTCAATCCTAAATAGCTATGCCCCAAATACAAGGGCACTTACATACGTAATAGAAACCTTACTAAAGCTCAAAACACACATTGCACCTCACACAATAATAGTGGGAGATTTCAACACTCCACTCTCATCAATGGACAGATCATGGAAACAGAAATTACAGAGACGTAGACAGACTAAGAGAAGTCATGAGCCAAATGGACTTAACAGATATTTATAGAACATTCTATCCTAAAGCAAAAGGATATACCTTCTTCTCAGCTCCTCATGGTACTTTCTCCAAAATTGACCATATAGTTGGTCAAAAAACGGGCCTCAACAGGTACAGAAAGATATAAATAATCCCATGCGTGCTATCGGACCACCATGGCCTAAAACTGGTCTTCAATAACAATAAGGGAAGAATGCCCACATATACGTGGAAATTGAACAATGCTCTACTCAATGATAACCTAGTCAAGGAAGAAATAAAGAAAGAAATTAAAAACTTTTTAGAATTTAATGAAAATGAAGATACAACATACCCAAACTTATGGGACACAATGAGCGCTGTGCTAAGAGGAAAACTCATAGCGCTGTGTGCCTGCAGAAAGAAACAGGAAAGAGGATATGTCAGCAGCTTGACAGCACACCTAAAAGCTCTAGAGCAAAAAGAAGCAAATACACCCAGGAGGAGGAGAAGGCAGGAAATAATCAAACTCAGAGCTGAAATCAACCAAGTAGAAACAAAAAGGACCATAGAAAGAATCAACAGAACCAAAGGCTGGTTCTTTGAGAAAATCAAGAAGAGAGATAAACCCTTAGCCAGACCAACGAGAGGACCCAGAGAGTGTGTCCAAATTAACAAAATCAGAAATGAAAAGGGAGACATAACTACAGATTCAGAGGAAATTCCAAAAATCATCAGATCTTACTATAAAAGCCTATATTCAACAAAACTTGAAAATCTACAGGAAATGGACAATTTCCTAGACAAATATCAGGTACCGAAGTTAAATCAGGAACAGATAAACCAGTTAAACAACCCCATAACTCCTAAGGAAATAGAAGCAGTCATTAAAGGTCTCCCAACCAAAAAGAGCCCAGGTCCAGATGGGTTTAGTGCAGAATTCTATCAAACCTTCATAGAAGACCTCATACCAATATTATCCAAACTATTCCACAAAATTGAAACAGATGGAGCACTACCGAATTCCTTCTATGAAGCCACAATTACTCTTATACCTAAACCACACAAAGACCCAACAAAGAAAGAGAACTTCAGACCAATTTCCCTTATGAATATCGACGCTAAAATACTCAACAAAATTCTGGCAAACCGAATCCAAGAGCACATCAAAACAATCATCCACCATGATCAAGTAGGCTTCATCCCAGGCATGGAGGGATGGTTTAATATACGGAAAACCATCAACGTGATCCATTATATAAACAAACTGAAAGAACAAAACCACATGATCATTTCATTAGATGCTGAGAAAGCATTTGACAAAATTCAACTCCCCTTCATGATAAAAGTCCTGGAAAGAATAGGAATTGAAGGCCCATACATAAACATAGTAAAAGCCATATACAGCAAGCCAGTTGCTAACATTAAACTAAATGGAGAGAAACTTGAAGCAATCCCACTAAAATCAGGGACTAGACAAGGCTGTCCACTCTCTCCCTACTTATTCAATATAGTTCTTGAAGTTCTAGCCAGAGCAATCAGACAACAAAAGGAGGTCAAGGGGATACAGATCGGAAAAGAAGAAGTCAAAATATCACTATTTGCAGATGATATGATAGTTTATTTAAGTGATCCCAAAAGTTCCACCAGAGAACTACTAAAGCTGATAAACAACTTCAGCAAAGTGGCTGGGTATAAAATTAACTCAAATAAATCAGTAGCCTTCCTCTACACAAAAGAGAAACAAGCCGAGAAAGAAATTAGGGAAACGACACCCTTCATAATAGACCCAAATAATATAAAGTACCTCGGTGTGACTTTAACCAAGCAAGTAAAAGATCTGTACAATAAGAACTTCAAGACACTGAAGAAAGAAACTGAAGAAGACCTCAGAAGATGGAAAGATCTCCCATGCTCATGGATTGGCAGGATTAATATAGTAAAAATGGCCATTTTACCAAAAGCGATCTACAGATTCAATGTAATCCCCATCAAAATACCAATCCAATTCTTCAAAGAGTTAGACAGAGCAATTTGCAAATTCATCTGGAATAACAAAAAACCCAGGATAGCTAAAACTATCCTCAACAATAAAAGGACTTCACGGGGAATCACTATCCCTGAACTCAAGCAGTATTACAGAGTAATAGTGATAAAAACTGCATGGTATTGGTACAGAGACAGACAGATAGACCAATGGAGCAGAATTGAAGACCCAGAAATGAACCCACACACCTATGGTCACTTGATTTTTGACAAAGGAGCCAAAACCATCCAATGGAAAAAAGATAGCATTTTCAGCAAATGGTGCTGGTTCAACTGGAGGTCAACATGTAGAAGAATGCAGATCGATCCATGCTTATCACCCTGTACAAAGCTTAAGTCCAAGTGGATCAAGGACCTCCACATCAAACCTGATACACTCAAACTAATAGAAGAAAAACTAGGGAAGCATCTGGAACAGATGGGCACTGGAAAAAATTTCCTGAACAAAACACCAATGGCTTATGCTCTAAGATCAAGAATCGACAAATGAGTTCTCATAAAACTGCAAAGCTTCTGTAAGGCAAAGGACACCGTGGTTAGGACAAATCGGCAACCAAAGATTGGGAAAAGATCTTTACCAATCCTACAACAGATAAAGGCGTTATATCCAAAATATACAAAGAACTCAAGAAGTTAGACCGCAGGGAGACAAATAACCCTATTAAAAAATGGGGTTCAGAGCTAAACAAAGAATTCACAGCTGAGGAATGCCGAATGGCTCAGAAACACCTAAAGAAATGTTCAACATCTTTAGTCATAAGGGAAATGCAAATCAAAACAACCCTGAGATTTCACCTCACACCAGTGAGAATGGCTAAGATCAAAAACTCAGGTGACAGCAGATGCTGGCGAGGATGCGGAGAAAGAGGAACACTCCTCCATTGTTGGTGGGATTGCAGACTGGTACAACCATTCTGGAAATCAGTCTGGAGGTTCCTCAGAAAATTGGACATTGAACTGCCTGAGGATCCAGCTATACCTCTCTTGGGCATATACCCAAAAGATGCCCCAACGTATAAAAAAGACACGTGCTCCACTATGTTCATCGCAGCCTTATTTATAATAGCCAGAAGCTGGAAAGAACCCAGATGCCCTTCAACAGAGGAATGGATACAGAAAATGTGGTACATCTACACAATGGAATATTACTCAGCTATCAAAAACAACGGCTTTATGAAATCGTAGGCAAATGGTTGGAACTGGAAAATATCATCCTGAGTGAGCTAACCCAAACACAGAAAGACATACATGGTATGCACTCACTGATAAGTGGCTATTAGCCCAAATGCTTGAATTACCCTAGATGCCTAAAACAAATGAAACTCAAGACAGATGATCAAAATGTGAATGCTTCACTCCTTCTCTAAAAGGGGAACAAGAATACCCTTGGCAGGGAAGAGAGAGGCAAAGATTAAAACAGAGACTGAAGGAACTCCCATTCAGAGCCTGCCCCACATGTGGCCCATACATATACAGTCACCCAATTAGACAAGATTGATGAAGCAAAGTAGTGCAGACCGACAGGAGCCGGATGTAGATCTCTCCTGAGAGACACAGCCAGAATACAGCAAATACAGGGGCAAATGCCAGCAGCAAACCACTAAACTGAGAATAGGACCCCCGTTGAAGGAATCAGAGAAAGAACTGGAAGAGCTTGAAGGGGCTCGAGACCTCATATGTACATCAATGCCAAGCTACCAGAGTTTCCAGGGACTAAGCCACTACCTAAAGACTATGCATGGACTGACCCTGGACTCTGACCTCATAGGTAGCAATGAATATCCTAGTAAGAGCACCAGTGGAAGGGGAAGCCCTGGGTCCTGCTAAGACTGAACCCCCAGTGCACTAGACTGTTGGGGGGAGCGCGGCAATGGGGGGATGTTTGGGAGGGGAACACCCATAAGGAAGGGGAGGGGGGGGATGTTTGCCCGGAAACCAAAGAATTATTATTACGTATTAAATAAATTTAAAAAAAAAAGAAAAAAAAGAATTTATCCATTGTAAAAATACACTTAAAGTTAATCAAAAATTAAAAAAAAAGAAGTTTATTATTCAATTCTTAGATGTAAAAACATGAAGTATAATTTTTTCTGAGAGATATGTGGGATGTGAAATGTTTGTGTGCATTAGGACTTGTGTGTGACTTAAGTTGTGGTGTTCTCGTGCTAAAATGCACTCACCCTGTGAGCACTGCTCAGCGGCAGGAAGCGTATTCATGCTGACCTGCAGCTGCTGTGCCCAAGGATTGCCGCATCTCGTTTTGTCTCCCAACACTGAAAGTGCGTATTAAGCTATAATTTCCGATACCCCTAAGACATTTGTACCCCCTGTTCTTTCTTTCTCTGTGAGTTTGTCTACCTGAGACCATTTATAGATTTGGATCCTGTACAAGTTGCCCTTTGAGACTGATGGATTTCACATTTAACTGCCCTTAAGGTTCATCCATATTGTGGCGTGTGTCATAGTCATCATCCCTTTTAAGAAAGAACGGCATTCCGCTGTGTGCACACTCTGGATTTTGTTTATCCATCCATCTGCCAATGGATACTTAGATAGTCTCTCCCTTCTGCCTATGTGATTACTGCTACTATAAATACAGGTACACAAATATCTGCTTCTCTCAATTCAACGTTTTTGTATATAATTAAACATGAAATAGCTAGCTCATATATGGTGATGCTATATTTAATATTTGGAGCATGGCCATACTGCTCTCTACAGTAGCTATAGCCTCATATAATCTCAGCAACAGGGCACGTGCTCCAATCTCTCCACATCTTCATACATACCTGTGGTTTCTGATTGTTTAATAGGAGCCTCGACTTGAATATCCCCTCTAATTACTGACTCTGAGCATCTTTTTTATGTATTTTTTAAGAATCTTTATACTTTGCTGCAAGAAATGCCTCTTTGACTATTTTACCTCTTTTTTTCCTCTCAATCATATTTCTTTTGGTTGAGTTTTGGGGATTCTTTCTGTATTCTGGGATTAACACCTTATCAGATGTTTGGCTTAAAAACATCCCGCCTTTTTTAGCTTCCCTTTTCACTCCATTAATTGTGTCTTTTGTGCATAGAAAATTTTAATTCTGATGAAGTTGAAGCTCATTATATTTAACTTTATTGCCTGTGCTTTTAGTGCATATGAAAAATTATTGCTAACTGCAGTGTCTGAAGTATTTTTTCCCTTAAAGAGGAAGAGGTAAGGATAATTGCCTATTGTGTAGCTTAACAGCAACAAACCCAGAAGGCGCCTGGACCACACAATGCAATTTTATTTGCTCACAGTGTGGAGGCTAAGCCATTTACGATCAGGGTGTCCTCACAGACCCCTCTCCTCCATTTCCAGATGGCTGCCTCCTTCGCTGCCACTTCATGAGGTCTCTCTCTGTGTGAATTAGAATCTCATCTCCTTCAATAGGCAGCAATGCTCCTGAGAGATCATTAAATGGTGATTTCCTCCTAAGATCTTACCCCTAAGTACAGTTAAATTCCAGCTCAAGGCATCAACATATGATGTTGAAGGGAAACAACTGTCTGGCACACAGCAAACCACCATGTAAATGGTGGTCACAACAGCCTCTGAAAGACAGGGTACTTTGTGACAAATAAGAAATTGGAGGCAATGAGTTTTAAAAAATAAATGTGTAAAAATAATGGAGCCAGCATCATATCAAAACCTAATGTTTTGATGTAGCTCAGAGTGGGAGAAATAGTTTTCCCCAGGAAAGAAGACACCAATTTGTTATCCAGTATCAAAGATCAACCCTAAAACCATACATACAAGTAATGTCATATACAAATTAGCAACTTTTACTTATGTATTTGTATATACGTATACACATAAATATGTAATGACAATGCAAAAGAGGCTATGAATTTGAAAGGGCAAGGAGGGGGTCTGTTGGAGGGTTTGGAGAGAGAGAAAGGAAGTGGAAATATGGTAAATATATTAAAATCGCAAAAAATAAACAAAATTTTTAAAAGCAAGAAAAACATTTGGTGGCACAGCCAATCCACATGCTAGATGTTTTGTAGTGGGAAGGGCAAACTTGAATTTTCCCTCAGAACAGGCAGAGATATTTATGATTTTTTAAAGCTGCTTGTTTTATTCCTTGAATCCTCAAAACAGACTGTACATCAAGTTCACCTCTGCGTTCTCCTGCCTGAATTCTTACAGCTACCTAGGCTTCTGATCTTTCCAGGGTTCTTCAGTTCTCTCCAACTCTGTCTGCTTCCAATTAAAGCAAAGTAGGTTCCTCTAGCCCACAAGTATGGGTTCTAACTGATGCAAATCCCTCTATGAGGTTCATTTTGTCCTTCTGCATTAACAGTTACCACCACAGGAGTTCGAACTGAGTTTGCTGCTTTACTCCTTGTGATGCTTACATGAGGAGGACAAACTAACATTTGAATTTTCAAGTAGAGAAACTAAAGTATAGCTGTGATACCAACCATTATAAAGACGAAATCCGACACTTTGCCCATAACCTTCAACACTGTATTTCTATCACAGAAACTCAAGGCAGAGCCTGACTTTTTCTGACAATATCCCTTCACTTAGGCCAGAGGTATCATGCCATAGTGAGGAGCAGAATGGTGAGTATGCAGGGGAATGGGATCAGGTACAGGATGCTGAGGTGTTGCAATAACCCCTCTGGAAATCAGAGGGGTTCACATCTACTGCACATTTCTAAATTCTGTTCCTTTCTATGGGTACTTGAAAAAAATGAGTAGCAAAATACTCAGCCTACATACCCAGCAGTTAGTCAAGAGTTGGCATCCAAGGAGTATGGGAACAGGTAAGCCTCATTAAATATCTGAAATGACTATATGCTCACATCTTGGGTAAGCCCTCTAAGTTCCTTGAGGACCTATGGAATTGGTGAAGTTTTCTTTGTCTTGTAGGTTAGTAGTGATAGTTAAATGAAAAAAAAATTAAGTCAGCTCTAAGAAACAATGGCAAGCATCGAAGACATATTAGCTCCTGTTACTGTGTGTCCCTGAGTGCCCCTGCCACGGTGTTCCTGACTACTGCTGTCACCATGTCTCTGTGTGCAGTGCCACTGTGTTCCCTGAATGCTAAGTGCTTTGTTACTGGGTTCCTGTTCTTTTTCCTTTGAAGTTCTCCTTTGTGCTTCATGTATGCAAAGTAGATTTCTTTTGTGTGAACTGAGAGGTCCATATTCCATCAGTATGTCCTTACATGGCACACATTTCACCTGGAGTAGCCATCTGTGCTGCCAGTTCAACATCACAGTTTTCAAATGACTCAGGGCTTGAGACGTGCCTGATGTTGATTTAAAGGTAAAGAAAAGGACACATGCCCAAATGAGTATTCTTTCATATATCCTTGAAGGAGAGCATAGAATACTTTCGGAGGTATTTTGTTTTCTTCAGACAATCATTTTTGTTTGGTTTAGCCATACAGACAATGGGCAAAATGTTCTTCCAAGGATGGTTGCAGGAAACTGCAACTATAAAACTAAAACTTATTTGACCAATGGTCAAGTTGGTTTTGTAAGAGACCAGGTAGTGCTACAGTCCCCACATCTCCACAGACAGAAAACAATAGGGCTTGATTGTGACCCAAGGAGTCTCCCTTTTGAGACTTCTGCTGAAGTTGCTGGAACCTTCATAGGCTTCCTGTATTTTCTTCCTGATGCAACACGACTGAACTGCAGAGAGCATCAGGGTTGGAACTCAGGACAACACTTCTAGTTCATATCATTTGTGCTAAAATCTCCATCCAACAGTAAACACTCTACTCTAGGAGCAACAAAGGTGTCATGCCAGTGTCCTGAGAGTTTAATTGCTGAACCATGACCACACACTCTGACTACAACCTAACACTATTTCAATATTACAAATATTTCAACTGAAAGAATATAGCAATAGAAAACAAATCTAATCAATGAAATAACCCTAGAAACATAGTCTTCAACATAGTGATCTGAGGACCACAAAAAAATCAAGATGGCATATCTCACTCTCATTCAAAATCTAGAGAACTGCCGAAGAGTGAAAGGAATGAGATGAAATCAGCAAGGGATTTAAAAGAATAGTCAAAATAATGTTCAATGAAATCAAAGAGGATGCAAGTAAACTCCTAATGAATTCAAAGATAATACAAGTGAATAAAATAATGAAAACAAGCCAAGCCATGAAACATGGTATAGATATGGAGAGAAATACTGAGAGCAATCAAAATCAAATTTTAGAAATAAAAATGCAGTAACTCATTCCCTCACCTGAAAAGAAGAGAAAATGAGGGGGTAGGGTGGGGAAATAACCAACTTAGTAGAAAAACCTCACTGGGCGGGGGAGATGGCTCTGTAGGTAAAGCCTTTGTCATGTCTGCATGATGACCTGAGTTCAGATCCCCAAGAAACCACATACTTAGGTGTGGTAGTGCAGGTCTGCATACCCAGGAATTCTACAAGATGGGGATTGTAGGTACAAGAATGTCTCTGGAAATCAGTTGAAAGCTTCCTCAGAAAATTGGACATAGTACTACCTGAAGACCCAGCTATACCACTCCTGGGCATATACCCAAAAAAGATGCTCCAACATATAACAAGGACACATGCTCCACTGTGTTCATAGCAGTCTTATTTATAATAGCCAGAAGCTGAAAAGAACCCTGATACCCTTCAACAGAGGAATGGATACAGAAAATGTGGTACATCTACACAATGGAATACGACTCAGCTATTAAAAACAATGACTTCATGAAATGGATGGAACTAGAAAATATCATCCTGAGTGAAGTAGCCCAGTCACGAAAGAACATACATGATATTCACTCACTTAGCCCAAAAGTTCAGAATACCCAAGATACAATCCACAGACCACATGAAGCTCAAGAAAAAGGAAGACCAAAGTGCAGATGCTTCAGTCCTTCTTAAAAGGAGGAACAAAAACATTCATAGGAGGAGATACGAACACAAAATTTGGAGTAGAGATTGAAGGAATGGCCATTGAGAGCCTGCCCTACCTGGGGATCCAGCCCATATATATATTCAGCCCCCATACTCGGACAATATTGTTTATGCCAAAAAGTGTATGCTGACAGAAGTTTGATATAGCTGTCTCCTGAGGTGTGTCTGCTAGAGCATGACAAATACAGAGGCAAATGCTAGCAGCCAACCATTTAACTGAGAACAACCATTAGAGAAGTTAGAGAAAATATTGAAGGAGCTGAAGGGGCTTGTAACCCCATAAGAACAATACAAACCAACCAGAGCTCCCGGAACTAAACCACATCCAAAGAGCCATGACTCTATCTGCATATGTAACAGAGGATGGCCTTGTTGGGCACCAATGGGAGAAGAAGCCCTTGGGCCTGCCAAGGCTGAATCCCCCAGTGTAGGGAAATGTCAGGGTGGGGAAGCAGGGTGGGGTGGGTGGTTGGGGGTAAGGAATACCCTCATAGAAGAAGGGGATGTGATAGGGGGTTTATGGACAGAAAACCAGGAAAGGGGATAATATTTGAAATGAAAATTAAAAAATATCCAATTAAAGAAAGACATTGTAATAAAACATTTAATAAATTAAAAAAAACATTCTGATTTTGTTAGTGGTAAAGATTCATAATAAAGATGAATTTATGTGGCTGTTAAAAAAACAAAAAGAGTGCTCTAAAGCTTGCAAGCCAGCTAGTCTAGCACATACAGCATCAAACAAGGCACCTTCTTTCAAAGCGTACAACCTGAGGTTGTCCTCTGGACTGCACATAGATGCTATGCCATGATTCAACCTTCAATACACTTGCACACATACACACACCACACACAAGAAAGCCTCATCAACAAACTAGATCAAGTAGAAGACATACTAACTGGAATAAAAGGCATGAGGGATAAATTAGAACATTTAGATGTCAACAATGATAAAACAAGAAAATACGGATGTGACCAAAGAGATTACTCGGTGGTTAAAAATGTTTCTGATTTCCAGAGACTCAGGTTAATTCCTAGAACCCATTTATGATATTTCATGACTACCTATAACTCCTGCTCAGGGGATTGAATATCTTCTTCTAGCCTCTATGGGCACCTGCACTCACGTGTACATACCCCATACAGACACACATAAATATACAAAATCAAATATTTTTCATAAAAGAAATGTAGGCAGAACATAGGAATTACTGGTAACATGAAAAATCAGTGAAATTAGAGGAAGATATGGTCACCATGAAACAGGATAATGTCAGGAGAAAATATCTCATATCATATTGTAGTTAAAACACTAATCATACAGAAGGCAGGAAAACATTAACAGCTATAAGAAAGAAGCATCAATCACATATAAAAGTTAACCCAACTTAACTACAGCAAATTTCTCAACCAGAATCCTAACATCCAGGAGTCTATGGGATGATGAGTTCCCAGTGCTGAAAGAAAATAATTGCCAACCCACTTAACTATATCCAGCAAATTATTGTCATAATAAATGGAGAAATAAGAACTTTTCAGGATACAAACCAGTCTAAATGAATTGATGAGCATAAAAACAGTGCAACTGACAATGCCTGAAGGAATCTCATGGTCTAAATGGAAAGTTGCACCGTGGGAAATAATAACCTTTAGTACATGAGTAGTTAAAGAACAGGAATAGGCGATATCAAATACCACAAGATGGGGCTGGGGATTTAGCTCAGTGGTAGAGCGCTTACCTAACAAATACCACAAGATGAACAAAGTGACAGGATTTAATACATACATCTCAATTAAAACTTTGGTTATTAATGTGTCAAATACACAACCAAAGCACAGCAGACTGCACTAAAAATGGGATTTCATAAACAATTTTGTTTGTGAAAATCACAAATATTATGGGACTATGTTTTTGTTTTTCGAAGGTGTGGGGATATGGGGTTGTTTCACTGTATTCCTCTCATGTTGTAGCAGAGGTGTGATTTTTGCCTGTTGCAAATGGTTTTCATTAGTATGTGACATTTGTAATTCTGGGGTCTCCAGAGGGTATGTAAGTGTTAGGGCCTTGAGAAGTGTTTTTTGTTGTTTGTTTATGGGTTGCTGTGTGCAAAGAGATAAGAAGAAGAAATTACGTACTCAGATGGCAAAGATTGAACCTGCCCCAAGGAACTGGATAGGAAGTAGTCTAACAATATTGTTGCCCCCTTTCTTACCACCAAGTCTCTCTCTCTCCTCTCTCTCTCTCTCTCTCTCTCTCTCTCTCTCTTTCTCTCTCTCTCTCTCTCCTTCTTTATCATCTATCTAGTGTTCTGGTGTTAAGGGGCTGAAAGGACAGAAGAAGAGGGGAGAAGGATGAAAGAAAAACTTACCATGAAGCTAAAGTCCAGCTATAAGTGGTGCCGAGACAAGGCACTAGGCAAAATGAGAAATTTCAAGTGTTATAGAGTAAATGGCAGGGCATGAAGGAATGGACATTTTGTTTCAAGATACAAGGCAAAAGGTTGGGGATTTAGCTCAGTGGTAGAGCGTTTGCCAAGCAAACTCAAGACCCTGGGTTCGGCCCCCAGCTCCAAAAAAAAAAAAAAAAGATACAAGGCAAATGATTTATTGCCTCTACTTCTGATGGGTTATTCCCACTTTGCTTCCAGAGGGACTTTGGGGGGTTTTCTGTCTCTTTCTCTTCCTATAGTCTGAAAAAAAAAGGTTGTGAGAGTGGTTAAACAGTTGGAAATATTGCAGGTAGAAATGGAGGAACCCAAGAAACAGTAACAAAAATGCCTGAAATGAATAAATAAAATATTTCAACCTGCTCTCTTATTTCTGAAGGGGCTGCAGAGTTGGCTGTGCAACTGGAAAAATGGCAGGTGGAGATTGAAGCACTTGGGAGGTGAGTAGGGCCAGAAAAAGGAGAGAAAAGGACTCAGTCCCAATGACTGAGCAAGGGAACAGAAGTTTCCCAGAGAAGGAAAGGGGGAAAGAAATTTTGCTACCACAGGGCAGTGTGGTTAAAGAAAAGCTGAAACATACTGTTTTTTTTTTTTATTAACGAGTATTTCTTATTTACATTTCAAGTGTTATTCCCTTTCCCTGTTTCCAGGCAAACATCCCCCTAATCCCTCCCCCTCGCCTTCTTTAGGGGTGTTACCCTCCCCACCCTCCCCCCATTGCTGCCCTCCCCCCAACAATCTAGTTCACTGGGGGTTCAGTCTTAGCAGGACCCAGGGCTTCCCCTTCCACTGGTGATCTTACTAGGATATTCATTGCTACCTATGAGGTCAGAGTCCAGGGTCAGTCCATGTATAGCCTTTAGGTAGTGGCTTAGTCCCTGGAAACTCTGGTTGCTTGGCATTGTTGTACATATGGGGTCTCGAGCCCCTTCAAGCTCTTCCAGTTCTTTCTCTGATTCCTTCAATGGGGGTCCTGTTCTCAGTTCAGTGGTTTGCTGCTGGCATTCGCTTCTGTATTTGCTGTATTCTGGCTGTGTCTCTCCGGAGCGATCTACATCCGGCTCCTGTCAGCCTGCACTTCTTTGCTTCATCCATCTTGTCTAATTGGATGGCTGTATATGTATGGGCCACATGTAGGGCAGGCTCTGAATGGCTGTTCCTTCAGTCTCTGTTTTAATCTTTGCCTCTCTCTTCCCTGCCAAGGGTATTCTTGTTCCACTTTTAGAGAAGGAGTGAAGCATTCACATTTTGATCATCCGTCTTGAGTTTCATTTGTTCTAGGCATCTAGGGTAATTCAAGCATTTGGGCTAATAGCCACTTATCAGTGAGTGCATACCATGTATGTCTTTCTGTGATTGGGTTAGCTCACTCAGGATGATATTTTCCAGTTCCAACCATTTGCCTACGAATTTCATAAAGCCATTGTTTTTGATAGCTGAGTAATATTCAATTGTGTAGATGTACCACATTTTCTGTATCCATTCCTCTGTTGAAGGGCATCTGGGTTCTTTCCAGCTTCTGGCTATTATAAATAAGGCTGCGATGAACATAGTGGAGCAGGTGTCTTTTTTATATGCTGGGGCATCTTTTGGGTATATGCCCAAGAAAGGAATAGCTGGATCCTCAGGCAGTTCAATGTCCAATTTTCTGAGGAACCTCCAGACTGATTTCCAGAATGGTTGTACCAGTTTGCAATCCCACCAACAATGGAGGAGTGTTCTTCTTTCTCCGCATCCTCGCCAGCATCTGCTGTCACCTGAGTTTTTGATCTTAGCCATTCTCACTGATGTGAAATGAAATCTCAGGGTTGTTTTGATTTGCATTTCCCTTATGACTAAAGATGTTGAACATTTCTTTAGGTGTTTCTCAGCCATTCGGCATTCCTCAGCTGTGAATTCTTTGTTTAGCTCTGAACCCCATTTTTTAATAGGGTTATTTGTCTCCCTGCAGTCTAACTTCTTGAGTTCTTTGTATATTTTGGATATAACGCCTCTATCTGTTGTAGGATTGGTAAAGATCTTTTCCCAATCTGTTGGTTGCCGATTTGTCCTAACCACGGTGTCCTTTGCCTTACAGAAGCTTTGCAGTTTTATGAGATCCCATTTGTTGATTCTTGATCTTAGAACATAAGCCATTGATGTTTTGTTCAGGAAATTTTTTCCAGTGCCCATGTGTTCCAGATCCTTCCCTAGTTTTTCTTCTATTAGTTTGAGTGTATCAGGTTTGATGTGGAGGTTCTTGATCCACTTGGACTTAAGCTTTGTACAGGGTGATAAGCATGGATCAATCTCCATTCTTCTACATGTTGACCTCCAGTTGAACCAGCACCATTTGCTGAAAATGCTATCTTTTTTCCATTGGATGGTTTTGGCTCCTTTGTCAAAAATCAAGTGACCATAGGTGTGTGGGTTCATTTCTGGGACTTCAATTCTGTTCCATTGGTCTATCTGTCTGTCTCTGTACCAATACCATGCAGTTTTTATTACTATTGCTCTGTAATACTGCTTGAGTTCAGGGATAGTGATTCCCCCTGAAGTCGTTTTATTGTTGAGTATAGTTTTAGCTATCCTGGGTTTTTTGTTATTCCAGATGAATTTGCAAATTGTTCTGTCTAACTCTTTGAAAAATTGGATTGGTATTTTGATGGGGATTACATTGAATCTGTAGATCGCTTTTGGTAAAATGGCCATTTTTACTATATTAATCCTGCCAATCCATGAGCATGGGAGATCTTTCCATCTTCTGAGGTCTTCTTCAATTTCTTTCTTCAGTGTCTTGAAGTTCTTATTCTACAGATCTTTTACTTGCTTGGTTAAAGTCGCACCGAGGTACTTTATATTATTTGGGTCTATTATGAAGGGTGTCGTTTCCCTAATTTCTTTCTCGGCTTGTTTCTCTTTTGTATAGAGGAAGGCAACTGATTTATTTGAGTTAATTTTATACCCAGCCACTTTGCTGAAGTTCTTTATCAGCTTTAGTAGTTCTCTGGTGGAACTTTTGGGATCACTTAAATAAACTATCATATCATCTGCAAATAGTGATATTTTGACTTCTTTTCCGATCTGTATCCCCTTGACCTCCTTTTGTTGTCTGATTGCTCTGGCTAGAACTTCAAGAACTATATTGAATAAGTAGGGAGAGAGTGGGCAGCCTTGTCTAGTCCCTGATTTTAGTGGGATTGCTTCAAGTTTCTCTCCATTTAGTTTAATGTTAGCAACTGGTTTGCTGTATATGGCTTTTACTATGTTTAGGTATGGGCCTTGAATTCCTATTCTTTCCAGGACTTTTATCATGAAGGGGTGTTGAATTTTGTCAAATGCTTTCTCAGCATCTAATGAAATGATCATGTGGTTTTGTTCTTTCAGTTTGTTTATATAATGGATCACGTTGATGGTTTTCCGTATATTAAACCATCCCTGCATGCCTGGGATGAAGCCTACTTGATCATGGTGGATGATTGTTTTGATGTGCTCTTGGATTCAGTTTGCAAGAATTTTATTGAGTACTTTTTGCGTCGATATTCATAAGGGAAATTGGTCTGAAGTTCTCTTTCTTTGTTGGGTCTTTGTGTGGTTTAGGTATAAGAGTAATTGTGGCTTCATAGAAGGAATTCGGGAGTGATCCATCTGTTTCAATTTTGTGGAATAGTTTGGATAATATTGGTATGAGGTCTTCTATGAAGGTTTGATAGAATTCTGCACTAAACCCGTCTGGACCTGGGCTCTTTTTGGTTGGGAGACCTTTAATGACTGCTTCTATTTCCTTAGGAGTTATGGGGTTGTTTAACTGATTTATCTGTTCCTGATTTAACTTCTGTACCTGGTATTTGTCTAGGAAATTGTCCATTTCCTGTAGATTTTCAAGTTTTGTTGAATATAGGCTTTTATAGTAAGATCTGATGATTTTTTGAATTTCCTCTGAATCTGTAGTTATGTCTCCCTTTTCATTTCTGATTTTGTTAATTTGGACACACTCTCTGGGTCCTCTCGTTAGTCTGGCTAAGGGTTTATCTATCTTGTTGATTTTCTCAAAGAACCAACTTTTGGTTCTGTTGATTCTTTCTATGGTCCTTTTTGTTTCTACTTGGTTGATTTCAGCTCTGAGTTTGATTATTTCCTGCCTTCTACTCCTCCTGGGTGTATTTGCTTCTTTTTGTTCTAGAGCTTTTAGGTGTGCTGTCAAGCTGCTGATATATGCTCTTTCCTGTTTCTTTCTGCAGGCACACAGCGGTATGAGTTTTCCTCTTAGCACAGCTTTCATTGTGTCCCATAAGTTTGGGTATGTTGTACCTTCATTTTCATTAAATTCTAAAAAGTTTTTAATTTCTTTCTTTATTTCTTCCTTGACTAGGTTATCATTGAGTAGAGCATTGTTCAATTTCCACGTATATGTGGGCATTCTTCCCTTATTGTTATTGAAGACCAGTTTTAGGCCGTGGTGGTCTGATAGCACGCATGGGATTATTTCTATCTTTCTGTACATGTTGAGGCCCATTTTTTGGCCAACTATATGGTCAATTTTGGAGAAAGTACCATGAGGAGCTGAGAAGAAGGTATATCCTTTTGCTTTAGGATAGGATGTTCTATAAATATCTGTTAAGTCCATTTGGCTCATGACTTCTCTTCGTCTGTCTACGTCTCTGTTTAATTTCAGTTTCCATGATCTGTCCATTGATGAGAGTGGGGTGTTTAAATCTCCCACTATTATTGTGTGAGGTGCAATGTGTGTTTGAGCTTTAGTAAGGTTTTTTTTTACATATGTAGGTGCCCTTGTATTTGGGGCATAGATATTTAGGATTGAGAGTTCATCTTGGTGGATTTTTCCTTTGATGAATATGAAGTGTCCTTCCTTATCTTTTTTGATGACTTTTAGTTGGAAATTGATTTTATTTGATATTAGAATGGCTACTCCAGCTTGCTTCTTCTGACCATTTGCTTGGAAAGTTGTTTTCCAGCCTTTCACTCTGAGGTAGTGTCTGTCTTTGTCTCTGAGGTGTGTTTCCTGTAGGCAGCAGAATGCAGGGTCCTCGTTGCGTATCCAGTTTGTTAATCTATGTCTTTTTATTGGGGAGTTGAGGCCATTGATATTGAGAGATATTAAGGAATAGTGATTATTGTTTCCCTTTATATTCATATTTGGATGTGAGGTTATGTTTGTGTGCTTTCATTCTCTTTGTTTTGTTGCCAAGACGATTAGTTTCTTGCTTCTTCTAGGGTATAGCTTGCCTCCTTATGTTGGGCTTTACCATTTATTATCCTTTGTAGTGCTGGATTTGTGGAAAGATATTGTGTAAATTTGGTTTTGTCATGGAATATCTTGGTTTCTCCATCAATGTTAATTGAGAGTTTTGCTGGATACAGTAACCTGGGCTGGCATTTGTGTTCTCTTAGGGTCTGTATGACATCAGTCCAGGATCTTCTGGCCTTCATAGTTTCTGGCGAGAAGTCTGGTGTGATTCTGATAGGTCTCCCTTTATATGTTTCTTGACCTTTTTCCCTTACTGCTTTTAATATTCTTTCTTTATTTTGTGCGTTTGGTGTTTTGACTATTATGTGACGGGAGGTGTTTCTTTTCTGGTCCAATCTATTTGGAGTTCTGTAGGCTTCTTGTATGCCTATGGGTATCTCTTTTTTTAGGTTAGGGAAGTTTTCTTCTATGATTTTGTTGAAGATATTAACTGGTCCTTTGAGCTGGGAGTCTTCACTCTCTTCTATACCTATTATCCTTAGGTTTGATCTTCTCATTGAGTCCTGGTTTTCCTGTATGTTTTGGACCAGTAGCTTTTTCCGCTTTACATTATCTTTGACAGTTGAGTCAATGATTTCTATGGAATCTTCTGCTCCCGAGATTCTCTCTTCCATCTCTTGTATTCTGTTGGTGAAGCTTGTATCTACAGCTCCTTGTCTCTTCTTTTGGTTTTCTATATCCAGGGTTGTGTCCATGTGTTCTTTCTTGATTGCTTCTATTTCCATTTTTAATTCCTTCAACTGTTTGATTGTGTTTTCCTGGAATTCTTTCAGGGATTTTTGTGTCTCCTCTCTATGGGTTTCTACTTGTTTATTTATGTTTTCCTGGAATTCTTTCAGGCATTTTTGCGATTCCTCTCTGTAGGCTTCTACTTGTTCTCTAAGGGAGTTCTTCATGTCTTTCTTGAAGTCCTCCAGCATCATGATCAAATATGATTGTGAAACTAGATCTTGTTTTTCTGGTGTGTTTGGATATTCCATGTTTATTTTGGTGGGAGAATTGGGCTCCGATGATGCCATGTAGTCTTGGTTTCTGTTGCTTGGGTTCCTGCGCTTGCCTCTTGCCATCAGATTATCTCTAGTGTTACTTTGTTCTGCTATTTCTGACAGTGGCTAGACTGTCCTATAAGCCTGTGTGTCAGGAGTGCTGTAGACCTGTTTTCCTGTTTTCTTTTAGCCAGTTATGGGGACAGAGTGTTCTGCTTTCGGGCGTGTAGTTTTTCCTCTCTACGGGTCTTCAGCTGTTCCTCTGGGCCTGTGTCTTGAGTTCACCAGGCAGGTCACTTGCAGCAGAAAAGTTGGTCTTACCTGTGGTCCCGAGGCTCAAGTTTGCTCGCGGGGTGCTGCCCACGAGCTCTCTGTGGCAGCAGCAACCAGGAAGATCTGCTCAGCCCTTTCTGGGAGCTTCCGTGCACTAGGGTGCCAGATGGCGCTTGGTGTTCTCCTCTGGCGTCTGGATGTGCGCAGAGTGCAGTCTCTTCTGGTTTCCCAGGTGTGTCCACCTCTCCGAAGGTTCAGCTCTCCCTCCCACGGGATTTGGGTGCAGAGAACTGTTTATCAGGTCTGTTTCCTTCAGGTTCCGGCAGTGTCTCAGGTGCAGGGGTCCTGCCGCTCCTGGGCCCTCCCCTATGGGAACCCAGAGGCCTTATACAGTTTCCTCTTGGGCCAGGGATGTGGCCAGGGGTGGGCAGTGTTGGTGGTCTCCTCCGCTCTGCAGCCTCGGGAGTGCCCACCTGACCAGGTGGTGAGGTCTCTCTCCCACGGGGTTTGGGAGCAGAGAGCTGTGTGCCCCGGGATCTGCGGGTGTGGGACTTCCGGTAAACACAGGAAGTGCCCGGTCCCAGAGGAATTCTGCCTCTGTGTGTCCCGAGTTCACCAGGCAGGTTTCCTGCAGCGGAAAAGTTGGTCCTACCTGTGGTTCCGAGGCTCAAGTTTGCCTGTGGGGCACTGCCTAAGTCCTCTCCGCGGTGGCAGCAACCGGGAAGATCTGCGCCGCTCCCTCCGGGAGCCTCTGTGCACCAGGGTTCCTGATGGAGCTTGGTGTTCTCCTCTGGCGTCTGGATGTGCGCAGAGTGCAGTCTCTTCTGGTTTCCCAGGCGTTTCTGCCTCTCCGAAGGTTTAGCTCTCCCTCCCACGGGATTTGGGTGCAGAGAACTGTTTATCAGGTCTGTGTCCTTCAGGTTCTGGCGGTGTCTCAGGCACAGGGGTCCTGCCGCTCCTGGGCCCTCCCCTAAGGGAACCCAGAGGCCTTATACAGTTTCCTCTTGGGCCAGGGATGTGGGCAGGGGTGGGCAGTGTTGGTGGTCTCCTCCGCTCTGCAGCCTCGGGAGTGCCCACCTGACCAGGTGGTGAGGTCTCTCTCCCACGGGGTTTGGGAGCAGAGAGCTGCTGCGGGCCGGGATCCGCGGGTCGAAACATACTGTTTTGAAATAAAAGACCAATCTCAAACCAAGTGCACCGCCAGCAATAGAGGAGAACAGTCTGGGGTTACAAGATCACCATCATTAACTTTCCCAGTAGTCCTACAGCATAAGCCTACTAGTGGGGTTGAACAAAGTTATGACAAGATAGAAGAGCATCCTATAGAAATGATAGAACTGAGGTGGCTTAAAGAGACCGTGATTTCTTATTGGATCCATTAACCTTATGTGAAACAAATTCTAAATAACTGGGATACTCAAATTGAATTATTCCTCAAGACTGGAAGGAATTGGTGACAGCCATTCTAGAAGTCAGTCCACAATTGCAATTGTTAATGGTGGAGGGTAAAGGCTGTGAATATTGAACAGAGGAATAGAGTAAGGAAAATGACTAGAGTGATAGATCCATTTCTGGGTAAAGGGTGGGGATATACAAGAATGGATTCAATTTGATGGTGCTACTACAGAACAATGCTGATTAGCAACTATAAGATCTTGGAACAAAGTTGAAGAGCTTGTTCAAAGGTCCACCTGATTTTCAAAGTTTATACAAGGCTCCGGAAAAGCTTTCACTGGTTTCTTACAAAGATCAGTCTCTGCTGCAAACAAAGCTATATCCTACCCTAACACAAGACAGATGATGATAGAGACCTTGGCATATGAAAATATGAATACTGAAAGTAAAATATGTTATTAGACAATTAAAGATGCAGGAGTGCCTACAGATGAATGGATAAGGAAATGACCAATATTGGTTTTCACATGTACCATGCTAATATCATAGGTCAAGCTATACCTAAAGGTCTCAGATACCAAAATGCTTAGTGCTTCAATTGTGGGAAATTTGGTCACTTACAAAGAGACTGTGACCAAGCCACTAAAATCTCAGATCTCAAAATACCTGGTGTGTTAACTGAGAAATACAATACTTTGAACCAGAGAAGTGAACAAGCCAGTTTTAGCATAATGGTTTTTTCTAAATACAAACTAGAAACAAGGCCTATGTTTCCAGGGGTGCGCAGGTGATATGATAAGTGCTACCATTGGAGCAATCAGTGTAGGTCCAAAAGAGATATCCAAGGCAATTTCTTACTGTCAGGAAATGGTTTTGGTAGCCCGGCTTGAGGTCCCACATCAAAAAGTACAAGCCATATCAGATAAAAGCAGCAGAAAACCACCAGGATATAGAAAAAAAAAACGGAATTAAATCAGCCTATGACAATGTGTTAATATCAGAATGGAAGCCTGCAAAAGTTTGCACTAGGGATACAAGTTGTTTATGTTTCTGCAGGAAATGAGAAGTTGTGGAAACCACCAAAATTATAGAGATTAAAGTTGAGCAGGAGAGGTCTCTTGAAAACCTTGGCTACTGACCCAAAAAGCGCTTAGGTAACTGAAAATGTTTCTGTTTATAATTTCCCACTAGATTCAGCACAATTTATGGCTTAAAATAGAAAAGGAAAATGTAGTAAGAATAAAAAAAAAAAAAAAAAAAACAGAACTATCACGGGAATGTGTTTTCATTTTAATCCCAGGTGTGGGATATGGAGCTACCTCAGAGAAAGTGACTATGATTTGCCTCATGCTCTAGGTGGGGCATGATTTTGTCAACTGCAGATACTTTCTGCAAGTGTGTGATGTTTGGAATTCTGGGGACTCTACAAAGGGTATATAAATGATAGAGCCTTGAGAGGTGGAGTTATTGTTTGTTATTTGTGGGTTGCTGTTGGGTTGCTGTTGATTGCTGTTGGTTGCTCTGGTGATATACAAAAAGACAACAAGAAGAAATTAGATATTCTGACAGTTGTAGGGAGCTGTATTGGATTTGGGCCTGGCCGCTTTGTGACTATGGCTCAAAGTGGCTATGTGACTCTTGGCTGCATAGCCACAGAGGTTCAACATTGAAATGACTGTCATAAAGTCTTGAGATTGTTGGACAAAAGCATCTCCCATGAATTTATGGCACAGAAAGATAGCATTCACAGGATGTTTCAGCTTGAGCAAACACGAGACTCCAGTGTCTCCATCACATGACCTCTTCACCTTCTGCTATCCTCCCTCCTCCCTCCATCCTTTGTGTTTCACAAAGGACACTCCTCCTACCTGAAAGCCTTAAAACCTGTAACGCTCACCCCATTAAATGAGACCTTGACAACAGAACTTTTGCTTGGTCTCCTTCTTCTTTCACCCCCATTGATACACAGGTAGAAGGCCTCTTCGGGTCCCTGAATAACTGGACCCGCTGGACGGGTCAGACAGTGGAGATTAAACTTTCCCCAAGGAATTTGACACCTCTAGTCAGCAGAAAATCGTCTAATGATAATGATATCCCCTTTCCCTCTATTCTTCTTTCTCTCCTATACAGTGTTAGGGGGTTTGAAAGTAGAATAGAGGTGGAAGAAAGAACCCATAAAACAGTGAAAATGACAACTACAATGAAATTCAACTGGGTTTTCTGTTTTGTTTTGTTTTGTTTTGTTTTGTCTCCAAAGCCCACATCTCACCATCGAAAATTAAATGATGACCTTTTAGTCAATGGTTAGAAAAGTCTTCCCAAGCAAATACAGGAAAAAAGTCAAGCAGGGATCATTCTCCCAATATCTAACAAAGTTAACTGAAAATCAATAGTACTCATAAGAGTAAATAAGTTCACTTCCTACTGACTGAAGGAAAAATTCATGGAGCAAAAACTACAACTCTAAACATATATACAATGAAGACCAGTGTACTTGATATCATAAGAAAGCACTACTATGTGGAGAAACACAGAGTAACTCTAACACAATAACAGTTGGTAATCCAATTTTTCCATTTGTACCAAGAGATTGGTAATTCTGAAAAATAAAAGCATAAATATTAGAATAAAATCACACCACAGATGAACTGAACTAGTTATCTATTGAACATTTCATCTCTGCAGCACAAAAACTAATTCTAAAACAAATTCTAAAATAGGACAGAAAGAAAACAAGTTTTAACAAATATAGGAACATTGAAATACTGTTTTATAATCTATCTGATTATAATGGAATGAAACTAGAATTCAACAGGAGGAGAAAGTACAGGGGAGATACATATCATGGAAACTGAACAACATACTACAGAGTAATTAATGCATTAACCAAGAAATTCAGAAAGAAATAAAAATTACTAGAACTGAATGAAAATTAAAGTGTAACATACCAAGGCCTATATAATACAATAAAAGCAGCAGAAAGAAGGAAGCTCATATCTATGATGCCTACAGTAAGAATTCAGATAGGTTTAAATAAATAACTTAATGATGCACAATCTAAACCCCAAAGTCAGTAAAAAGAAGAAACAATCAAGGTCAGAGAAGAAATTAATGAAATGGAAACAACGACAAAAATGATATAAATAATGAATAAAATGAAAATTGATTAATTGAAAGAGTATATAATATTGACAAACCTTTAGCCAAACTAACTAAAGGAAAAAGAGAGAAAATCCAAAATAACATTAAAGAAGAAAAGATATTACCACATAATGGAATGAAACTAGAATTCAACAGGAGGAGAAAGTACAGGGGAGATACATATCATGGAATAACAAAGATTCATAAATTCATAAAATCTTTAGAACATATCTCAAAAGCTTGTATATTCCAAATAATTGGAAAATATAAAAAAGCATTACTTTCTAGATTAATGTAACGAAAATTTTAAAGGAAGGTGAGAAAAACAACTTGAATGAAACTATAATAAACGATAGCATGGAAATGGAAAAAAATACTCTTCTACTTAGGGAAAGTTGAGATCCAAGATGGATTCATCTCAAACTTTGAGATAAATGTTTGAGATGAATGTTTCTCAAACTCCCACAAAATAGAAAAAGAGGGACACTGCCAAGTTCTTACATAAACAGTATTACTCTGATACCATAGCCAGATAAGGACAAAACAACAACAATATCAACTAAACTATAGACTAATCTCACTGATGAATATACCTGTGAAATATAAATAATATAATGCAAATGGAATTCATTGTGGAAATGGAGCACATTGAAAGGAGATCACTTACCAGGATTTTCATTCCAGAAACAAAAGGGTAGTTAAACATAGAAATCAATAAATGTAATGCCATAAATCACATGATTCCCCAACACATGTAATAGATGTAAATCCAATTTTTTTTCATAAAGCCCTTAAGAAACTAGGAATAGAAGGAACATTCCTCAACACAGTAACGTGACATCATATATATACAGAGGCGACATCACCCTAAATGGGGGAAATTAGAACATTTCCATTAAAGTCAGAAGCAATACAACTGTTACTGTGTTATTATTCAACATAGTGATTGGTGTCTTAATTAAAGAAATAAGGCAAGAGATGAAAATAAAAGAGATACAAATAGATAGGAAAGAAATAAAAGTATCTTCATTTGGAGATAATATGATTCTATACGTCAGAGGTAATAAGATCCTATGCATTTTATCATAAAACACTTAGGTCAATGGAACACTTCTTCAAAGTGGCAGGAGACAAAAATAACACATGAAAGTCAGTTGCCTTTATTTATACCAACAATAAACTTGTTGAAAAGGGAATCATGGAAATAATCCATTCATAGTTACTTTTTAAGATACCTAGGAATGAACTTAATCAAGGAAATGAAAAATCCCCACCTTTGAAACTTTAACATACTTAGAAATAAAGCTTAAAAAATAAGAACCCCTAGAAGATAGAAAGACCTCACGTGCCATATTAGAATAATTCATACTGTGAAAATAGCTGTGTTGCCAAAAAACAACCTATAGGTTCAGTGAAATTGCTATAAAAATTTCAATGACGTTTTTCACTGAACCTAAAACAAAAGAAAATAGAACAAGAAATCAGATGTAAACACATGAGACCCCAGACAGCCAAAGCAATCGGGAGCAAAGAGAACAATTCTGGAAATATCACCATATCTGATTTCAAGTTATGCCACAGAGCTGTTGTAATAAAAACCCCACAGTACTAACACAAAACAGAAACAAAGATCAATGAAACAGCACAGTGCCCAGAAATAAACCCATACAGCTACAGACACCTGTTTTTGACAAAGATGCCAAAAATATACATTGAAGAAAAGATGTCCTCTTGAGCAAATGGTGCTGGCAAAAATGAATATCTACATTTCAGGAATGAACTCAGCCTGGAGAGATGGCCCACTTGACAAAGTGCTTGCTCTTCAAATCTGAGGAACTGAGTTTGAGTCTTCAGCATTCATGTCAAAAGCCAGGTGCAGTGAAGTAGATCTATGATTCCTAGATCAGGAAGGCAAACTGAGTCAGGAATAGACTTTGTTTAAAATAATTAGCTTGAAAACAACTGAGGAAGACACCCTATGCTGATCTTTCACCTACATATAGACATGTGAGTTTATGCATTGTCATAAACATGACTACACACACACACATATGTGCACACACAAGTGCACACATAAGTGCACACACAAACATACACATACACACACACAAGAGTATATATGGGCACATGTGCACTCACAGATTTACAAAGAGAAACTAGATCTCTGGCTCTCATCCTGTGAAAGAAACAAAGTCTAAATGGATCAAAAGCATTAACATAAGATCTGAAGAATAAAACTGAGAAGAGGAGGAAGTGAGGAAACACTTCAAGAAAGTCAATTTTTTTAATAGAATCCACTCAGGAAAGGAAGTGCTGCCAAGGATTAACAAATGAGACCACGAAATTAAGGATCTTCTGCACAACAAAAGAAACAGTCAAAAGAGGAAAAAGACAGCCTACAAACCAGAAGACAATCTTTGTTAGTTATACATTTGATAGAGAAGTAATCTGCAATGTGTACAGAATTAAAAGATCTAGAAAATTAAATAATCCAACAAAAGAACAATCTTAGGAAAAGAGCAGACAGTTCTAAAATGATGACATACAAACAGTTCACAAATGTTAAAAGTATAGCAATCCCAGAGAGAAAAAATTCAAATACAACTACACTGAGGTTCCATCTCCAATGCAGTCAAATGGTTCTCAAGGAAAGAAACTGTAGAGCCACCCAGATGGCTCCAGAGTCAAAGGCTTTTGCTGCACAAGCCTGATGACCTGAGTTCAAACCCTGAAAGAGAGAATTGATTTCCAAGTTTCCCTGTAACCCCTGCATAGGTACCATAGTCACACACAGACCCATAATCACAAACCCATATATTGTATACCACACACCCACACACCCACACACGTGCGCACACACACGTAAAGTTAAAATAAAATCTAAACATTTTAAAGAAAACATACCACAGCAAACGTTGGTTTTGTTGCAGACAAAAGAAACTGTTGGTGCTGTTGGGAATGTTAACTATTCTAACCACTCTGGTCCCAGGGTGAAGTCTCCTTCAAAAACTAGTAAAGAATCTATCATGACCCTTCTACAATCATTCTCAATATTTACCTGAAGGACTCTGAGTCAGCCTACTCAGATATTTGCACATCAGTGTTCATTGTAGCATGGTTCCTAGCAGCTAAGTTATGGACCCACTGGGTACCCACAACAGAGAGATAGAAAAGGGGAACACAGTGTGTGTACACTAACGAAATGTTTTCCAGCCGTGAACAAGCAAGTTTTATCCTTGGCAAAAATGTGTAGGTAAGTGGAATTCACACATTAAGTAAGTATCAGAAAATATCACAGAAGAGTAACCAAGATGCCAGCTACATGTAAAATCATGTATGAACACGTAGCCTGAAAGCCTGAAAACAAAACTAGGTAGGGGAACGAAGGGGCAATGGGGAAAAGTAAAAAGGAATAAATGGCTGGGCATGGTCAAGAGTATGCACAAAGCACTTCATATGATAACATGAAGATGGCATGTGCAACTCTCCATTAAAACAAACCTGTAGATACTATCTGTAATAGTAAAATGTTCTTAAATTAAGTAATGTACCAAGATTCACCAAACACTTCATTCAATGCCACTAAATTGAGTAAGCTTACTGTACCCTCCAGCAAATCTGTGTTGTTCACAATAAGGCACTACGGACAATCTTGAGTGCTCAGGGGAAACCACTACTTCTGCTCACATTCCTGGTCCAAAAAAAACCTTCCTAGAGCCCTGTGGACACAGCAGCCTAAGAACAGTCAGGAAGAGAATCTTTCAGATCTCTGCTTGGGCTCAGAGCTCAAAGCCAGTCTCCAGGAGCACTGACACACCTGAGAGCAGATGTAAGACCAACATATCTGCTCCAAGCAGCCCACCTGATGCCCTCAGGACACATGAACCCAGGAGTAGCTCTCTCTTTCCAGATCCAGCAGAAAGAAAACAGGTCTACAGGAGTGCTGACACACAGGCCTACAGATGGGTCAAGCCACTATCAAAGACAGCAAGACCAGCTAACACCAGAGACAACCTGATAGCAAGGGACAAGGGGAGGAACTTAAGCAACAGAAACTAAGACTACTTGGTATCATCAGACCGCAGTTCTTCCAATAAAGCAAATATTGGATATCCAAACACACTGGAAAAACAAGATTTGGATTCAAAATCATATCTTACCATGATGATAGAGGACTTTAAAAAGGACATGAATAACTCCCTTAAAGAAATATAAGACAACAAAGGTAAAAAAGTAGAAGACCTTAAAAAGGAAACACAAAAATCTCTTAATAAATTACAGGAAAAAAGAACCAAACAGGTGAAGGAATTGCACAAAACCATCTAGGATCTAAACATGGAAATAGAAACAATAAAGAAATCACAAAGGGAGACAACTCTGGAAATGGAAAACCTAGGAAACAGATCAGGAGTAATAGACACAAGCATCATGAACAGAATACAGGAGATAGAAGAGAGAGTCACAGGAGCAGAAGACACCATAGAAAACATTGACTCAACCATCAAAGAAAATGTAAAGCACAAGAAGCTCCTAACCCAAGACATCCAGGAAATCCAGGACACAATGAGAAGATCAACCCTAAGGGAAATAGGTATAGAAGACACCAAAGATTCTTAAATTAAAGGGCCAGTAATTATTTTCAAAAAATTATAGAAGAGAATATCCCTAAACTAAAGAAAGAAATGCTCATGAACATATAAGAAGCCTACAAAACTACAAATAGATTGGACCAGAAAAGAAATCCCTCCCATCAAATAATATTCAGAACAACAAATTCACAAAACAGAAAAAGAATATTAAAAGCTGTAAGGGAAAAAGGTCAAATAACATATAAAGGCAGACCTATCAGAATTACAGTAGACTGTGAAAGCCAGAAGATCCTGTGCAAATGTCCTACAGACCCTAAGAGAACACAAATGCCAGACCAGGCAACTATATCCAGTTAAAACTCTCAATTAACATAGATGGTGAAACCAAGATATTCCATGACAAAACCAAATTTACACACTATCTTTCCACAAATCCAGCCCTGCAAAGGATAATAGATGGAAAACTCCAACTCATGGAGGGAAACTACACCCTAGAAAAATCAAGAAAGTAATCTTCTTGCAATGAAACATAAAGAAGAGAGCCACAGAAACAAAATTCTACCTCTAACAACAAAAAGAACAGAAAACAACAATCCTTATTCCTTAATGTTTCTTAACATCAGTGGACTCAATTCCCCAATAAAAATACATAGGCTAACAGACTGGATACGTAAAGAGGACCCAGCATTTTGCTGCATACAGGAAACAAACCTCAGTGACAAAGACAGACATTACATCAGAGTAAAAGGCTGGAAAACAATTTTCCCAGCAAATGGTCCAAAGAAACAAGCTAGAGTAGGCATTCTAATATTGAATAAAATTGACTTTCGACCAAAAGTCATCAGAATAAATAAGGAAGGACACTTCACATTCCTCAAAGGAAAAGTCCAAGAAGATGAACTCGCAATCCTGAATATCTAGGCTCCAAATGCAAGGACAGCTACATTCATAAAACAAACGTTCCTAAAGCTCAAAGCACACATTGCACTTCCCACAGTAATAATGGGAGATTTCAACACCCGAGTGTCATCCATCAATGGATAGACCATGGAAACAGAAAGTAAACAGAGGCATAGAGAAACTGAAAGAAGTTATGAAACAAATGGATATAACAGATATTTATAGAACATTTCACCCTAAAAACAAAAGAATATACTTTCTTCTCAGCACCTCATGAAAACTTCTCCAAAACTGACCATATAATCTGTCACAAAACAGGCCTTCACAGATGCAAGGAGACTGAAATAACACCAGGCATCCTATCTGGTCACAACAAACTAATGCTGTTCTTCAATAACAACAAAAAAACGACAGAAAGTCCACATACACATGGAAGTTGAACAACACTTTACTCGGTTATAACTTGGACAATGAAGAAATAATGAAAGAAATTAAAGACTTTTTAGAATTTAATGAAAATGAAGGTACAACATACCCAAATTTATGGGACACAATGAAAGCAGTGCTAAAAGAACAACTCTTATCTCTGAGTGCCTGCAAAAAGAAACAGGAGAAAGCATACATCAGCAGCTAGACAGCACACCTAAAAACTCTAGAACAAAAAGAAGCAAATACACCCAAAAGGAGTAGAAGGCAGGAAATAATCAAACTCAGGGCTGAAATCAACCAAGTAGAAACAAAAAAAAAATAGACAAAGAATCAATGAAACCTGGAGCTGGTTCTTTGAGAAAATCAACAAGATAGATAAACCCTTAGCCAGACTAACTAGAGGGCACGGAGGGAGTATCCAAATAAACAAAATCAGAAATGAAAAGAGATACATAACAACAGAATCTGAGGAAATTAAAAAAATCATCAGATCCCACTACAAAAGTCTATATTCAACAAAACTGGAAAATCTGGATGAAATGTACAATTTTCTAGACAGATACCACATACCAAAGTTAAATGAGGATCAGATAAACCATCTACATAGTTCTATAACTCCTAAAGTAATTGAAGCATTTATTTAAAGTCTCCAAACAAAAACCAGACCAGGAATGGATGGATTTAGTGCAGAATTCCATCAGACCTTCATAGAAGACCTAATACCAATACTATTCAAATTGTTCCACAAATAGAAACAGAAGAAACAATACAAAATTCCTTCTATGAAGCCACAATAATTCTTATACCAAAACCACACAAAGACCCAAAAAAGAAAGAGAACTTCAGACCAATTTCCCTTATGAATATTGACACAAAAATACTCAACAAAAGTCCCACAAAACGAATCCAAGAACACATCAAAATGATCATCCATCATAATCAAGTAGGCTTCATCCCAGGGATGCAGGAATGGTTCAATATATGGAAATCCATCAATGAAATCCAATATATAAACAAACTCAAAGAAAAAAACACATGATCATCTCTTTAGATGCTGAGAAAGCATTTGACAAAATTCAACACGACTTCATGTTAAAAGCTTAGAAAGATCAGGAATTCAAGGCCCATACATAAACACAGTAAAAGCAATATACAATAAACCAGTAGCCAACATTAATTTAAATAGAGAGAATCTTGAAGCAATCCCACTAAAATCAGGGAGTAGACAAGGCTGTCCACTCTCTCCCTACTTACTCAATATAGTACTCAAAGCCCTAGCCAGAGCAATCAGAAAACAAATGGAGGTCAAAGGGATACAAATTGGAAAGGAAGAAGTCAAAATATCACTATTTGCAGATGATATGATAGAGTACTTATGTGACCCCAAAAGTTCTACCAGAGAACTAAGCCTGATAAACAACTTCAGCAAAGTGGCTGGATAAAAAATTAACTCAAACAAATCAGTAGCCTTCCTCTACTGAAAGGATAAACAGGCTGAGAAAGAAATTAGAGAAATCACACCTTTCACAGCAGTCACAAATAACATAAAATACCTTGGTGTGATTCGAATCAAGCAAGTGAAAGATCTGTATGACAAGAACTTCAAGTCTCTGAATAAAAAGTTGAAAAAGATCTCAGAAGATGAAGGACCTCCCATGCTCATGGATTGTCAGGATTAATATAGTAAAAATGGCCATTTTGCCAAAAGTAATCTACAGATTCAATGCAATTCCCATCAAAATTCCAACTCAATTCTTCATAGAGTTAGAAAGAGCAATTTGCAAATTCATTAGGAATAACTAAAAACCCAGTATAGCAAAAACTATTCTCAACAATAAAAGAACGTCTGGGGAATTCACCACCCCTGACCTCAAGCTGTATTACAGAGGAATAGCGATTAAAAACTGTATGTTATTGGTACAGAGACAGGCAGGCATATCAATGGAATAGAATTGAAGACCCAGAAATGAACCCACACACCTATAGTCACTTGATCTTTGACAAAGGAACTAAAACCATCCAGTGAAAAAAAGAGAATTTCCAAAAGGTGGTACTGTTTCAACTGGAGTTCATCATGTAGAAGAATGCAAATCAATCCATTCTTCTCACCATGTACAAAGCTCAAATCCAAGTGGATCAAGAGCCTCCACATAAAACCAGATACACTCAATCTAACAGAAGAAAAAGTGGTGAAGAGCCTCAAACACATGGGCACTGGGGAAATTTTCCTGGACAAAACACCAACAATGGTTTATGCTGTAAGATCAAGAACCAACAAATGGGACCTCATGAAATTGCAAAGCTCCTGTAAAGCACAGGACACTGTCATTAGGGCAAAACGGCAACCAACAGATTGGGAAAAGATCTTTACCAATCCTACATCTGATAGAAAGCTAATATCAAATATATAGCAAGAATTCAAGAAGTTGAACTCCAGCGAATCAAACAACCCTATTAAAAATGGGGTACAGAGCTAAAGAAAGAATTCTCAGCTGAGGAATATTGAATGGCTGAGAAATACCTAAAGAAATGTTCAACATCCTTAGTCATCAGGGAACTGCAAATCAAAACATCACTGAGACTCCACCTCACATCAGTCAGAATGGCTAAGTTAAAAGACTCAGGCGAAAACAGTTGCTGGCAATGATGTAGAGAAAGAGGAACACTCCTCCATTGTTGGTGGGATTGCAAGCTGTTACAACCACTCCGGAAATCAGTCTGGAGGTTCCTCAGAATATCAATACTACCTGAGGATCCAGCTACACCACATCTGAGTATATACCCAAAAGATTCTCCAACATATAACAAAGACACCTGTTCCACTATGTTTATAGCAGCCTTATTTATAATAGCCAGAAGCTGGAAAGAACCTCGATGCCCTTCAACAGAGGAATTTTACAGAAAATATGGTACATCTACACAACAGAGTACTATTCAGCTATCAAAAACAATGACATCATGAAATTCGTAAGCAAATGGATGGAACTAGAAAATATCTTGAGTGAGGTAACCCAATCACAAGCAAACACACATGATATGCACTCACTGATAAGTGGATATTAGCCCAAAAGCTCAAATTACCTTAGATACAATCTACAGACTACATGAAGCTCAAGAAGAACGACCAAAATGCAGATGCTTTAGTCCTTCTTAAAAGGCTCATCAAAAATATTCATAGGAGGAGATATGGAGACAAAGTTTGGAGCAGAGTCTGAAGGAATGGCCATTCAGAGCCTGCCCCACCTTGGGATCCAGCCCATAATATTCAGCCACCAAACCCAGATAATATTGCTCATGCCAAGAAGTGCGTGCTGACTAGAGCCTGATATAGTCACCTCCTGAGAGGCTCTGTCAGAGTATGACAAATACAGAGATGAGTGCTAGCAGCTGACCAGTGAACTGAGAGTGGGGTTCCCAGTGAGGAGTTAGAGAAAGGATTGAAGGAGCTGAAGTAGCTTGCAACTCCCTAAGAACAACAATATCAACCAGTCAGAGCTCCCACGGACTAAACCACTATCGAAAGAGTACACTTGGACAGACCTATGGCTCCAGCTGCATATGTATCAGAAGATGGCCTTGTTGGGCACCATTGGGAAGAGAGGACCTTGGTCCTGACAAGGCTGAACCCCCCCCCCCCATTGAAGGGGAATATCAGGGTAGGGATGCAGGAAGGAGTGAGTGGTTGGGGAGGGGGAACACCCTCATAGTAGAAGGATGAGAGAAGATGGGATAGGGGGTTTATGGTCGGGAAACCAAAAAAGGGGATGACATTTGTAATGTAAATAAAAAATCAATAAAAATATGACTGAAAAATAAGAAGTAGTATAGCCATTGGAAACGGTTTATCAGTTATTAAATGAGTTAGGTAGCAAAATATCACTCGACCTATCAATTCTAACCTTAGGCATATTCCAAAAGGCATAATAATATAAATGGATTTAGAAAACTTGTAGATGTGTGTTCAAAGCATCTTATTTATAACAGCCAAAATAAGATGATTAGTGAATGTAGTGTGTTCAACCAATAAAATGTCATTTCACATAAAAGGAATGAGTTAGTGATAAACAGTACAAGATAGGTAAGTCTTGCCTGCATTGTGCTAAGTGGATAAAGGCAATCAAAAATGACTATACATTATGTAAGTTTACATGTGTAAAAATTCAACAGTATGAAATTCTATAGGAACAGCAAGTTGATTAGTTGTTTAAAGTGAGAAGAAGGCAAGAGTGGGGAGTGACTGTTCATGTGTAGGGAGTATATTTCAGAAGTAGTGAAAACATTCTAAACTTGGATTGTAGAGAGTTGCAAAACTCTGAAAACATAAGACCTAATTATGCACAGGGTAAGTTGCATAATATGTAAATTGTATATCAATAAAAGCATTCAGGGGGAATGAACAAAATAGAAAGTTTGGCCAAAGCTAAGGAGGAAAGGAAACATTTTAAAAAGTAACTGAGAGCGAGAATCACAGATGGATCATTCTAGGCCAAAAAACTGGAATATTAGCTCCCAACCAAGGGTGGTTTGCCCTCCGGGGGACATGTAGCAATGTCTAGAGTCATCTTCATTAACACAATAAAGAGAGATGCAACTAGCATCTAGTGAGCAGAGGCCAAGGATACTGTTAAATATCCCATGGTGCACAGGAGAGCTCCTAGTAACCAAGAATTATTTAGCATAAAGGGTCAAAGATGTTAAAATTGAAGAACCTTATTGGATGGAAGCTGGAAAAATGACTGAGCCAAATTTCATCGGGTTGCCCTTTGAGTCCCTCCTCAACAAAAGAATTTTATCAGAGGCAGACACATCTCACTGAATGGCAAGACTTACACAGAAAACTTCAGAGTCTGTGTATGTTCTGACTCGGAGATTCTGCCCAGCAAGAGTGCAGTATACAAACCCACTCTTGTTTCATTGGTTTTCAAGCATCGATTGGTAAAACACAAATATGAAATACTACACTAACTCACCCTAACTGGCATGTCTTGTGCTTAGTCTAACTTTTATAAGTTCACAGGTCTCAAAGAAAAGTTATTAGTCCTTTCCTTCCAATGTCTAGGAAACCAACATGTATTTGTTTATAAATAATCAGAATCCATTGTTTCTGTATCATTTCTGAGCTCAGTTTTTCCAGGGTCATAAAATATTCACCAAGTCTGTGAGGTATAAAATATTCCCGACAAGCAAATTGTGGACAATAACATTTATGAGCAAAAATTCCACTCAGAAGCCAATAAAAGTCTGTAACAGTTTGAGTATTGCTAGTATTAATAGATAATTGTTAAAAATCGGCCATAGTTACAGACAAGTGAAGTAAATTAATCAGGAAGGTTATTGGCAGGAATTTAGAAGAAGGATGTTGTCATAAGACTGTACACACAGCCAGCACATATGGGGAATTCTTCCAGACTAGAAAACATGTAATTGTACTTAGTTTGCCTTTCAAATGACAGGAGTTGCCAAGGGTCAGGAGTTTGTTTCAATGTCTCTCAGTGCTTTCAGAATCTCATTTTATTTATGCATAAAACTATTGAGATAAGTTAGAGGCTCTTCAAATTAATGGAGCTTATTTAATCAGAATTTCTAGGCTGAATTTTTAGAGCATGGATACAATAACAGGTATCCAGACTTCTGGTCCTCAATGATTTTTATATGCATCTTAGTTTAGGAACAACGCTGCATATTTAACACGGACACTCTAGGTAGGGCAACATTCAGACCTTAGCATGGTAAGACAGTAGGTACCCACGGAATATAAATCATGAAAGAAAAAATAAAAAATAAAATAAAATAAGAAAGATCTTCCTGGGAAGATGAGTGCCTGGCAAGGAGGGCACTAAGGGGAGGGAGGATTTGAGAGTGGTGGATGCTGTTGCTATGGCAACCTCATCCTTTCACAGCATGTGATCTCAAGGGCTGTCTGTGCTGCGAGGTGGGCCGCACATCTGATGGAGTGCACATCACTCATATCATCAATTTGTAGGTGAGGACTTGTGGATACAGAAGGATAATTAAATAAATGTAAGTCTGACTATTAAGAACTAATATTTCTTAGTAATCTTGAGTGCTTGGCTCGCATCCACAGGAGGTAAGGCTAATGGACCCACAGTGAATGTTTTGTTTTTCTGTACAGAGCCCTTTCTGAGATTGTTACTGTGATGCTCATCCCCACTTGAAGCCCTTGCCTTAGGAAGGCTCAGTGTTTATGTTTTTAATTTGGAGAAAAACCAAGAATGGCACAAAATGTTTAGGTTGACTCTAACAACGCCTGTGCTTGTCCTTACAGTCAGCTGAGAACTGACTTTTCCACTCTAATAGCCCCTGTATGGTGTGTTTTGTCTGCTGTCTTTGCAAGATGAGATGACAGGCAGGGTAGAGGATGGGATCTAAATGTCCGACATATAATCTGACCCACTAGGGGTTTTACTTCTATGCTGGTGGCACAGCAGACAATGTGTGAGCTGAGGGTGACTGGACATGTGACAACTTTCCAGTCAACTGACAAGATCTTGTATTTATTGACATCGCTAGTATACTGGCTACTGCTCTGAGAATGCCAAATGAAAGAAACTTTATCAAGGGCTTCTCAAACCTGTTTATTAAGTTAACAATCCAATAAAATTATCATTTGTATTTCCTTTTCTCTTCCACTTTGGAACATAGTTCTCTCTTATCTTCAGGACTGCTGATGTAGAAAACACTGCCTTAGAAAATGATATTTTGATGGTCTTCAAAGAGTATATTAGCAACAACATAATCATTTTCTTTCCCTCACATGTTTGTATTTATATTTTTAATCTGTCACATTTTCTCTGTCCTTCTCCCTTACCTTTGAAACCATCAATTCTGTACAAGTATTACTTATCTGAAAGTATATTTAAAGTGGTTAATTAGTTTTGATTTAGTGAAGATGGTTTATGAATAAATAGATATTTAATATTTCATTTATCATTTATCTACAGATGGGCATGTGGGCTGCTCCTGTTACTTGGCTATGTGAATAGTGCTACAGATAACCTGGGCCAGCCAGTCATTCTTCCACACATATGTTAATCTCTTTTCATTTGACTCTATATTCAGGAGTGGATTTCTGAATGATAATCGTAACTTCTAGTCTTAATGATTTTTGAGACCCCAATTTCTCCCTAACAATGGTAGGAACATTTATGACCATCCCCAACAATGTCCACTTTCCTCAACACCATTCTCAACATTTGACTTTTAAAGTTATTATTATTGCCATCCAAACAGATACAGGGTATATCTCCTCATGGTTGTTGATTTGCATTTTCAGATAACTCATAATATTAAATCATTTTTTCATATACCTGTTGACTTTTCATATGTCTTTTTTGGAGAAATGTCTTTTTAGATCTTTTACATCCTTTTAGTGACTTTAGCTCTGCTGTTGAGTTCTTTATATATTTGAATATTAACCCCATCAGACATGTGGTAAATATCTCCCTGTGTATTCACAGAGTTGTCTCTTCACTCTGTTAATTATTTTCTTTATTATTCATACATTTTCTAATTTGATAAACTCCCCTATTAGTTACTGTTTTTGTTACCTCTGTTTTAAGAATCATATCCAAATGCCATAGTTAGGTTTTTATTGCCGTGATAAAACATCATGGCCAAAAGCAACTTGGAGAGTAAAGGGTTTATTTCATTTTCTACATTGTAGACTGTCATCTATGGATGTTAGGGTCAGGAACTTAAGGAGGCAGGAACTGATGTGGAGGCCATGGAAGAGTACTGCTTACTGCTTTGTTTCTCCTACCTGGCTCAGCTTGCTTTCTTTTACACCCCAGATCATGTGCCTGGGGGTGGCACCATCTGTATTGGACTGGGCCCTCCGCCATCTACCAGTAATTAGGAAAATGCACTTCAGGCTTTCCGGGAGCCTGATCTTACTGAGGTATTTTATCAACTGAGTCTTTCTCTCTAAATAACTCTTACTGTTATCAAGCGGACAATAAACTAGCCAGGATACAATTAAAAAAACCAACAGCTAAATACTAAGAAGAGTGTATCCTTGAGCTATAATTTCTCTGATTTAGTACACTTTGTCTTTTACCTGAGTCTTTTGAGTTGGTTTTTGTATATAGTTTGATTAGCGAGAATCTTTATTTCTCTGTTGTGGATTGTTTGTTGTTTTTTGAGACAAGGTCCCTTTTGACTGCTCTACAACTCACTTGATAGTCTAAAGTGCTTTGAATACTTGATTCCCTTCCCTCTTCCTTCCCAGTATTGGGCTTACAGTTTTGAATCATCACATCCAGTCTCCTAAGAAATATAATTATGAAAGAGCGATTGTGTGTTCTTAGTACTTTTTCAAGGTCAATTGACTACAAATGCACAGATTTATTTTGTAGTTTCTGGTCTATTGGTCTATCTGTGTTGTTACTTTTAGGCCTATCTTGTTTTCCTTTTAATTTAATTAGTAGGAAACACTGAGTAAAGGAGACACCATGTCAGCCATGTAAATTCACTTGGCTCTAGAGTGCTCATTCTATCTTTCACTATAACATGTAGTTCTTCAATAATCAGACCCACAGGGGAGAAATAAAATGTTCCTATGTGTGTTTCAGAAAGCCAGAGGATGTTATTGTTTAGGAACAGTAAAACAAAGGACCCGGTTACCATGTTCCACAGAAAGATCCTTGACCTTTCAACACTATTTATGTGAAGGGAATTAATTTCATAATCCATGTCATTTGGAAAAGCTGTTTGGCTTGGAAAAATGTCTCTTAACTGAGTCAAGGATGTTTGTTGGAGTGTCTACTACGGGAATACCATTTTCCTAGATCCTGGGGAAAGAGACAAAGACCAGTTCAATCTATCAAGGGCTTAAGATACCAATGTTTCCTGTATTACTCTTCATCTCAGCATTCAGGAGTTTCAGTTTTATGGATAAACATGATTAAGCAGTTTATCATTAAATATGATTTATCAAGTTTCCTTTTCTGCATGTTTGATGACTGTTTAGAGATGATTTAAAGCTATATTATTCAAATGTTTTCTCAAGAAAGTTAGTAAAAAAATCTATATATCTCTTTAAAAGTGTCAAAAACTCATCTGACTTTTGAATGTAATAATTGAAATTTTTCATAGTTTTGCACATGGATTTAGATAATTTTAACTCCCAGACATCCCAAGACAGGTTGTTGAATGTCTCAATCTCGGCCCAGTAGGCATCCTAGACAATGTCTGAAAGGACAGAAAAAATGACCTGTGTGTAGTGATGGTTGAAGGATAGCATCTGACAGCCCTGCAAGACACCTGTGGTTCTCCTCACAAGACAAAGGCTCATGATATATTCTGCTCAGGGTCACACAGCAGGCTAGTGCAGGAATAAAGCAAGAATCCATCACGGGAAATGAAGCAAAATATAGTTACAAATTTGCTACTCTAAGGTGAGATGGATCCTGGACATCAAAAGAAGAGTGCAGGAGACCCCAGCGGGCTTCAGCTGGGACAGGAGACAGTCAGGGGACCCTGCAGCAGAGGTAATCACATTCAGAGGGGAGAGAGACAGAGAGACAGAGAGAGGCAGAGACAGAGAGACAGAGACAGACACAGAGAAGGAGAGACAGACAGAGACAGGCAGTAGGAGGGTTAGTGATTATTATACCTGCATACCGACTTCCATGTCTGGCACCCACTGTGTACAGAAATAATTGTCAGCCATATTTTTTTAAAGACATGGTATCACTATATGGGTAGCCCTGGCTTTCCTGGAACTCAATACATTGACTAGGCTGACATGAAACTCAAGAAGTTATCTGCCTCTGCCTCTCCTGAGTGCTATGGTTAAACACATGTCATCATATATAGTGTGATCAGCTGTAATTTTGTTTACCTTTGAAATTATAATAAAATTACAGTGTTTCTCCCTTCTGTTTCCTCCTCACAAACTGTCATACACCCCTCCCTATACTTCTTCAAATTCAAGTCTTCTTTTTTCATTAATTGTTATTGTATATAACAGAATGTTATCCCAAGATGTCTGAGAACAAATAAAATTGATAAAAAGGGGAAGAATCCCTGAATTTATCCAACTCAAAATTTTATTTTGTTCATTTCAGAGATTGTAATCTAATTACAATGCTTCTCCCTTTCCTGTCCTCCCTCTCAACCCTGTTTCATTAATTGTTAGTGTATGTATGTACTTGTATATATATATCTCTATCCCTAAATATAGCCTATTGGGTATACATAATGTTGCTTTTATGTCTGTTGTGTCTGGGGAAAATTATCTCTCCCACTTCCAGCTTTCCACAGGCACCTGCTGAAGCTTCATGGACTTTTCCCCAGTTCATTTTGGCATATTGTCTTTGTTGAACTCATGTGTAGACAGTCATCATGTCAGGGAGACTTTACAGGTCTGTACTTGGGCTTTTTTTAAACTTTTTTTTTAAAGTCCAGTTGTTGTCCCACTCCTAGTCCACTATTCCATAGTTCCTCATCTCATTCCTCCTCCCCTGAACCCAGTCGTCTCCAAAATGATGTCCTCCCTTCCTCCTCTCAGGCCTTTCCACTCCCTGGGGCCTCAAGTCTCTCAAGGATTAGGCATTTCTCCCACTGAGGCCAGACTAGGCAGTCCTCTGCTATATATGTGTAAGGGTCCTTGGACCTGCTCCTGTATGCTGCCTGGTTGGTGGCTCACTGACTGAGAGATCTCAGAGGTCCAGGTAAGTTGAGACTGCTGGTCTTCCTATGGGGTCACCCTCCTCCTAAGATTTTTACAGCCTTTCTCTATTTCAATCACAAGGGTCTCTGACTTCAGTCCAATGGTTGGCTGTAAATATCTACATCTGTCTCAGCTGCTTGGTGGGCCTCTCAAAGGACAGCTACGGTAGGTTCCCATCTGTAAGTACAACATAGTGTCAGTAATAGTATCGAGCTGTGAAGTTTTCCCTTGAGATGGATCCCAAGTTGGGCTAATCACTGGACTGGTTTTCCCTCAATCTCTTCTCCATTTTTGTCCCTGCCGATTTTTTTTTAGACAGGAACAATTCTGGATAAGAGTTTTTGACTGTGCGATGGCAACCTTATCCCTCCACTTGATGCTCTGTCTTTCTACTGGAGGTAGACTCTACAAGTTCTCTCTCCCCACTGTTGGGCATTTCCTTTGAATAGTTGACTGATAGACATGGTTTTCTTAGACTGTTGAAACTGAAAAGTAGTGAGAATGGCTTGAGTTATAAACATCATCGAGGTGGCTTCAACTCTGAAGTTCCATGGCACGTGTTTCCACCTAATCACCTTAACTGTAAGATTTATTTACTACCTATTTATTTGCTTTTGCATCTGTTTATTTATCAAGTCTCTGAATAGCATCATTTAAAAATTCCCACCTAGAACTAGAAATAATAACTATGATCTAGGTACGTGCCAGGCTACCAAGCATTGCTCCATATTGTCACCTAGCTAAGACATGTTTTTAAATTATAGGTATAGTGGCTTCTGTAGAACATTCTTGAAAGAACGGGGAGTCCTTATTCAGAAATAAATCTTTGGAAACTTAAAATATGTGTTTTATGTGTCCTTTCTCAACTGTGAGCTTTGTTATACCTTCTCTTCTACCTCGACGTTTGGAATTCATGGAGATGTATTCCATTGTCTTTATTCTTGTTTTACTTCCACATTTATGGCATCACAAACTATTAAATAGTGCACAACTACTGGGCCACATCAGGTTTAGCTCTTAGGAGTGATGCTGGGCTGAAGCTAGATGCCATGTCAGTGAACCATGAAAGAAACCAGCCCATGGGTTGATACTGTGCCTTTTCTCACTAAAGCCTACTGCTGATTTCTAGTCAAATTACCCCATGCTTGCCTGTGTTTTTCTTCAGGAAACTATTTCTAGACATTTTTTCTCAAATTATGTCAGGTTGTCTAGCATCTAATTTTTATGTCTTGAATCATCCTGGTTTAAAATAGTAATGTCTGAGTAAGACAGAAAATACCAATAACCCCAGCTTTAAGGAGGTGGAGACGTGAAGACCACTAGTTCAAGGTCAGCCTGAGCCATGCAGTAAGACCCTGTTTAAACTGTAGACTAGAACAGGAAAGCACTTCCAAATATTCAGATCTCAAATGTTTACTCTCTTATAAAATTAGTTTGAGTTCTTAGGGTAGAAACCACAAGACAGGTCTCATTCACAATCTAGAACCCAATACAGTGCTAGGTAAACTGTGATTGCATGTTTAGCACTTGTCCTGGATTGTCTTCTAATTCTTGTCATTCTGGGTTGGAGCTCTGGACTGCTTGGTTTCTGGCCCTTGGTTCTCAAAGACTTCTTTCCACCAGTCTCATTCCAATCTTATCGTTATAATACTCACTAGAACAAGACCTGAGTAGAAGGAAGAGAGAGAGCCTATGTTACCAAATGTGTTCCCAAATGTGAACTTAACAAAAATGACACTAGTGAATACACCAAAGTAGATGAAGGAAAAGGCCATAAGGCATCAAACTTATAGAACAAATAAAAAAACAGAACCAACTGAGAAAAGCTGGGAGTGGGAGAGAAGGTCTTCCCCAGGGAAGAGGACATCAACTGGTTGTTCAGTGTCAAATGGTCAGCCCTAAAAAACACACATACAAGTAACATTATATGGACCCCACAGGCTATATTTAGGCATATAACATGCATATTAATGCAATTACAGTTAGGAAAAGAAGAGGTCATGAGTTTAAAAGAAAGCAAGGGTTATAAGGGAAGGTTTGTATGTAGGAAATAGAAGGGAGGCATGCTGTAAATATAATCTCAAAACTAAAACAAAATGATGGCAAAATAATGTGATCGTCACTTTCTGCTTACTGAGATCTCTATTCTCCATCTGCGACCATGAAGTAGAAATCATGGTAAAGAAGAGCAAGCAAGAATACTGGGAAGAAAAATGACATTGCTAAAGAAAAGAATGGGAAAATATACTTAAAAACCATATAGTCTTCAATGAATTTAAAATGTATATTCAAGGAAAGGATGCCTATTTGAAGTCAGGTTTCCAAGGAAAAATTGCCCATTCCAAGGTGGAGTTATTTCCGTGTAGTTCATTTCATCCTACATTATCAGCCCAGTCAAACACGTGAAGTCACCGTTTATCATCAGGAACATGAATGTGATTCCTATTAAAAATGATGCCACATGATTTCATGCCAAATGTGAGGATAGCATTCATCTTGTTTATACCTATACTTTATAAGTGATTTCCAAGTCTGTGATTTTCATGACCAAAGGTAAATATTTACTAGGAAGCTGAGATTAAGAGCTCCTGGGACATTGCCAGAGAAACAGCTCAGCAGTTAAAAGCACTGGTTGCTTGTCTAGAGGACTTGGGTTCAAGTCTCAGTGCTCACATGGGATGCATATTCATCTCTAGCTTCCAGAGGGTCTGACACCATCTTTTGGCTTCCCTAGACATAGCATTCATATGAAGGACAAACATGCATGCAAGAAAAACACCTATTTTTATAACATAAAAATAAAACATTTAAAAATATCTCACCTTGCTAACTTACTCCCCTAATGCTCACCTGCCTCTTGGGATAGACACCAGCCTGAACAGAACTGGCATAACCAGGGAGGCTTATCAGCATGTGTGAGGTCTATCCAGCCACTCCAAACAGAAACTGAAAATAAGTTACGTTACCATGAAGCAGCCAAATTCTTTTATGAATAAAAATGAAATGAAGGTGCCTGCTATAATTTGAAGAGAGACATGGATCAGTTAAGTCTCCTAGGAATGCTGGGAGAGTGAATAGAAGGGAGACTAGAAACCAGGCATGATATACATGTGACTTCATCATGCATGCGCTGTAGTGCAGCCTCATTCCAACAGAGCTTTGATCTTCAATTTCTGTCCAAAAACTGTAGCATACCAAACCTGAGTTCACTCACCCTAACCACAGCATCGATCTTAAAGATTGTAGTCAGCTTAGCGATAGTGGGGAACATTAATCGCTATAATTTTTCTAGAAAGAGTCATCAAAGTACTCATCAATGTTCTTTTCTGTCACCTACATAGTATAGCTGCAGAGACTCCCTGCTTTTCTGCTAAAGAGATGCAAGATATAATTTATAGCTAATGACCAGATACACCACCTATCAGCCTAGCATCATTCTACTGCTGGAAAGAGATAGGAAGGAGACTGAAAGCCAAAAGAAGACTAAGTCTTGGGAAGGACTGGGCAGACAGAACTTATGTCATGGTTTGGGGGGAAAGTGAGAGCAAAAGAAAATCACTGGTTCCCTTCTGTCCTGTGCCTCTTGCAGTTAGCACCACAGCACTCTGTCATCCTCATGGAGGAAGGTTCCAGAGAGTTGGCATGAAAGATCTACACAGTTCCTTGGAATCCAAGTGGCGTGGTTGAGGATCTTGCAATTTCCCATGGTGCCATTGGTAATATACAACCATTAGTAATATAATATATTGCTCGATAGCAGAACCAATTTTATAAACCCAAACTAGCTAAATTTATAAAGGCACTGACATTTGCAAAGTTTCTATTTTGCTAATTGCAAAGGAGGAAGAGCATGGAGAAAAGAGAGAGCACAAGTTGTGGGGTGGGATAAGCATATATAGAATGGAAATACCATGCATAAAAGTAGGAGAGACAAATATTTCTATTCACAAATAAGATTAAAATGCTCTCAAAATCTAATATTTTTCTGGGCTCTCTAGTGGAGCAGGGTATCCTAAAAATTATAGGAAGTGTTGGAATGAAGCATCAAGTATTAATACAATTTGTTCTAAAAATAATACTCCCAGTATTTCAACCAAAACACAACCAGAAACAATTAGGTAGTGCAGTAAGATGACAGATAACTCAGTATAAAAAATTAAAAATGTCCTTATGCAAAAAATTATAAAGTTGACAATGAATGGGACAAAAAGAACAATTTGAAAACTATGCCTAAGGATTAATATAGTAAAAATGGCCATTTTACCAAAAGCAATCTACAGATTCAATGCAATCCCCATCAAAATTCCAATCCAATTTTTCATAGAGTTAGACAGAACAATTTGCAAATTCATCTGGAATAACAAAAAACCCAGGATAGCTAAAACTATCCTCAACAATGGAAGGACTTCCGGGGGAATCACTATCCCTGAACTCAAGCAGTAATACAGAGCAATAGTGATAAAAAAAACTCTATGGTATCGGTACAGAGACAGACAGATAGACCAGTGGAATAGAATTGAAGACCCAGAAATGAGCCCACACACCTATGGTAAATTGATTTTTGACAAAGGAGCCAAAACCATCCAATGGAAAAAAAGATAGCCTTTTCAGCAAATGGTGCTGGTTCAACTGGAGGTCAGCATGTAGAAGAATGAGGATTGATCCACTCTTATCACCCTGTACAAAGCTTAAGTCCAAGTGGATCAAAGACCTCCACATTAAACCAGATACACTCAAACTAATAGAAGAAAAAATGGAGAAGAATCTCGAACACATGGGCACTGGAGAAAAATTCCTGAACAAAACACCAATGGCTTATGTTCTAAGATCAAGAATCGACAAATGGGACCTCATAAAAATGCAAAGCTTCTGTAAGGCAAAGGACACTGTTGTCAGGACAAAATGGCAACCAACAGATTGGGAAAAGATCTTTACCAATCCTACAACTGATAGAGGGCTTATATCCAATATACAAAGAGTTCACTAAGTTAGACTGCAGGGAGACAAATAACCCTATTAAAAATGGGGTTCAGAGCTAAACAAAGAATTCACAGCTGAGGAATGCCAAATGGCTGAGAAACACCTAAAGAAATGTTCAACATCTTTAGTCATAAGGGAAATGCAAATCAAAACAACCCTGAGATTCCACCTCACACCAGTGAGAATGGCTAAGATCAAAAACTCTGGCGCCAGCAGATGCTGGCAAGGATGTGGAGAAAGAGGAACACTCCTCCATTGTTGGTGGAATTGCAGACTGGTACAACCATTCTGGAAATCAGTGTGGAGATTCCTCAGAAAATTGGACATTGAACTACCTGAGGACCCAGATATACCTCTCTTGGGCATATACCCAAAAGATGCTCCAACAAATAACAAAGGCACATGCTCCTCTATGTTCATAGCAGCCTTTATTTGTAATAGCCAGAAGCTGGAAAGAACCCAGATGCCCTTCAACAGAGGAATGGACACAGAAAATGTGGTACATCTACACAATGGAATATTACTCAGCTATCAAAAACAATGACTTTATGAAATTCTTAGGCAAATGGATGGAACTGGAAACTATCATCCTGAGTGAGGTAACCCAGTCACAGAAAAACACACATGGTATGCACTCATTGATAAGTGGCTATTAGCCCAAATGCTCGAATTACCCTAGATGCACAGAACACATGAAACTCAAGAAGGATGGCCAAAATGCGAATGCTTTACTCCTTCTTTAAAAGGGGAAGAAGAATACCCTTGGGAGGGAACAGGGAGGCAAGGTTTAGAACAGAGGCAGAAGGAACACCCATTCAGAGCCTGACACTATGTTGTACTTACAGATGGGAACCTACCATAGCTGTCCTTTGAGAGGCCCACCAAGCAGCTGAGACAGATGCAGATATTTACAGCCAACCATTGGACTGAAGTCAGAGACCCCTGTGATTGAAATAGAGAAAGGCTGGAAGAATCTTAGGAGGAGGGTGACCCCATAGGAAGACCAGCAGTCTCAACTTACCTGGACCTCTGAGATCTCTCAGTCAGTGAGCCAGCAACCAGGCAGCATACAGGATCTGGTCCAAGGACCCTTACATATATACAGCCACCATACTAGATACAATGGATGAAGCAAAGAAGTGCAGGCTGACAGGAACCAGATGTAGATCTCTCCTGAGAGACACAGCCAGAATATGGCAAATACATAGGTGAATGCCGGCAGCAAACCACTGAACTGAGAATGGGACCCCAGTTGAAGGAATCAGAGAAAGGACTGAAAGAGCTTGAAGGGGCTTGAGACCCCATATGAACAATAATGCCAAGCAACCAGAGTTTCCAGGGACTAAGCCACTACCCAAAGACTATACATGGACTGACCCTGGACTCCAACTGCATAGGTAGCAATGAATAGCCTAGTAAGGGCACCAGTGGAAGGGGAAGCCCTTGGTCCTGCCAAGACTGAACCCATAGTGAATGGGATTGTTGGGGGGGGAGGGTGATAAGGGGAGGGGGATGGGGAGGGAGAACACCCATATAGAAGGGGAGGGGGAGGGGCTAGGGGGATGTTGGCCTGGAAACCAGGAAAGGGAATAACAATTGAAATGTAAATAAGAAATACCCAATTTAATAAAGATGGAAAAAAAAGAAAGAAAACTATGCCTAAAAGGTAAGATAGCTAATATTCGAATTACTCACAAAAATATGGGATTCATTTTTAAAATTTTAAGTTTCTATTAACTATTTTCTGTTAAACTAAATGGTTTAACTTCTCATGCTTTAATTATCTCCTTCCTGAGAGCTCATTAAAATGAAATTTAAAAAAATAATGCTTTCCTTTATGTCTACTCTGCATGCTACCAGAGGAGAAAGATAAACATCAGTATTACCAGGCTACAAACCCTGTGACCTGTAACAGTGACCTGCCTTGCAATGTATACTACTGAAATAGTGGTATAATGTCCAGAGTAATTGCCTTAGTTAGGGTTTCTTTTGCAGTGAAAAGACACCATGCCAGTGTGCAGGCAGTACTGGAGGAGCCGAGAATTCTGTCTCTTGATCCGACCACCACAACCAGTGAGGAGAGACTGATTCTGGCCATATATATATATATATAACACCTCAAAACTCTCTCCCACAGTGACACACTTCCAATAACAAGGCTATGTATCCTCCAATAAGGTCACATTTCCTAATAGTGCCACTTGACATGGGCAAAGTCTATCCAAACCAGCACTATCCCTTTTCGACTGGATTTAGCCTACCTCATGAGCTAGAATCCATACCTGTCATTGCTAAAGTAACAAAGAACCTGCGAATAGATAGATCATGGGCCTAGGGGAAAACTTATTACTATTATTCTATTAAAGAAATTTAGCAATAAAATGACTTTTATTGACATATCAGTGCCTTACTCAACCTACCTCAGAGATGCTTTCTTTTGCAGCAAATGGGACCTAACAGAGAGACCCACATCTGGACAATATGCAAACAGTAAGAAGAGACTTGGAACACTTATACCTAAATGGGATGTCTTCATCAAACTCCCTCCCTACGAGGCTCAGGGTCCTATGAAGAAGAGGAGGCAGAAACACTGAGAGCCAAAGAAGATGAATGTCGGTAAGGAAATAGTGTGTCCTAGAAATAACAGCACCGATGCACACATGAACTTACAGAGACTATACAACAAGCACAAGACCTGCACAGGGTTCAAGCTAGATGGAAAAGGGTTAAGTGGATATGGGATTCCGACCCTAACCAAAAAGCAATTGCATTCCACTAGCAAAGAATGGAGTGTCACTGGGCCTATCAACCACACTCCAGGGCAGGCCACATGCTCAGGATCAGTGGGCCAACACAAAACAAAACCCATGTTTTTTTTAATTATTATTAAAATGTGTGTGTGTGTGTGTGTGTGTGTGTGTGTGTGTGTGTTTCATTTGGCCATTTTTTTACTTGTGTGTTCTTTGTTTTTTAAATTTAATTTTTGACAAGGAAGAGAGAGGGAGGGAGTGTGAGAAGAGAGAGAGAGAGAGAAAGAGAGAGAGAGAGAGAGAGAGAGAGAGAGAGAGAGAGAGAGAGAGAGAGAATAAACTTAGGCAGATAGGAAAGTGAGTATTGTATCTGCCAGGGATGACCGAAGCCAAGGAATTGAAATCAAATTTGATATTCAGCAGAACCAGGGGCCTCAAGGCTATGCCGTTCAAGAGCCTTTACTGGCATTCTGTAAAGCTTTTCTTCCAGCTAGCTTAGAGTTCAAAGCAGGGGCAGAGAAACAATGAAAAAAACATACTGAGTATTTCTCATCACTGTCACCAGATGTGCTCAGGAGACAGAAAGTCTCATGGCTGAATGGGGACTGTTTCCATAATGACCTTGAATGCTATGTTAGGGGAAGGCTACGTCTTGCTATGGCATCCTTGGTCAGTCAGAGCCATTCCTCTAAGGGGTGTAAATACAATTCTAGGGAGTAGAGTTCACATAGCAGGATAGTGTTGGAACATCTATTATGTGCAGATTGCAGGTGGGTAAGATCTGGGAGGAAATGGGGGAAATGTTATCAAAATATATGACAAAAGTAATAAAAAACAAGGCTTTTTATTTTCACTTTTAAAAGAATATTTAAAAATAGTCCTTTGATCTGGTAAATTCAAAGACAAGGGATGGCACAGTCATCTTCAGATGAAGTTGGTCCCCTGACTTTGGAGGATAGAGAGTGGAAGTTGATGGAGCGTTGGGAAGCCATCCACGAAGCAGAGCAGTGGCTCAGTGAACTCTCGGACCCTTGGCTCTTTCACACGGAGGGAACAGGGACAGGCAGCTGGGAGTCTCAATGGAGACTGCTGAGTTACTGGCCTGCCCACCGTCCTGAGTCCCAAGGTCTGAACTTCTCCACTCGCCACCACCCTTGCTGCTTCTTCTCAGCAGCCCAGGGTTGATTTCCATGGGCAGCGTCATCTACATTTCGCTTTCTAGAACCCATTCTTATTCAGCTAGTGGAGGCATCCTCAAGAAATTGAGAATTGAAGCAGAGAAAGATGTTGGGATTTACTCCCATATCTCACTGTGGCTTCTGTTTGGTATTGTCCTCAGCAGACATTCCGCTTGTCCTACATCGGCCAGGCATCGGCTAGGCTCCAATAATTTGCCCTTTTAGTTCCTGTGGCAGGGACAGCTTCATGTTATGCTGGCCCTGGGGGCACCAACCTCATACCTTGAATGCCTCATCCCTGCCCTGACATTGGGTTCTCTTTAGTAAAAAAGCATTAAATGAAGCTTCTGGATCTTACTGGAGCCCTGGGTGACTGAGCTCAGGCAGGAACACTACCCATTTACCCACCGATTCAGAAGCCTGGAGGTTGGTAGGCTGTAGAATTAGGACTGCAGGTAGCCAGACTCTTGTTAAACAATTTAAAGGAAGAAATTATATCAGTTTCCTCATAACTTCAGAAATCTCAACCCATTGCCTTTGGTTTCTGTGGCAAAAGAGAAGATGGTACACAGTGTCAGAACAAGGAGGGAGAGGTGATGAGGAAAATGAGGATGAGGTAGTGAGGTTAACCAATAGAGCAAGATGTGCGACTCCCAAGGACACATCCCCACTAGCCTACTTCTGCCAAGTAGGACCTACTCTCCACACATTACTACATCCCAGCAGCATTCGTCATTCAACTCCATCAATAGATTTTTGTCTATTATGGAGGTGGCACCTTCCTGAGCCAATCACTTCCCCAGTACCTGTCAACTGGTAAACTAGGCTATAACACAGTACGTCCCATGTTTATTTCTTACTAAAACTGTAACACACATATATACTAATATTGTAGTGAGCCAGAAGAAGGCAAAGACTATAGACCAACGACTGAGGGTCAGCCATGCAAAAGGGGGCTCCTGGTACAGTAATTTGGACATGCGTAGGACGCACCTACAAATTTATATATAATGTGCATTGACATTTGTAAGATTTTTGTTTTGTTTTATTTTAGCAAAAAAAGCTAAAATCTGGTAACTTTGAGGGGGGGTTAGCTAGCAGAGCACAGAATAAGACTTTGATTTTTATTTTATGATTTTGGTGCTTCCACTTGGTAGCTTAGCACGAATATCTATAAAGTCAGTTTTTCTGGAATCCACTTCACATCTTATTGTTGCTAGTGTGAACGCCACAGGTCTCGGATTTCTTATTCTTGAATCAGGAGTGATAACCTTTACTTTAGAACTCTGTCTTAAGACTCATATGAATAGCCACACGGAGGGTGCTTCGAGCTGTATCTGGCACATAATAAGAATCTGATGAACGCTAAGCTTATTATAACTAAAAATTCACATGCACTTTTAAAATCCACAGTCGTATCTAACTGGAGAGCTCTAAAACTATACATTTTATGGTATTTGTTCTGGGGATACTTAGGCAAGCAAAAACACACATGCTTTTCAGAGGGAAGATACCCATCTTTGTTCATAGGGATTGGTTTTCAAATAAATGAATAGTTACATCTTTAAACCAAGAAAGTATGTCAAAGGCCTCTCATAATAGAGCAGGGCTGTATTTCACTTGGGGCAGGCGAAGGTAGAGAGGATGCTTGCTTGACTGTTCTTGTCCAACATCTACAGATCTGTCTCAAACTCCCTTTTTGTTTGTGACTTTGGGTAAACTCTTAACCCTCTCTATTGGTCATTTATTTGTGATAATTGAAGCAGATGTCTCTTGGTTCCTACCCAGCCATGAAAATAGACTCCTCTCAGGAGACAGCAGATACTTATTCCAGGGACCAATGTGAGTGACAGGATCTGAGCAGAGGTCAGTGACAGCATCTCACTGCTTTGACCTTGCCCTTGTCTTGGCTATAAAATTCTTCCATAAATGCCTATAACTTCACTTGCTAGAGATGAGCACCAAAATACAGAAAGGGGAAAAAACGCTGCACAGCGGCCACCCAGTCAAGATCCATTCCAGTGCTTATTGAAGACTTGAAATTAGCCTCCTTTCCTGGTTGCCCAGAAAAACCAGAGGATAAAATCTCATCACACCTTCCAGTCCTGCCAGTTGTCTATCTTCAAGTTGTGCAACAGCTTAGTATTTTAGAAGGAATGAATGAAAGACAACATATTCTGCCAATTTACTGCCTATCCAGGGAATCTGATAAAGTATCTTTCCCTAATCTAAATCCTTGACCAAAATGCGGATGCTCCCACTCCTTCTGAAAGGGGGAAAATATCCATAGAAGGGGATATGGAAGCAAAGTTTAGAGCAGCGACTCAAGGAATGGCCATTTAGAGCCTGACCCACATGTGGCCCATATATATACAGCCACCAAAACCAGATAAGATTGATGAAGCTAGAAAATGTATGCTGAAAGGGACCGGATATAGATCTCTCCTGAGAGACACATCCAGAGCACGCCCAATACAGAGGTCAATGCTGGCAGCAAACCACTGAACTGAGAATCGGACCCCCTTGGGGGAATCAGAAGAAGTATCATAAGAGTTTAAGGAGCTTGCAACCCCATAAAAGCAACAATGCCAACCAACCAGAGCTTCCAGGGACTAAACCACTACCGAAAGACTATACATGGACTGACCCAGGGCTCCAACTGCTTATGTAGCAGAAAATAGCCATGTTGGGGCACCAGGGGAAGGGGAAGCCCTTGGTCCTGCCAAGGTTGGACCCCCAGTGCAGGGGAATATGGGGGGGCAATAAGGGGGATGTATAGGGGGAATACTCGTATGGGGGAGGGGAGGGAATGGGGGCTTATGGACAGGGAACCAGGAAGGGGAATAACGTTTGAAATGTAAGTAAAGAAATGTATCTAATAAAAAAAGAAATCTTCTCAAGCACTCTTCTGTCTCCTTTCTGCTTGGGCTGTGTTAGTTCTGTGAATAATTAGTAATTAGCAGCATACAGCTTGCTGGGTGTTAATGGCAGTGGATTTATTTGGCTCAAAAACCCACTGTTTTATTTTTGGAGCATTTTAATTTCATGGTTATACATTAAAACTGAGAGTTATAAATTATAAAAAGCAAATGGGATCCTAAGGAATGGAGCAGTTGGATAATATATATGCTGCTAAGCTTAACTCATTCTGCCCCATAAAATATCCATACATTAAATATATATACATGCGAAAAAAACAGTTCTCTGCACCCAAATCCCGTGGGAGGGAGAGCTGAACCTTCAGAGAGGCAGACACGCCTGGGAAACCAGAAGAGACTGCACTCTGTGCACATCCAGACGCCAGAGGAAAACACCAAACTTCATCTGGAACCCTGGTGCACGGAGGCTCCCGGAAAGAGCGGTGCAGATCTTCCCGGTTGCTGCCGCCGCAGAGAGGACTTAGGCAGTACCCCACGAGCAAACTTGAGCCTTGGAACCACAGGTAGGACCAACTTTTCCCCTGCAAGAAACCTGCCTGGTGAACTCAAGACACAGGCCCACAGGAACAGCTGAAGACCTGTAGAGAGGAAAAACTACACGCCCGAAAGCAGAACACTCTGTCCCCATAACTGGCTGAAAGAAAACAGGAAAACAGGCCTACAGCACTCCTGACACACAGGCTTATAGGACAGTCTAGCCACGGTCAGAAATAGCAGAACAAAGTAACACTAGAGATAATCTGATGGCGAGAGGCAAGCGCAGGAACCCAAGCAACAGAAACCAAGACTACATGGCATCATCGGAGCCCAATTCTCCCACCAAAGCAAACATGGAATATCCAAACACACCAGAAAAGCAAGATCTAGTTTCAAAATCATATTTGATCATGATGCTGGAGGACTTCAAGAAAGACATAAAGAACTCCCTTAGAGAACAAGTAGAAGCCTACAGAGAGGAATCGCAAAAATCCCTGAAAGAATTCCAGGAAAACACAATCAAACAGTTAAAGAAATTAAAAATGGAAATTGAAGCAATCAAGAAAGAACACATGGAAACAACCCTGGACATAGAAAATCAAAAGAAAAGACAAGGAGCTGTAGATACAAGCTTCACCAACAGAATACAAGAGATGGAAGAGAGAATCTCGGGAGCAGAAGATTCCATAGAAATCATTGACTCAACTGTCAAAGATAATGTAAAGCAGAAAAACCTACTGGTCCAAAACATACAGGAAATCCAGGACTCAATGAGAAGATCAAACCTAAGGATAATAGGTATAGAAGAGAGTGAAGACTCCCAGCTCAAAAGACCAGTAAATATCTTCAACAAAATCATAGAAGAAAACTTCCCTAACCTAAAAAAGGAGATACCCATAGGCATACAAGAAGCCTACAGAACTCCAAATAGATTGGACCAGAAAAGAAACACCTCCCGTCACATAATAGTCAAAACACCAAACGCACAAAATAAAGAAAGAATATTAAAAGCAGCAAGGGAAAAAGGTCAAGTAACATATAAAGGCAGACCTATCAGAATTACACCAGACTTTTCACCAGAAACTATGAAGGCCAGAAGATCCTGGACAGATGTCATACAGACCCTAAGAAAACACAAATGCCAGCCCAGGTTACTGTATCCTGCAAAACTCTCAATTAACATAGATGGAGAAACCAAGATATTCCATGACAAAACCAAATTTACACAATATCTTTCTACAAATCCAGCACTACAAAGGATAATAAAGGGTAAAGCCCAACATAAGGAGGCAAGCTATACCCTAGAAGAAGCAAGAAACTAATCATCTTGGCAACAAAACAAAGAGAAGAAAAGCACACAAACATAACCTCACATCCAAATATGAATATAACAGGAAGCAATAATCACTATTCCTTAATATCTCTCAACATCAATGGCCTCAACTCCCCAATAAAAAGACATAGATTAACAAACTGGATACGCAATGAGGACCCTGCATTCTGCTGCCTACAGGAAACACACCTCAGAGACAAAGACAGACACTACCTCAGAGTGAAAGGCTGGAAAACAACTTTCCAAGCAAATGGTCAGAAGAAGCAAGCTGGAGTAGCCATTCTAATATCAAATAAAATCAATTTTCAATTAAAAGTCATCAAAAAAGATAAGGAAGGACACTTCATATTCATCAAAGGAAAAATCCACCAAGATGAACTCTCAATCCTCATCTTCGGTTGGTTTATATACAAGTGTGCAATTTCTAGGCTTGAAAGTAAAATGATGCTATCTGGTGCTGGATAGAGGAGCCTTATTTTTTATTATGGCAGCTTGCTATTTTTGTAACATGGTGATTTGGTTGAACACAATAAAGTACAGTAGTAACTGAAAAAAAAAACAAAAACAAACAAACAAAAAAAAGAGTCCACTGTCTGCTGATGGTACAGACTGCCAAGTAAGGTAGTGAGCTCCCTGACCCTAGGTAAGTTTAAAGAAAGTTAGATAGCAATTACATTTTAGAAAGAATTCTGCACTGAATAAAAAAATTGAACTTAATAATCTCTAAAATTTTCTATTTTTCTAGTTATTGAATATTTGCCAAATGCTAAAGGCCATATCTCTGAATGTATGACCCACATACACATATATATTCACATATGTGACATTTTATGTATACTCAATTAATATTGTTAATTAATAACCTAATTAATATGTTAATTATAAGATATTATAACTATAAGATAATTATGAAAGGAGAAACAATGATTAACTCTATAGAAGGAAACAGCAATTCTCAGTGATGGTGATATGCTTAAAACAACTTGAAAATAATTCAGTTCTTGAAAGCAAACCAAATATAATCTTTCTGTGAAATATGTAAAAGGAGAAAAAATTCCTCCCTTTTTTGAAATGTAAAATTAATGTTTTCTAACACTGTGTGTATGTGTAAACTACAATCAAGCATACTTGTTTGTTGCCTTTTTATTTTATTTTTTGCCACTTTCTTTTATTTTGGTAAAGGAGCTATGAGAGTATTAAAAATTTACCTAAAGACTTCCATTTCTAGAAAACACTCATTAAAATGGTTCTTAGCAGAAAAAAATATATGTACATGCTGCTTTGTAATATTTGTCTTTGTTTACCACTGCAGAAATGAAATTTCTCTTATGTAATTTCCCATTTTTAGGCCCATATCTAAATGATTCATGAGATGGAAAAACACTAATAGTTTAAACCTGCCAGCAGCATAAGCATTGCCACAACCTCATTCTCACAAGTTTTCAAACTCTCCTCAAGATTCTGGTAACAATGCAGCTTCAACCCAAATCATCATTGGTCATGTTAGAGACCCCCAAGAGATAGAAATAAAACATGGAGAAATATTAAGGATTGGAGATGCTGGAGGAGGACAAGTTGAGGATGGCAGAAGACTTGTTGTGTTCTTGGTATAGAAATTAGAGTTGAAACAAGACAAATTCTTGTTTCAAAGAACATGTGGTCTGATTAAACCGATGATGACTATGGTTTCAAGAGGATACAATTTATAACCTACAAAAGGAGATATAAATATCATTGTCATTAAGTATGATCTGAAAGGCTGGCTTTCAAAGCTCACTTTTAATTGTTTATGTACATGTGTGCATGCATGTGCATGCTTGTGTATATATGTGTATTCTCATGTGTGAATGAACATGCATGCACATATGTGTTTAGACTAGAGGTCAACCTTAAATGTCGTTCTCATGAACTGTGCATCTTGATTGTTCAGATCAGGCCTCTTACAGAGGTTCTAAAAACGTGGGACTAGACTCAGAAGGTAAAAATATCTTAGTGATTTAACTCTTGATCTATCATGAGTTAAGTATGTGTGAGTGGAGCAGTTCAGGGTACATAGATGAGGGCAGAGGTTGTTCATGTTATTGTAAGCAGGATAAGCTCATCAAAGCTCTGAAGTTCCAGGTTTGGGACAAACACACTTGTAGAGTCAAGGACACAGAAGAAATAGTAGGGTTGAAGAATTCTTACGAGGATCTGGAGCCTAGGGCAGGTGCTGACACCACTGTAGAGCCAGTGCCTGACACTGTGCCAAAGGTCAGGACTGTAGTCAGTTCACAGGATGCCTGGCCATGAAGACCAGGGTCGATTACAGTGATTCATTGCAGAAGACCAACTTCTCCAATCCAGATTAAGATAGACAGGCAGATGGAATGCATTGCTAGAGTATATCAGACATTATATAATAAAAAGTCAAGCCTTATGTCAAAATTTGTAAAGATCTGAGTTAAAGACAGCTCAAAGGCTTAAAAGTCATCATCAACACCTATAGGATGGCTCTGTTGTGTCAAGGATGTCCCTTGGTGACTATGATTAATATATTTCATCTTCACCATGAATTTGAAGGTGGATTATTCCTCTCCCCATTTAAAGCTGGGAGAACTGAAGCATAGAAAGAGTAATCCATTTGTCTAAGATCATTCAGCAATCAAGTGTAAGACTCAAAAGCTGGAGTGGAAAAGTCTCTAAAATTGGAAACATAGGGTTGTGCTATGCTATCTTATTCTATTTGACTAAAACAATAATGGAAACATAGGGTTGTGCTATGCTATCTTATTCTATTTGACTAAAACAATAATGGAAACATAGGGTTGTGCTATGCTACCTTATTCTATTTGACTAAAACAATAATGGAAACATAGGGTTGTGCTATGCTATCTTATTCTATTTGACTAAAACAATAATGGAAACATAGGGTTGTGCTATGCTATCTTATTCTATTTGACTAAAACAATAATGGAAACATAGGGTTGTGCTATGCTATCTTATTCTATTTGACTAAAACAATAATGGAAACATAGGGTTGTGCTATGCTATCTATCTTATTCTATTTGACTAAAACAATAATTGGTTTTGTTTTTATTTAAAATGGATTTTCCCATACAATATATTCTAATCCCAGTTTTTCCATTCTTATACCCTCCTAGATCCTCCGCCACACCTTTACCTATCCAACTCCATGGTCATTTCTTTCTTTCTCTCTTTCTTTCTTTCTTTCTTTCTTTCTTTCTTTCTTTCTTTCTTTTTTCTTTCTTTCTTCCTTTCAATAAACAGAAAAATAAAAATAGACTAGTTTAAAATAAACAATAAATAGGAGGCAAGGTTTGGGGAAAAGCATGAGAAGCAGTACATGTTTAATAACGCCTGCACATACAGAAAAGCCATGAAAACCCAAAGTTGGAAGCTATAATATGTAAGTGAAAGAATAAGGTGGTGGGGTGAGGGCTGACAAAGCATTATAAAACAAAACAAAACAAAATAAAGTAAAACAACCAAAAAACCCCCAAAACAACAACAACAACAAAACTCAAAAAAAAAAAAACTCTCCAGAAATACTAGTGAGTTTGTTTTGTGGCAATTATCTACTACTGGGAATGGGTCCTACTCTTAATTGTGAAGCACCCATTTATAAGAATTTAGAACTAGCTGGCTATTTAAAATTGGAAGTTTTTTATACAAAGTACACAACTTTTATTTTAATTTTTAATTAGTGAATACCCATTGACTTGGCTCCATAACCTTCTTGGTTAGACACAAGCTCCATGGTGTCTAACCTGCCCTCCCTACCCTTTTCACCCATTTTACTGCATGTGCTTGTATTAGCTACATTGCATCACTGAATGGATAGAGAGGAGAGTGTCTCACAGGACTGAACTGAGGCATACACTCATCAAAAGATGCAGGGCACAGAAGCTGGACCAAACAGTCCCATTGAAGATGGATTACAGAAGGTTCAAAGTACATATTACTGAATCTGCATGACTTGATTTGTAGGGACACTTGGGATTAAGAGTTTATCAAGGGAGCAGAATGTCCAGAAATTTTAAAACAAATTCTGATCTTATTTCCCTGGATTTAAATCCTCACCGTATATCTTCTGATCGTGGTTAAAACTACAGGCACGGTGGACTTAGCTAAGTTATTAGTGTTAAGACAGCAAAACTACTTGAACTCAAGAAGTCCAGAGAAAGCTGGTTAGACTCTTGCTCCTCTCCTGATAAAGTGTACAGTCAGCATTGAGGATCATTTGATGCATTGTCCTTTGAGTAAACAACAAGGAACAACTTTATGACAGAAATGACACTGCTTATAACATGAACTTGGAGGGGTACCTCAAACTTATTTATTTAAATTAAAATTTCAGTGTCTTTTAAAATTTATTATTTTTTCATAGAATACATTCTTATTTCAGCCTCCTCTCCATCCCTCCTTCTTGGTACCCCCCCCCCATATAAACATTCCCTCTCTCTGATATCTCTTGCTTCTTCAGAAAAGAGTAGGCCTCCAAGTGGTACCAACCAAACATGGCATAACACGATGCAATAAGGCTAAGAACAAACCTTCATGTCAAGGCTGGAGGAAGCAACCCAGTAAGAAGACAAAATCCTATGAACCCACAAAGAAGACAGAGACACCCCCCACTCCCATTTCTAGGAGTCCATCAAAAACCACATGCTAAAGAATCATGACAGGCATGCAGAGGGCCTGACACAGATCCACACAGGCTCCACGGTTGCTGCTCCAGCCTCTGTGAGGCCCTATGAGCCCTATTTAGTTGATTCTGTGGACTATGTTCTGCTGGTGTCCTTGTCCCTTCTGTCTCCTATAATCTTTCCTCCCCCTCTTCTGTGAGGTTTCCCTGGTTTCTTGATTGCAGTAGCCATATTCCAAGAGTGCAGTACATGTGTCTGGAGGCTACTGAAATGGGCAGTGTAGGTGTTGAATGTTACCATCATAGTTGAAAACTATTATTGGACATCATTGCCTTGGTAAAAACTTTTCACTGCACCATATTCAGGTTCCTATGACTCAAAGAAGGCTATCGCCATGCCACCCCCATTCCAATACTTGACAACGTGGAGTTCTTTCCTGTTATGATAGATACAAATCTGATGAAAATCCATCATCATCTACAAACCTCCCCATAGTAGGAATCTAAGTAAATTCATTGTAAACTCTGCTTCCACTGGAGAAGTTTAAAACCATTCCCAGTACACTTGTGGTCTGTCGTGAACTGCAGCTTCTTTACCAAATCCATCCAGTCACTTGGCTGTTTTCAAACAGTGTCCCGCACACGGAAAGTGCTAGCAGGTTGAGTAGAAGGAGAGAAGGAACATCCCTAATGTAATAAGACATGTCTTTCAAACTTCATATTCACGGCCACATAGAGAAGACTCCATTAGCCTCCTTCTAACAGTCAGTCCCAACAGTGCTTTGCGGTGGTGTCTCTCTTGCCCACATTTCTCCACTTTTCCATTGTTGTGCAAAAGTCTTTAGTACCATTTTATTGACCCGCATCCTTCACTTACTTGCCTCAGGTTTGAAACTATCCAAAGTAAAGAATTGTTTCCCAAGTCAGAGATATCCTAGTGCCCATGGTTATTAAGAAAATGACAGTTTCCTCTCCACATCAGCACAGTGCCTTTTGTCTTTGTTTTCCCAGACTTGTGTGGCTGTGGGAATGAGTTCTGCTGAAGCACTGTGCTTATGGAACACCCCCAAGTTTGTGAGACGTTTAGGAACGATTGCCCTCAGATACAAGGAATATGTGAGAGCTGGAGAGAAACCCACTGCTCTCTTCAGCATTGGATTTGGGGATGAGCATAGAAAGTTTGGATAAGAGGGACTTAAGATGCCCATGGAATTACAAAGCATTAGTTTATAGCATCATTTTTGCTCTCTTAAAGTCACCTATATGAGATTAATTTTTATTTCTACTTCAAAACATCTGACCATGTGTTCTCCAAAGTGCAACTAGTCCCAAACCAAGAGTGCTTTAATTTTATAGCTAGTAGAGATCAAAAACTGTAATATCCTCTCAGGCACCCCCCCTGTCATTCAGCCTTTTTTATTCTCCAACTTGAGTCTCAGAAGCCTGCCCACACCCACAGTCAGGCCTTGCTGTGTGGGAAGTCTGAAGACACCCAGAGGCCCACCTGTTATGTGGCCTGCCAGTAGCCAGTAGTGGGAGCAACTCTGATGTGCAAGTATGTGGTAGAGACATGGGAGAGACAGAGAAGTATAATGGTTTGAGCACCATGAAGAGAGAAAGAACTGGAGACTCGAGGGTGAAAAGGGAGAGCCTGATGTGAGCAAACTGACCTGACATGTGAGGCTGTGCTGAAGTCCCAGACTGTGCTGTCACTGAGGGCCCTGTCTGTATTCGTGGCCATGCAGCAGCAGGCGTCTGTATCAATGTCTGTGGCTCACAGACACCACCAAAGGCCATGTAGACATCCCCGATCCAGGCTGCCACCTGGAACCATGTTGATGTCCGAGGACTGTGCAGAGCTGGCCCCGCTCCTCACTGGCTGCAGCACTCGGGAAAGTTGATCCTGTACCTCACTGGTAAGCACAGTAAAGTAAAGCTGGTCCTGGTGAGCAGGGGTGAGCCAGCTGAGTCTGTGAGCACAGGAGAGCTGGACCTACCACTTATCTGCTGTGCATGGGGTGGGAGAGATAGTCTCACTTCCCCTTCCTTACTCCTCACTGCCCATGGCAGGTGGGAGTGCTGGCCTGAGGTCACAAGAGAGGGAGAGCTGGTCCTGCTCCTCACCAGCTGCTGTACTTCAGAGAGTGGGCCCTGCACCTCACCTGGCCAGCACACTAGACCCTAGTGGTGCAGGTCAGTGAACTGACCCCAAGGGCATGACAGCCAGAGAACTGGCCCTGTTCTTTGCCAGTGCAGCATTGGGTGGGCTAGCCAGGGCAGTGCTGGAGAGCTGACCCTGGTGGTATAGGTGTGCGAGAGCTAGCAGACCGACCAATTCATCTACCACCCAGGCCCAGATCCCAGGCTTTAAGTTGGCTCGCACTAACATCTACTGCATCTGTGAACTGCTTGCAGAAGGGCATGAAAGGGGTTGGTCCTGAAGATTCAAAGTTGCAGAATCTCAATGACATAGGGCAACAACAGGAGATACCAGAGAAGTCCTGGTGAGAATCCAGTATTGGTAGTGTAGCAGAAAATAGGCTGAGGCCTCGAACCAGACCAAATGACTCATTGCAGTGAACATGTGAGAGTGAAGGTGTGTGGACCAAAGGTATGCTGTAGGGCGGCACACTGTGACACACTACAGCCATCATGAAAAGATGATTTATTTTTGCTTTAATTTTTTCTTTTGGGAAGGAGGTTGCATGGATGGAGGGCAGATACAAGGGTATGGAGAGATGAACAAGATTGGGGTACATGATTTGAAATTTGCAAGGAATTGATAAAACATTTAAAAAGCAGAAACAAAAAACAACAAAGAACAAAGACCCCCACACACGCACACAAAGGGATTACTGTCCTGCATCCAAAGCTTTCTGATTTAGTAGAACAATTATAGACCTTGGCATTTGTTCTCTCATGCACATTTAGAAAACTTGACATTTAAAAGCTGAGCTTGTCGGTGTGTGTGTTAGTACAGGCTTATAATATCTGCACTTGAGAGGAAGGAGAATCAACACCTCAGGGCCAGCCTGAGCTAATGAGTGAAATAATGTAAATAAAGAAGGCTGAAAAAGCCACACATTTGCATACTTCAAACCTATATTATATCCTCTGGTTGTAGATTTATTTTTCCATTTTCATTGTTATGGTGCTAGCTCCTACTGATTTTCTAGGCAAATTAGAAAATATTTGTGAAAGTCACAGAAAATGAAGACATATATCATTGCCTTACCAAATTTGATGCAGTGCATATAATACAATCCAGAATCATAGATCCTCTAACTAGTTTTCAGTCTTTCCAAAAGGCAGGACCTTCTGGTTGTACAATCTTTACAGAGCTTTTAGACAAAGGAGAAAAAGGTCATCCCAGACTGATAGTAAGATCAGGTGTTTTAGAGTTTTACTGCTGTAAACAGACACCATGACCAAAGCAACTCTTATAAGGACAACATTTAATTGGGTCTGGCTTACCGGTTCAGAGCTTCAGTCCACAATCATCAAGGTGGGAGCATGGTAGCATCTAAGCAGGCATGATATAGGCAGAGCTGAGAGTTCTACATCTTCAACTGAAGGTTGCTAGTGGAAGACTGACTTCCAAGCAGCTAAGGTGAGGGTCTTATAGCCCAAACCCCCAATGACACACCTACTCCAACAGGGCCACACTTTCTTATAGTGTCACTTCCTGGGCCAAGCATATACAAACCACCGCACCAGGCAATTTGAAATTGAGAATTCAACTTTTAAGAGCTTTTTGATGTAGGGATAGAAAATGGGGTGATCAAATGCTTGAATTACCCTAGATGCCTAGAACAAATGAAACTCAAGACAGATGATCAAAATGTGAATGCTTCACTCCTTCTTTAAAAGGGGAACAAGAATACCCTTGGCAGGGAATAGAGAGGCAAAGATTAAAACAGACACAGAAGGAACACCCATTCAGAGCCTGCCCCACATGTGGCCCATACATATAGAGCCACCCAATTAGACAAGATGGATGAAGCAAAGAAGTGCAGGCTGACAGGAGCCGGATGTAGATTGCTCCTGAGAGACACAGCCAGAATACAGCAAATACAGAGGCGAATGCCAGCAGCAAACCACTGAACTGAGAACGGGACCCCCGTTGAAGGAATCAGAGAAAGAACTCGAAGAGCTTGAAGGAGCTCAAGACCCCTTATGAACAACAATGCCAAGCAACCAGAGCTTCCAGGGACTAAGCCACCACCTAAAGACTATACATGGACTGACCCTGGACTCTGACCTCATAGGTAGCAATGAATATCCTAGTAAGAGCACCAGTGGAAGGGGAAGCCCTGGGTCCTACTAAGACTGAACCCCCAGTGAACGTGATTGTTGGGGGGAGGGCGGCAATGGGGGGAGGATGGGGAGGGGAACACCCATAAAGAAGGGGAGGGGGGGGTTAGGGGGATGTTTGCCCGGAAACCGGGAAAGGGATTAACACTCGAAATGTAAATAAGAAATACTCAAGTTAATAAAAAAAAGGGGGGGTGATTATAAGGCAAGAAGGATTTAGGATCTAGGGATGGTTCAGTTGGACCAATTCTATCAGTACAACCATTTCTCTAAGAACTTCCAAAGACCCATTTTCAGCTCTCTCTGTCACCCAGTGGCCAAGTTGTCACTCTGATAAATAGCATCTGTTATTCTTGGCCAATCTTACTACAACTATTTTCCCATTGACTGTTACATGCCCCAGTGGACTCCATCTTATTACTGTAAGAGTATATCTGAAATCAGAAATTTTTGTTTATTATATGGCTCCACCAGATATGCCTTAGATAAAGATGCCTTATAGAATCATTTGCAATTATTCATGCTTTCTTACTGTTTCTTCTAAAAAAACATACTGCTAGAAAACCAATGCAACTAATCGAATTACCTTGAGGTAAGCCTATTTAGCTAGTCTATGCAGTGCAGAATAGCTTTATTAATAAGCCCCCTTTAAAACATAAGGGATTTGGGCTTAAAACTAAGCTTATCTTAAATCTTGAAATGCTAGGCTATCTTCTCCCCTAGAACAGTAAGTAGACAGGGTTAGATTCAAGGAGTCATGGTGAATTGAAAATGCACTGTCCTTTCTCCACTGATTGAAGAAGAAGAAAGTTCTTAGCAAGGCTGTGAGCTCAAGTAAGATTGTATAGGTATCAGCTTCCTTCTTTATATTTCACTCTTTTTTTTTCTTTTTTTCAGAGCTGGGGATCGAACCCAGGGCCTTGCGCTCGCTAGGCAAGCGCTCTACCACTGAGCTAAATCCCCAACCCCTTTATATTTCACTCTTACCTGTGGTGACTCTTGTGATTCTTCTGTAAGTTGTAAAATATTAAAAACCAGGGCTGGGGAGATGCTCTTGCACAAAACCTGATTTTATTTCCAGCAGTAACATGGTGGCTCATAACCATACAGAACTACATTTCCAGGTATCTGACCCTCTTCTAGCCTCTGCAGGAATCAGGTATAGCAGTGGTATACGTGCAGGCATGTGGGAGGCTGATGTGGTCCTCATATGCTGCCATGGGAAGGGCCATGCCAAGGATGGCCCTTCTTCCTTCAGTCTCAGGGTATTGCTAAAACCCTCTCCCGGACTGAGTATGTTTTACGACAGTATGTGCAGAAAGAATTAACGGCAGCTTCCTCCTCTTGGGTAACTGAAGCCTGAGTCTGCTTCCTACTGAACTCTCCTATCTATGTTAGCTAACCTGCCCCTTGCTCAGCTGTGTAGAATAAACCTGCTTCTTTCTTAAAATGCATATAATAAGCCCACTGCCTTCAGCTTTATATGATAGATGAGCTAAGTCTCCCGCCTGCTGGTGTGTCCACAAGAGAGTGCATAGCCAACTAAGTATCAGCTTTTCTGTACATGAGCCTCTCATTTCTCCAGTCTGTGTTGCCTCATTTAGATCAGTTCCACTACTGTGCTGGCCACACACAAGTAAGCATTTATACACATAAAATTAAAATAAATACATATTTAAAAAAATTTAAAACAAACATTACAATATACTGTAATGTTAGTTGTTGCTGAAGAAAAAAAAAACCTAAGAGTAGCCCATAAACCCCTTTACAGAGTATGACCTTTGGTCATGGTTGTATACAGCAATAACAAAAAATAAGTGTGTCTAGAATATAATGTCTGATGGAAGGCTGTTGTAGAAGAAAGGGTGAGTGGCAGGGTTAATTAACACTAAGGCTGTTGTTTGAAAACTCCATATGCAAACTCATTATTTTATAATATGTGAGTATCTAATATATAATTTCTATTATAATTACCATACACTAATAATAATGCTCATCACAGATACCATAGTTGTTTAGGGCTGGGTGTAGACACTTCTAAAATTCTTAGTCAAGAGTGTCTTGGAGACCTCCAAGACAATACAGATTATCAGCATCAGTTATCCTCCAGGACTTGATGGTAAGACACTATTGCTGAAAACATCCCATACTTGTATCATAGGGAATGGGAAATCAAGCTGGTGCCAACTGAGAAGATTTCTGTTTGGTGACTCGCCTTCAGACATCAGAAGATGCTCTCCTGGATTCTGGGAGAGAAAAATCATCAACAGTGTTACCTGGCTCTGCTACCTGTAGGTTATAATAATGATCAGCCTGGTAAGACAGGCCAATGGGTACAATAATGGCACAAACACTATAGGAGCAAATGGCTACTTTCCAACTGGATTTATGACCTACTGTGCAAAAGAAAACATATGACAGAAGCTACAAATTGATGGCAAGCCATAGCTGGGGAGCTCATAGGCCTCAGGAGTAAACCTACCACTACTATTTTCCTAAATGGATGTAGTATCAAGCTTTCCTCTAAATATGCATCTTGGTACCAATAGACTAGTACAGCTCTCAGTCCTTATCAAAGAAGCCTCTTCATTCAGTGGAAAATGGAGGCTTAAACTCAGAAAACTCAAAGTGCAAAGCCAAGCTCAAACTGTCAGAGCTAAAGGAATAGACATCTGTGGAAAGAGGAGTGCTCAATCAACAAACAGGACATCTCTGCCATACCCTCTCCTTACACATGCCTTGGGAGCTATGGTGGAAGAAGGGTCAGAAAGATTGATTGCACAAGACAGAGGTCAGGTTGGACTAGGGCGAAATAGTGTCTTCTGGATATGACAGGACACGCTGCATTAGTAATTCATGGCTGTTGTTTTTGTCTGCATATGATCAGCACAAGATTAAGATAGACAACATCCAAACATGGAGTAGAGGGTCACACATGCTCCTACCACTAGCTGAGGAGCTACCTAGAGTTAGTGGCTACTAACGGATGAAAAGCCATTTTAGCTTAAGGATGTGGTCCCTGGTGGATTGGCCAGGCTCCAGTAGATGGTCCTATACCCATGCATATCTACGAAGCACAGAAGAATTTCTTGAGATTTACATAAAGACAAAAAGGACAAGAATTCGGGAGGGGGTAATAGGGCATGTGGCATGGATCTCAGAGGAGCTAGAGAGGGATGACAATAGAATCAAGATGAATCTCTCTATACATCTATCTAATTCTCAAATAACTAATAAAATATATTAAGAATAAAAACCCTAATAAATTTTAAATAAAAATAATATATTGCTATTTAGTTATATGCTTATATAACATATATTAATATAACATGTAATATATAATATATTATATTATAAGCTTTTTAGTTAAAGGAGCTGTCTGTGTAAAATCATGTGGGTTCAAAGTCCTACACTACTGTATCTACCAATTCTAGTAGGAACCATATGGTTATTTTTATAATAAGCTACTTATGTTTCAAATCGCTTCAAACATGCTTTTTCATGGCTTCTTCACAAAATCCTTAGAAGTAATTAATCTCTAACAAGGAAGCCAAGGCAGGCAGATTTAATAGACTGCCTGCCTGGTATCATGTGGCCATGAATGGTGGGTCATGCGGCAAACCTTATGATGTCTTCAGGAGATAGGAACCTATTGCTTATTTTTTTCTTTCTTGTAGAAGTGAAAATCTGATGCTTCAAGAAGATAAGGACAGCTCCCATAATAGACCCTGCTGGCTGTGAAATAGACTATTTTACACGGTGATATAAAAAGCAGGCAGAAAGGTGATGCTAATGACACTTCAGACTCCTTCTTGGTAGCTCTGCATTTCCAGGGACTGAGCGGGAAAATCTCTCTGTCTCTAATTACTTTTGACAGTCTTGGAAATGAAGTCAGGTTAGAGGTTCAGTCAGTCCGAATATGCAGACTGCAGCTACATTTATTATAAAGGACAAAGGAGAACTCGCAACCCAGTCATAGCTAAAAATTATAGATAGAGGTAAGGCTGAAAATATAGATAATTGGAAGCATAAAAATTGTTACTATTATGAAGAACACTTCTATAGCACTAGAAAACTACCGAAGTGAATGCTGAAATCACAGCTTCTAAGTGTATCTACCTCTACGGTGTTAAGCCATGCTTTAAACAACTTATAGAGAAATGGTTGAACTAGAAAATGAAAAGAATGAAACAGATCATTGTCCTTTTACCTCAATGGCCCTAATGTCTGATCTTCAAGAGAACTCATTGTCTGCTGAGACCCTGATAGGCTTTAAAAGAGTTTTCTCCATTATCTTTTGAACCCATCACATCCCTACAGTCCCCCATGTATTTCTTTGGCCATTTTCTTGATTTCCATGCACCATTCTCAAATTCTAATGTGTGAGCTCTGCCATAGTCCACGGTCCAACTCAGTTTTGCTTCGTTCTGTGTTCTTTTCTGTTCACCACACACAGAACGAAGTTCACACTTACCCACGTTTTATACATAGTCATGTGCTCATTCTCACATTATGCCCTCAGTAATAATTTAAATTTAAAATTACATTAAACTATCAGTAGATTAAAGGTTTGTCTCCTGTTTTTCATTCTTCCTCTTTTTTATTACTTCTTTGAGAGTTTCGTACAGTATGTCTAGCTCATTTTCACTTCGACTCTCCCTACACAACTAAGTTTGTGCCACTGTTTTTAATCTTGCAAGACAAATTTTGTGCTGCTGAAATGTTCCTGAATGTGTGGTCTTCCAGAGGAGAGTGATCAACTTACCAGGGGCTACACTTTGGATAAATGTCTATGTCTGTGTCTGTGTCTGTGTCTGTGTCTGTGTCTGTGTCTGTGTCTGTGTCTGTGTCTCTGTGTCTCTGTGTCTCTGTATCTCCGTGTCTCTGTCTGTCTGTCAGTCTGTAAGTCAATCTGTCTGTCTCTTTCTATCTCTCCATCATCTTCCTCTCCATCTCCCTTATTATATGATTGAGAATAGCTCCACATTTTGTATGTGTAGGCCAATTCCTCTCTCTTTATTAGGATTTGCTCTGGCTTGGGCTAACATGTTTTGTAAATGATGTTGCAATCACTGAATGTATATGTGTAGCTGCCCTGATGTGTCCAGAAGACAATGTTTCCTTATACTCGTCTACTACCTCAGTCCATTACACTCTTTCCATCCCATCTTTGACAATTATCTTTGAGTTGTAGAAGGGTATTACAGTATACATATGCATGTACATATACATATACACATACATATACCCACACATACACACATACATACCTTTTTGGGTTGAGCATTCTGTAGTTTCTTGTTCTGTGCGCTGAGGCAAATTGTTTTCTGTGTTAGTCCCCATCTACTTCAATTAAAAACTTCTCAAATGATAAGTAAGAAACTCCTTACTTATTTTTACAATGACAAACCAGTTTAATACTATGTTCACTTAGCCACATAATAGCAGTAAGTTCTCCCCCAGAGCCTGTGACCTATTTAGACATAGGTTCTTAGCCCTACAATGGTTCCAGGTAGGAGTTTCATCTTGCAGAATGGGACTTAAACTTACTTAGATTTATCACCTCTTTAATATTTGTGCCACTATTGTCTCAGTGGGCATGTCTTTCTAGGCAAGCCATTAGTTGGAGCTAAAAGAGTTCATAACTGAGTATAATTGGTGATTACTTTTCTACCCTTGTACCTTACATAACACCTTTCTGCACTGTGAAAGCTATTCAATGAAGATAAAGCTTCTAGGTCCATAACAGTTTGATTTTGCCATTTTTCTATGACTCAAGTATGTAGTATTGAAATCAATAGGGTTGTACCTTTAAGTCCTGGACTGTAACAAAAAGCAGTAGCAATAGCTAATAATTTGGGGGGCTCACTCATGTCTGAAAACTGGAATTTGTTGTTGTCGTTATCCTCTGATATTCAGGGAAGGGGCTCTATTTCCCTATTATAAGGTGACTCCATATTAGCACTCTCTCTCTCTCTCTCACTCTCTCTCTCTCTCTCTCTCTCTCTCTCTCTCTCTCTCTCTGTGTGTGTGTGTGTGTGTGTGTGTGTGTGTGTGTGTGTGTGTGTGTGGTTCTACAGTGGTAAATATCTATATGTATTCTTCAAATGCTCTCGGATGCGATTTCCCTATTCCTTGCTCTCTATTACCCTCCACTCCCCAAAGCAATTTTGCCCATTTCTGTTTTATATTCCCCCTTTGACCATTTATACAACTGCATCAAGTGCATTCTATTTCCCTTCCTTTGAACACCTCTCCCCGAAGCCCCCTTAGTAATTTTCTGACATCTAGGTATTCCAAATAAAACACTCATATATGAAGATTTAATGTTAGCATCCAGATATGAGAAAGGCTGCCCACTCTCTCCCTACCTATTCAATATAGTTCTCAAAGTCCTAGCCAGAGCATTCAGACAACAAAAGAAGGTAAAAGGGATACAAATTCGAAAGGAAGGAGTCAAAATATCACTATTTGCTGATGATTTGATAGTATATTTAAGTGACCTCAAAAATTCCACCAGAGAACTACTAAGCCTGATAAACAACTTCAGCAAAGTGTCTGGATAAAAAATTAAGTCAGACAAATCAGTAGCCTCACTGTTCTCAAAGGATAAAAAGGCTGAGAAAAAAATTAGGGAAATGACACCTTTCACAATAGTCACAAACAATATAAAATACCTTGGTGTGACTCTAACCAAGCAAGTGAAAGATCTATGTGACAAGAACTTCAAGTTTCTGAAAAAGAAATTGAAGATCTCAGAAGATGGAAAGATCTCCCATGCTCATGGATTGGCAGGATTAATATAGTAACAACGGTCATGTTGCTGAAAGCAATCCCCATCAAAATCCCAAGTCAGTTTTTCACAGAGTTAGAAAGAGCAATTTTGCAATTTCCCTTGGCATGACAAAATATATAGGAAAACAAAAACTATTCTCAACAATAAAAGAACTTCTGGGGTAATCACCATTCATAGCCTCCAGCTGTATTTCAGAGCAATAGTGATCAAAACTGTATAGTATTGGTACAGAGACAGGCAGGTAGATACATGGAATAGAATTGAAGACCCAGAAACAAACCCACACACCTATGGTCACTTGATCTTTGACAAAGAAGCTAAAACCAACCAGTGGAATACTTCAGACCTTCTCAGAAAGGGGAACAAAAATACCCACTGGAGAAAATATGGAGACAAAGTGTGGAGCAGAGACTGCCCCACCAGGGGATCTATCCCATATACAGACACCCACAACTCAGACAATATTACAGATGCCAAGAAATACATGCTGACAGGAGCCTGGTATATCTGCCAGATCCTGACAAATACAGAGGTGGATGCTTGAAGCCAATCATTGAACTGAGAACAGGGTCCCCTGTGGAGGAGTTAGAGAAAGGACTGAAGTAGCTGAAGGGGTTTGCAACTCCATAAGAAGAACTACAATATCATCCAACCAAGTCCCCCAGGACTTCCAGGGACTAAACCACTATCCCAAGAGTATACAGAGATGGATTTATGGCTCAGTCTGCATATGTAGTAGATGATGACCTTGTCAGGCATCAATGGGAGGAGAGGCCCTTGGTCCCGTGAAGGTTTGATGCCCAGTGTAGTCCGGGAATGTCAGGGCCAGGAGGTGGAGGGGTATGTGTGGGTAGGTGAGGGAGCACCCTCATAGAACCAGGGGGAGAGGGGATGAGATAGAGGGTTTCCAGAGGGGAAAATTGGAAAAAAGATAACATTTAAAATGTAAATTAAAAAAGTGACAAAGACTATACGGAAATGAGGCTGAGTGATGTCCAAGCAGAATACAAGCCGAGGAGACAGCAAGCTATGCTCAGGCCCATGTTCTGCCTCTGACTATTTGACTCAGAGTGAGTCAGTTTGTTCTGTCCTTCCTGTTTTCTCCATCAATAAAAGGAATGGAAAGGACTTACGTCTAAGCTCTGCTGTGGGGAGAAAATAGGTAGTATGTTTCAAGAGGCTCTTCACATCGTGCTTAACACCTGGACCTTTTAAACTTTTATTTACTATTAGTCCTGTGTAAAGTGTATGGCGGGGGTGTCAGATGATAACTTTATGGCATTGGTTCTCTCCTACCCACAAGTGTTCTGGGAATTGAAATCTGGTTACCAGTCTGGTGCCTTAGATACCTTTACCTGCTGGGCCAACCTGCCATCCCTGCTATTGTTTAATTTTCTGAGTTTACTTGACTGTATAGATGAGAAGATTGTGATAATTAGAAGCATCTGTATGATTGAAGGTGTTAAACTTTTTGGTTTTGTTGGTAATTTAAAGTCACCCTTTGGGATATATAAGGGCTGATGAAAGCAGAAGCTTTCCCAGCACATCTGGGACTAAATCTTTAGATGAGAAGCAAAGCAGAGCCAACCTTCTCAGCCCTTCTGCTCTGAGGGGCAAATGTTCCTTGCTTTCTTTTAGATACCAGATGGAAACCACTGTTAAATGGCCCTCCTTGGTGGCTCACTGGCTCATTATTCCATGGACAACCTCTGTATTCATAACACAAGCATTTGGCCTAGTGGATTCCTCAGAACATTTGCACCTGATGGGCCATTTTATTGGGCCTATCATTGGCCAGCGTGAGTGGTATTTAATTGGAAATGAATTTTCAACGCCTTGTGTTCATATATAAAGGCAGGAGTTTGTTCAAAGCATTTAGTCACAGGAAAGGAGAACCAAGGACTCCTTTTCTTATACTCTAGAGAGGTCCTGCAATAAACTGTCCCTGAGTGAAACCAAGCACACTCATTTGCATCTTGGCTCATGTCCAGTCAAAATGACTCAGCTGTAATTCTAACATGCCAATTATTTTCCCATGAAAAATGTGCAACTGCCTTGCATGCAAGAAAATCACGTGTCTGCTTCAAATGTTTTATATTCTTTGCACTGGATTTGAATTTCCACTCTCCAAGAAAGCCGCCTCCTTTACAAGGTAGCAACTTTGCTCTTACTGCAAAGTCTAAGCTCCAAGGAAAACTATGAATTCTTTGTCATAAATCATTTTCACATGGTGAATTTGTTGTTTGTATTATAACTACAGCAGATGAACTGCTTATGTGTGGGCGGCTTACAACCCGTAAGCAGAGGCCACTGCTGCAGCACATGTCAGTTATGCATGGGTTGGTGATAGAGAGGTTTGTAAAGAAAAAATGAATCCCAGGCTTCCACATACATCACTTTAATTGGCTTCCTTTGCTACCATTTGCAGGCTGAGATTTGTAATTAAAACTTTATTATAAAGACTTGCACAAAGAACTATCAGGCATACTATTTTTGAATAAATTAGCCAGACACACCGGTTTTTAAATAAAAAGAAACGTCTCATTTTAAACCAAAAGGTCTATTTTATTCAAAATATCATTTATTAGATTTGAGGAAAATACTTAAAGTATGAATTATTCCAGGAATCTAGGAACAATTTACTTTTCATGGAGCTTGGTAGGCACGATCCAATGTTAAATCAACTATATTAAAAGAGGTTGTACATTTGATTACGCTAAGCATAGGACCAGGAGTGTGTAATTCACCTACTTGGCACGTGTGATGCCTTGTGCTCAATCCCCAACCCTATAATCAAAATGCAACCTAAAACCGCTCTGTTAGGGTGAATTTAGGAATATCGAAGCATATTCTATCATGGAGTCACAGATCTCTAGGTGACAGTCGGGAAGAAAGAGGGATCAGAAAGACCACTAATATTCTTTGCATTTTTGAGACACTGGACTCGCTCTAGAATGCAAACAATGGAAGCAAAGGTCTACACATTCACATAATACCAAACAAGTACAGCTTCTTTCTGTCCAATTGTGGCTCTTCTCCGAACAATGATATTCCAATAATAAATTCTGTGAATGACTGAGGTAAACCAAGAAGTTAGGGGTAATAATAGGTATGTGCTAGAAAGCTCCCTAGGAAAGCCAAGGCAGGAGTTTGAGAAGGGTTTCATAATAGGAGGTGTAGATGCTGAAGAGACTGAAGGTTATGAATGTGGGATCTGAGTAAGAAGAGATTTATAGGAGCTCACAGAGTCCATGCAGAATACAAAGGTGTATGGTCTGAGTTTGTGTTTTCTGAATGCTAACTGACTTGCTCTTCATAAGCTGAAAGGGGAATGGTTATGGTGATGATTATAAGCATTAAGTAGGAAAGGTGCTTAAAACACTTTATTTTGAAGAGTGGCTCAGTGTAAATTGGTATTACTCCACAAGGACTTGATTATACTCAGTATAGAGTAGCGGTTCTCAACCTGTAAGTCTCAACCCCTTTGGGTTTGTATATTAGATGTCATGTATGCCAGATATTTCCACTAAGATTCATGACTAGCAAACCTATGGTTATGAAGCAGCGATAAGACAATATGTTGCTTGAGGGTCATCATGACATGAGGAAGTGTATTAAAGGGTCACAGGGTTAGCATGGTTGAGAGCCACTGCTATAGACCATCTGGGTTGCACTCTTGCATGCTGCTGCCATGTAGAAGAAACCCGAGGATTGAGGTAAGATCAAGCAGCTTCTCTTGCATGAATGTCTTGTATTAATAACAAGGAGGGAAGATCTTGCTATTTCTTAGAAAATGTGTTTCGTTCTTTTCTCTAATAGAAAATGTATGAAAGAAGGATGAGAATCAACATGTGTCACTTCGACGTTTGTGATAGCCTCACGTGTGCTTTGATTTGTGATCCTTCATTTAAGAGCGTAATAAGCATTTTGCAGCTAGGAGTTTTTTCACGCTATTAATTGCAAATTAATATTAATATCTTAATATATTGGATATGAATATATGAATCATAAGCTACCATATGGTTACTCTCACTACTTATTATTGCCCCATCATGAAAATTCTATGGCTTCTCCTGTTTAGATGTTAAAGTGGTATGGCAAAGCACACCTATTCTTTACTTATTCTTTGGCCCTGGTGTGCACCTACTATTTGACAGCCACTCAAAGTCCCGAGTTGAAATAAGTCTAACTAATATCTTTGGTCCTCTTTAGCTTATAATGCTGAAAGTGTGCCTGCTGGCTTAGGAGTTGACAGGTGAGGGCTTTTGCTATCCATGGTCTCATTACTGCTTAGAAATGTGCCAATTTATACATTCCCAGTAGTCAATCACACAATCTTGAGTCAAATATAGTATTTCACAGGTGCTCGCACAAGTCTAAAAACAGCTCCACCCACTGGAGAAAGCTGATGGAGACTTAGTTCTGACAAACAGATTTTTCTTTCTACCTCAGGAATTCACTATAGTGAATAAACCAGATTGACTCATTTCACTCGGCAAAGTCATTTGAAAGCATGAGAGAAGGGAGTGGGGGAAGGGTGAAAGAATACCACCTGGGCTATTGAATTACCTAGTGGTGCATTCTCATAAGACAGTGATGTTTTGAAAGGCGCCTGGGTTGAGAATAAATATTCAGAAGCTCTATGATAAAACGGTACTGTAATAAATTGCTTTCGATCTCAATCTGCTCTTTTGTCTAAACTGTTGGGTGTGCGATAATGATATGCATCAGAGATTGGCCGCAACATTAAAGGAGAAATGAAGTGATGGACTGACACCTTACAGTTGCCAGCAACGCTGTGAAACTCAATAGGCATTCAGATGCGATACATGAAAGCTTGGTCCACTGATTTTGCTGTGACGCTTGTTTAAGTATGCTTTGTATGGAAAGGAAAAGCTCCCTCTCTGACTGTGGAGCCATAAATTAACTTCTGTCCCTCTCCTTACAGTAAGGAGCTATCTGCTTGGTGTTTTAAAATGGCATCACCAACTCCTAGTGAAATATTTATGGCTTTATCAACACTAAGAAACAAACTCAAGTCCTTGAGCATGTAATTAGAGCATATCGTAAAGAGACAATAGAGACACAGGGAAGAGAATTTAGTGATAGAACATCTGGATAGCATGTGAAAGATGCTATATTCCATCTCCAATACCACTCCCAAAGAATACAGTTGTCAGTGCCCTCCTTGTGGATGCAGAATGAAGCCACATCTCAAAGGGTGAAAGCACAATATCGGAGTAGTCTAGTTCCAGCAGAAGACTTTCAGCAAGGCTTGGGACAGAGGTGGGATCCCTGTTTGAAAAAGAATTCAAGTTCCCAAACTGCATCCATTAATAGTCCTACTAAAAATAATAGAAGATACCACTGCCATCTTTCTGCTCTATGCTAGCTGTTTTACAAATTACTGTTGTATACCCCAACTTCCTATGCTCCCCCCAAACACAGGAGTAAGTTATTTCATTCCTCTATCTAAAAGTTGCAAAATAATTGGGGTTTAATTAATCATTCAAGGCCACACAAGTTTTGCCAATGAAGAATGTTCTTACTTTGATTGTTATGGATAGTTGGTCAATAACTTAGCTGGAGACCAATGAAATATTATAATTTGAAAGACTGAGATGCAAAGAAATGGGGAGCATCAACCTACTGCTACTCAGATAAATTCAGGGTTAGAGATCTGTAAATCCATTCACTTGGGATAAAGTTAACCCCAGGCCTTAGGGAAGTCTTAGGAGGTGCTCTTAGTAGTAAAGGTTAAAACTTACTGGAGGAGGTATGGAGCCTCCTTTAAGCTCTAAGCCTATCTTGGGGCTTTCTAGAGTCATCTTCTAGGCACAATTTTCCTAATCAAAATTCCAATACACTTATCCAAGTTTAAATTAATCCTTCTCAGACACTTAAATTACTTAAAAGGAGACTGAGATGGGCCAGATCTGTCCTGCCTAAGTAACAAGTCTCACAGGAAAGCTTAAGAAAGAGAAGAATTGAAGGCCCCTTTGACAGTACAGAGTATACCCCCTGATGATTCTGCTCATATTTAGAAAAGGCTATGTTCAGTACGGAGACGCTCTTAGCAAAGCAAGCTCTGTTAAAGAAAGGGATGCTCTCTTCTCCTCAAAGTCCTGTTTGAATTCTGACAGCACACCTAAGCTGACCTCCCTCAAAGTAGAAGTCACAACCACTGAAGTACAAAAACTGAACATGTTTAGAAATTTCAATGGTACGTTGTCATTACTATGTGCTGTGGGTAACTATTGTTGTGCAACAAAGAACTTCAAAGATAGTGGTCTAAAATGAGAACTTATCCTCTTTTTCATGGTTGTGTGGATTGCCTGGGCTCCTTGGGGCAGTTTGCACATAGGAGTGTTCCTGTGTTTGTTGTCAAATGTCCATTGAAGCTGGATTAGCTGAAGGTTCACTGGGAAGATTTCTAGTGGCAAGGTTTTTCCTTCCCATATCTAGCATCTCAATGGGACAGTTAAAGGCTGGATGGTCATCTGACTTTCTGGAGCCTCTCTTTGTGACCACCATAGACTTCTCAGCATGCTGGTCTCAGGGAATATGGCTTTTTAATTGGCCGCTCCTCCAAGAGGACACACTCAATGAGAAGGGTGGATACTGCAATGCTTCTTAGGAGCTGACCTCAGAAGTCAGACAATGTCACTTCACAAAACTGCAAGAGAAGGTGAACACATATAACTACTAGAAAGTGTCACTCATCAGTGACATCTTTGGAAGATAGCTACTAGGATATCCTATCCATGCCTGTGATCAGTAGAGCTGGTTTGAAGTGGTATACAGTAGATTAGGAATAGAGTTCACATGGGGATTTGCATGAGGCTCACACTATTAGTGGTTAGTAAAACCAAGCCAAACATCAAATAGGCTAAGAACTCTTGACCCTCTTCATGCCTGATTCTGCCCAAATTGTCTCTCTGTTCTCAAAAGTACATTCAACATCAGTTTTCTGCTTCAGTACAGTTGTGAGATTCTAATATGTGAAATTCTTTTTCTCCCACAATTCCCTAGGAGTAGTTCATCCTCTAGCTCTATGTAATTGTTCTTAAATTATTCTTCAAGTGCTCACCTCCCGTGTGGCCCGCTCTTAGGCAGAATTTGATGCAAGTTTACTTCCGTCAGACCATGTTGCCATTGGTTTTCTTTTCTCTTGATTTTTGACACAAGCTCTCAAAAAAAGGGGTGACTTTGAACTCCTGATTCTCCAGCCTCTACCTCCACAGTGCTGGGATTACAGGCATTCATCAACACACCTGTCCTAAGTCCTGCTTTACATTGCCAACATACGCCGTTGTGCTCTCTGCTCACTTTTAAAAGTCAGGTTTTGGTTCTATTCACCTCTCCCCCATTGCTTCTCAGACCCACCCCTTTCCAGGTCTACCCAACTTTTCTACGATGCTATTTTAAGCCCTCCAAAACTAGTCTGCTCATTTTTGCATTATGAAATTTGCACTTAAAAATAAAGCCTGGACTGAGGATTTTGCTCCCTTGGTACAGTGTTTGCCAATCTTACACGAGACTCTAGGTTCAGTCCCAGCATTGTATACAACCAGACCTGGAGAGCAATGAAAGCTATGCTTGGCACTTATCCAGAGTCAACAACCATCCAGATATTTATCCATTCTATCTATCTATCTATCTATCTATCTATCTATCTATCTATCTATCTATCTATCTATCTATCAGTCTATCAATCTATCAATCTATCTATCTATCTATCTATCTATCAATCTATCTATCTATCTATCTATCTATCTTTCTATACTTCCATCTCTTAATTTATCCTTTCATCCATCCATCCATTCTTCCATCCAGCTAGCCAGCTAGCTTATACATCCACCTATTAACTTATCCATCCATCCATCCATCCATTCATCCATCCATCCATCCATTCATCTACCATCCATCCATCCATTTATCCATCCACATGTTCTCCATTTGCAGCTCTGGCTGGTATCAAGCTTTCTTTCTAGTTCTGAGATAGTTTTCATTACCATATATTGATATACATATAAGTTTTTCATACCATATATTTTGATATCGATTCCTACTCTTCCAGATCCTTCCAGATATTCCCACTCCTTATCCACCCAACTTTATTTTCTTTTTTTTCTATCACTCTTTCAAAAACAAAAACAAGAAACAAATACCCTACAAAAACAAAAGTCAAAACAAACAGGCAAAAGATTCATTAGGCAAAAAGGCAAATAGGAAACAAGGTGTTCACACAGAAAAAATGTTGTTGTTATTCAACTACTCATGCCCATGGAATCTGCTCTGGAGCATGGTTGATAAATCCAGTGACACTCTATTGGAGGAAACTGATTTTCCTTTTGCTTTTGGCTAGGGGTCACACCCCATGTCTATTGCTTCCTCTCAGTGCTGGGACCCCACCTATGTATTCAATGCACAATTTCTGTGAATTCACATGTGCATTAGCCTGTTGCATCTGGAAAATACTGTTTCCTTGAACTCATTCAGCCCCTCTGGTTCTTATAATCTTGCTGTCCACTCTTCTTCATAGATCTTTGAGCCTTAAAATCCTTTAGGGCTGAGTGCTCCCAAGGTTCTCACCCCTTGCACACAGTCCTGTTGTGGATGAGTGTGATGGTTCAGTTGCTAAAGTGTCCACTGTGTGAGCTTGAAGACCTTAGTTCAAATGTCTAGCACACATATAAAGAAAGGAAAGGAAGAAAACAAGAAACTAGGTGCTGGAAGACCACAGGTCTGTAACCTGAACACTGGGAAGGTAGAAACACAGTCTGTGTAAATCAGCAATCTCCAACTCAAGAAGAAACCCCACCTCCAAAAATAAGGTGGAGTGTGTTTGAGGAAAGTACTCAACATCAATTTCTGGCATACACATGCAGACTACTCACATAACCATGTAAATACACCACACACACCAGAAAATTCTAGAGGTAATTTATGTTACATTGAAAGATAGAACAACAATAAATCTAGCCTAGCCAAAAATCAGTTCAGCAGATAAAGTCCTAAATATGGGTTTTATGTATGCACATATGTGCACACACACACACACATAGACATGAATGCACTCACATGCTACACACACATACACACACATACATCCCTCCATGTTCAAATGCAATATTTAAAAACATGGTCAGAAGTAAAAGTATCTTTTATTTTCCTGATGTCTGCTAACTTAGACCTAGTCCTAGAAACTTCTTATCTACAATCTTATCTAGGTCTAGAATGTTTTCAGTCTCTGAGACTTACTGTTGAATAAATTCACCCTTTATAGCTCTTTCTGAGCACTGGCTGGCTGGTTCAACTCAGCTATTCTGCCTCAATACTCCTCTCTATGCTAATTCAATCTAGCTTCTCTCTCTTGAATTGCTCGGTTTGGCCTCATACTAACTTTGGCAATCTGTTCTAATCTTCTGGCTCCTTCTCATTCTCTGACTCATTCTGTCTTCACCTGTGTCTAGCTTGTTCTCTCTCTGCAACCTGTCTCTGGTAAAACTGTCTGCTTCTTTTCTCTCTCTCTTCACTGCTCTAAGTACATTCCTATTCCTCTTTCTTCTAGGAGGGGAAAAACCTATTCAATCATCTGTCATTCAATCCACTCAACTAGAGATCACTTGCAAACATGGTGCTTCCTTCTACAAACTAACTTTACCTTCATTGTTTATGATTAAAGGTATGTATTAAAAAACCAGAATAAGCAAGTCTATATTCCAGACAGAGGGATTCAATGTGTATGCTAAGGGATGAACCAGACCAAACTAGAAACAGTTTGTTTTTTTCAGTAAAAGGCACAATCTTGGGGTTCACAGTATGATCAAATGTCCTGCTACAGTCAGGAATGTGCCCTGTTTCTGAGAACAACACCCCACACATTGTACACATAGAGTAACAGGAGCAGAGTTGGCCCTATTTTGTATATGCTAGGTAGATTTCGCGTTCAGTCAAACAAACAAACACTTGAAATGGGATGTCGCTAGAACTTTCTCTGTGAAGAAAAATGTCTTTCTATGGTTCGTACATAAAAACATTTTCAACAATCTCTTCCTCTGAGGAAAATGGCCACATTTTAGTGAGGAAAGAGAACCCTTGGGGAGAAAACACTGTATTGCTCTTCAGGCATTTCAAGGACTGTTCAACAGAAAGAACATTACACTTCCCCGCTTTTTGAGGTCAGGACTAGGGAGAATGGAAGGCACACTTCTGACTAACTTAAGAAAAACAAAACAACACAACAACAACAAAAGACTCCACAAGCTCATCATTCTTGTGAAGCACAGAAGGCTTCCACCCAAGACAGTGAGCTTCTAGACACAGACTAAGGAAGCCAGGGTTGGGAACAGATGTCACAGCTATCTGTGGAGGAGGCAGAAGAGCAATTCCTGGCAGATAATCCTTCCCTGTTTCTGTATATGTGAGATTAAAAGACACAATGCTGCTTTCAAACACCAATAATAATTACAGTCTGGTCATCACTGTGGAATAATGACAGCCCAGAAACACCATAAAAACTAGGAACTGTTTGCACACAATTTTATTGTCTGTGTTGAGCTTTTTTCCTATCAAGAAAAACCTTACATTGGATTCAAGAGCAACATCCCAGCATGTTCCAATTTTAATAAAAATTCAATTTCTTTCTGGTGCTAGGCTGGTGCTACATTAGGCTTTCTCATTTTAAAACTCACCTTTATCCAGGACAGCCTTCCCTCAAGTGGCCTTGTGTAGTTATGACAAAGAACTGCAGTGTGTATGAAGGTTTCAGACTAACTCTTGGCTGGGCATTGTGTGCATGGTGCACTGCATCTAGTCACTTCTAAGAATTTTGTCTTCTCTGTCCTGAGTTTGGTTTGATTTGGGGTTTTTTGTTGTTGTTTTGGGTTTTTTTATTTTTTTGGACTTCTTTATTTCTATTTTTATGAAGCATATAAACTAATAATGAGTGCATATCCCCAGTATGTTATGGAAAAAAACACTTTTCTCTTGTGAAAACGTTTATTTTTAAATTAACGAAGGAATGGAAAATTGTGTGTAGCATGTTTCTTCTTCTTTTAAAAATATTCTGTTTTGTTTTAGTTGTTTGTCTGTTGGATTGTTTTCTGAAGAGAAAAAAGAAAGAGAAAGGAAGTAGAGTTTGGTGGGTGGTAGGGAGGACAAAGGGAGGAGTTCAGGGAGGCAACCATGATTGAGATTTATTGTATGAAAAATATTCATTACATTTTTTTAGATTTTATTTATTTTATATTATGTCTAGAACTTTAGAATGCTGAGTTCAAATCTTAATAACAGATTTTTGTGAATAAAATCTACCTGTACAGAAACTATACACCACTCTGACAATGACGATCTGAACGGAATGTGATTCAGCTCTCATGAGACGCGAACGGAGCCACGTTGTTCCACAGCATCCCCTTGAGCTGAATACTCAGGTCATGAAAGAACTCTGAGAGTCAGCGCATGTTATTTGATACTTTTATGTGACAAAATTTTAACGAACTAATGCTAATCATTAAAAATCTCCCTTCAATAAAATCTGAGAAGACACAAATAAGCACAGAAACAATCATTGATCCTCTCTACTGGCAACTTTTCATAGTTACTGAATATAACTAAGAATAAAGAGTTATTAACAAGCCAGAAAAACAAACTTCCAGATGTATTACCATAGCTGAGATGGGAACAAACAATTTAGTTGACCCAAAGGTGACTTGAACCATTCTTGGTAAATAAAAATGTGAATTGGTTTTGCCATGGTGGAAAGTCGGGAAGGAGGCCTGTAGCTTCTGGTCACTGGCTGGTTCAAATAAGGACATGGGTAAAATGTACATGAAGGAACACAGTGTCTAGTCAGCAGGCCAGGACCTGACAAGGGGTGGTCTTGTTTGACCTTTCCCAATACCTAGGAATTAGGGTTCATACTAATTGATCTGCAATCTTCATCACTCACCTGCAGATTCCAAGACAAAGTCTTCTACCAGACACACAGCATATGCTGTCTAAGCATCCATTGAATGGACAAGCAAGTCAAATTCATCAAAACCAAAACACTCTCTTTTAGTCATAAGTGGGCCTCAACAGGCCTGTCCTTTTTTTCATGATTATAAATACGAAACATGAACAAGCTGTTGTTGTGCAAAAAGCTTATCTCCCTAAGTCCAGCAAAGTTTCATCACCACAGATTTGGAATCCAGTAGAATTTGCACCGAGATGCCAGTTAGAGAATCATCAGGCACGGATGACCTTCAAGTAATTTAATAACAGTGTCTAGCTGTAGGCTCTTCTCTGTAATCCAAACAAAGAGAGCACTTCAAAACCAGAATGTTACCCCAAATTCACCCCGGAAACGTCTTTCTATTCCGTTCTGAAGGCAGAACTACTAATCATAGTTGTCATATGATTCTCCGGAAGGTCACTCTCACCCACGATTAACACTCTTCAAAGGCAAAACAATGAGATCTTACTCTTATTTCTCATTAAAATATGATTAAATAAATGCAGGATCTCTCAAGACAGTCTAGCTTTCCCTCCGGCTGAACACAATCTGCCAGACACGTGACCAGGGTGTTACTTCAAAATGGCCCTTCAAAACAAGTGGGAACAATATTTTAAAATCATTCAATTAGATTTTCATGTTAAAATTGCATTGCACTTGGTGACAAAATGCCGTTTCCCTACTAATATATAATATACTTTGATTATCTTTTCCCACACTCCGGCCTTTCTCTCTTTCCTCCCCTTCCACTTCACATAACCCCAAATCACTTCAATGTTTGTATCATATACATGATTTTATGTATATATGTAAAATCCAGGACCAACAAATAAGAGGAAACATGCATTGTCTTTATAAGACGGGCTTAATTCACTTACTATTATCTACCTCTGCATCTTTATTTTTAACCAATGGAATATCTTTGTTCTTCTTTATAGCTGAAAATTACACATACACACACACACACACACACACACACACACAGATGCACACATAATTGTTGGGTATGTTGGGTATGTTGGTTTATTCCATATTTAGATACTGTGAGTGGGACCACAATAAGCACTAATGTGAAAGTATCTAATAAACTAACGTGATCTTTTAGATCTGTACCACAGGAATGATATAGCTGGGCCACATGGTAGATGCATTTTTAGATTCTTGAGGATCCCCCATTCTGATCATACATAGATGGACTAATTTGCATCTCTCCTCACAATGTGTAATTGTTCTCTTTTGTCCACATCTTCTTCTTCGTTGATTATTATTTATAGGTGACTCATTATTGTCAATCTCCAAGTGTAGTTTAGTTTGTTTTTTTTTTTGTTGTTGTTGTTGTTATTTTGAGACAAGATTTTACTGTGCACCCCAGGCTAACCCAAATGCCTGGCCCAAAAGTTCACTCAAAAGACTACTTGAGTATCCTTGGCTGGTGTTGAACTGGAGGCAGTCTTCCTGCCTTAGCTTCCGTAATCCTGAGACTGCAGGTGTTTGCCACCACACTCAGCTTTGTTTTGTGATATCTTGATAATTGGTTTAACATTATTATTGTCTTTTGAGATTCTATGTGTTTAATCGTTTAAAAATGTTATCCCTAGAAGAGTCCGTGAGCTTCCTCGGGCTGTCCAAGTGATTGCATTGGCTATTTTCCCGTCACTGTGAACAAATTACCTTGTACCAACAACTTAATTTGGAGTAACCTAAATCTGTGTTTGTAAGCCACTAAAAATGGCTCAGGAACAAACTATCTCTTGTTCCTTTCAAATAAAAAAAGACAATGAGGAGGAGGGAGGAGGAAGAAGAGGAGGAGAAATAATATTTCATTTGGCTCAGAACATTCAGTCCATTACAGTGGGGAGACACAATGGAGATTTCAGTTTCCATCATAGCAACCTAGGAAGCCGAGAGAAAAGACAAGAAACACCCAGGGACGATAGATTTCCAGGGCATTTGCCTATCGCCACCTGAGCCTCATAAGACTATCATCCATGCAAACCCCAACTGTGATTATGGAGATATGGGCGAAGAATCCCTAACTGAAAGCAAGTGAGGTTACAGATATCGAATGCCAAAAGTACTAGATTCAGAGCCACTGGAAGCACATAGCAAGAAGAATCTCTTCACTATGGCTTTAACGGGAGTGAGCTGGCTTGAATCCAAACTACCTTACCATCCTTCAGTTTTGCTCTCCAGATGTGTTATCGAGGGACTCCCATTGAGAATGCAAACGCGCAGGACGTTTCTGGCACGGAGCCACGGGCCCCATTCACAGGACATTTACTTCTTTCTAGTTTCTCCCCACAGCAGAACAGAATGCTCGGTTTGCTCTATCAGGGCACATTTATTTTAAGCTGGAGTTTTAATTATTAATCACTTCCTGAGATATTTGTTTTTCAGATCTATTTCTAGCTACTTTAATATGTACACACAGGCTTTATCCTTCTGCAAGGCAATTCAGTGTTGTAAATGTTACTGGCCACTCCTGCGTAAGCTGACCATGGAGCCAAATGGACAGAAAAATTTCATTAGAAACATGATAATGTGCTTTATGGATGGATATTTACTCCAGAGGCAGAGAAAGGAGGCAGGGATGGAGGGTGTGGGCCTTGTCATACCACCTACTCTAAAAGTACACATACACAGTGCATCTCCACATCTACATGTGTTTCCTGTGCTTTTTCTTTGGCTCTTTTTCTTCTGTTTGCTTGTTTTTTTCTTATTCTGACTTGTTTGTTTTGTTTTTGTTCTTTTCGTTGCTTTACCTTATTTTATATTTTTATTACTCCTTAGATGCTCGTTTGTTTTCTAATGAGAGATTGAAAGGGTGTGGAGCTTGATGAGAGGGCAAGTGCAGAGATGGGAAAGAAAAATCTATTTCAAATAAAAGAAAAAAATCTATTAAATCTGTCTTCAGTAAGGGATGGACACCTAGGTACCAAGCCTGATTCTTCTTATGCCCTAAATAGCCCATGGAAATTTTACTGGTGAAAAATCTCACTGGCTCAGAATGGAAACCTGAGTTTGCTCTCTTTAGTGCTAAAATAGCTCTTCAGAAATAGTCTGATGAAATTTAATGAGAAACTACAAGCCATTTACTTTTCAGTGGCAGACTCTATGAATTTTAACAGCCAACCTGTATGACTGTAAAGGCAAAATTTCACAGGCAGAGCAGGTTTTAATTGAGCAATAAGGCATTTCTGAATTGATTGACTTCTGTCATAAGCTGCTGATGTCTGAAATACTGGCGTTAGTTAGGCATGACTTTACAGAGATTCAAAACTAGAAACCTCATTAATAATTTCCACAAACTGAAATCAATAAAAGCGATGTGCTGAGAATTCTGAGCCAAGGGCTTATTTTCACTGTGGTAGTGAGCTTATGCTGGGGACCAGCTCTAGCGAGGGGTAGGGGCCTGAAAACATGTTCATTGTTTATTAAGCAATAATTTATTTCTCAGATAAAGATGATCTAGCAAAAATTTAATGCAATAGCTGGGGGTTTCCACAATATGTGGAACTGTATTAAAGGATAACATCACTAGGAAGGTTGAAAAACGCTGCTTTAATGAATATCTAAAAGATTAGTCAATCAGATGCTGTCATTCATTTGAATCGCTGGTGCACAATATATGGTCATTACCCACCAAGGACTTATTGTACATCTACTATGCTCTACATATTTTGTAGTTGTACAATGAGGAGAGACCGACTAGGTCAACTCTCATGAAGCATGTATTCCCATGGCAATACAGGAGAGCTTCAACAGCAAATACCTTATGGTACCGACTATGTGCCCCACATGATCCCAACCACAACTACGGGTAACTGCCCTTTCTTTCTTCTACTGAACTTACCCCTGAGTTACATGTGCTCACAACCCCATCCTCCAGAGTGTGACGCTGAGGCACAGAGAGATGAAAAGCAGACCTGAAATTCAAATAACGTGGTCTACTTTTGGAGTCTGATTCTGTAGCCATTGGACCATGCCACCTTCTGAAAAGAGAGAGGTAGCAGGCAAGCAATTTCAAAGAGTGACAATACCATGAAGTGATAAGCTTTAAGAAATTCTTGAGAAATATTAAAAATTAAATTAAAAAGAGAAACTAGTGTGGACAGAAGTTGGGGAGGGTGATTGTGCTATCTTTGAGAACATGTTTGCACTGAGAGAGGCAAGAAGCACGAAGGCCATCGTCCCATCAGCCAGAGAAGCTGCTTGAGGCACTTGGTGTATTCAGGGCTACAACAGCAATGCCTGTGACTCAGGAGTGAGGGACTGCCTCTCCTTTAACCTGAATGTTATTGCCTGAACGACAGGGAACGCATCTTCCCTGTGTTTGCTGCTTTCTACAGATACCATAGAAACAACAGTGGTCTCTAGACCAAAATATGCTCCCTTGGAACTCTCCCTTATATAACCAAACTGCCCTATTAATGAGTTACAACCTGAAGGATATGGCAGGCTTAGGGGGACAGCAAATGGAGCTCTGTGAAACAAGTAAATTGTCTTATGACCACAGCCCTCTGGACCACTCCCACTCAGGGTGACAGCTTCCTTGGAGTCTTTGTTCTCTGTTCTGTAACAGATTCAGGAGTTAGGCAGTGACATACCTCTTTGGCTTTAGTAAGTTCTCAGATCCCACGAGCACATGCTGAGCATGCTTTGAGTACTGGGTGCTGGCCTGAGCATACTGAATGATTCTTTTATACTCTATGGATCACCAGTGAGCTGGAAATATCCTCATTTCAGAGGTGAGGAAGCTGGGTCTTATTCAAATTTTGAATCTGGATAGACATGGGAATGCTTTCTTCCCTAAGTCTCTGTGAGGAAGGAAACCCCTTTTCCAGAATGCTGCCATATGGTTCTTACTGTCTCATTTCCCCCTTCTTAATTGGCCTTGGGTTTTTTGAAGATGTCATAGCACTGGCTCCTAGGTAATGACATCGCAGGTGCTTCTTAACATGGGTATAAATAATGCTCCTCAAATTAATGTTCTATATTTCCAGCTTTTATAGATTTGGCCTGCTTTGGTCCATAGCTAGGAGATGACAAGATCAGGGGTACCATTATCAATCATATCACTCATGTAAATTCATGGGAATGAGTTTTTACTAAGCTAACTCTCCCTCTGCAATCTTAGAGCCGGAGAAAGATTCTGCATAATAACCAACAATTAAAAGAGGGGGTAGGGAGTGTCTCCAGCCTGCCCTACATGTAGGAGTCCTCAGGAAAGAAAATTATTCAGACAGGGGCAGCTGGGGACATATCACAGGACAGACAAATCAGGAAGGAAGGATGGAGGCCATAAGAACCCCCAGAAAGAATGCACAGCGCATTCAAATGCCCACAGATAGCTCCATAGGAGAGGCCAGAAGATAGGAGTATTCTATTCACATGGAAATCAGTGTTTGGTAAGGGCAGCTGAGGGGATTTCCTTCTTCAGTTTCTCAGTGACAGTCCCTCTCTTTTTCTGTTTTGGGGAATGTCCTTCATGCTTTCCACTCTAGAACATTCTCTTTCCGTCTCATCCATACAGCACAACACTTGTTCTTTCATGAATTTAATTAATAAAAGGTCCTCATCCAAGTATCACTTTCTGTTGTGTTTGTTCTTTAGGTAGGTCCCTGAAGAGAAACCAAAGAGCCTATATTTTATTTGAAAAATATGTAACTTCATGTCCATCGTGTGCTTCTATTCTCAATGTGTGACCCTCTAGCTACACAAGGGTCAAACCTAACCTAAGCTACGTGCGAGATGGTTTACCAAACCCAAGAAAGACCAGAGCAAGGATGCCAGCAGGACGTGGAGGCCTGTACAAGGCTTTGAGCTGTGTCCGGTTTCTCATCCTGTGTCTTTGCCTGGGATGGCTTTAGTTTTTCTCCCATGAGGAAGAGACTGCAGCTGATGGTAGCGTCCCTGTCTCACACTCAAGAGCTTTATAAAGAGATTCATACCCTCTTCAGTTCCTCTCTCGGGAAGAAAGCTCATTATATTGGGTCGAAGGCCCGTCTAATAGAGTAGAAGCCCACATTTACCAGGTGGATCATGGGGTTTGACCTCCTTTGGTTCTGATCCTCAGAGAGAGTAGTATCAACACAGGTGATACGATGACACTATTTTTACAGTTCCCATCACTTCAGTATAGCCTCAGAGACAAATACATTATCGACTTTCCAGAATATTAAGTTATTTCTGTACTTCTGACAGTTGCCTGTTGCTTTCCATGTCAATGTAAAATTTCTTGGCAGAGGTCCAGCCCTGTCTCCATCTTGCTTTCCCACCCCACTTTCTGCCTGTTCTTTCTTCATGCTTGTCCTGGTCAGAAAGCTCACGGATTGTCCTGATTACATTACCCGCTTCCCCTTCTTTGATGCTCTATTATTAGCAGACACCTTTTATTTTTTCTCCTTATTTTCCTTATACATCCTAATTAGCACTTTTCTACTATTTATTAAAAGAATATAATAGACACCACATAGTCTCATTAACTCCGTTTTTTTTAACTCTACCTTTAAAAACAAAACAAAATCTCTCAATGTGATTGTAGGTCCTTTGGGAAAGGTCTTATTTTGTATTTCTTTCTGCAGTGCTTCAGATCATACTGAATGTATCAGTGAGGTCTTGCTACAGAACAAACCAGTCATTTGTTTTAGTTTGTGTTTCTATGAATTGGCAGTATGAGCTGGATTCAAACTTGCCTATTCTCCTGGGCTTATTTCAGCCTATTTCTGAATCCGTGCTGTATCCACTTTCTCCTCATCTGGGCAGAGGTAACTGGTTGCTGGCCATAGTGAGAAGGGTCTCCTCACTTTGCATCCTTCCACTGGCTCATTTACAAGCAGGTAATAGATTTCCAGGTTTATATTTTCAATTGCATTTTCTGCTGTCCAGTGGATTTAAAAAGTTAAGTCGTGATCAAGATCAGAATCAGCATGGCAGGAGACATAATGGGATGGTTTTATGAATAGGGAGACTTTTTACAGTTCAATCCACAAAGTATATTCTGAATTTTCTACATATATGTACATGCTGATTTGAACCACAAAACTCTAACAAAGAAACAAAACTCTAGCTCTCACAAAAATCAGTTGAGATGCTTTTCTAGAAAAATTTCTTTTGTAGCCATGTTCTACATTTTTAGTAGTCTTTCTCACATTCTATTTTTGATTTGTGTCCTCCCTCCCTCCCTCCCTCCCTCCCTCCTCTCTCTCTCTCTCTCTCTCTCTCTCTCTCTCCCTCTCTCTCTCTCTCTCTCTCTGTTTCTCTCCCCCTCTTTCTGCAGTGTCTGTGTCATTATCTTTGTGTGTGTGTGTGTGTGTGTGTGTATGTGTGTATGTGTGTGTGTGTGAGTGTGTGTGTGTGCATATTATCATATACTCAGTAGATAAAGAAAAGTTTCTATTATTCCAAGTTTTAATTTCCTAAAATCCAAGAACTTCTCCATTAGACATAAGTAAGGATAGGAGTAAATGTAATAGGTAGGTTTTTTTTATATGCCATTTTTCTTAGTGTTCAATGCTAGAAAGAAAAATGAATCCAAAGCTAGATGGACAGGATTTTTGTTACTTTGAAATATATACTCTCTGCACCTCCCTTGAAACATGTTCTGGAAAACCATTTTGAGGCAATGATACTATAATAGGCTCAAAGCACTGTGGTCTACTAGACTTTCAACTTGGCAGCCCGCAATGTTTCATTTATCTTTATGTGTGATGCCCACCCCTGCCAAGAGAGAAGTCACAAGTGTGTCAACTCACATTTCTGGTCAACAGAGTGCTTCAACTATTCTGACAAGTAGTTACCCAATATAAACTTTACTCACCATTTGGAGACCTATTTGGAGAAATATATCTTACATCCGGGAAAAAAATTATTGTTGATTTTTTTGAAAGAACTATGTGAAGTTTTTGGTGTTTTGAAAGTGAAGGAAGTACCAGTGAACTAGACTATGGGGGGAGGGCGGCAATGGGGGGAGGGTTGGGAGGGGAACACCCATAAGGAAGGGGAGGGGGGAGGGGGATGTTTGCCCGGAAACCGGGAAAGGGAATGACACTCGAAATGTATATAAGAAATACTCAAGTTAATAAAAAAAAAAAAGAATGTAAAAAAAAAATAAAGTGGCTGAGACAAATACCAGTATTTAAAAAAAAAAAAAAAAGAAAGTGAAGGAAGTAATGAGTTGTGATTTTCAATTTTCATTGTCAATTAGAATTATTTAGAAGACATTACTCTGGGCATCTGTGAGGGTGTTTGCAGAAATAAAGAGAGATCTACCCTGAATGGGAGTGACAGCACATGGACTGGGATGCTGACTAAAGAAATGAGACAAAAAGAAGAAAGTAAACTGTGCACCATCATTCATTGTATTTTGACTGTGGAACTTCTGTGACCAGATGCCTCACCTTTCCGCCTCCATTACTTGCTACCTTTATGGACTATACTTTCAAATTATGAGCCCAAACAAAACAAAACAAAACAAAAAAACAAAACAAAAATTCATCCTCCCTTAGGTTGCTTTTGGTCAGATATTTTGCCACATCAGTCTGAGAAGTAATAACTATGGACAGCGAGTGCCAAAACTAGAGTTCAGACCCACATGCCAACACACATTCCTAGATGTAACCAAGTGAGGGTCAGAGTAATTAATATAGACAATGAGTACCAGAAGTGGGGTTCAGACCCATGAGGACATACATCCCTAGATGTAACCAAGTTAGCATCAGAGTTAAGCATCAGGGTACTTTTCTTTAAAAAACATTGTTTTTGCTTATCCACTGTGTATTCCACTCACTGCCCCCCTGCTCCAGGTCACCCCTTCCTACAGTCTTTCCCTCCCAACAGAGTACCTTTAAATTATTCCTTAGAAAGATCCAGAGCTTATAAGGTCCAATTTATGTAATAAGTTCTCATGTTGTGACACTTTCAAAAGTTTGTGTGTAATGAAACAATGGTTAATAAAAACTAGTTCCCCACAAAGACTGTAGCAGCATTCACTGGGACTGCGCAAATCTAAGCAAGATGGAGTACCAGTATGAGAGAAGAAGCAGACACAAGCCCCAATCCCTAAGCTCAAAACTATCTCCAATTGATAATTGCTAATAAAGGAAAATAATTTTTCTCCATTGGGGTCTAACTGGGTATACAAACCACACTGAAGGTCAGGTTCCATGCCTAGCAAGGCTTAGATTTTTTATATTTTGTTTTGTCTTGTTTTAAGCTTACAGGTTCTTTGTATATATAATATGCTTTCCAGTGTTGTGTTTCTATGGGATTTCTGTGAGTACAAATGTGTGTGTGTGTGTGTGTGTGTGTGTGTGTGTGTGTGTGTGTGTGTAGCTCTATATGTGCCTTTTCTTTGTTTCATTTTGTATGTTTTCTGTTTGCTCGTTTTGTCCTATTCTAGTTTGTTTTTATTTTATCTTAATATTCTTATCATCATCATCATCATCATTATGATTTTAGATTTCTGATTGTTTTTTTAATAATAGAAAGAAACGGTGTGGAATTTGGTGATGGGAGGTGATAATAGAAAGAAAGGGTATGGAATTTGGTGATGATCTGGAAGAAGTTAAGGGAGGGAAACCATAATCATAATATATTGTATATAAAAAACTATTTTCATTTTAAAAAGAGACCAATTCACTGGCCTTTCAGATTTTACCTGTACAGTTTTTCTTAAGCCCTGGAATGAAATGGACCCAGCCAGAGCTACAGGTCTCTGTGAGCCCATGAGTCCTGCTTAGTTGATTAGTTAGGCAATGATCTCCTAATGTCATTTATGTCTTCTGACTCCTACAATCTTTCCTCCCTGTCTTCTGTGGGGTTCCTTGATCTCTGAGGGGAAAGATAATTACCTTTACAGGAAATACTTTAACCTGAAGTACCAGGAGAAGTGATATGGATATCCAAAGGTGGAAAGACTTTGGAAATGACCCATCTGGGTTCAAGTCATGCTTCTCTAATTTGGCAGACGTTTCTTGATCAAGTTTGTAAGCAGTTTGAAGGTTCAGATCAGTTTATACAAATTAAAGACAGAGAAATGTGAAGGATAATATACATTGTGGTCAGTGAAACGTACCTACAAAGTTGTGAGCGGCCTCTTCAATGGCAGTTGTTCAACAGTGCTCTAAGTGTGAAGTTTATTTCACTCTATCTAAGTGAACCATGGTTTTAGAGAAGGTAGGAGAATTATATTTTAAAACATCAAAGTGTGTTTTACTGGACTGTGTGGGTGACAAATCTTGATCACTGCATTCAGTGGGTGTCAAGCTCAGAAGACCCCCATTTGGGTATTCTTTGATCATTCTGTTTGCTTCCTAAAAGTATCATTTCTCCAAAACCCACTTGCCCCACCAATCCCCCTTAATGCACACAATGACCTGGTTCCTTTAGCTTCTATGTCTGACTCCTTTCTCTACCTCTGCTTCATGTTCTGATTTCAGTCTTCCTCCACATGAATCGACTAGACCTACCTCAGAGGCCCGTCATTTAGATGATAAAAAGACGAAAAAGATAAAAATACCCTCCTCTCTGTGACACCCAGAAAAAAATGTGTGGTGACATCTGTGATTTTCTGGAAGGCTGTGAGCTCCTACTTGCACAGTGGTTATTAGCAGTGGCCTGGTTCTGAAGCAATAATATCATTGGATTTTTTCCATACCCATGTCTTACATTGGCACCACACGTAGCCGTATAAATCTCCAGCCACTAAATTCTGCTCTGCAATTCCCCAGGCTGTTCATTTATTATTAATCACAACCATTATTTATATAGAACTAAAGAGTTTTACGTCAAGGCTGAAGATAGACTGGAGCAAAAATTAGTGTGGGGTCAGCTGAGCTATAAAAAACACCAGGGAGGGGGCTGGGGATTTAGCTCAGTAGTAGAGCGCTTACCTAGGAAGCACAAGGCCCTGGGTTCGGTCCCCAGCTCCGAAAAAAAAAAAAAAAAAAGAACCAAAAAAAAAAAAAAAACACCAGGGAACAACGATCTTCTCTCTCCCCCACCAAGGACAAAGGTGACATAAACAGATACAGATAAGAACTAGAACTGTGTGTGTTAAGCATGACCTACCCTTGCAGGAAATGCAAGTCCTTTTTGAGATTTTCTACTCTGACAGTTATCATTTGAAGTAGTTGATGGTTAATGGGGAACACATTCAGAAATTGTGTAGTCGGAGTGATTGATCTTTTTATGTATGAATTGATTTATTTAGGCAGTTCACAAGTCATTGAGTTTGATTATGTATTAAGCATAACAGCAGAGATTCCCAAAGCAAGCATGGTATTTACCTTTCTGGGAGTTACATTTTAGTTGTATTCAAGGTCAAACCTAAGACTAAAACAAAGCCTTAATACTTGGGTAAGGCAGGATCTAAAATGGGGTACACCTTGGGGATGGAGTAGACTAGAGACATGAATGTCTACCCAAGGGCAAAAACTACATGAATATCCTTTACAGTAAGAGACATTCAAGTCAGCATCTCTTGATGTGTTTGTCTTGCTTCTTTCTTGGAAAATGAACTCTGTATGCTCAGAGTAGAGCTAGGGTAGGTCATGCTTAACACACACAATTCTGCTTTTCTCGGTTATGCACTTTAATGAGAGTTCTCTACACATTAACTATTTAACTATGTCCGGGTAAATGCTACTATTTTCCCTATCTTGCAGGGGACCTACCCAGAAGTCAGCCCTCCTCTGGGCTGCACAGGCAGTAAGCCCCACCTTACTTAGACAACCTGTAACTTGAGCAATCTTCTCAAGTTCAGTTGGCTATAAAAATGACAATCCTTCCCTTTGCCTTGTTTCACATTAAATAATCCTTTACCTACTCCAAAATGATGTATTGAGTGTTGAGGACATCTAGTGCTAAGGGCAGAAGCACAGACAAAAAACTAATAGTTGCCAGAGACTCCCATAGAGGGAGGAGCAGAAAACAATTGTCCAGTGAGCATATTATTTCTGATATTGCACCAGGAACATTCTAGAACTAGGTGGAGATGGTGGTTTCACAGCTTGATGAATGAGATAAATACCACTGAATTCAGGTTATATAATTTTCTGCTATATCAATGGAGAAAAGGAAAGAATAAAGGAGGAGAGAAAGGGGAAGCCTGACTAGGCAGGAGAGGTATGTCCATGCACCCTGACACAGCAGGGCTGGTTTCTAACAGAATCTTGCACATTTCATCTATATTGCTGTAGAGACTCCCGGTAAGAAGGGATTTGTTCAGCCTAGTGCTCAGGGAACTTTCATTAAGGGGCTTTATTTGAGTTAAGCCTTTGCAAAGATCACAGACCCAAGAGCCTTCGTGAGTAAGGTTCATAATGAATGTGTTGTCAGAGGAAAGGCAGCAGATGTGGTAAGGATTTTGCCAAACAGAAGTACCCATGCCCCATTTAAATTTTTTTCTTTTTTAAATATTCTGTTGGTCAAAAGCAAAATGAGCGTGTGGGCTTGGTTTTTAATTCATTGGGAATGGACTCTCCCCATTGGCCTTCGGGGACGAATACAATTCTAACAAGCTAAGTCTGGGGTGACTCTCCCAGTTGGGGTGTCTTCAGAAGTAGACCACAAGAAAAGGGGATTCACGTAGGAAACAGAGGAAGAACAGGAAAGACAGAGTTTAGAAGTGAGACTAGGAAGGGTAAGGCTCAGACAGGGTGTGCTCAAGCACTTGCCCTGGGAGCTCCTCTGTGCCCCAGAAGCCAATCTTCTGCAAGAATGCAAAATACATTCAGAATTATTTCAGTTGATGGGGAAGGGAGTTGGCATGGGATCTGCATGTGGCTGTTCCTGTCAGTCATTGATTTGGAGCTATTCCAATATCCTTACTGCATAGCAGGCACAGAGATTTCTATCAGGGAGGAGAAGCCCTCAAAAAACATGAACATGGAGGGACATTTTTACAAGGTACATGGAAATCAAAAGCTTAGAGTGATGTGAACACTGAAAGCATTGGATACAGTGGGCGTTCTTGCTGTACAAGAAACTAAAAGTACGCAAACAAAATTAGAGTATTCAGGGCTTCTTGACAGAATGCCAGGATCTGGGGCACCTGGAGGAGAGTCAGCCAATTAGTTGCTCCAGCACTTTAAGCCACATAGGGAACTAATTTGTTGCTGCTGTCTTATCAGTACTACCACATCCAGAGTGTCAGGTATGCACTACTCAGTCTGCGCGTACTCTCCCCATCTCTCAGCCTCCTCTGAACCTTCCCCACTACCTGAGGCTGATTCTCCAGTCTCCTCTTTCCCACCAAAGCTCCTTACCAGGAGCTTCCTTCCACTAAATGTCTTCTCTGTTGAACTGAGCCAAAGTCCATTTTCATTCTTTATGTTTGATGATCTTGTTAGACTAAGTAGGGAATAAGGAGGCCTGATTTGGGAGGGTGGCTATGTTTAATCCGAGGGGGTCAAAGCACAAAGGCAAGAAGATATTGAAAGTGTGACGAAAAGATTATAAATTATTACATACAGTATAACATATAATATGATAATCTATGTGTAATATATAATTATATATGTAATATATATGAAATAATATTAGAAATGTTCTAGAATCTGAGTATGAGGATTTTACAAGTGAGAGAAAGAGTTCTTAGTACATCAAGTTAGGATGCCATTTGGGGAGAAATCTCATTCAAGAAAAGGATGGCACTCTGCTAGAAACCCTATGAGGTATGGAGGGAAGACATACCCTTAATCAAGATTTTTCTTGGCAAAATTCCCACGAGAAACACTGCAATTGGCTTCCCAGGGTGACCCTGAGTTGTCAGTGAAAAAGTTCATTTTCATCTTCACTCAAGTCACTTTCTCCAGAGACCCAACTTCCTCCTTGGAGCTTTGTAACGTGTAGAGAAAATTACTTTGTTCATGATTTCTTGATAGAATTATATATCTACCATTTCAGTTCTTTCTAAAGAATTTAATTCATCCAGGTGCTGAGGGACTGGGTTGAGAAAGCAATAGGATCTGTTTAGGGGAATGGCTTGAAATTCAATGACCACCTCTTAGTTGGTGCACGCCATTGCTGTCTTAGGATTTAAACCTCACTGAAATACAGACTGGCCAGCGAGGATAGACACATTTAGACTTTTGCAGATCATCACGTATAATAGGCCATTTGGGAAATTCAGAGCAAAGCAAAAGTGTATGCTAACTTAGGGTTGCAGATGGATACTTTAATTAGATTACAGGAGAGGGGGAAAGTCAAAATGAAGAACTAAGAACTACTATGAATGCGAAGGGAATAGGTGGGATTCTCTGATTCAGTCTGCTACCAAGAAAAAGATTTTAAAAAGCCATTTCCCCTCTCTGCATCTTTGGAACGCCATTCTATCCAATATACATTAAGCCCCAGGGTTTGTATGCACACAAACACCTCATCCATAGCTCACCAAACACATCTCTGCTTTCCATGCTCTGAGCCAGGTGTAGAATAAAGGTTGTGAATTTTGAAACATGCCTGATTTGAACAATAATATTCTCTAAACTCCTTTCTGTTTTAGCTTTGGATTTTTAATCTGATGTTACCATGGTGCCCACCTCCCTCAGTTCTGCCAAATCCTGAGCTACATAGAAGCGCTAGCTATACCAGCTCTCAGGCAACCATCCCTGCAGCTTTTCATAGATTATCTTTATTGAGCACATATCCCACTTCACATATGGAAATGAAGCTAGAATAGGACTTGCATTGTCCATTTCAGAACTTAGCCACATCCTACAAGCTAAAATGTATCAGAATAAGCTTGGATAGTCAAATCATTCTTGACCAAATCATGATGAATTTAAAGTGTGTCCTTGTCACAAGGAAACTGTAGGAATTGCATGGGACCCTGAGAAACAGGGTATACATCCATAAAACTCAAGTACAAGGGGTTTATTTGTGAAATGGATCAGGAAACACACTTTAGAGGTACTGATAAAATCGAAGGGAAAGGAATCTTCTTTTTTTTTTCCTTGTGTCATCTTTTTTTTTTTTTATTAACTTGAGTATTTTTTTTTTTTTTTTTTTTTTTTTTTTGGTTCTTTTTTTTCGGAGCTGGGGACCGAACCAACTTGAGTATTTCTTATATACATTTCGAGTGTTATTCCCTTTCCCGGTTTCCGGGCAAACATCCCACTCCCCCCTCCCCTTCTTTATGGGCGTTCCCCTCCCCATCCTCCCCCCATTGCTGCCCTCCCCCCAACAATCTAGTTCACTGGGGGTTCAGTCTTAGCAGGACCCAGGGCTTCCCCTTCCACTGGTGCTCTTACTAGGATATTCATTGCTACCTATGGGGTCAGAGTCCAGGGTCAGTCCATGTATAGTCTTTAGGTAGTAGCTTAGTCCCTGGAAGCTCTGGTTGCTTGGCATTGTTGTACATATGGGGTCTCGAGCCCCTTCAAGCTCTTCCAGATCTTTCTCTGATTCCTTCAACGGGGGTCCTATGCTCAGTTCAGTGGTTTGCTGCTGGCATTCGCCTCTGTGTTTGCTGTATTCTGGCTGTGTCTCTCAGGAGCTATCTACATCCGGCTCCTGTCGGCCTGCACTTCTTTGCTTCATCCATCTTGTCTAATTGGGTGGCTGTATATGTATGGGCCACATGTGGGGCAGGCTCTGAATGGGTGTTCCTTCTGTGTCTGTTTTAATCTTTGCCTCTCTATTCTCTGCCAAGGGTATCTTGTTCCCCTTTTAAAGAAGGAGTGAAGCATTCACATTTTGATCATCCGTCTTGAGTTTAATTTTTCTAGGCATCTAGGGTAATTCAAGCATTTGGGCTATTAAGCCACTTATCAATGAGTGCATACCATGTGTGTTTTTCTGTGATTGGGTTACCTCACTCAGGATGATATTTTCCAGTTCCAACCATTTGCCTACGAATTTCATAAAGCCGTTGTTTTTGATAGCTGTAATATTCCATTGTGTAGATGTACCACATTTTCTGTATCCATTCCTCTGTTGAAGGGCATCTGGGTTCTTTCCAGCTTCTGGCTATTATAAATAAGGCTGCGATGAACATAGTGGAGCACGTGTCTTTTTTATATGTTGGGGCATCTTTTGGGTATATGCCCAAGAGAGGTATAGCTGGATCCTCAGGCAGTTCAATGTCCAATTTTCTGAGGAACCTCCAGACTGATTTCCAGAATGGTTGGGAATCTTCTTAAAGTACAGGATTTTTTCAAAAATTATCAATGATGTTAGAGGGGTCAAAGCAAACCAAATCCACTTGTGGAATTCTGGGAAAGAATTTGGGAAATACCTGGAGTTGCTAAACTAACCAGGGAGAAAGAAAACTACAGCAAAGCCCTGTAAACCTTTGACTATGATTGGTTATTTCCAGGGATGCCCTCTTGGGTGTGTCTGTCTTGTGCTGAGTGAACACAGAAGGTTCTTTTGCTGTCCAGAAAACAAACAAATCTGCCCTTTGGGACAGAATTCCAGTATTGGTAATAATGCAGTATTCCCAGTGTGGGCATGAACACCAAGAGAAAGAAGGAAGAAGGGCTCTCCTAGTGCCTAGTAGGGGTGAAACCTAAGTTCTTGGAGAACCTTGGAGACCACAGGGATACATGAATGACCTGAATTATAGGAAGCCATTGACAATGTCCTTGTTCGGGGTTGTTTTAGCTATCCCAGGATATTTGTTTTGTTTTGTTTTGTTTTGTTTTTGCAAGAAGTTGAGAATTGCCCTTCAAGGTCTAAAGAATTGTGTTGAAATTCTGATGGGGATTGTGTTGAATCTGTAGATTGGTCGTATAGTGTGGACATTTTTATTATATTAATCCTAATTAGTTCATGAGCATAGGAGAACTCTCCATCTTCTGATATTCCTGTTTCTTTCTTCAAATTCTTAAAGTTTTTGAAATATAAATCTTTCACTTACTTGGTTAGAGTTACCCCAAGATATTTTATATTATTTGTGGTTTCTGTGAAAGGAGGTCTTTTCTCTGATTTGTTTTAGGGTCCATTTGTATATAAGAGGGCTACTGTTTTTTTGTTTTTTTGTTTGTTTGTTTTGGGGGGGTTGTTTCATTTGTTTTTGGATTGGGAGGTTTTTAATTGCTATTTATATTTCCTTTGAGTATTTAAATTGTTTTTCTTTGGTTATATTTAACTTTTGTACCTGGTATCTATTGAAAAATCCTTTTTTTAAAGCTTTTTCAATTTTGTGGAGACCAAATTTGTGTCTTCTTTTTTAAAAATTGTTTTATTTACATTCCAAATGTTTCTCCCTTTCCAATCTCCACTCCAAGTTCATCCCATCTCTTTGCCCCTGAGAGGGTGCTCTCCCCTATCCCTCCTGGACATCCTCCTTCCCTGGGACATCAAGTTTCTACACGATTAGGCAAATCCTTTTCCACTGAGGACAGACAAGGCAGTCCTTTGCTATATATTTACTGAGGGCTATGGACCAGCCCATGTACACTCTTTTGTTGGTGGTTTAGTCTCTGGTAGCTTCCAGGGGTCTGAGTAAGTTGATACTGTCGGTCTTCTTATGAGATTTCCATCCCTTTCAGCTCTTTAATCTGTCCCCTAACTGTTCCATAGGGGTCCCTGACTTCACTCGAATAGTTGGCTGTACGTATCTGCATCTGTCTCAATAGGCTGCTGGTAGAACCTCTCAAAGGACAACTATGCTAGGTTCCTGTCTGCAAGCTGAACAGAGCATCAGTAATAGTGTCGGGTTTCAGTGTCAATGTATGGGATGGATCACAACTTGGGCTGGTCCCTGGATGGCGTTTCCTTCAGTCTCTGCTTTACTTTTGACCCTGCATTTCTTTTAGATAGGAACAACTGTGGGTCAAAATTTTTGAAGATAGGTGGGTGACCCCATTCCTCCACTGGGAACCCTCTCCATCTACTGGAGGTAGTCCTTTCAGGTTCTGTCTCCCCACTGTTGGGCACTTTGGTTAAGGTCATACCCCTTGAGTCCTGGGAGACTCTCACATCCCAGGTCTCTGGGACTTTCTAGAGGTTTCCTCTCTCTCCACCCCCACAGTCGCATACTTCCATTCATTCCCCTGGCCTTCTCTCCTGTCTTCCTTTATACCTGATCCTTTCCCTCTTCTCCCTTCCCTCTCTCCTCTCCCATCCAACTCCCTCCCTCCCTCTGCCTCCCATGATTATTTTTGCCCCTTCTAAGTGGGATGGAAGCACCCTCACTTGGGCATTCCTTCTTGTTAAATTTCTTACAGCCTGTGAGTTGTATCATGTGTATTCTGTACTCTTTGGTTAATAGCCACCTATCAGTGAGTACATACCATGCATGTCCTTTGGTCTGGGTTACCTCAAAGAACTAAGTTTTTGTTTTGTTTCATTGACTTTTTTGTATTGTCCTCTTTGTTTCTATTCCATTAATTTTAGTCCTGTTTATTCCTGTCATCTACCTCTTTGGGTGTTCACCTCTTTTTGTTCTAGAGCTTTTAGGTGTGATGTTACATTGCTAGTATAGAATTCCTCCCTCTTCTTTTTTGTTGTTGTTTGTTTGTTTGTTTGTTGGTATGCACTTACTACTATGAACTTTCCTCTTAGCACCACTTTCATCATTCCATAAGTTTGAGTATGTTGTCTTTAATTCCTATTTTATTTCTGTCTTGACTCATTTTTCATTCAGTAGAGACTCATTCCTGTTGTTGATATCCAACTTTAATCTGTAGATGTCTGATAGGAGATAGGGTGTTATTTCAATTTTCTTGTACCCGTTGAGATATGGTTTGTATCCAAGCATGTGGTAAATTCTGGAGAAAGTCCCATGAGATGCAGAAAAAAAAAGCTATATTCTTTGTGTTTGGGTAAATGTTCTGTAAATATCTGTTAGGTCCATTTGGTTTATAACATGAGTTAGCTCCAGCATTTCTCTGATTAGTGTTTGTCTGGCTTTTCTGTCTGTTTGTGAGAGTGAGTATTGAAGTCTCCCACTACCACTACATGGGAACATATATGCAATTTAAGTTGTAACAGCGTTTCTTTTACAGACTTGGATTCCTTTGTGCTTAGGGCATAGATGTTAAAGAATTGAAATGTATCTTAATGGATTTTTCCTTTAATGAGTATGTAGTGTCTTTCCCTGTCTCTTTTCATTAGTTTTTATTTAAAGACTGTTTTGTTAGATATTGAAATGGCTATACCAGCTTGCTTCTTAGATCCATTTTCTTGATATATCTTTTTCCGACCCTTTGTCCTGAGGTAATGTCTTTCATGTTGAAGTGTGTTTCTTGTACAGCAGGAGGATGGATCCTCTTTTCATCCCATTCTGTTAGTCTGGTTTTTTTTATTGGGGAATCGAGACCGTTGATATTGGCAGATATCAATGTCCCTTCTTTTGATTTTGCTGGTGTGATTATTTCCTGTGTTTTCATGGATGTAGTTAATCTTCTTAGGTTGGAGTATTCCTTTTAGCACTTTCTGTAAGTCTGGACTTATAGATATTGTTTAAAATGGACTTAATCTGGAGTCACTTATTTTCTCCATCTATGTTAAAACTTTTGTGCATATAGTAATCTGGGCTGGCATCTGTGGTCTCTTAAAGTTTGTAGCACACCTTCTGACTTTAAGAGTCTCTATCAAGGAAAAGATGTAATTCTAATTCTAATATTACTTGGTCTTTTTCCTCTACAGGTTTTAACATTATTTCTTTGTTCTCTGTGTTCAGTGTTTGATATTACTTGGCAAGGGGATTTTTTTTTCTGGGCCAATCTATTTGGTGTTCTGAATGTTTCCTGTACTTTTATAGACATCTCCTTCTTTAGGTTAGAAAAGTTTTCTTTTGTGATATCAAAAACATTTTCTAGGCCTTTGTGCTAGGTTTCCTCCCCTTCTTCTATACATATTACTCTTAGGTTTGGTCTTTTTGGTGATTCTTTAGCTACCAGCAAATAAGGAAAGATGTTCCCAATAGACACCCTTGCATGTGCTTGATCTTCTGAATACACAGGAAATGATTCTAACAAAGACATTCACCAGCAGATCTCCACAGAGGAGATGCTTTGTGTAAAAATATACCCTGGCTGAGAGCATTGCAGAAACACTGAAAAATTCTATCTTCAATGGCTTGGGAATCATATTTGATGAACAACTTCAGAAATTTTTATAAATGGCATTTAAACATGAACAATCTTGCACTTGTTGTCAGATCTAGTTAAAAACTAGATTTCTAAAAGAAATAGAAATTATGAATTGTAGTGGGTAGTTCCAAGATGGTGCTTCTTATCACACAAAATCTCCCTGCCCCTTAGCACAGAGAAATAATAGAGAAAAGACAAGGGAAAAATGATATGGAAATGGAAAGGGAAGGGAGTGAGTTGAGAAAGGAAAAGGGACTGGAAAATGGGAAAGGAGAGAAATGGAAGGGAAGTAAAGGTAAGGGGAAGGAAGGAAAGGGGAGGGGAGGGAAAGAAAGGGGAGGGGAGGGAAGAGGGGAGAGAAGAGAAACAATAGACTCGAAAGGGGAATAGGAAAGGGGAGAAGAAAAAAGGAAAAAGAGATGAAATTGCTTAAGATATGAAAAGTTCCCAATTTCCTCAGAAAACAGAATAAGTTAATGTATATTCAGAAGGGAGTATATTTATTCTTCTGGAAAGAAGGTGGTAATATAAAAATGTAAGTATGCTTAAGTCATCCCAATACTTGTAGGAAAGAAATCATGCAAAAGCTTGTGCAAAGGTAAAAACATAAGATGCCATTTACCATTGAACTCCTCTTCCAAAGGAGTCATCCTCACACCTCACCTCACAGCCCTAGGTTGTGTGCACTTATGCCATATATGGTTCATATATTGTCATGGTTCTCCAAAGAAATACAATATAGAGAATATACATTCATAGTGTGAACAAAAAGTTCCTTATAAAATTTACACACACACACACACACACACACACACACAGGTATGAACATAAAAGTATGACTTACAATAATGAAGTTTGAACAGTTTGTGACCTACCTTCATGCTGAGGAAAAGCTAATAATGCTGTTCTAGCCATCCTGGCCTTGAGCAAAGAACCATCATATGTAGGTGTTGAGGCAGAGCATATACACACTTTTAAGTCAAGGGTTAATTCTGAAATGATGCATGTTATGTTTTGGATATGATTTGAAGGTTATTGGATCATGAATGCATTTTTACCCAATATGTAAGCTTCTAATGAGATCATAGTAAATACAGTGAAGCCTGGTCACAGGTCCACTGAAAGGTGCGTCTTGACCTATTTCTTTCTGCTCTCTGTGCTTCCTGACCAACCTGAAGTGAGCAGCTTTGTTTTGCTGCAAGCTTTTGTGACGGTGGAGTGTCTTGTCTCAATCCTAGAGATAGTGGAGCCACCTGCTGTGGGTTGAAAGCTTTGAAACAGTGAATACAAACAAATCTTTCCTCCTTCAGGTTGTTTGTCTTGTCTGTTTTGCCACAGAGGTAGACAAGCTAAGCCCCCACCGATCTCCTCACAAGCCCCCGGCGCTGTTGCTCTCTGTCCATGCCACAGTAGAAGTAACTCTGCGTCCTGTGTGTTGAGCTTTTATGACCTGTTCTAGAAAAATAGAAATTGTACAAATTTAACTTTTCTCTTGAATTATACAATGTCCCTAACTTTTCTCTTTACAGGAATATACAAGCTACCCAAACATAACAGAAGTTAAAAAAGAAAAACAAAGACGGTATCATTCATTTGTACCCACACTTAGCAATGGGACTCACCTTTCAGAGTTTTGATGTTATTTGGTGTGATTTATTTTAGGCCTTTGATGTTTTTTAAAGTTCTCTATGAGATTGTGATGGATGCTTAATGTTGGAATTATTGGCTACATAGTACAGAAGTTGTAGACTCACAGCTATAAGAAAATGCAGTTTGCTTTTAAAGAAACAGAACTCTGGGTGGTTATGTAAAATTCCTTTTGAGCATCATTCACTTGAGGGGTTTCTCGCTAACGTGTCCTTGCTATATTTACATTATATACCACACACATAAACAGTTGCCCTCTGAGCACTCTTTGGTCTAAGGAGGAGTTCAGAGAGACTTGCTGTGAGAGTAAGATAGGTCACAGTGTGTGTTTGGGTGTGGTGATGGAGCTTAAACTTTAATCTCCACTGTCAACTTGATTGATTTGTAATTAGTTGGGGCATGAACCTCAGATCCTGACTGGGAGGATACAGCTAGACAGGTTGAACTGAGACAGACTTATCCTGAATGTGCTGTCATTACCCTAGAGTTGAGTTCCTGAGTGAATAAAATGGAGCAACTGAGTAAAGCACCAGTCTCTCTCAGTCTCTGAGACAAAGAAAGAGTCAAACTGAGAGTCAAAACAAATCCTTCCTTCCTTGAGTTACTTCTGTCTGTAAGGTATTATGTTACAGCAATGAAATATGCAACTAATATGTGGGTATATAAACATACTTTTATTTATTGAAGTCATAACACTTGGGTTTTCTTTCTTCATTATAAACATTTCTATAATGGATGTCCTAGAATGTATCAGTGCTCATGTCAGAGTGTCTCTCTGGGACGGACTCCTGGATATAAAATAATTATATTATAAAGTAGCTGCAGTTTGCACATTTCCATGAACATAGTGGGTTTCTCTTCCTATTTATGTTATTTCATATATATTTCATTACAATCTCACATTTTTCTCCATAAAAGCTTTGTAATTATTTTGAAAAACATTCACGGGTTATGATGTCACTGGCTTTTCTGATGAGTTTACCATTATTATCATTATTTTAATATTTTTCCAATTAGATGCTGATGCACTTTGGACCTGATATATAACAATCTTGTTGAATTTGTAGTAATCAGTGTGTGCTACCATTTTTTAATATAGAAATGACATCATCAGTAAAGTACAATTTGTTTCTTTATTAGCATGTAATTTCTTTTACTTGCAGCTTTGTTATAAGTGATATAAATGCTAGAGTGCTTTTCTTCTCTTGACATCTAAAATAGACAGAAGACTTTCAGCATTTTGATAGCATTTGTCTTTAAAGTAACTTTATGTTTGTTTCTTTGGTATATGTTAGGTTTTAGCAATTTCTATTATGAATGAGTACTGAATTTTATCATAGGCTTTTATAATTTATTAAAATAATAAGGTACATTGGTCTTTCTTTAATTAATGTGATAAAAAACCAAACATAACGAAACTCTAACACTATACTATCTTTCCTCACTCAGGCTAATGTTATTTCTCATTCTGTGTATGTCTGAACCTCTGTTTCTTCTTTTGGTTTAAAATGAAACAAGACCCTACATCTATGTAGTATCCATTCCCACCTATGAAATTCCCCTCCCCACTATTTTCTCATTATCCCTGGTGTTATGGTCCTACTGTCTGTATAATTAGGAACCTCCATATTCTTGGTTGGACAGATCTTTGTTATATGTGGCCAAACAAGCACAGTCTGTGCTGTATCAGGAATTGAGACAATGGTATTTTCTTGATAACATTATTCTCACCAGTTCTAAATCCAAAGAAAGAATTATGTCTACAGATAGCACGTATACTAGCCTCTAAGGCCCGCCACAGACAGTACTCACGCTTGACTACACAAGCACACATAAACACCCTCACACCCACCCACTCTTATGCACACCCTCACACACACTCTCTCATAGGTACCCACATACTCTCTTACACACACAGACATACGCACGCTCATACAAACACACATACACTAACACACAAACCCATATTACGGTTTTAAGTAAAATAAGATCATATAAAGCATTTCGAGTTACTTTTTTAAAAAATTAACAACTTAACTTTCCAAACCCAAGTGATGAATTAGCTGCATCAGGATTTAATTTCTTAATCATTTTTATCCCCTTACGTCATTGTTGCTTCACCACAGAAACTTTGCCTTCTCATAACCAATAGCCAACTGTATGGCGACTGTATCATGTTTTGTTTCTTCCAAAGTCACTAGGCGCCAACGTGCTGCATGCCCAGTTATGTGCAGTGAGTAACATTTCAGCACTGCTGAAAAATTGTTAATTCTCCGATCTGTAATGAAAATTAGCAGAAGTCTCCAGAGAGTACTACCATTACTTCATTGTAATCACAGCATGACCTCAAGCTTGTTCAAAGTTCTTTCTACCAATAAAATTTTAATCCTGAAATATAAAATCAGCCACCTTAATAGGGCTGACTGGATGGAGCATGGCAAAAAAAAAAGTCAAATGACTCATTGTTTCATCTTAAAAATAGAGATGCAATCTTCTTATCAAAAATACCATCTTGGATTAATCCACTTTCTAAACTTCCTAATTTTCCCCCTCCTTCTAGGTCTCCCTCTATTGGCTCAATAGTTAATTTAAAAGCTTTAAATTTAAAAGGCCCTGTGGTAGAAAAATGGCAGTAGATCCTCAGCTCAAGGTCTACTCAGGACATAACTTACTCCACACAGAATCCATGCTAATCCTACCACTCCTTCCAGTACAAGTCCATGCACATCTCACATTCTCGCACAACCAAGGTTTGTCCAATAACAAACAAATGAAATCAGCTGTCCACTTATTAAGTCTTGTCAGTTAACAATTATAGAGAGAACCAGATAACAAGTGATGAAGATATGAAAATCAGCTCTACACCCATTTGGTAGAAGAAGGAGGGTATACAAATAACCTATAGAGGTCAAGTCAGTAAGCATGGTCCCAAGACTTTGGTGCAAATCAAGAGATGGGCTCACTTAATGAAACTGTTAGCCTGGGATTTGAAATGATTAATCTAATAAAAAGTGTCAAGAGTCCATTTACTAGCTCAGTGAGACATGCCATAGGTGAACGTTGACTTTAGAGGGATGTGAGTCAACCTAACTCATTGTAGTAGGTCTAAAGGATCTCACTTGACATATACTTCCAGCATTTAAAATTTCACCAATACATAGTAAATCATTTGGACTGTGAGAGTTACGGGTTTAAAAGAACTCTTATTAAAGTGCAAATACCTTACCTGGAGGTTAACAATAAAGCCTCTAATGGTTATAAATGACAGTAATATTTTATTGAGGTTATCCTTATTGCATAAAAAAGGCACAAAGTAGCTCTTGTTATCCACCAGCATTCATTCCTCAAGGAGATTAGGACCACGGAAAAGTAATTAAACATTACCAAGGTTCAGGGTTGTCTGGAGGGATTTAAACCCAGGTCCCTATGACATCGAGTCCCTAGCACTTGGCATGCTGCTTCATTATTGGAATAATGGAAAATGAAATTAGCACACAGGCATCTGACTCTGATGAGAGAGGAACAGACCAAATCAAAGAGCCCCTGGTTATAAGTCCCTGAAGAGGAGAAGCCAGGCACATCACAAGCCTACATCTGTCTCTCTATAGCTGGTCTTACTATCAAACTCTACAGTCTTGAATTTTGTCTGGCAGCTCCTTCAAGATACTTCTGACCAACTTTGGAGAGCCATTTGACTTTCGGCCACATTGTTTCATAGCCCAGCATCCTTTCTCTTTCTCAGACTACTCTGAGAGGAAGTGGCTTTGACAGTCCCACCTTCAGCTTCCCAGTCTAGAGTGTAAATCCAAAGCAGTAGCAGGCATCATCTGGGGATAGAAATAGAAAGAAGTGCTGATTGGTTCTGGTTCTGAGATTAGCATCAAAGGCTAAATAAATAATGTAATGTTCCTAATCACAGTCGTGCAGGCAGCAATTAGGGCTGCATTACAGGGCTTACTCATGTTGAGCTCTGTACCTGAGATCAAACTCAGCTAATTTTCCACTCTTATTTTAATTCCATCAATTAGGGAAATAAATTGCCAATGAAAGCTCATCTTTTCAAAGAGTTTGTTTTAACCTTTTATGAAGTACTTGGGGGAAAGCAAAGAGAAGTGCTTCCTGAGTGACTGTTAATTTATCAGGTTGAGAGAGAGTGAGTGGGGGGAGCTGTGAAAAAAATACTGCTCCAAACAACAGCAGAAGACTGAACTGCACAGGAAAAGGTGGGGGGGGCAGAGATCTTTCTGGAATTGCTATGACAAAGCATTTCAGTTTAGAGTGGAAAGAAGGAAAAACTGACCGCTATGTTTAGATTATAACATGAAAAGATTGGTCCTTTCATTACAAGTATCCATTTTCCCACTATTTATTAAGTACCTACTATATTCTAGAAAGAGATCTTTTGCCATTGCTCTAATTCTATTGCCATAGCTCCTCCCTTCATGAAGTATACAACTTTGTTAGAGACATGGCGAATAGACATATTATAGGTAGGTAAGCTAACACACAATTATTATATTCAGAGAAAGTGATGGAGTCAGGAGGGAAGGATCAGAAGGCCCCATCTCCAAAACAAAAGAAAAAGCAAAACAAAGTGTGTGAGAGGGTAACCCTGAGTCCCTTGTAGTGAGATGACTATGGTCTGGTGGGAGGAATAATTGCCCTAGAAAGAAGACTAGAGCAATGGCTTAGAGTTGAAGGAAGCAGAACACTCCTCTGGCAGAAGGACTAGCCTGAGAAACGGTAAGATGGCCGCCCGGAAATGCACCAACAGATCTCAAAGAAAACCAGAGGCCTGAGGAGAGCGACTGGCACTCACTGAGCACTGACATCAGATGAAGCTCAACGTGCAGCACTTTTCAGCTTTGACTCATATACTTCAATCATATCTGTCTTATTATGGCAACATCCTAGGGATAAGCTGCTTAGCTAAGACCACTGAATTATTGAACCTCCTATTTCAGTTCCCAAGGAAGGTACGAGGTTCTGGGGAAGAATCACTTTTTCATTTGAGGGCAGGGATGTGCTGTGAAGAATAGCTGGTGAACTCACTGGAGCTTCTAGAGCAGCAGTTCTCAACCTGTGGGTCGTGACCCCTTTTAGGGAGTCACATATAAGATAACCTCCATATCGGACATTTCAATCGCAATACGTAACAGTAGCAAAATTAACTATGAAACAGCAATGAAAATAATTTTTATCACTGAGGGCGTCACTACATCATGGGGATATATTAAAGGGTCACAGCACTAGGAAGGTTGAGGCAGAGCAGACTGATGCTATAATACAAAATTGGGAGACGTGAAAACACTAAAGAAATTGATGGAAAAACAGATTGTGAAGTTAAGTGTAGCTGGAACATGGCAGCTAACGAGCTGGGGCGGGACCAGGAAAAGGGGGAGCAATGGGCCTGGCTTGTGTCTGTGTAGCCATGTCCAGATGAGAGAGAGAACAGGAGATAAAAACCCACAGTAACAAGGAAGAGTCAGGAGAAAGCAGCCCATCCCTACACTAAGACCTTGGCAGAGGTCACAAACATGGGAGACACAGTGAAGGTTCAACACGGTAAGCCCAGACTTAACCCTGCTGTGAATGGTGCTTCTCCATAGCTCCTCAGACATCTGTGTCACAGACACTAAGCTCTCATCTGGTAGAGTGGGTAGCAGTTTTACCCTCTTGCATTAAAATAAAGGTGAGATTTAATGATGGCTCTGAGCAGGTTGTCTCCTGACTGTGGAAGTTGCATAGGGCTGTACAACAACTGGCAAGCTACATGGACTTGCTTTCTCCTTTCTCATGACATGTTGTGCCTCTGTGACCTCAAACTCCTTTCTATGTCAGGTTACAGCTTACTGACTGTAAGGATGGTCTCCTGGTCTCCTGGTCTCCTGTTAGGCAGTGGTTTGCTTCCCCAGTATGTCTTATGATATTGAACCTTGTCAGCTCATGCTCTTGAAGATGTCATATAAAGGCTCATTTGTCCCACTGAGCCACTCATGACCATTCATGGAGATGGGATGTGAGAAAAAAATAATACTAAATGAGAATCATGGTCTGAGAACCCTTCCCTAATCACCTGGCCAGACATTCTGACTCCACAGAAGTCAAAATCCAAGTACATATGGCGGCAGTGAATCTTTCAAGGTTGTATTTAGGATTAAAAAAAAAAACAAAACAAAACACAAAAACCCTATCATTTCAAGACTCAGTAGTTACACCACCCTCAACCCACAGATAAAGCAAGGAAAGCTTTCTTCCCAAGCTGCTAATATTTGAGGGTCATTATGGTTGCTACAGTGTCTAGAAAACCATATTGCCTCATACAGAAGTTAAATATACGATGAAGGATGCAGTGCTGAGAGCACATCCTGGCCTGTATGTGTCCTTGACTACTCTACGTCTATACATGCCTAGGGTTATGAACTTATAACTGCTTGGACCATTGACTTCTAGATCTATGGCTCTGGTCAAACACTTGGCCCTTGAGAGACAAGCATGTAAAATACAACTTCCATGGCTTAATTAGGAAACAGATCAACAGTCTCTGTCTTTCCCAGATTCAATCCAGGAAATCTGTTATACCCAAGGATCTGGACACTTCTTATAACAAGTGACCCCTACAGCCCAATGATCTAGTAAACAGGAACGGGTTAGAACCAGTACTAGAAAGACTGGTGGGGACCGGATTAGCTTGGAGCTTCTCAGTTTTCCTGTTTGATCTATTTGACCAGATGCTGTCCAAACTGCACGGTTACTTCTCACTCCCAGGCTTTGTACAGAAACAATATGCATTATTTAAAGAGCAACAACAAAAATAATCCCTTATAAATATTGCATATTCATTTGCCAACAGAAGATTAATACAATAATAATGCCTCAGACATGAAGAACAGCCAAATGCAAAACAGGCTGGGAGAAATTGCTTTTCTTCTTGGCTAAGAGTCACAAGAGACTGGAAAGCAAATTCTTTCCTTAGCCCAGTGTCCTTTGGGGCTTCAAAGCTTCCAGAAAAGGATTATGTATCATGGAAAGTGTTAATGTACCTCATTATTCCAGTTCTCTCTGATGAATTCTCTGGAATCAATAAAGGTGCTTAGCAGTTAAGAATTTCATTAGGATGCTGTGCAATACCAGGAATCTCTTAGATTTATGTAACATCCCAAGCAAGTTCTAAAGCAATCATGGAGAATGAATAGGTTCCCCTGCTGTGTGGACCTGTGAATCCTGTCAATGAGAGTGTTCTTTTTTTTTTCTCCTTTTGGATTCACTGAGCTTTGAGCAGGTCATGGCTAATATCAGCATCATACAATCCTGTATGTTCATCTTGTTCTTATATGTCTTTAAAATATGTAACTCCACTACGTGCTCTGAAAGATAAAGAGGGGAAGAATGTTGTTGTGATAAAGAATACAGTTTGGGATATGCTGGAGAAAGGAGAAAAGTTGACAGTCTTCAAGGTCAGAATGTGAGAAAGTCACATGGCAGCTAAAGCTTTGCGCCGTTATTTCATGGAAGCAAAAAAGGGACTGGGAGTTGAGATGTGGGCATCTCCACTGGGACTGATAAATTCTTAGAAACCCTGAAGGGAAGAAACCTGACACGCAGTTATGAACACTGAGACTCTTCCAAGAAACATCCAGAGGTGACACCATATTTGTGTTGGCTGCACATTCCTGGTAATATCTGACTAGTTTACATTTATTCATGAAGACAATGATCAATGATGAACTGTAATGATCTGAGTGAATGTCATTAGACCAAAAGGAGGAAGTGAAGGTCATTGTTGTATAAATGCAGGGACACAGTTCTAAGCTGCAAAACACCTTACGATGCTCTTTTCAGCTCAGTACTCTGAAAGGCACACACCATAGAAGACTCGGTGTTCCACTTACCTCCTTGTGACTGACTCATCATCATCTTTTCTCTTAATCAGGGCAGGGTCTTTAGACAACCTACATCAACGTAAGACTTAGCACAAAAGGATCCACTAATAATATGAAGTTAGGAAAAAGTATAGAAGGCTTTCATTTATGAACCAGAATCAAGTATAACTCAGATCCATCCACGTGTTTGTGGCCTTTTGGAAAAACGATGAAGAGACCTCAGCTATGTAAAATTCTGCGCAATGAGAAACCACAGCCCTGAGTCAAGCTAGTTCACCAGAATCATAAATGATCCGTCCACAGGCACACATCAGCAGGAAGAAGGACACGATCAGAAAAAGCTGCCTTGGAGGTATGAAGTAGCAAGAGGGAGACCAGAAAATTTGGTTCATCCTTAGACCTTTGTAATATAGTCTGTAACTTTTTATTTAAAAATTATTAACATGTGTGGTTTTCTGTGCATAATGTGGTGGGGGTCACAGATGTCACAGCACCTGTGTTGCCGTCGGAGGGCAGCTTTGGGGAGTGATTTCTGTCCTTCTGCTTTCATGTGGGTTCTAGGTAGTTAGGCTTGTGTAACAGAAGCCTTCGTTGCACCATCTCAAAGGCCCTTTTAAAATTTACTTTTGTTATATGTTAATTTACTGCCGTTTAGTTTATATACCGAAGGATTCCTTAGAATCTACACACAGAGAAATGCATGTGCTTTATGTCGGGGGAATGATTTTGGTGGTGCAAAGTTGTCCTGCTGGGCAGTGGCCACACAAGAACCACTCTAATGACCTTGCTCCCTCAGGACAGTGAGCCTGGAGCAGGTTTCTTTGGAGCAGTCTCATCCCAGTGCACTCCAACATGGCTCTTCTTGACTTGCTTTTCACCTCTGTATGTGCCAGGCTATCAGGCATCTTCCTAAAGTTAATAGAAAAATTAGAGTAAAATCTACAGGAAGCATCTCTGGCTTGAGAAAACAACCCCTCTTCCAGCTCCAGGCTAACTTCAGTTCTAATCACTTTATTCTTTGTGTGAAACCAAACATCTAAATTTGTTCCTCATAATCTTCATCTACCTTCATATTCCTAAAAGAACTTCAAAGCATGCATAAATAGAAGGTTCTGAAGAGGCAGGCTTTATCTCTTAACCCTTAGCATTTTTCAACTTGAAAACTCCATTGTCAGAGAAACTAGATGAAACTAGATGCTGCCTTTTTCCCCGGGAAACATTTCCCCGTATCTTTGTGATGCTGCTTATTCAAGGTAGATTTTCTTATTTTGGTTTCAGGTCACATTAATTGCACTATTTATTTCATGTTCTTTGAAATCCTTTTCCATCTGCTTTTGCTGTCTCCTGAATACATTTCCTGCTAACAGGAAACCCTAAACAATGAATAAAAACTTAACCTTAGCAGACGTCAAGACACTGATGTCTAAATTGTTTGCTGCTAGCAATAGGCTTTTTAGCAAGAAAAAGATAGAATCATGAAATTAGAAAATAGGTAATTGTCTTCTGATTAGGGGTTAGCCACCAACCAATCACCCAGGGGAGCTTGTCAGTGCCTCACTGAGTAGTTGGGCTGAGTGGTATGAAAGATAGGTACCAGGAAAGCACGGTGGCCACCTCGGGATCTTCCTAGAAATGTTCAACATGGCTTTAGTCAATCTTCCTATTTAAATGGAAAGAAAAAATCCACTGGAAGTGTGTCTAGAGACATGGTAAACAGAGTGCCACAGTAGGAAAAGAAGGAGAGAGAGAAACCTTGGCTTCTATTCCCTGCCTTTCTCTCTGTGGCGAAAAGCCTTGATTGTCTACATGATTGGACTGAACATTGTCCAGGTGATCAGCAGAATATACCTCTGGGTGGGTCTCTCTCTCTCTCTCTCTCTCTCTCTCTCTCTCTCTCTCTGTGTGTGTGTGTGTGTGTGTGTGTGTGCGTGTGTGTCTGTGTCTGTGTCTGTGTCTGTCTGTGTGTATGTGTGTGTGTGTCTGTGTATGTGTGTGTATGTACGTGTGTGTATGTGTGTGTGTGTCTCTGTGTGTATGTGTGTGTGTCTGTGTGTGTGTGTCTGTGTGTCTGTGTGTGTGTGTGTGTGTGTGTGTGTGTGTGTACTTTTAGATTAACTAGATGGAGAATACTTATCCTGAATGTGAGTTATACTATCCCATATGCTGCAGGTTCATATAAGAGAGAAAAAGAAAAATATCTACTAATGTTCTCTGTCTCTCTTTTTCTGTCTCTCTCTGTGTCTCTCTGTGTCTCTCTGTGTCTCTCTCCCTCCCTCCCTCTCTCTGTGTGTATCCCTCCTCCCATCCCTCCCTCCCTCCATCCCCCCTTCCTTCTTCCCTCCATCCCTCCTTCGACTCCTCCCTCCCTCCCTCACCTTCTCCCTTCCTCTGTTTCTTGGTTGTCTTGAGTTAAGCCTCTCTTCTCTATTATACCCTCCCCACCAAGATGGATTTAGATTTTGAATAATTATGAACCAAAATAAATATTTCTACTTGGCCTGAGGTGTCAAGGTGGCAGACCTCTTGTCTAGTATGCATGAAGACCTAGGTTTGACCCTAGCACTGTGCATTGTGTATACCCATATAATGTCATTACTGAGGAGGTGGAGGCAAGAGAATCAGAAGTTCAAAGTCATCCTCAGCTACATAAAAAGTTTAAAACTATCTTTGGCTAGAGATGCTGACTTTGAAAATCTTTGCTCCTTTGTTTAAGTCTTGTTTAAGTAAGATATGTACACACACACACACACACACACACACATATTTTATTAAAATTTAAAGAAAAACAGGTCATTAATTCTAAAGAGAACAAAGTGACACATGGGCGTGGTTGGAGGAAGGAAAAGGACAAGAAGATATAATGTAATTATAGTTGAATTGCAAAAATTTTTAAAAATATCTCTGCTTCTGTTAATTACATCAAATATTTTGTAATATCAAATGCAACTATAATTAACATGCCATCCATACAGCCATTTGATCTTTGACCACTCTTGTCAACTTCATGTAATTTGGTTTCTTTGTGTTCTTTGAACAATAAATTATCTTTTTAATTAAAAAAACACTAAAAATATAATTCTGAGATGTTTACTGGTAAAAATTATATAGCTTAGATTTATTTTTCATTATATTTTGCAAACTTAAAAACCTTCAAAACTACAGATGGGGAAATAACATCTTCCCTTCCTGTCTAGTCATCCTCCTTTGTGGGCAGACAGAGTAGGAATGAACTGTGAAACTGTTTCCCTGTAACCATGGGTGAGAAGGCTGGGCTGAATCTTGGAAACTCAGCCACCATGGTGGGCCAGTTAATGAGGTTCAAAATCAATGGAGTTTTGTGAGCAAACAGACCCCATCTTTTACTCAGGGGCTGTTTTAGAAGTCTAAATTCCAAATGCAGTTCATTAATTCTTAGTTGAAGTTGTTAATTTTTTTAAAAAATGCCTAATTGCTTTAGTGTTGACAAAGCCATTTATAGTCCTATAATTATTCTTTGTAGCCTTGTGTGGAAATTTTGTTCTATCTCTTTAACGTTCTGTGATAATATTAGCAATCTTATTCAGTATGTATAAATATTTATGTTTTCCTGAAAGTATCGTGAATTGTATGAAATCCTGCCAGAGTCCATGCTGTAGCACTAGGAAGGTATATGCGGAGGTACCCAGAGGATAAAGACCTTCATATTAAAGCCTCAGTCTGTCTCTATGCATTTCTTTCACTCCCCGGATCAATGTCCTGTCTAACTGGACACACATTTTTTTTGTCTTCTCCTAAAGTCTGGTCTTTATCAGAAATGAAAGGATAGTGAATTCCACATCAAGCTCAAATGAAAGAATCAGATTCTTCTTTTGAGTCCTTCTTACTCCTGCCTGGAGTCCCACCTGTGATTTGATGTAGCCAGTCACAGGTCAGTCACATATGTAGAAACAGGCAATATCCTTGAGACACTTACCTTGCTGCCAGAGATGCTGGTGTGTAGGAAAAACATGTGACCCAGAGCACTGCCTCAAAACACCAGCTCACTAGTAGAGTATGAGATCATCAGACCCCTTTGTCTTCTGAATTGCTATTCTTACACTGGGTTAGAAAGAAGTTGGGAAAGGAGATCCTCGTGAGACTCTGGACTAGCTCTCTGGTAGATCATGGTCTTTTTGTGAGAAAAATCAAATCACATCTCTACGTGTTCTTACACCTGAGAACAGTTTGTCCCTTCGGGACTGGGAGGTGGTTCTCATCTATCTTCCAAATGTCGCATTCAATACTCTTCCTCTAATTGATTACATGTCAGTCTTGAGATAGTCTACAACCTCCCTTCACACATGAGATAGAATAGTTACAGTGGGAAATTTTTGTCTTCTGTTTATTTCCTCCGTGTGCCTTTTCTGGTATTTATTTTTACCTGTATGTTTGGTTAATCAAATATGGTATTAATAGATTCCTGCTGTACTCCTATAACAACGATATCTTTCTCTTTCAAGGGTCCTGGTTTAGAATTCTATGAAATCAGTAATCCAGACTTGCCATGCCAGTGCCAAGAAATCCCAATTACCTGGATCTAGATGGTGTTTAAATTATTGAGAAGGATGTATAAACATAGATGAAGAGGTGATAAAATATGAAAATAAGCCCACCTTCTGAAACTGCATCAACCTGATGCTAAGGCAAGTTATAAATGGAACTAATTTCCATGGCATGTGACAATTATCCCCTGCCCATTTGAGCATGGTTTGATTCCTTAATGGAGAGAAATTCATTCTTAGAACAACTAGAGCAGGTGTTTCCGTATGCTCTCAGACGTCAGGACTGTATTTCCGTGATGTTAGTGGCCAGTAGTTGCTCAAAGCGGTAGTCATGACTACTGACTGTGACCAATATCCTGAAATCCGGAGTCTGTTAGACGACCACTTTCTTGTTTCTCTTCCTCATTCTTCTGGTTACAACAATATTCTCTGTACATGGGCTCTAGTCGTCAAACTCAGAGGTCAAAGGGGGAAAAAAAGAATCCAGGATCACCCCATGTTGACTCATGGTTGAGCATATATCTATATAGAGACTTGGGTCAATTGTGTAAGTTTTGACCTCTTATGGGGCTGCTTTATGGAGGTCTGGTTGATCCAGTTGGATGTTTCCATGTTTAATATTATGCCACCAAGCAATATGAAAACTTGAACTGCTTCTCTGGGATGGTTAAGTCAATTGTTTTGTGTCCCAGATTTTCATCTTCATCACCTACCATTTGCATTCTGACAGCAAAGAAATCAAGGTACTGCTGGTTATGTCCCCAGCTGATGAATGATTTGAATTTTAGATGGGCAGTGATATACAAAATATAATTTATTTCTCAAAAATTCCCAGGTGGTGTTTTAGCTAGGAGAAGAATGAGTACTTCTTTTCCCCATAGCCATAATTGGCAGCTACAACTTTCAAAATGGACCAAAACTTTAAACGATGATATTTAGCCTGAGTTCTTAGGCGTTAGATTGCAGGGTTCATTTGAAGATCGAACTGATGGTCCAACAAACAAGTACATGCGACTAGAAAATGTCCAGGATTCTTGAGAAAAATCATGCTGAGATTCCTATTTGTGAGTTTGATTCTGTCAGGTAAAATGGTAGTGGTTCTACTTCTTCACAATATGTCTCATAAACTAACAATGTCAAAATACTGTATTGCCCCATATGTGAGAAGTGATCATCAAAAATTAGCAATTTATGTAAAGATCACTGTAAAGGACAATGAACATCATTCAACTCAGTCCTGAAGAATTTTCACCACTACTTTTCTGCGAGCTTTAGGACTCGTTTGAAGGTAGAGATGTAGATTTGGGAGTCATCAAATTCACACAATTTAGACAAATAAACTCTTTTCAGACACTTAAACACGAGTAAAGGCAAGGTATTGAAGGCACTTGTCAAGTAACTTTCTGTTAGTTTACTTAGCAGAACAGGTCTTATCTGAAAACTCATTTTGTAAAGGTACTTATTTTGATAAAAATATTTGAACTGACCCAAGTTCCTGGCCACCAACTTCTTGTGATATTTCAGCCTGCAATTTGGAAGATGGATGTCAGATAGTGCCCCACATCCCACTATTGGAGAAGCCCTGAATGTGTTACAAATGCTGTGTTGACTTTGCATCTGGAAGAATTTAATGAAACATTCTGCACACGGGTAGGTTGACCCTGAAATAGCCATCACCGTGAACTCCATCACGTATAGTGAAGCCCAGAGCTTCCCACACAACACAGGCACAGGTCATGAATGGAGCCCACTTGTTTGCCTTAAGAAGTCTCTGTTCTTTTTCTTGTGATTTTTATTTCTCTGCTGAAGAGATTGTGATCACAGAGACATTGGAGAGATAGTGAAATGTCTGTAAAACTAACTTTACCCCACAGAACCTTTTATCTCATAGGAAAGATTGATCAATGCCAAGGACCAGCTTCAGCTTAGAGAGACGTTCTAAGAGAACGAGTGTCTGGAGCAGCAAAAACAAAGGACTTGAAATCAAATCAAAGGTTCAACCTGGTGGCCTGTGTTCTACTCAAGACAGTTTCCCAGACTGCTTTCTCTCTGTTCTGCTTTCTCCGGGTATCGTCAGACAATGCTCTAGTTCTCTCTCTCTCCCTCCCTCCCTCCCTCCCTCCCTCCCTCCCTCCCTCCCTCCCTCCCTCTCTCTCTCTCTCTCTCTCTCTCTCTCTCTCTCTCTCTGCTTGAGAGAGTTCTCCAACCTATTCTAAAAATTCTCTAGATAGCTCTTCTCTTGCAGATAATAAGCCCAATCTTTTATTTTACATATCGATGTAGTCATTTACTCCAGGTTTCCTTTATATTATTCTATGAATTAGCATCCTGTGACCCCAGTCCCTTACTTTTTAGGAGACAGCAAGCATACATTTTTTTCTTTTCTCTTTTCTTTTTCCTTTCATTTTTTTCTTTTTGTAAGATGTGAAATTTACTTTCTGCAATTTATGGTTTCGTTTTTGGTGGGTTTTTTTTTTTTGGTTTTTGTCTTGTTTTGTTTTCTTTTCTTTTTTTACATTTCAATTGTTTTTCTTCCTCCATCTTTATTAACTTGTATATTTCTTATTTACATTTCAATTGTTATTACCCTTCCCAGTTTCCAGGACAACATCCCCCTAACCCCTCCACCTCCCCTTCTATATGGGTGTTCCCCTACCCATCCTCCCCCCATTACCACCCTCCCCATAACAATCCCATTCACTGGGGGTTCAGTCTTGGCAGGACCAAGGGCTTCCCCTTCCACTGGTGCCCTTACTAGGATATTCATTGCTACCTATGAGGTCAGAGTCCAGGGTCAGTCCATGTATAGTCTTTAGGTAGTGGCTTAGTCCCTGGAAGCTCTGGTTGGTTGGCATTGTTGTTCATATGGGGTCTCGAGCCCCTTCAAGCTCTTCCAGTCCTTTCTCTGATTCCTTCAACGGGGGTCCCATTCTCAGTTCAGTGGTTTGCTGCTTGCATTCGCCTATGTATTTGCCATATTCTGAACGTGTCTGTCAGGAGAGATCTATATCTGGTTCCTGTCAGCCTGCACTTCTTTGCTTCATCCATCTTATCTAGTTTGGTGGCTGTATATGTATGGGCCACATGTGGGGCAGGCTCTGAATGGGTCTTCCTTCAGCCTCTGTTCTAAACTTTTCCTCCCTATTCCCTCCCAAGGGTATTCTTGTTCCCCTTTTAAAGAAGGAGTGAAGCATTCTCATTTTGGTCATCCTTCTTGAGTTTCACGTGTTCTGTGCATCTAGGGTAATTCAAGCATTTGGGCTAATATCCACTTATCAATGAGTGCATACCATGTGTGTTTTTCTGTGATTGGGTTACCTCACTCAGGATGATATTTTCCAGTTCCATCCATTTGCCTATGAATTTCATAAAGGCATTGTTTTTGATAGCAGAGTAGTATTCCATTGTGTAGATGTACCACATTTTAAGTATCCATTCCTCTGTTGAAGGGCAACTGGGTTCTTTCCAGCTTCTGGCTATTATAAATAAGGCTGCTATGAACATAGTGGAGCACGTGTCTTTGTTATATGTTGAAGCATCTTTTGGGTATAGCTGGGTCCTCAGGTAGTGTAATGTCCAATTTTCTGAGGAACCTCCAGAAAGATTTCCAGAATGGTTTTACCAGTCTGCAATCCCACCAACAATGGAGGAGTGTTATTCTTTCTCCACATCCTCGCAAACATCTGCTGTCACCGGAGTTTTTGATCTTAGCCATTCTCACTGGTGTGAGGTGAAATCTCAGGGTTGTTTTGATTTGCATTTCCCTTATAACTAAAGATGTTGAACATTTCTTTAGGTGCTTCTCAGCCATTCAGCATTCCTCAGCTGTGAATTCTTTGTTTAGCTCTGAACCCCATTTTTAATAGAGTTATTTGTCTCCCTGCTGTCTAAGTTCTTTGTATATTTTGGATATGAGCCCTCTATCAGTTGTAGGATTGGTAAAGATCTTTTCCCGATCTGTTGGTTGCTGTTTTGTCCTAACCACAGTGTCCTTTGCCTTACAGAAAGAAGCTTTGTAGTTTTATGAGATCCCATTTGTCGAGAGAATGATGAAGATCACATTTGTTTCTAGAGCCACTTGGTTGTAAGTCGTTCCAACTCTTTTCAGAATACAAATATGATATCTACGTGGACTGGTTGTTGGTTTTGACCTGCTTTGTATATGAGTGCCTGCATTCCTTGTACACGTGGAGGTGACATAGGCTCTGGATACAGATTCACAGAATAAATGCTGAAGTGCTTTCCATGAAAGAGCCTATCCAGCTTTGGCGCCATATGAACAACTTCTCAAACATAGAGCTGCTACCATTCTCAGTCCCACAAGTGTAGTTCATCTGAGAGAGACAGACCCTTGGACATGAAAAGGCTTTTTATCACTTTGAAAACCTTTATTACCATGGAACAGACCTTTTGCACATCCTAATGATTTTATTAAGTGCTAAGCTAACTGAACTGACTCTTTTTTAGTGCCTGGCATAAGTTATATGACTTTTAAACCTCTTTAAAGAGGTATATATATTTATATGTGAAATTACATGTGCTAATAAAAATATATTATTTAAATGTTCTTTTATTTTGCAAAAGTGATAAAGCCCATTTGTAATTATTACACAGGATTCGACCTATGGTTTCTCAGAGAACCAGACCCCAAATTAGTTATTTTGAGAGGAGGATAATGGCCAGCTAATTATCTAAACAATGACTACAGTGCAGGGCTGTTCTTCTAAAGGAACATTGTGATCATCTTGCAGTATCCCAGAAGTTAGTAAAATACCCGTTCCAGAATGCTGTCCTACAAGCAAAGGGCTTGAGGCCATTGGACTACTGAACTTTAAAAATCATCTTTGTGTATGTCAGTAAGAATGGGCACAGTGTAGCAATGAGCAGAGTATTGTCGTGTGGGTTCTTTCTTCTACTCTTCTCTATCCCTCTTCTTCTGCCCCTCATTTCTCTAATATTAGGTAGGAGAGAAACAAAAGAATAGAGTGGAAAGGGAGCAAAGATATCATCGATTACTTCCTGATGATGAGGGGCATCGAGTTCCTTGTGGCAAGTTTCATCTTTGTCATCAGGATATCTAATTTCTTCTTTTTGTCTCTTTGCCCACTACTACTTGACAAACTACAACAAACCAACTGGCCAACCAGCCCCTTCTCTCTGGGCTCTGGCATTATATATCCCCTGAGGAGTCCCCAGAATTCTAAACACCACACACTTGCAGAGACTACCTGCAGCTGGCAAAGCCATGCCCTGCTAAAGTGTGAGGCAAATAGTAGCCACCTGCTGTGAAGCAGCCCCATATTCCACACATAGGATTAAAACAAGAATATATACCAATAGCATTTCTGCATTCTTTAAAGAAACCAAAATTCCTAATATAGATATGCTGGTGAGTTGCTTTTCCATCAGTGAACAGTTTTTATGAGTTCCTGTAATAAAATGAATATTCATATCCCCCTAATATTCATAGATTAAAATCCTAATCATAGTATGATGGTATTTGGATATGGAGCTTTTAGGAATAATTGATTAATGGGTTTGGAGACTCCATGAATGTTATCATTGTCCAGTAAAATGAGATTAGAGAGCTAGCTTGCTCCCTTTGCACTATGTAGGGATATGAAATGTCAGTTTTCTGAATCATGCTCACATATAATCTTGACCTCCATCTTCCAACCATGAAAAATGATATCTGTTGTTTTTAGGCCATCTAGTCTACTTTATATAGAAGCTTAAAATAAGACACTGCTCTATTTTCCTCCTGTCCTAATTGTAACTAACAAAATACATTTTTAAGTGGGTCCATGATATAGATGGGCAACAAGTTCTGACCCTAAGCTACAGATTGTGAGGCCCTAATCTACCCCACCTATAACTATTTCTGTAGTCTATAGCTGGGCTTTTCTGTTCTTCTCTCTATCTACCTATCACCAACCTATCTAAAATATTAATCTAAAATTCATTAGTAGCTTGGCAGATTGCATTTTCTAAAGGCATTTGCTCTCATTCTGCTTCTTACAAAAATGTAATTTCAACATCCCTTTTGAGACTTGCAAAGTCTAAATACTCTGTCTTTGAATATGCATGGACCTCTGATATCTGTGCCATGACCACTAAAGTATAACAGAAACCATACATGGCTTTAAAGATGTTTTGTTACATTGTATTGTCATGCCAAATACTGTGATCAGAAGCAACTTAGCAGAGGAAAGAGTTTATTTAACTTTCACCCCCAAGTCAACAGTCCCTCACTGAGGGAAGTCAGAACAAGAATTCAAGCAAGAAGCTGAAGTATAAACCACAAGGAGTACTGTTTGCTGGCTTGCTGACCCACCCACACTTAGCTAGCTTTCTCATACTGGCCAGAGCCACCTACCAGAGAATGGTGCAATAGGTTGGGCCCTCCCACTTCAACCAACAATCAAGACTATATTCCCCACACATGCCCATGGGCCAGTCTAAGCAATCGCTCAACTGAGACTTGCTTTTTAGGTGTCTCTAGGCTTTGTCAAGTTAATAGTTAAAACTGACTAGGACGGAGGACTAGATCAAAAGCCTGCCATTCATAGCTGTCTTGGAACCCAAGATCCGTGAAGGAAACCTTAGTTATTCTATGAAGGCAAGTCACATGACTTCGTACATAAGCATCCAAGAAAACAAATTAATGAAAGTGAGACTCGTGATATCTTTAGATAACTCCCGCTCCAGCGATTCATTCACTTTAGTTGACTCTCTTCAGATGGCTCCTGGGTGTTGATGAGAAGAGACCAATAACTCCCACCCATGTCCCACTCTCTGTGAACAGACTAAATGCTAGCTTTTCACACTATTATGTTCTGGAGCAATTTGTTACACAGCAGTACTAATTAGAATGCTGAAAAAATATCTTTGAATTGGCTTACTTGCAAGCCTTGAAAGAGAAAAAACACTATCCTGGGATATTTTCTCATAGTCCTTAGAAATTATAAACTTACCACACACTGGAAACTGTATTGGGAGCCAATTAAGAATTACATGAACTCAGGCTGTCTTAAGATAACAGCATGGCCCATGTTTGAGTCATTAATTTTTAAAAATAAATAGCAGTCTTTTTCATCCTTATTTAAGACAATTCCTCAATCTTGGTGTCTCAAAACAATTGCCTTCTCTTTTATGGAAACATTAAAAGTGAGTTGTATCCTCTCTTCCCCGTGTAAATGTGAAGGATTCCTGCCATCTCTAGGACCTCTTTCTCTACATCACAATGGTTAAGTTCCCATCCAGACCACCAAACATGATCGATAAGATGTTCGATGAATTAAGTGCTGTAAATGCTTTGGAAGCCAATCACAGCTCTCGAAGATCTGGTACTTTAATTGTCAGCAGGATGATTCTCCAGTCTTCTCTCTGGGCTCTGAAGTTGTGCTGCCGAGTGAACTATGAAAAAGAAAAAGGAAAAAAAACCCTTTCTCCCAATATATAACTAAGTGGTAAGAGTCATTAACTCCCTCCTCACCAACTATCCCATGAGCAAAGCACATGCTCAAAACATCCTTTGCCTCTTTCTATTTGCTTGCTCTTAGGGGTCCCAATGGCTTCTCAGGAAAGCCAAGGGGCATCCACAGAGCCTCATTCACCTCCACATGATCAGATGTACCCTCTTCTCACACAGTCCTCCAAATCTATCTCTCTAAGTGTAGTGATAAACAATGCCCACACAATTCAAGTGTCCCTTGTGAACCCCAGCGCGGCAAAGGCATCTTCAATTTCCTTTACTCATAAATCCGAGAGGACAGATGATACACAATTTCCTCCTACATGAGCCCACAGAGAAAGTGCATTTCGTTTGGAACTAGACAGTTACTTCCAAGGATGACAGTCTGATTTTAATCCCCAGGAGTCAGAGGAAGCAATCAAAGGAGAAAGCAGATACAAGGCTCTCACACTGTTTAGGGCACCAAACAGGGTCACTCTTAGGATCAGCTTGTCCTAGAGGCAAAAGGAAAATGCTTGATGAAATGGAGAATTTGGGTGGCAACAGGAAAAGCACCTGCATTATAGATGGAGTTCCCCTGGGGAAAGCTCAGGAAATATTCAGAGGCCAAGGAATGATTTAGAAGAGAAAACGACGTTAGAGGCAGCAATAAAATCCCATAGCACTGACAAGACTCATCATTGATCCTGTTATTTTCCTTAAATTCAGCCAGGTTATTTATGAAAAGGTGACTAGATATTACATACATCCCAATTTAGAGACAGCAGCAAAGATACCATTTCATGAGGTTTTATTCACATTGTGAGCCATATTGAAGCATTTCTTTTTATCCTTGTGAGATTTATGGGAAAAAACTACAGAATTTGGTGGGCGAATACTCCAAAACTAAATCAACTCTAGAAGTTTGAACTAAAACAGGTGTGTTGAATCAGCCAGCCAGAGCTCTGAAAGAACTCAAAAGGTTGAGCTTATTCAGTAGCAAGTCTCAGAGGCTGGAAACATTCAAGGCCTAGATTAGATTTTGCAGAGATTGGAAGTTTCCAGGGCTAGGCCTAGCAGATGGAGGCAGCAAGCCTCCAAGATGACAATTACCTCAGGCAAATAAAAGTGACTTTTTCTGGTCTCAAACTGCAGGAAAAGTGATTGATGTGTCTATTTTATTAATCATCTTATTTGTTTACACTTTAAATGATATCCCCTTCCCAGGTACCCCTCCACCAACCTCCCACCCCTCCCCTTTACTCCCTTCCCCTTTGCCTCAATGAGGGTGCTCCTCCACCCATTCAGTCACTCCTGCACTTTGTTGATATTGTCCTTCTTATGGGGTTCCATAAGCTTCTTTAGTCCTTCCCTAGCCCATGAGTCCCCGGGCTCATAATGACGGTTGGCTATAAATATCTCCATGTGTATTGGTTAGATGCTGATAGAACTTCTCAGGGAACAGCCATATCAGAGTCCTGTCAGCAAGCACTTCCTGGCATCAGCAATAATGTGGGGGCATTGGCATCCACAGATAGGATGGATCCCTAGGTGAGGTGGTCTCTGGATGGCCTTTCCTTCAGTCTTTCTTCCATTTTTGTCCTTGTCTTTCCTTTGGACAGTAATATTTCTGGGTTACAATTTTTGAGTTCCATGAGTGGCTCCATCTCTCAACTGGGGGCCGTGCCTGTGTAGGAGGTTTCTATAGATTGCATCTCCCCTTTGTTTAGTATTTTGGCTAAAGTTATCACCATTGGTTCTTGGGAGCCTTTCCCTTCCCTGGAGTCTGGAACTTTCTAGTGGCTATCCCAATTCCCCATCCCCCTCTTCTGCATCTTACTGGTCTTCCTGATCTTCTGAACTTCTGTCTAAAACCTGTTTCTGCCTCCTGCCTTTCCCTGCCCCTCCTCTATCCCTCTCTGGTCCCTGCCTCCCTCTAGCTCCTATGATTATTTTGTTCCCCATTCTATGTCAGATTGAAGCATATATAATTCGGTCTTTCTTCTTTTTAAGCTGAATATGTTTTGTGGGTTGTATCATGGGTATTCTGATCTTCTGGATTAAAATCTACTTATCAGTGAAAAAAAATAATGAGATCATGCCTCAAAAGGAAACAAACAAAAGCTCCACAAAACTCTAGAACCCCAGTATTCACCTCAAACTCCTAGCCCTCTGAAACCTCTACACAATTACCTGGATCTCTGCTTTGTACATGCCAGCAAAGTCCACAAACTTCAGAGTTTTCTGTGAATTTCTAGGAAGACTCAAATGTGCTTATGGTGCCCCTGGCCTAGGTTCATCTTTCTCATGCATTATCTTTCCTAAGACTCCCAACTCAAAAGATAAAATCAAATGTCTTGTCTAACACACGAGATGCCTGGTTTTATCATGAATTTTCAGGAAAGAATTCCTTGTTTCAGGCAGGAAGCAGTGTAGAATCGCATCAGGCATTTATGCTCTGTAGTCTTGGATAATACTGCTGCCTCTTTAATCTTCCTGTCTTTGTCACCATCAACTATGCCTGTGCACTTGAGTCCTCTAATTAGCGCATCTTTCATCGTTCATCTTTCCCTCTCCCATTTCCTCTTCTCCTCTTTTCTCCCCTCCCCTCCCATCGCCTCTTCTCCTCTCTGCTCCTTCCTGTCATTTCCTTCTACAGAGCACGTTAATCCTTCCTTTTGTAGGCATACTCCAGCAAATACAAGGTCCTAACAAAAAGTTAGTTCTACAAATAACTACAATCCTGATTTGATTAGTTAGATAATGTAAGACCTGTTTTCATAGATAAGCAACAAGAAAAATACTCCTCATCTTGGTGTTTAAGGGTCTCATCTTTAAAATGGCATGGTTGGACCCCAGTCCTCCATGTTGTCATTTTTCATACACCCACTGTATGAACCAACACTGCTTTTGGGTAAGAAATGTCAGCATATTGGCATCTAGGCTAATTAACAGATCTAATGATTATGTTTTATGTGAAATGTGAAATTCAAAGAAAACACTAGGAGATATTAGAATTGCTAAGCAATGTACCCTGCGATTTGAAAAATATGTTCATTCTTCCTTGTCCACTAATTATCTGTGGAATTTTGGGTAGTTGGTTAACATATTCTAGCTTCATTCTCTTCAATTCTGTGTTTGTGACCTGCTGAGATTAACATCAATGATTACTGCACCGTGCCGTAACCAATTTTAGTCAGCTGTTTCATACACTATGCCAAAGCTGTATCAGCACCCTATGATCTATCCCTAGAGATAACAAAAAAGAAATGCATAGCAAACTCATCCAAGGATGTTCGAGAAGGTTCCCAGAAGCATTCTTCATAGTATCACAAAAAAGAATTAATTGGTATCCCCCCAAAACAGGTTTCCATTTTAACCCCTAAAAATATGTAAGCGTAACCCAATTTTGGAAATTTTTGTAGTTTTAGCTATTAGGGGTCTTGAAATTAGCATCCTAGATTGTCTGGATGGATCTGAGCCCAGTGGCAACTATCTCTTGAGATACACTTAAGCACAGAGATCTTGAAAAGATAGAGGATCACAAAATGAGAGGGGCAGAATGGAGTAATGCATGAGTTAGAAGAGGCAAGAAAGGCTTTGTCTCCAGAGCCTAGAGTGAGGATGAGGCTAGACTCAAAGCTTAACTTTAGACTTCTGTCTTCCAGAATTGTGACAGGACACATTTGCATTGTTACAGCAGTACTGTATGCCCAGGATTCCAATCCATGTTCCCAAATGAAGTCTACAATTCTGAAGATTCAAAATTCTAGTGCCAGCAACAGTTCCTGGTGATAGAGTTTTTTGGTATAGCATTTCCCGGTGTGTGTGTGTGTGTGTGTGTGTGTGTGTGTGTGTGTGTGTGTGCGCGCACACGCACGCGCGTGTTAAATACATATGCATGTTTGTGTGCATGTGCATGATGTGCATGTGTAGAGGTGTGCATGCATGTGATGTAAAGAGACAATAAGACACAGATTACATGATTCCACAGTGGGAAAAAATGAGACAAAAATATCAAGTTCATTTAACAATGTCTGTTCATGGGATACCAAATCTAGTCCCAAGAAACCTCTATACATGTGCATTAATCTCTTCTGAGGATGGTGCCCAATAACCTACTCACTTCTCAGGTTCTTTCAGGCTCCAGCACCTCTCAGAACAACCAAGACTCCAACCCATTATTGTTTTAGGAAACAATCATTCTACACCACAGGAGATAAGTGAGAGTAGAAGCACACAATAGAATATTTCACATCAATAGAATAGGAAGAACAAGAATATAGATAAAGTTCACCACACTAATGTTAGGTTATAGAGGCTAGACTCAAAGTGTAGGACCTATGATTCTACTTATGAAAAGTCTAAAAGCAAAAAGAGTGTTATCTTGAGATAGATGTCATGATTGGCCTTACCAATTACTCTTACCAAAGCAAGGGGCATTGACTAGGTGGATTCATAAAGAGTTCACTAGGGTGCTAGAATAATCTGTTAAATGATCTAGATGGTCACTTTAGAGATGTTTGCTTTATTAAAAAACCATATATATATTCATATATAATATATAAAAATATATAATTGATGTACATTGCTGTGTACATATTCATTTTAAAAGCTAACCGTCTTAATCTGAAAAATACCACTTATAAAATTAAATATTTTCTGTACATAAGCAGAGAACATTCCACAGACTTATCCTATCCTTTTAGGCAATAGAGAAATAAAATAGTTGATAGGATGAGCAATTTTTAATTCTAAGGCATAATTGTTGCTTGTTGATGCAGCCATATTCTATTTGCAGGCTCAGCAACTTTCCTGGTATAGTGATTTAGATGTTAAATATTCATACTTAAAAATATTTTTAAAAATCACTCCACTGTGAACTCTACTTTCCGGAGATTAAAATATGACCATAGGAAGGCAGGTTGACACAAACCGTTCTTTATCCCTCCATCAGTTGATGGTGCTCATTGATTAAACCTTACACATTCATCTCCCTCTCTTGAAGCCACTTATGATGATTATCTTTCTTATGTTGATCTGTGTATGTTTAGTTTATATTGTTCATCATGGGTGTTAGCTGTTTTTTCTCCTCACTTTGACAAAGTACTGAACAGAGACTATACCAAGAACAGAATGGCTGTCTGTGGCCATGGCGGCTCACACAGTAGTAACACATGGGATGCAAAGAAAATGCTGGCATTACTGTCTGAGCTACAAACCCCCAAGGTCTACCTCTAGTCACCAATTTCTAGCTACTAGACTTCTATAGATTCTATAGGCCCTCAAAACAAGGCCATTAACTGGGAGAAAAAAACAGTGAAACCATGATCATAAAGGGCTACTTAAGATTGAACCATAACCTCACAAATCCCTGCTGGCGTGCTATCTTGTAAGAGATTTAGTACCATTTAACAGCCTGCTTAGCCTTTACACACTTCTAAACATGTAGCTTAGCTTATCTAAAGATGGATGAAGATTCCTATGCATGTGATTTATCAGAGGGTTGTTCTTAGGAGAATTGATCAGGAAAGAGAATGAGCAAAACTATATAAAAGGGAGGAATCAAAATAGAGGTATGTCCTGCAGAGGGTGCTTCTAGGGTACTCCTCAAGGTCAGTACCCTAGAAATCAAGTACCGATTTCATGTACTCCCTCAGGGTCTGTCTTTGGCTACAACCTTCTGAAGGGCCATAAAATATTACACAAATGTGTGTGTGTGTGTGTGTGTGTGTGTGTGTGTGTGTGTGTGTGTGTGTGTGTGGCAAGGGCATCTTCTGAAAAACCTGTTAGACTCAAAAACACATTGCATCTGTAGGAGCGATACACCTAAACAATAAGAAGGACCAAGACGGAGCTGAATAACTCTCTATATTTTTGCAGCACTGCCTCTCTAGAAGGCTCTTGCTGTTTTGGAACAGTGCTTCTGGACCCAAGAATGTCATTCAGTCCACTCACATATGGGCAATGATATGGGTTAGCTATTCCCAAACTCCTTACTCAATTGACTTGTGGATCTTTGATCTCCAGTCTCTCCAAAGGTATCAAACTCATGGACCTAATGGAAGGTACTGCTGCTTGCTTGTCTGTGTGGGTTGGTTCTGTTTACCTCTCCCACTGAGCCATAGAGTAGGTGGTGATAGGGAACTCCCAAAATGTAGCAAGCTAGATTTAAATTCTAACATTACCACTCCATCTGTAAGCATCTTGCAAATTACCCAATGTCTCTTGCACCACACTTTACTCAACTTTCAAATGAAGTACAGGTTTCAGAAGCAAGCACAACACAAAGAATAGGGGAAAGAATTGGTACTCACCACAGAGTCCTTTTGTGCCGAGATGCTGCAAGAGCCCCATCCTCACCCATGCCATCATTCTTATCAACACCGTCATCACCACATCTCATATCATAGTTATTACCACGAGCTACTGCAGCACCATCAGTGCAATCTTCAGAAGCACCACTAATTTTCACTTGTATCAACCAACATCTTCTATCTCATTGTGATGACATCACTGATTCAAGGTCTTATATATTCTTCTAACAGTATGAAAAAACACAAAAAGAACATCACTAAATAGGATTTTCACAGAAGTCAGATAAAGATTGAGTTTGCCACAGCTCGTTGTTTATATCACACTGATTTCAGCCTGGCACAGAGGAAATTGCATGGATCAAAGGACCCAGTCTATCGCCTAGAGACTCAAATCTACACTCTGCTCCTAGTAATAACAGTAACTTGAAGGGATCTCTTCACCTGTGAAAGGAAAGGAAAATAATACTTACAGTGCTCTGGATGAGTAAGGACTTCTGCAGTATTTGAAACAGGGTGCATTGACTAAGCTGTCAGTTGTCATCTCTCTGTACCTACTTGACCCCTTCTAAGACACAGAATTTTGTAGTCCTTGAAGTAAAGGAAAGAATAAAACTTAATAATGAGACTCATTAAAGGGATGAGGGAATGTGTTTTTAACAATCAGAGTTAATTTTGTTCTAAGACCTGAAACACTGCTCTGAGTATCCTGAGAGTCAAGAAAATAATGAAAATGTAGAAAATTCCATCCCAAAATAAGAAACATCATGTATGAATAAAATGAATCAACCTTGACATTAAATTCTGAAAAATATTCTTTGTATGAAATCTTATGTAGGAGTTCCTGAGATTGCTGTATATAAATGTGGAAAAAAGGACTGTGGCTTATTCATTCCTTGGACAAACTGGAAGGCTGACAATCAGAATTCAACACGGTCAAGGTGATTCTAAAGCTCATGGGTGTGCCCTGACGAATTCAGTATAAGCACAGAATTTAGACAGAATTGGTGGGCACTGGAAACTTTTCCCTTAAACTATGGTTTCCAAAGATCACTTATCTCTGGTATGTTTTCAATTTTAGATCACTGGTGATTCAGGACATTTCCTCTTTCAGTTCTAATAACTTATTTAATACCTTTAAATGAAGCAGTTTTCTTTCACATGTCTCATTCACCCTCCACAGTTCCCAGGCTGGTTTCATGGGGCTTTGACCAGCCCTGGATCATTGGGTAGAATATTTCTTACTGATTACCCTTTATTCCAAATTTTCTGTGTAACATAATCCTCCCAGCACCAGCTCCCATCACATAAAGGGTATGGAAAGGATGTTGGTTTGCAGCTACTGGAGAAAAAAAACAATGACTAACTAGAGAAGCCCTAGAGGGTACCAAGGGAATCTGGGAACTGCATCCCATTGTTCATGCCCTTAATTCTGAACAGGAAATCAGTAGCAAGAAGGTCATGTGTAGTTCTCTCCTTTCCTTGACAGGCTCAAGTCCAAATTACTATTGAAAGAATCCAAAGGTAATCCTGCTGTTGTGAAAGGGGGGATAGGAGCCCAAGTCTGAGCAGCCACTGGGGCTGACGGAAGACTCCAGTTTACTTGGATAAATAATGTGGACATAAAAAATCTGGGTAAGTAGAGGAACAAAAGATCTCATAAGAAAGAGAAAGTAGACTATAGTGCAATAAATAGGTGAAGGGGAAACTAGAAGAGAAAGATTAAGTGGGGAGGGAATAGGAAAGAGTACAGGAGGAAATATGTGGAGGGATAACCAACCCTAAAGACCTTTGGAAAGGCCACATGGAGGCTCAATGCTTTAGAAGTTTTCTAAAATACATATAAAGAATTAATTGGGGTTATTACGCAACAGGGAAAGAATGCCCCCAACTACCAAGTAAAACCTCCATTACATCCTGATGAGCCCTTGGCCAAAGGGGTCCCAGAGACGCCAAACACCACAGGCTATTGACAAGGCTTTTGGTTACTTTTTATAACCTGATGGTAAAGCCCTATAGAAGAAGACATATGCTTACTTGTGTCATTGAAGATGGAGAAATTTAATCAGTGATCCACTATAAGCCTCAGTCCTACTGACTAATGCTCATGGTGCTGGAAGGTACGTTGCACACTATTAGAGGAGAAAAACAATGACAAATATTACCTAGCTATAAACCCTGTGACCTACAACAGGGGTCTCCCTGCAAGACATGCTGCAGTAATAGTGGTACAGATGTTATGGGAGGTTTTTAAAAATTGGATTTAAGGACAAACCATGAGATATAACCCACACCTGACACTTCTAATGAGGCTAAGGACCCCATATAGATCAGGAGCCATAGGAGAAAACTTGCTACTATTCTGCCAAATGAACATCACTGAGAAACTACTTTTAATGACATATTGCTGTACATAAAGGTTACTTCCTTGATCAGTCCTCACCACAGGGGATTCGCCTGGCAGTAGACAGTAATTAGCATAGGAACCCCGCAGCTGGGCAATATGCAGATTCAGCTCAAAATGGAGTGTCTACTTCGAAACCCTTCCTATCAAGGCTCAGTAGAAGAAGGGGCAGAAAGATTATAAGAGCCAGAGTGAGTAGTGGATGACTCCAGGCAAACTGCATCTTCGACATACAGCAGGGCTGATGCACATATAAACTCCCAGAGACTGTGACAGTACACACAAACTGAAACAAGACAAAACCCGAGCACAGAGAAGGAGAAGCGGACCAAAGTCCCACTCCTAACCAAAAAGCTAAGGAATGTGTCTTGGTTAGGGTTGCTATTGCTATGGAGAGACACCGTGTCCCAGCAACTCTTAGGAAAATATTTACTCGGGGCTGGCTTACGGGTTCAGAGCTTTGGTCCATTATCATGGTGGTGGGAAGCATGGCAGCATCCGGGCAGACATGGTGCTGGAGAAGGAGCCAAAGCTCTACATCCGGATAGGCAGCAGGAGACAGATAAAGGCACTGGGTTTGGCTTGGGCGTTTGAAACCTCAAAGCCCACCCCCAGTGCTATTCCTCCAACAAGGCAACACCCCTCCCAACAAGGCTACAACTGCTAATCCTGCCACTCCCTAGGAGCCTACAGGGACTGTTTTCATTCAAACCACCACAGAGGGGCACTGAGAATATACACTGCACTCCAAGACGTCTCATGCTCAGGGATACTTGGTTAACACAAAACAGATGCCATGACTTTTTGCATGAGATGTTTTTGTAGGAGTTGTTATGGTTTCATAGCTTTTGCCTTTTTTGTTTTGTTTTCTTTTTTTTGTTTGTTTGTTTGGTTTTGGTTTTCTTTCTTTTTTTTTGAGAAAGTGAAATGGATGGGGAGGTGGGAGGATATGAGAGGAGTTGGGGAAGGGAAAGAACATAATCAAAACATATTGTAGGTAAAAATTTTTAACATTTTAAGCATACAGAAAACCTACAAAATTCTCAAAGAACTAATACAACGAATGAATTACAAAACAAATTCCTGGAACAGAATAGCAGAGGCTCATATCTGAGGGATGGCCTCTTGTTTTGAAGCTAGGAATACTGGTTACCATTCATCAACTAGGGAAAGGTCTGGGATAAAACGTACAAGATTTGGGCAATGATGGGAAGTTCAGATTGAAGTTAAGCATGTATTAACCACTTACATGACAGGAGCAGCCAAATAAAGCTGTGTTTTGCCTCATAATTCTGGTTCATTAAGGTAGGAAAGTCATAGTGATGGGTAAAATTTACTTAGAAGGCAACATTTGTGTGAGGTGGTTGTTACCATTATAGCAGAAGGCAGGAACAGAGGACTTGGCCAGAAGCAGGCCAGAAGACACCCACGAGGGGGGCTGAGTTTCCCCAACACATGACTCTGCAGAGGGCATTTTATTTCCAAACAGTAGGTCCCTGTGTTTCAGTGACATCTAATAAAGATGATGACAAATGAGAATAATAAAGTAATGAGCTTGCTGACCCATGAACTCTGCATTCTCGCTAATTGGGTCTGACCAAGTGTCTGCTCCCAACAACCCTTGGTAAGTTGAAATGATTAACATGAGATGGTCCTTCTGTTAGGAAAGCTATTATGCCGGTCTAGGTATGCAATTCTTGATGTAGTTATCAACTGAGCTCAAATACATCAAGTAGTTGAAACTGTTCTCAGCACTGTCTTCTTTCTGCTTTCCCAATGTCAAATGACGGGAGACACAGCTGATCGGCGAGTTTTGGAATCATATTTCTTTTTCATATACAGGAAGCCCTCTCCTGTCCTCTTGTAGCTCATTTTTTTCTTCATCAAAATGCCATGAAAAGGAAAACCATAAATTAAATTTCCCAAATGGGCAACCTTTTATTTATCGATCCTCCATTTCCAAGCCTTTCTATTCAGAAGCATGGAATAGTGAGCATGTCACCTGTGGTCCTGCTGTGTTTGAGGAGCTTGCAAAAAGGTAGCTGCCAACAAGACTCTAAAAGGCACAACCAGGCTGCATGAGCCTCTGGGCTCTGGAACAGCTTGAGCTCTTCCACATGGGTGACTAGGGTACATTTGTCAGCATCTGTGTCAAGGTTGTTCCTAAAGACCTGGAATGTATGCAACAGGGGCATTCAAAACCAGATGGTTCACCAAGACATCCAGTCTCTTGAGTCTTAAGTTTTGTTAATCAGTCCATGTTCTCTATGCCTTAATATCACTACTAATTGAGTCCCTTCTGGGCACTGTCCTTATGGCTGTCTGTGCCATTATATCTAATTCTCATAGCTGGTGCTGTGGTGCCTCAACCACATTTCCAGAACATTCTTCATTTATCCCATCCCACTACCTTCCTAGTACAGACATCTACACCAAAAGCTCCATCTAGGGTTAGTTATTTATTTGTCATCTACTTTTGCTCAAACACATTAATGAACCATTTAAAGAGCAGAGAAAACTACAGGTGCTAAGATGTTACATCCTAAGATTATCCCTTGGGCAAGATAGGACACTGTGGGCAAACATCCCAGACTCCTCTTCCAAGTGTGCATGTTATACATGTGCAAAAGTCTCAGTAGAATGTAACCCATAGATTCTCTTAGCCAATCCTGGTCTTCTTGTGGATGTGTGATATCAAGAGTCACTTCACATTCATATTTGCTAGGCAAGCCCTCTTTATAGAGTTACACCTGATCCTACTCTTTAATGCTCATTTACATACTGACCCCTTTCCCTGCATCATATCGGTTTCCATGGTTTCCTTGGCTTATCTTAAAGACAGTTCTTATTTTAGAGTTAGGTCCTGAAGAGAGAAAACTAAAACAATACTCTTACATGTTTTCTCATGTGTAATCTAGTGTTTTAATTATTTTAGTGTATATCAATTGTATATATTAATGAACTTCACAGAGACATTCCCACAAATGTAATTAAGAAGTTTGTTTAGTTATTTTAGTTATTTTTTAGAGAGCCTAAGACCAGTGGTTACACCCATCCAAATTTCTGTTAGGTTCCTTACCCCAAAGTAACGAAATAAAGGATACATCTTTGTTAGACGGTAAGTTCAGTAAGGCAAAATCCCCATGGTCAGTCTATTTAAATCTCTTATAAGAGAAACCCTCGGGTGTTCCCATGATTCTTCTACCCTATAATGACACACTGAGGAGGCAGCTGCATGAACCATCAGAACTCTAATGCAGACATCGACCTTAGATGCCAGCCTCCAGAAGAAAGAGCGGCAAACTCTGTTTTTACAAACTACCCAGTCTAAAGTGTTTTGTTATGGAAGGTAAGACTATAGCCTAAGACACAGAGCAATCAAATAACTTATCTCAGAGCCATGGACCACTATACCACACTGTCGTATGCAATCGAAAGAGATACTGCTATGAAATGGTGTGCACATGTGGCTTTGTGACCCTGAATATCTAGGAGAATCCTTTCCCACTGAACTGGTTTCCCAGCTCTGATATCCTTTTTCACGTGTAGAAGTTTCACTGTTGTGAAAGCTGTGATGAGGTGACCCAGTTAAGGCAGGTGGAGTCTCACACTGGAATTTCAGTAGCATGTGTGCCATGTTTTGTGAGCCTTTTCTTTGTCCTGCAGGTGCACTCTCAGTTCTGCTTCCTGTCACCTTGTAAAACTAACCAAACCACACAGGATGAAAAGGGAGATGATCCAAAGACAAACAAGTTCAGCTCATACAATGTTAGTGAGCAAAACTAATTTTCCAAAGGTGTCAGAAAGAGGCAGATTACACACACACACACACACACACACACACACACACACTACAAACATACACACACACACACACACACACACACACACACACACACACGGCAGTAAGGTAGTATCACCTGGGACCTTGCATTTAAAATGATAAGGAGAAATCCAACCCAAAGACAAGACTTCTTACACATCTAGAAGAGGAGGATATGACAAAGGTCGTGATTTTACGGTCCTGGGGGCGGGGGGGGCGGTTATAGAAAAGTTGGGAGCCTAAAATACAAAATGGGTATTTTTAGCTATAAAAATGAGAATGAAAAAAAAACAATCAAATAACTACAACAACAATGCAACAATCCAAACAGGTCAAGGATGTTAATTAGGGAGGCCAGAAAAAGAAAATCAAAACAAAACAAATATCCAGGTAGATAGAGTATGTTTCAGAGTCAAAGCCAGGGTAATTTAAGAGGGATAAGAGAGTAAGTTAAAAGAAAAGTCACTTTCCACATGCTCCATAGGCTTCACAAAATGATGAGATACAGTATCTGAGGACATTAGTGGTCCCTAGGATTCCCTTCCTCATTCTATGACATTTTACTTGTAGTGAATCCTCTGAGTTATAGCTTTTATCACCTTCATCAACTAACTTCTTAGAGATTCACTCATCCCTGTCACTCACAGTAACTTCCCACTTTTAAGCTTTAGGCTGTCACTTGGCATCATGTGCTCCAGTCCTGCTTGCCCTCCTCCAGTCCCACATATAGGCACACTCTTCTGGTTCTACCACGGTGCTTGCTGGCAATTTTACGAGCCTGGTTTGAGTGCTTCCTGCCCTCTGCTTAAATTAGCTCACTGCCCTGTAACTCTGTTCCCTGACATCTTCCCACTTGCTTCTAAGATCAATCAATGATGCCTCCTACAGTCAGTTTCCCTGATTGGCCACAGTCGACGAACACACACAACCTCCTCCATGTATTTTAGCACAAAGTTCATCATCTATTTTCTTCACACTGGAGTTTCTCCAGGGCAGTGGACTATATTTTATTTCATCCATTTATATCCAGAGCTTGACTAAGACAAGATGATAAAAGGAGGGCTTCTGTTAAACCAAATCAAATATGTTAGACACAACACAATTCTAAACTATTTCTTGGCTCTTTAGTTCACAAATCCTTTGCCCCAAGAGTTGCCAAACATCACTTTGGATATTTGTCCACACGTATCATAGGCAGTAGGGTAAGGTAACTGTAAGTGTTCAAATTGTTCCCAGAATATAGTAGAGTGTGTAAAAGGCCACCATCTCCACAGTAACTTGGCAAATCTCAAACCCGAACTCCATTAAGACCACACATACTTCATAGCAGGATGGGATGTTAATATTTTGTTTATCTGTCCTACTGCTTGGTGTACATTGAAACACCTGCTGTGTGCTGTTTAGATGTCCTAGGCAGAGGAACCAGTGGTAGGCTCTCAGGAAAGTGGGTCACCCATGACACAGTGTCCTATCTTTAAGAGTTCATAGTTTGGGGAGGGAAAAGGCTGGGCCCAGCAATCAGACAGAATTTGCTGCTGGTAAGTGGTGATTTGCTGCATTTTGCATTCTCTGTTGTACAATGTCTTTGATTACTAACTCTGTCATTTCAGGTTTGACATCTTTCTATGAAGAACATCTGTGCCCTGCAGGATTTCTCTTTGCACTGGCAAAACAGCACACAGAATCCTACCATTTTTTTAATTCTGATAATCAGCAATGTATACGGTAACACTCATTCTGCGGCATGTTCTCAATTGTTTTCCACGTTGACAGTTAACCGGTTTTTCATCTTCTTGCTCCCCGTTGGTTTGTTTAACTCATACCTTTGTGTCCACCTGGACTTCAAAACCATTAAACTGCAGACAAAATGATAGATATTTCTTTATCGGTTCTTTGTGGGACTTGGCATCTAAAATGTAGAAAAGCCAACTGAGAGTTACCTGGCCATTTCTTCTCCAGGGATCCGCAACCATCTGGAAATGTCCTCCATTTGAAATCCTGTCATTGTCTTCATCACCAAACCTACCAGGATGCTCCGTGTGAGAAAAAGACTTAGCAAAGAAATAACTCTACGCAAAACTTAATCCGTTTATGTTTTGATTCTGCCTCATTCTATTTCCACAGAATAACATGTACTTAATGAATTTAGTCTTTATGAAGAATAATACTGACTTAGTCTCTATGGAGAGAGTTTTAGACACCAAAAGTATTAAGGAATGAAGAATTAGATGTTCCTCCATACACCTTCATATGAAACTGGTCCCCACTTTCCTGCAGAGCTTGGGGTGACACAGAGCACTACACCATTTGTCCCTGTCAAGGTGCTGTCACAAGATGACTTGTAGCTCTGCAAGCAGTCTTCTCAAATGTAAAGCAAAAGGAAACATATACTAAATGACACCTACTTCTCCTGTACCCCTAAAATGAAGAATAGTGAAGGAAATTTTTCACAACATTTAAGAATATTTTCCACACATTCCTACATTCAAAAACTGCTTTGATGAACATAATCTTGTAGAAGTGGCTAAGACTTTTTTTAGTTGTGGCTGAAGGGATATCTCAGTAGTTAAGAGTACTCCCAGAGGGAACTGATGCTTTAGTATGGTGTTTCATAGTCATCTGTAATCCAAGTTCTAGCGAACTGAATGACTTTGTCCTCCCTCTGTGCGCTTCACTCGTGCACTTGATACACAAACATATATGTAGGTCAACATGAAACAAACAAATAAATAAAACTTATAAGAAATGGCAACTTCTACTGCCTGACTCGGAGAACAGCCATGTGAGATTACTTCTGCCAAGGAAAGTCAGCAGTAATATACATACATACATACATACATACATACATACATACATACATACATTATATATATATAGAGAGAGAGAGACAGAGACAGACAGAGAGAGAGAGAGAGAGAGAGAGAGAGAGAGAGAGAGAGAAACTGTGATTTCTCTGAGACCATCATGCCACAAGAAAGGAGGATGAGATGCCTTCTGGAAAGACAAATGGGTCAAAGAGCACCAACGTCTTGCTATGTGTAAAAAGAAGCCATCTTATATATGGATGCTTTAACTCCTTCGGTCAAGCTGATGTAAGATAATGATGAATTCAAGAACAGCAGTTCCCCTACGTCCCTGTAAGCCAAGCTTGTCCTGAACCCTTGACTCTAAAAAGCAAAAGCAAAATAAGATGCTTATTTCACCTTAAACTGTGGAGTTCTCTGTTAGGCAGAAGGCAGTCCCTGGAACGGGCCGTCAGAACCTGAGGGAAACATGGTCTAACTCAAAGATGATGAGATATTGTTAAATGCAAGCCTGTGACCTTCTGTTATGAACATAAGCAGCTGACATTGGGACTCAATGCCTCTTTTACTTAGTCAGCAGAAGATTGTTCCTTCACAAAGTCAAATATTTATCTCTGCTAGAAAAGCACTGGAGGCTCACCCTTAATTATTTGGAGAGTTTAATGAACCTAAAATCACAGGTGGCTTGTGTTTGAAGAGAAGCAGAGAAGCCTCTTTGGCTTGGTGTTACACAACTCTGAGTCAGCAGATACCCACAATACCCCTTTACTGGGGAACAAACTTTGAGGAGGGAGAAATCACCAATAAAGTATCCCAGATGGTCACCGGATCTCCACCCCAACATCCTTCCTGCTGTGCTGTCTGATCACAAGGGGGTCATTGCAAAGCTTTGTTTAAACCTTCAGAGACTTCTCCCAGACTGAGACGTTTATAATTCTTCCTTGGTGGCTTTTCCCCTACACTCAGCTGTCAGAACGAAAAAAAGCAATTTAGGAGAGTCTAAGTGTTTAATCTGGGGTTTTGTACTTTTTTCAGTGTGTCTATGTGTGCGTGTGTGCCTGTGCACACATGTGTGCTCATACATATGTGTGTGTGCACATGTATCTAATAAATTTTACTGATACACTTACATTTGTGGAAAAAATTAAGTGACAATCAAGAGTTCCCAATACCTGTTTTTCTTACCTCCAATTTTCAGATTTTTTGCATCTAGAATTATTGCAGTGCATGTGGCATTATCAATGAGTTGATGTTTTCACATGATTACCATCTAAGGTCCAGAGATTATGTCAAGTCTTACTCTTTGTGTTATATATATATTTCATGGTTTTGGACAAATGTATAAAAATGACTTGTATCCATCATACAAGTATTGTGCAATTTCTTTTTGTACAAAAGAATGCTCAAGGACAATTTTATTAACATTTACAAGAAAAAAAACCCAAAGTAGGAAAGCTCTAAATGTCAGTAATTCTCCAGAGTTGAAAGATGGAGAACAGAGAGAAGGCCATACTGAATGAGTTAAGTGGGTAGAGAGGTCACTTATGTGGTGGAGAAAGAGTGAAACCCAAAATGTTAGGGAAAGAATGCTAGGAAAGCATGATGAACATCTGAAATTCCAAGCCAGAAAAAGGAGAGAGAAGAGAGGAAGGGGAGGGAAGGGAGAGGAAGAGGGAGAGGGAGGGAGAGGGGAGGAGGGAGGAGGGAGAACTGTTAAATAAAGTTATGCCTTAGTCTGAAGTAAGAGGTCAGAAAGAGGAACAGACCCAACAGAACCTCACCATGACACTGGGATGACCGCACAGAGGGCAGGAATTCTGAGAGCTAACCCTAAAATCATTCAGGAACTAGACAAGGGATCAGAGCTCCCAGACACTTCTAGTGTTTCTATCCTCCAGCTGTGATATGACCAATGAAATTTTTAACCAAAACATGAACCAAGATCCTATGAAGCTCATGTGAATTCACACCAGACCATTGCCAAATCTTGGAAAAGAACATCTGCCCACCAAGACCTGAATGATAGATGGCCAGGATGCTGGTGCAAGACATGATGTTGCCACGGGATCAAGCAGCCAAAGATTAGACAGGAGAACAGTTCTTCTTGGTCAGGGAACAGGATGTAGGCTCTTCTGGATCTCAATGCCTCCCTTTTCTTCTCTGCATCTCCAGGCCTAGTTTTCTCCATCTGAAACAGAATGTTCTAGCCCCTCCCCTCAAAATTCTTTGGCTCCACACTAACTATCTTCTTTTGATGACCTTTTGGTTTCTGTGCTCAATATTCTTCAGACTACAAAGACTTAAATCAAAGTTAAATGTAGTGAATACATACCAACCCTCTTAGTCTTAATGGCCCTCTTTAAATGTGAAATTCTTCTTGAGCACACTCATGCTTGCTTAATATCTAGATTAAGGAATGTAATTCAGGTTGACAGATTATAAATTTAGGAAAAGATCAAGGGAATCATTTTTAAATGTTGGAAGCTCAACCCAAGAGGGAGTAGAAACATCCCAGATGGATATAATTATTGGAAGTTGGCTCACTTTCTTAATGGACAAGGGTCAATATTTACTCCAGAGAGGTTTGTTTTGAATAGTAAATTCTAGATAAACAGTATAAGATTAACCAGATAAAACATAGGAACAACCCACTAAGGTCTCAAAGTATTAAAGAAATTTAAAACTATGTCAGTAAAAGTGACTAATCTGAAATACTCCCCTTCCTTATAGTCACAAATGATGAAATAAAAGATACAGGGAATCAGGTCCACATTGTTAAGAATAGCTTTTTGAGCAGGCCTCTCCTTTCTTCCTGGTTGCTCATGAACAAAGAGATAAGGGGGTCTTAAAGGATGGTCCTAGAAGGAAAGGCAGGCTATGTGTACATTTTAAATTTTCAGAATTATTGTGGCTAGTTGAACTCCTGTGTATTTCACAACAATTTTCTATGTTGTAAGCATCTTCTGTCTTATTATCTAAAGTTTTCCTTATTCATATTTCCTTGGCATTCACCTTAAGCCTTTTTCTCTTGTTTCAGAATACCTCATGTTTACTTTTGATGTGTTCTTAAATCCTCTGGGCTGCCACAGTTTCCCACCCTTTTCTTGCTTTTTGTTTTATGACCTTGAAAGTTTTCAATGTACTTTGAAAAATTTCCCTTTCTTGTGATTTTTCTGATGCAATTCTCATTGTTAAAATAGGATAGCACATTTGGGGATTAAGAAAACTGCAGAGGCAAAGTACCATTCCTAGCATATCCCCTTAAGGGTATATTCTGTCAATGTGTTGTCTTTCACCATTTTCCTTAAAATGATTATTTCAAATGTCTCTACTATAACTTACCTTTGGTTTTCCCACCTTTTTACACCAAATCTTTAGGAGAAAACTTTATCTCATGCATCCCATACCTAAGGAATGAGAAGTTACATTCTATATTATTGGAAAAGAAGGTCTACGTAAATTCTACATGGGACACTTGTCTGTTCTCCTCTACCTATTTATTTATTCAATTTCTTGTTTACACACATATGAACTGAGGTGCAATTATTTTACACCTTGATTATAATTCAGTGCTACTTTATTACTTCATTGCTCAATTTTTTCCACTTTTGGCCATCGGAAACTCATTCACCTGACTTCTGTGTGCCTTTGACATATTCCAACATAAGAGCTTTGAAGATGTATCAGGCTAATTGTGGGCATTTTCTCCAGTTACAGAATTAGCCATTATAAAAAGAACCATAGCTCTTCTCATATGAAAATTGAATTTAAAAATCAAAATCTGGGCACTAGACTGGTCATTGCTTCTGGGATGTCATGACATGTAGGTTCTACCAACATAGAGATATGTGCATGCATACTAACCCATGTCCACACACATGCACACGTACACACGCGCACGTGCACACACACACTCACACACACACACACACACACACACACACACACACACACACCTAAAAATATTGATGTGCGTAACCATCTGCCTACATTAAGCTAAGTATGGCTTCATCTGGTGCCTAATACTCACCTATTCCTGCAAAGATTAAACTCTTCCTCATTTCCAGAAATATGCACATGTTAGACATTCTTATCCACAAACATGCTTAGTTCCATATTTTCATCACTATTTTATTGCTTGTGCACTAGTGTCTCATATGAATTTTGTAAAACTTATCCTTAAACAGCTCTTTTGTGATAGTATTATAGATGGTTTTCTCTTGTAGTTTCAAATGCTGGTTGATTCTGGTTAGTAGATAGAAAACTCACTGACTTTAGTGTTTTGTATTCTTACCATATTTTTTACATTACCCTTACGATAGCCTAAAATGTCATTCTACTTATTAGTGCTCTAAGCTCATTTTTATTAGTTATTCATGGTTTTTCACACAGATAATCATGTCATCTACAAACTAAGACAGTTTTCCCATGACATTGTTCCTGGAGAGATGTGAACAAATGTCTACTCGATATCAGCTTTGTATACCTGCAATAAATCATGATAAGTCATACAACTCATTTTAGTTGCTTTTGTGTTTAGTTTGCTAATGTTTGTGTTAATAAATAATGATTATTGATCTGTGGCTATATTTTTCTATAATATCAGTAGAGTTTGGTGTTAAGGCAATTAGTACTGTAGGTTTGGAATTTTTAAAACCTAGTGTAATAAGGGTTCTTAAATGCTTCAACCTCCCTTCTAGCACACCAACCAAAGGCAGGGGAGAAAGATGGATAGGAGGACAAGAGGGATGTAGACTTCTTTAGAAGTAGTTCTTTGGGACGGCTCTGAACAATCAATAGCAGCAGCCCTATCCAGAAGAAACAGTGAGCCTCCACCAAATTGGCATGAGTCCTCAGATGCAGCAAGGAGCAGCAGGATACCAGGAGTACTTTGGTGCATTTTCTCTATAAAGTCATGACAAGTGAAGATCAGTGAAGACCAGCAAAGCATTGCAAGGTGTGCCAATGCAAGAGCATTGTTAGTGAAGACCAAAATTCTCCACTTCATAGCTGGTAAACTTTAGAGAATAAGTTAGAAGGTGTCCCTTTCCTTCTCCTTTCAGAAGGATATTGTGGGGAACTTCTTAGTCAGCCTTGTGAGAGCCTTCTTAGTTTACATCTATACAATGAACCAGCTTTTGTTATTTTGATTTTCTTTTCTACTTTTTCTTCCTCAATTTCATTTATTTCTGCTTTAATGTTTAACTTTGCTCAGCTTTCTTTACACCTTACCTCTACTTTATTTTGGTTCTCATTTGTGGAATCTTATATAATTTTTTTTTAGATGGCTTTTGTTTTTCATGTATGTTTAATATGAAATCATACCTAAATGATGCTTTAGGAAGACCTAATGGTGATTTTTGGTTTTTTTTTTGTTTTATTTTAATATAATCCAAAATACTTTTGTGCTTATTTTTGAGGTGCTTTGATTCATTGCTTCAAACAATTACATGCTAATTTCCAAATGTATTTCCAATCATTAATTTCCAGTTTAGTTTCATTACATTATCAGAACATATTCTGTATTATTTCCATCAGTATGTTAAGGTATGGTTTTTTTTTTTTTTTTGGTTCTTTTTTTCGGAGCTGGAGACCGAACCCAGGGCCTTGCGCTTCCTAGGTAAGCGCTCTACCACTGAGCTAAATCCCCAGCCCCATTAAGGTATGTTTTAAGTCTAGGTAGGTCTAATGGTATTATATGTGGAATTGATGTGATTATATATTCTGCTATTGCTGGGAGAATGAGTATGTGAGTTTCAAACAAACTAATAGTGATACATATATTCAATACAGCCTTATTGATTCCCTGCCTTCTTAGAAGATGATTTTACAGGAGAGGGTTTAAGTCTCCAAAGGGAGCAGCAAGTCTGTCTATTTGTCTGGGTATCTTAGGCCTTGTTTCACATACTTTGATGCTAGACTGTCAGATACACATTGCTTAGAATGGTTATTTCATCCTGGATTGCTGACTGACTTATCCTCATGTAGTAGAGCTCTTTAGCCACGAAAATTCTCCTTGATCTCAAAACTACTTTACCTAAAATTATTATAGTTTCTGTTATTTATTTTCTCTGGTTAGTATTAGGAGGCTCTTATTTCCTTGTATCCCTTAGTTATATCTTGTCAGAATATATATTTAAGGTGGAATTTATGTAAACAATGTATCTTGGTCTAGTGTTTACATTTAATTGCCTTTCATTAGTCTGTGTATTTGCATTATTTAAAGGAATGATTCACATGGGAAGTTTAACATCAGCCATGTTTTCACCTGCCTCTATTTCCTTTAGCTCCAACTAAGTCTGTGTGTGTGTGTGTGTGTGTGTGTGTGTGTGTGTGTGTGTGTGTGTGTGTGTGTGTGTGCATCTCCACCCCCAATCCACAGCAGGCCTCCACATTCCCTGGGGTCTGGAGTCTTTCAAGAATTTGGTACATCAGGGTTGGGGATTTAGCTCAGTGGTAGAGTGATTGCCTAGCAAGCGCAAGGCCCTGGGTTCAGTCTCCAGCTCCAAACAAACAAACAAACAAACAAACAAACAAACAAACAAAAGAATGTGGTGCATCTTCTTTCATTAGGGCCAGACAAGGCAATCCTCTGCTGTATGTGTGTTGAGGGCCTCCAACCAGCTCTTATATGCTGCCTGGCTAGTGACTCAGTTTCTGAGAGATCTTGGGGGTCCAGGTTTGTTGAGACTGCTGGTCTTCCTATGGGGTTGTCCTCCTCCTCCTGAAATTCTTCCAGTTTTACTCTAATTCAACCACAGGGTTCCCCAACTTCAGACCATTGGATTGGTGTATCTGCTTCTGACTCAGTCAGCTGCTTATTGGGTCTCTCAAAGGACAGCCATGCTAGGCTCCTGTCTGTAAGCACACCATAGCATCAGTAATAGTGTCAGACCTTGGAGCCTTCCCTTGAGATGGGTCCCAATTTGACCAGTCACTGAATCTCCTTTCCATCAGTCTCTTCTCCATTTTTATTCCTGCAGGATTTTTGTTTTGTTTTATGACAGGAACAATTTTGGGTCAGAGTTTTTGACTGTGGGATGGCAACCTCATCCCTCCAACTGATGACCTGTCTTTCTACTGGAAGTGGATTCTACAACTTCCCTCTCCTTACTGTTAGCAATTTCAACTAAGGTCCCTCCCTTTGAGTCTTGAGATGCTCTCACCTCCCAGGTCTCTAGTACACCCTTCATAATAGTCACAAATAATATGAAATACCTGGGAGTAACTCTAACCAAACAAGTGAAAGATCTGTATATCAAGAACATCAAGTCTCTCAAGAAAGAAATTGAAGAAGATCTCATAAAATGAAGACATCTCTCATGTTCATGGATTGGTAGGATTAACATAGTAAACATGGCCGTCGTACCAAAAGCAATCTACAGATACAATGCTATCCCCATAAAAATTCCAACATAATTCTTTTTTTTCCTTTATTCATACTCTTTTTTTTATTAACTTGAGTATTTCTTATATACATTTCAAGTGTTATTCCCTTTCCCGGTTTCCGGGCAAACATCCCCCTCCCCCCTCCCCTTCCTTATGGGTGTTCCCCTCCCAACCCTCCCCCCATTGCCGCCGTCCCCCCATAGTCTAGTTCACTGGGGGTTCAGTCTTAGCAGGACCCAGGGCTTCCCCTTCCACTGGTGCTCTTACTAGGATATTCATTGCTACCTATGGGGTCAGAGTCCAGGGTCAGTCCATGTATAGTATTTAGGTTGTGGCTTAGTCCCTGGAAGCTCTGGTTGCTTGGCATTGTTGTACTTTTGGGGTCTCGAGCCCCTTCAAGCTCTTCCAGTTCTTTCTCTGATTCCTTCAATGGGGGACCTATTCTCAGTTCAGTGGTTTGCTGCTGGCATTCGCCTCTGTATTTGCTGTATTCTGGCTGTGTCTCTCAGGAGCGATCTACATCCGGCTCCTGTCAGTCTGCACTTCTTTGCTTCATCCATCTTGTCTAATTGGGTGGCTGTATATGTATGGGCCACATGTGGGGCAGGCTCTGAATGGGTGTTCCTTCAGTCTCTGTTTTAATCTTTGCCTCTCCCTTCCCTGCCAAGGGTATTCTTTTTCCTCATTTAAAGAAGGAGTGAAGCATTCCCATTTTGATCATCCGTCTTGAGTTTCGTTTGTTCTAGGGATCTAGGGTAATTCAAGCATTTGGGCTAATAGCCACTTATCAATGAGTGCATACCATGTATGTCTTTCTGTGATTGGGTTAGCTCACTCGGATGATATTTTCCAGTTCCAACCATTTGCCTACGAATTTCATAAAGTCGTTGTTTTTGATAGCTGAGTAATATTCCATTGTGTAGATATACCACATTTTCTGTATCCATTCCTCTGTTGAAGGGCATCTGGGTTCTTTCCAGCTTCTGGCTATTATAAATAAGGCTGCGATGAACATAGTGGAGCACGTGTCTCTTTTATATGTTGAGGCATCTTTTGGGTATATGCCCAAGAGAGGTATAGCTGGATCCTCAGACAGTTCAATGTCCAATTTTCTGAGGAACCTCCAGACTGATTTCCAGAATGGTTTTACCAGTCTGCAATCCCACCAACAATGGAGGACTGTTCCTCTTTCTCCACATCCTTGCCAGCATCTACTGTCACCTGAGTTTTTGATCTTAGCCAATCGCACTGGTGTGAGGTGAAATCTCAGGGTTGTTTTGATTTGCATTTCCCTTATGACTAAAGATGTTGAACATTTCTTTAGGTGTTTCTCAGCCATTCGGCATTCCTCAGCTGTGAATTCTTTGTTTAGCTCTGAACCCCATTTTTTAATAGGGTTATTTGTTTCCCTGCGGTCTAACTTCTTGAGTTCTTTGTATATTTTGGATATAAGGCCTCTATCTGTTGTAGGATTGGTAAAGATCTTTTCCCAATCTGTTGGTTGCCGTTTTGTCCTAACCACAGTGTCCTTTGCCTTACAGAAGCTTTGCAGTTTTATGAGATCCCATTTGTCGATTCTTGATCTTAGAGCATAAGCCATTGGTGTTTTGTTCAGGAAATTTTTTCCAGTGCCCATGTGTTCCAGATGCTTCCCTAGTTTTTCTTCTATTAGTTTGAGTGTGTCTGGTTTGATGTGGAGGTCCTTGATCCACTTGGACTTAAGCTTTGTACAGGGTGATAAGGATGGATCGATCTGCATTCTTCTACATGTTGCCCTCCAGTTGAACCAGCACCATTTGCTGAAAATGCTATCTTTTTTCCATTGGATGGTTTTGGCTCCTTTGTCAAAAATCAAGTGACCATAGGTGTGTGGGTTCATTTCTGGGTCTTCAATTCTATTCCATTGGTCTATCTGTCTGTCTCTGTACCAATACCATGCAGTTTTTATCACTATTGCTCTGTAATACTGCTTGAGTTCAGGGATAGTGATTCCCCCTGAAGTCCTTTTATTGTTGAGGATAGCTTTAGCTATCCTGGGTTTTATTGTTATTCCAGATGAATTTGCAAATTGTTCTGTCTAACTCTTTGAAGAACTGGATTGGTATTTTGATGGGGATTGCATTGAATCTGTAGATTGCTTTTGGTAAAATGGACATTTTTACTATATTAATCCTGCCAATCCATGAGCATGGGAGATCTTTCCATCTTCTGAGGTCTTCTTCAATTTCTTTCCTCAGTGTCTTGAAGTTCTTATTATACAGATATTTTACTTGCTTGGTTAAAGTCACACCGAGGTACTTTATATTATTTGGGTCTATTATGAAGGGTGTCGTTTCCCTAATTTCTCTCTCGGCTTGTTTCTCTTTTGTATAGAGGAAGGCAACTGATTTATTTGAGTTAATTTTAAACCCAGCCACTTTGCTGAAGTTGTTTATCAGCTTTAGTAGTTCACTGGTGGAACTTTTGGGATCACTTAAATATACTATCATGTCATCTGCAAATAGTGATATTTTGACCTCTTCTTTTCCGATCTGTATCCCCTTGATCTCCTTTTGTTGTCTGATTGCTCTGGCTAGAACTTCAAGAACTATATTGAATAAGTAGGGAGAGAGTGGGCACCCTTGTCTAGTCCCTGATTTTAGTGGGATTGCTTCAAGTTTCTCTCCATTTAGTTTAATGTTAGCTACTGGTTTGCTGTATATGGCTTTTACTATGTTTAGGTATGGGCCTTGAATTCCTATTCTTTCCAGGACTTTTATCATGAAGGGGTGTTGAATTTTGTCAAATGCTTTCTCAGCATCTAATGAAATAATCATGTGGTTCTGTTCTTTCAGTTTGTTTATATAATGGATCACGTTGATGGTTTTCCGTATATTAAACCATCCCTGCATGCCTGGGATGAAGCCTACTTGATCATGGTGGATGATTGTTTTGATGTGCTCTTGAATTCGGTTTGCCAGAATTTTATTGAGTATTTTTGCGTCGATATTCATAAGGGAAATTGGTCTGAAGTTCTCTTTCTTTGTTGTGTCTTTGTGTGGTTTAGGTATAAGAGTAATTGTGGCTTCGTAGAAGGAATTCGGTAGTGCTCCATCTGTTTCAATTTTGTGGAATAGTTTGGATAATATTGGTATGAGGTCTTCTATGAAGGTTTGATAGAATTCTGCACTAAACCCGTCTGGACCTGGGCTCTTTTTGGTTGGGAGACCTTTAATGACTGCTTCTATTTCCTTAGGAGTTATGGGGTTGTTTAACTGGTTTATCTGTTCCTGATTTAACTTCGGTACCTGGTATCTGTCTAGGAAATTGTCCATTTCCTGTAGATTTTCAAGTTTTGTTGAATATAGGTTTTTATAGTAAGATCTGATGATTTTTTGAATTTCCTCTGAATCTGTAGTTATGTCTCCCTTTTCATTTCTGATTTTGTTAATTTGGACACACTCTCTGTGTCCTCTCGTTAGTCTGGCTAAGGGTTTATCTATCTTGTTGATTTTCTCAAAGAACCAACTTTTGGTTCTGTTGATTCTTTCTATGGTCCTTTTTGTTTCTACTTGGTTGATTTCAGCTCTGAGTTTGATTATTTCCTGCCTTCTACTCCTCCTGGGTGTATTTGCTTCTTTTTGTTCTAGAGACTTTAGGCGTGCTGTCAAGCTGCTGACATATGCTCTTTCCTGTTTCTTTCTGCAGGCACTCAGCGCTATGGGTTTTCCTCTTAGCACAGCTTTCATTGTGTCCCATAAGTTTGGGTATGTTGTATCTTCATTTTCATTAAATTCTAAAAAGTTTTTAATTTCTTTCTTTATTTCTTCCTTGACCAGGTTATCATTGAGTAGAGCATTGTTCAATTTCCACATATATGTGGGCATTCTTCCCTTATTGTTATTGAAGACCAGTTTTAGGCCGTGGTGGTCCGATAGCACGCATGGGATTATTTCTATCTTTCTGTACCTGTTGAGGCCCGTTTTTTGACCAATTATATGGTCAATTTTGGAGAAAGTACCATGAGGAGCTGAGAAGAAGGTATATCCTTTTGCTTTAGGATAGAATGTTCTATAAATATCCGTTAAGTCCATTTGGCTCATGACTTCTCTTAGTCTGTCGACATCACTGTTTAATTTCTGTTTCCATGATCTGTCCATTGATGAGAGTGGGGTGTTGAAATCTCCCACTATTATTGTGTGAGGTGCAATGTGTGTTTTGAGCTTTAGTAAGGTTTCTTTTACGTATGTAGGTGTCCTTGTATTTGGGGCATAGATATTTAGGATTGAGAGTTCATCTTGGTGGATTTTTCCTTTGATGAATATGAAGTGTCCTTCCTTATCTTTTTTGATGACTTTTAGTTGAAAATTGATTTTATTTGATATTAGAATGGCTACTCCAGCTTGCTTCTTCTGACCATTTGCTTGGAAAGTTGTTTTCCAGCCTTTCACTCTGAGGTAGTGTCTGTCTTTGTGTCTGAGGTGTTTTTCCTGTAGGCAGCAGAATGCAGGGTCCTCGTTGCGTATCCAGTTTGTTAATCTATGTCTTTTTATTGGGGAGTTGAGGCCATTGATGTTGAGAGATATTAAGGAATAGTGATTATTGCTTCCCGTTATATTCATATTTGGATGTGAGGTTATGTTTGTGTGCTTTTCTTCTCTTTGTTTTGTTGCCAAGACGATTCGTTTCTTGCTTCTTCTAGGGTATAGCTTGCCTCCTTATGTTGGGCTTTACCATTTATTATCCTTTGTAGTGCTGGATTTGTAGAAAGATATTGTGTAAATTTGGTTTTGTCATGGAATATCTTGGTTTCTCCATCTATGTTAATTGAGAGTTTTGCTGGATACAGTAACCTGGGCTGGCATTTGTGTTCTCTTAGGGTCTGTATGACATCAGTCCAGGATCTTCTGGCCTTCATAGTTTCTGGCGAGAAGTCTGGTGTGATTCTGATAGGTCTGCCTTTATATGTTACTTGACCTTTTTCCCTTACTGCTTTTAATATTCTTTCTTTATTTTGTGCATTTGGTGTTTTGACAATTATGTAACGGGAGGTGTTTCTTTTCTGGTCCAATCTATTTGAAGTTCTGTAGGCTTCTTGTATGTCTATGGGTATCTCTTTTTTTAGGTTAGGGAAGTTTTCCTCTATGATTTTGTTGAAGATATTTACTGGTCTTTTGAGCTGGGAGTCTTCACTCTCTTCTATACCTATTATCCTTAGGTTTGATCTTCTCACTGAGTCCTGGATTTCCTGTATGTTTTGGACCAGTAGCTTTTTCTGCTTTACATTATCTTTGACAGTTGAGTCAATGATTTCTATGGAATCTTCTGCTCCTGAGATTCTCTCTTCCATCTCTTGTATTCTGTTGGTGAAGCTTGTATCTACAGCTCCTTGTCTCTTCTTTTGGTTTTCTATATCCAGGGTTGTTTCCATGTGTTCTTTCTTGATTGCTTCTATTTCCATTTTTACTTCCTTCAACTGTTTGATTGTGTTTTCCTGGAATTCTTTCAGGGATTTTTGTGTCTCCTCTCTATGGGCCTCTACTTGTTTATTTATGTTTTCCTGGAATTCTTTCAGGGATTTTTGTGTCTCCTCTCTATGGGCTTCTACTTGTTTATTTATGTTTTCCTGGAATTCTTTCAGGGATTTTTGCGATTCTTTCAGGCATTTTTGCGATTCCTCTCTGTAAGCTTCTACTTGTTCTCTAAGGGAGTTCTTCACGTCTTTCTTGAAGTCCTCCAGCATCATGATCAAAAATGATTTTGAAACTAGATCTTGCTTTTCTGGTGTGTTTGGATATTCCATGTTTGTTTTGATGGGAGAATTGGGCTCCGATGGTGCCATGTAGTCTTGGTTTCTGTTGCTTGGGTTCCTGTGCTTGCGTCTCGCCATCAGATTATCTCTAGTGTTACTTTGTTCTGCTATTTCTGACAGTGGCTAGACTGTCCTATAAGCCTGTGTGTCAGGAGTGCTGTAGACCTGTTTTCCTCTCTTTCAGTCAGTTATGGGGACAGAGTGTTCTGCTTTCGGGCGTGTAGTTTTTCCTCTCTACAGGTCTTCAGCTGTTCCTGTGGGCCTGTGTCTTGAGTTCACCAGGCAGCTTTCTTGCAGCAGAAAAGTTGGTCTTACCTGTGTCCCGAGGCTCAGGTTCGCTCGTGGGGTGCTGCCCACGGGCTCTCTGCAGCGGCAGCAACCAGGAAGACCTGTGCCGCTGTTTCCCGGAGCTTCAGTGCACCAGGGTTCCAGATGGTCTTTGGCTTTTTCCTCTGGCGTCCGAGATGTGTATGCAGAGAGCATTCTCTTCTGGTTTCCCAGGCTTGTCTGCCTCTCTGAAGGTTCAGCTCTCCCTCCCACGGGATTTGGGTGCAGAGAACTGTTTATCCGGTCTGTTTCCCTCAGGTTCCGGCGGTGTCTCCCCAACATAATTCTTAAAAAACATGGAAAGAGCAATTCTTTATTTCACATGGGAAAACAAAGACCCAGGATAGAGAAACAATTCTTAACAATAAAATAATTGCTGGGGAAATAACCATCCCTGACCTCAAGCTATACTACAGAACAATAGTGATAAGAACAGCATGATATTAGTACAGAGACTGACAGGTTGACCAATGGAATAGAATTGAAGAGCCAGAAATAAAATCACACACCTATTGTTGTGGTAAATTTAAAATATGCTTTCTTTTAACCTGCATTAGATCTGGCACCATAATGCCCAATGACATCTGTTTGATATTTTCATCTCAGTCAGCAAAGCATCTCACCCACTTTGCTCCACCCCATTTCACACTGCTGATAACTACGCTCTGAGCCTGGCAACAATCTCTCTTCCCGTTGCCACCATGCCAGACATACACATCCAAATTCTGTGGCAGCCCAGTGTCTCCAGCCACCACACACTCTCTTGAATTCAATTAAATTTCCACATGAAAGAACACACAACACAATAACCTCTGATCCAATTGATAAGATATAATTGCCCACCTAAACATACAAAGCCCTATACACATCCATCCCTTAAGAATATTCATAATAACCTGTAAATATGCAAAGAGGAATCTTAACATCCACCTCCATGCTCTCTCGGCTGCTCTCCCTCTCTTACTCCTGTCTCTTCCTCCTCTCTAAAACTTTTCTCCTGCCCATCCTTCCTTCTTGTCCAATGACAGGCCTCATTCTATCTTGTACCTGCCTTCAACTGCATAATGACATCATCCTACATTTCACCCTTTCTATCTAATTAAAAAACTCCTCTCTCAAATATAAGCTAAGCACAACTATTATCATTTTGTAATTAAAAGCATAAAATATACTAATACACAGTCAAATTTTTTTCAGTTAAACAGAACATTTAGTTATTGATTCCAGCTTAAGAAAGGCTTAAAAATCTGTGTTATATGCAAGCTAGCTTGTATACTATGTGATAACTATCTAATAAAATATGTATTTTCAAAGTTAAACACCCTGATAGGCTATGAGTCTATAATCAGTCTTCAACCACATCAGAAATCTGAGAATGACCAATTATCTATAAACATAGGAAGCCTAATATGGCTTCCAGAACTGGAATGTTGTAGAGACAAATCTCTACTAGCACAGTCCTCTGTTAGCAATATGTGAGAACAAGTCTTCAGCCTTCTGGCCTAGAATCAACTGACAGACTCTTGAAATGCAGTAACATAAAGGGCAGATTAGCCTGTCTTAGCAGAGATTATCAGTCAACTATTCTGCATAATTTGTCCCTTTGTGGACAGTATTAGTTTGTAGTTGAAATAGGCAATTACTGCCCAGTGGCTGCCTAGCCACAAAGTATTGCTTCACTTGGAGTAGAGATGCTCAATTTCTTCACTAAATCCACCAAAGGGAAACTGTTAGGAGCAGATATGTCTCAACAAAAGATAAATAACTTTAAATCTCATATTTTGTGGATTTCTGACATTTTTGAAAAGCATCTATCTATATAAGGTAATCTGGACTGTTGTCTGTTAACTATCTTAATGTATTATCTTGAAAGTACTTTAAAAATCTCAGCCATGAATTTGCTATTTGGCTCTTAACTCACATGCATAATCAACTCAGAAGTTTGTAATGACATCAATAGGAAGAATGGCTCTAAACCTTGTACTTTTAAATGTTTTGCAACAAATATTAATAATCAAAGAAAAGATATGCTTTAAGCTTAGTTACCAAATGAGATTATGGCTGCACAACTCAATCTAGTTAATTCCTCCCTGTTAAATTATAACCATTTCTAAATTCCTCATAAAAACAACTTTAGAATAACCACTTTCAGCCCCCAAAAGTCCAGGGAATAGGGATGACAATTCTTCAATAACTTCTTCAAGCTGTACGTGGCCATTGAGATATCCTTGGGGGCTGGGTGTAGGGAAAATGGTGTAAAGTTGTTGCCTGGTGTGTCTGTCTTGACTGGGCCCAGAGGAAAGTCCTTAAGATCAGGAATCCAACCATGTACATTCTACAAAATATAATTCTTAAGAAAAAAGTTTAGAATCACGATATCTTTTTGTTTGATTCTCTTGAATTTAGTTCCTCAGGCAGTTTCCCTCTATCAAATCTGATCATATGGCTCTGGAAGGTATCCAGAGCCTAATTACCCTTTTTAAAAACACAAAGACAAAAGCTTTCTCCCAAAATACTGTGTTCCTTAGTATGTAACCAGAAAAGCTTGTATCTTGCACTCTCTCCCAGAGGAATAATATAACCATAAAACTCAAAGTCACACCCATTATGAAGACTAAACAATTTTTTAAAAAAGTAAGCTAAACAAAAGTGTATAAGCCTGTTAGGCTTTTCTAATCTGTCATATCAGAAAACTGACCCAAAATTCCCGTGGAGCTCATGTTAAGAGAACCTTAGCTTCCTGTTGTGGTAAGTATTAAAAATAACCATAGACCCTAGCTACCCAGTATCATCAAGCCATATGGCCTTTAGTTGGTAATTCATAAAACAAATTAAACACCTTCTATTAATCTTAATACCAATAAGAAAGCAACTTATCAAACCAGGACTTTAGCCCAAATTATATCAATCTGTCAAGCTCTCTACAGAGAGCCTCGGATTTTTATTAATAACTTTCATAATATATGTCTGTATTCACTCTGCCTGGTGTATAGACTTTTATCACAACTCTATACTTGGAGTCAGTGACTAATTTTCCCTATTAAGTTCTGTTTTGACAAAGAAACTAAAAATATGCAATGGATAAAAGAAGCATTTTCAATAAACGGTGCTGGTCTAACTGGCAGTCAGTATGTAGAAAAATGAAAATAGATCCATATTTCTCATCTTGCACAAAGTTCAAGTTCAAGTGGATCAAGGACCTCAACATAAAACCAGGTACACTGAATGTAATAGAAAAGAAAGTGGGAAAGAGCCTTGAACTCATGGGCACAGGGGAAATTTTCCTAAACAGAACTCCAATGTCTCAGGTTCTAAGATCAAGAATTGATAAATGGGACCTCATGAAACTGAAAAACTTCTGTACGGCAAAGGACATAGTCAATAGGACAAGTAAGCAACTACATATTGGGGAAAAAATCTTCACTAACCCCACATCCAATAGAGGGCTAATATCCAAAATGTATAAAGAACTCAAGAAGCTAACCTCAAAAAAATTAAACACCCCAATCAAAAAATGGGGTATAGAACTAAACAGAGAATTCACAACAAAAGAATCTTAAATAGCCAAGAAGACCATATTCAAATGTTCAAAGTCCTTAGTGATCAGGGGAATGCAAATCAAAACAATCCTGAGATTCCACCTTATACCAATCAGAATGGCTAAGATCAAAACCTCAGGTGACAGCACATATTGGCAAGAATGTAGAGAAATAGGAACAGTCCTCCATTGTTGGTGGAATTGCAAACTGGTACAACTACTCCGGAAATCAATCTGGAGGTTCCTAAGAAAACTGGAAATAGAACTACCTGAAGACCTAGTTATACCACTCTTGGACATATACCCAAAAGATGTCCCACCATGCCACAGGGGCCCATGCTCCACTATGTTCATAGCAGCCCTACTTGTGATAGTCAGAAGCTGGAAACAAATCAGATGTCCCAAAACAGAAGAATGGGTACAGAAAATGTAATTCATTTACACAATGGAATACTATTCAGCTATTAAGAATGAAGACATCATGAGTTTTTCAGTCAAATGAACAGAACTAGAAAATATCATCCTGACTGAGGTATCTCAGACCCAAAAGGACAGGCATAGTACATACTCACTAATAAATTGATATTAGTCCAACATAGTACAGAATACCCCGGATACAATCCAGAGAACCCAAGAAGGTTAACAATTCAAAGGACCCAAGTAAGGATGCTTCAAATCCCACTTGGGAGGGAGAAGACAGTGGGAAGAGGGAGGGAGGGAAGTGGTTGGGAGAGGGGAGCAGGAGGGGCAGGGGGAAAGGGGAACATGATCAGGTATTGGGGATCCAGGAGTGGAGCCTTAAGGGACAGCAGAATGAATGAAAATATACAACTTTGGGAGGTGGAAGGCAGGGTGACCCTCTAGAATGTACCATCCAAGCCTTTCCATGGATCTATTTTCTCTGTTAACATTTCAATCCTATTATTTTTGCATTGTTGTGACCACAATACCTAATATAGACAACTTACAAGAGACAGGATGTATTTGGTCCAGATTTGCAGAAGGTTTAGTTCAGCAGAATAGGAAACCACAGGCCACAGCAGAGCCAAACAGTTCATACCATAGCAGAGGATGCCAAGAGACTAAAGCTCAACATAGACAAGGATAATATTCTGGCCAAAAGCCCATTTCCAGTGACCTTATTCCTCCAGCTTCATCTTACCTTCTAAGTTCTCAGAACTTCCCAAAAGATCACCAGCTAGGGATAAAGGGTAGAGCACAAAGTCTCTGGGAATATTTATATACTTGTTTTTTAACTGTATCTTTGTGGGATATACATTTTTAGATTACCTAATCTCACCTGAAAATAACACTATTCTACACTCCTCCCCTGTTTTATTCTGGTATCTTCTAAGGTCCTGCCCATCCTTCTCCTACCATTGTGATTGCTGTCTCTCGGTTTACCGACCATGTAACAATCACCTAGTATGACCTTAGCTGTAGCAGTATACAGACAACCATCTCCAAGATGCTTTCTTTGATTTCATTTTACAGATTGCTTCTCAGAGATCCTTTTCCTCAACCTGGTGATATCTTCCCAATATCTGATTCACATTTCTTTCTTCATGAAGAACTTATTTCCACATTTATAGCAACATGGATGTAGTAGGGATGAATTTCAGACATATTCATTTGTTTGAGATGTTTCTTGTCCTTCCTACTAGTTTTGTTATATATAGAATTCTATAATGGTTGAAAGTGCTGTCCTATTAATAATCAAGTATAAAATAGTTCACACCACTGTTTTCTTGCTGTCATGGTTTCTGGTGAGGAGCCATGAGTTTTCAGGGAATGTAATTATTCTTTTCCTCCTGTGGGTAAGGGATTATTTTTCTCTGACTTCTTTCATGGTTTAGCCTTTTTTTGTCTTTGGTTTTCTGCAGATTTCTGACTTTCATTTTTTTATGCATTCCATCTACTAGATGAACTTTCAGTGTCTTACATCTTTGCACTGTGTCATTAAGTTTGGAAAATTATCAGCTAGCAGTTATTACTTCTGTTTCAATGCCTCTTCTAGTATTTCAGTTGCACGTGTTACACATTTTTAAAATTCTCTGCCATTCCTGAAGACTCTGCTGTCCATCTTTGTTTAATAACATCATGCCAAACAACAGATCAGAAGACCGAATGACTCCTGCAGGGCCTTGCCTGCTCTCCCATGTTATTGCATTGGCATACATAGAGATATGAGAGAAGCTTGACTTGGCTCTTTTCAGCATCTATTCCTAAGTTAAGCTGCCATGGATTCATGGTCATTAATTGCTATTGCAATACACATAAAAATAACATAGGTTCTTAACTGTGTTTGCAACAAGAACACTTAGTTAGCTGTCTCTATAAGTCCTGGCTTCAAAGGTTTGCAAGATCTTCTCAATGAGGGATTTTCTTCTCCTTCATAACTCTCAAAGTATAAGCCTTCTGCTTGTGTCATAAGCTCTCTTTCCTCTGCAGGAAAGGTGAGTGGTTGGCACTCTGTGGCTAGACAGTGACCTTGATATCCACCACTTCATTGAGATCAGAGAGAAGTGTTCTATTATGATCTTCCCTGACTCTGTTGGACCTGGGTCAGATGGCTCTAATTCATGGGTTGGATGCCTGGCCTTATGCACTGCATTTTTTTCCTATGCATTTGTATCTATATAGGCTTTATCCTGGATGTTTGTTCTCTGCATTAAATCCTCTTTCTAACTCAATATTTGCATTCTGCATCATCACCACCCTTCCCTCACAGGGTATTAATCTCATTTTAAAAAAGTAACTCTCAGTTTCACTTCATAATTAAATTCATCATGTATTTCCAATAATAACTCAACTGTCTCCAACTCTGAATCATACTCATTTTCTACAGGCAATTCCTCTGTTGCCCAGTGTCATTTTTATGACACAAAAATCACTAACACTTTGACACACGTATCTTTTTTAATATAAGGGTACCTAATGAATTTTGAATATGTGAAGAAAACTTCTGCCTGAATTAAAACAAAACAGGAAAAACAGATCTGAGGATAAAATTAACAACAAATACCTTAGAAACTCATTGACTTAAGAAAAGACTGGCCTCTGAGACGAATAAAATGATGCATCTGGAATCAATGGTTTCTGAATGTTCCTGCTTCTAACATCAATGAGAAATGACTCAGACCTCACACCTGTTGTTTCTTCTGCCCAGAACACTGTGGCTTCTATTCCTTGACCTCAATAACTCCTGTTTAGACTTCAAGTAATAAATTAATATCACTGTTTAGGTGATGTATGTCTTAGCTTATAATCTAAATAATATGCTTTTACTTGATACTCAAGTCTACAGTCCAGATCTCTCCATTAGATTCTAGAATCTAATGCCCAGCTATCTATTTTCTATCTCCATCAGATGTCCAACAGGCATCTCAAATTTAACAAATAAAAGCTGGATTCCCCACATTGTCCTCCCACAACCTGCTTATTCACTAGTGTTTTCTATCTCAGTAAACATCACTGCTATTTACCTAGTAACTCAAAGTCAGAAATCACAATCTATCCTTGGTTTTTTTTTTAAAAAGTTTTATTGATTCTTTCTGAGTTTCACCATGCACCCCAGTCCCACTTATCATTCTGACCCCTAATATCCACCCTTTGCCCTTGCAACCTCCCCCAGAAAATATAAAACACACAACTACAAGGGGGGAGAAGCATAGAAAACATCTTGTCATTGAAGACGTAGTGTATCACAGTGTGTCCCACAGTATATCTCTCCACCCACACATCTTCACTCGCAAATATTCATTGCAGTGAATCACTGGTCTGGTTCAAGATCTGTGACATCATCATTACTGGATCCTCATTGAGACATCCTCTGAGTTATCCTGCTGTTGCCCTGTGTCATGAAGATCCTGCAGTTTTGAAACCACAGGACTGGAACTTTCACACATCTCAACCATATTCAGATGATATAAATTTGGGGTGGGCCATCTCATAGCTGTGGGTTTGGGCCTGGTGGTAGCAGAGCTGGTCAGCCTATTGACTTTCCCTCATCCGCACCACCAGGAGGCAGAGTCAACTCTTCTACTCTCACACCCTTAAACTGGCTCTCCCATGTCTTCGCCATCAGGGTCAACTCCACTGTGCTGCCAAGGAGAGGTGCAGAGTTCACTCTCCCAAGTGCTGCCAATGGTGAAGGATGGTTCCAGCTCTCCAGAGTGTAGCATCCAGTAAGGAGCGAGAGCAGTTCTACATAGTCCATGAACATCCAAGTGGTCCCTGGTGGTTGCCCCAAACAGGAAAATTGCCATGTTCTTTAAAGGTAATATGAGCCATTGACATTGGCACTGACTCTTACCATTGCATAGCCACTGACACAGACATAGACCTCAACAGCTTGGGCTAGGACCTCACCAGGATCCCAGGTGGCAAGGCTAACCACTCACAACAGGCTACTCCTCTCTACCCTCCAGTCTCTAGTTACATTTTCTTCATAACATTCAAGCTGTTCCACTTCTCTTTCTCTCCCATCTGACCACCACATGCTTGCACATTGTGGTGGCTCCAGCTGAGTCTGGCCACTGGCTGGTGATTCCCTTGGTGACATCCTCCATCAATGCTGCGTGGTATGTTAGTAAGCAGGTGTCTATGGCCCCTCTGTGCTGTGCACTGGGAGACAGGTCTGTGGGTGGCATGGCAGTCCACAGGTCTTTGTCTGTCTTCTTTCTTCTGAGCTGTGCTGCCTGGATTGGATTGAATTTTTATGAATCCTAGATATAAAACAGCTTTGGGGCCACCAATCCAAGTGTCAGGCTAGGATGAATAAAGTACTGCCATCTGCTCTGCTCCTAACTGATGTGAGAGCTACACCACCAACAAGGTCTCTTTGTCCATTGCCAGGGGGTGCATAATCTATCTTAGGTTGGGATTCTTCAAAGCATGGCTTTGTGAGGGAAGGTCCTGTTCAGATGATGGATTATGACAAGGCTCTTGGGCTTCAGGGAAAATGGACAAGGCAGGACAACAGAGCAGGACAACAGGACAGGATAACAGGACAGCAGGGAGTGTGAGGAAAATACTAATGACTTGGCCTCAGTCAGGTGCCTCAAGGAGCTCTGGCAGATGAACAACTCATAGTTGTCCCACTGCAAGGCAAGAGGTCCAGGCTCTGCTAGCCCCATATAAGTGAGTCACCAGTGACAAATTTCTCCTAGCAGTACATGCCCATGTCAGTGGGCTTCATTGACCCACATCAATCTTCCAGAGAAAGAGACAATGAAAGCTATGAGAAACCAGCAATAACAACAGCCTGAGATTGTGTTCCAAACTGGTGAACCTTGCAGGAGATTGCTATATCACACTGAGATCCCTTAATCCTCCCTAAATATCTCCCATACTCAATGTGTCAGAAAATTATGGGAGGTCAATCCTCAAATGATATCCCACTCCAAACTTTTTATCTACTTTAACCAAAGTCATCTCAATACAAATCACCTTTGCTCACCTGAACTGCCATGGATCCTTTGGTCAGTATCTGCGGTCCACTCTTCCACAAGAAGTAGGGGAAGAGGGGTTGGGGGTTTAGCTCAGTGGTAGAACGCTTGCCTAGCAAGCACAAGGTCCTGGGTTCGGTCCCCAGCTCCGGAAAAAGAAGAAAAAAAAGAAGTAGGGGAAGAAAAGAATTAAAACTATCCTCTGAGAGATGAGCTGTAAGATCACATGATCAAAAACATAAATTTTCACCTGCCTTTTCTTCAGTAAGCCAGATAAAGGAAGCTACCTGGACCACACACTCAAAGAAGAATGCAGTCATCCTCTGTATCTGTAGACTCCACATCTGCAAATTCAGTCAACCATGCACAAGTATTCATGAAAAAGAGATGTATTCATAGTAGGGGCAAAGATTAATAAGATACAATAATAACTGAATATAAAGTACTATATATTGTACAAAAACTATAAAATAATTTTAAGGTAAACATAGCTGTTTTGTTGCCTTTCTTTAAATAATACAATATAACAACTACTTGCATAGATTCACAATATAATAGTTATGCTAAATAATTCAGATCAATCAAACACGTGTTGGAATATACATTTAAATGTAAATGCAATGTCATTTTCTGTAAGGAACTTAAACATCTTCTAATTTGGGCATCTATGGAGGTTATGCAAATAGTCACCTGAAGATGTCAAGACACGGCTGTATTTCCAAAGCATATCTGGTCAACCTATGAAGGAATACAAAAAGAAAAGTGAGAGGGAAGCATTGAGAGAGAGACCATGGAAGTCTCACTTAGTAGATATCAATAACTCATAGCCCTTGACATGACAAAAACTCAAGTGTATTTTAAATGACTGCTATGCAAGTCATAACAGAATTGCCTCAATTGCTAAAGCACTTCTGGCCCCATGCCAGTCAAGTACGCAGGAGGCACAGAGAGTCTGGGGAGTCTATGTCCATGACATTTTTCTCCTCACTGTAAATAACAAAAAGGGCATTGCTATCTTATACATCAGTATGTTGATATAAATAGCTAGCAAGTGATTTATTTCCAGGCTTGCATCCCTGAGAGTAGTTCCTAGATTACCAAATTTGTCAAGATATGTGATGAATTTTACTTTCACCAACAACCCCGCCACCAAATAAAACCAGACACAGCAAGATCGTTGCTTTCACATACTCCTCTTGGACTCACCATTCCCATGTGTCTTAATTAAGGTTTCTACTTCTGTGATGAAGTGCCATGAACTTGTGGAGGAAAAGGTTTATTTGGCTTTCACTTTCATATCTCTGTTCATCACCAGAGAGTCAAGATAGAGATTCAAACAGGGCAGGGACCTGGAGGTAGGAGCTGATGTCAAGGAGGGGTGTGTTGCTTACTGGCTTGCTCCTCATAGCTTTCTTAGCCTGCATTCTTATGGAATCCAGAACTACCAGGTCAGGAGTAGCATCACCACAATAGGCTGAGCCCTCCCCATCAATCACTAATTAAAAAATGCCCTATAAGTGAATCTTATTGAGGCATTTTCTCAGTTGAGCTTTCCTCCTTTCAAATGACTCTGGCTTGTGTCAAGTTGACATAAAACTAGCCAGAACACCATATCAAGAAGTTAAGAACTTGGAGTCTATCTTCCCACCCTTTATCAGGGTGAGCTTTTGTCTCTGCTTTAATGAATAAAATAGAGCAAAGTGATTATGTGTGCCTTCCAAGGCTGGATCACAGATAGCAATATACTCATCCTTGGTCCTCACTCTTTCAGAAGTCAACACTTTAAACTTAAGACCATGTTATATGAACAGGTATCAGGACAAAGCCACATGTAGAGGCTCCATATAATACTACAGCTCAAATCCCAGCCACCAGACAGCATCAGCAACAGTCATGGTTCCAGTTCTTAAGCTCTGACCCTTGTCGGTAACTATAGATGAGCAGTGCCCAGGTAGCCATAAAAAATTTACAGATACAGGAGAAGCTGTATATATCATTGCCAATTTAAATCACTAACTTTCAGAGGGTTTTTGATGTTATAATAGATAACCATATGAATCAAAAACATATATTATGACAATAGATAATCCTAATCCCCCAACCCCCTGTTCCTCTGTTCTTGAATTTGTTCTTTTGCTACTGATTCTAATGGCTAGCACGCAGTTTAAGGAATACAGTTTCTTATGACAGGGAAGGCAGGATGGTGGGAGCATAAAGTAACTGATCACTTCACGCACAGTCAGGAAGTAGAGGGAGATGGACATGCCTCGCTGGCTTCCTTTTGATTTTTCATTTGGTTTAAGACTTCTAGCCCATGGGATGATGCAATCTACATTTAGGGTGGGGTCTTTCCTTCCTCAGCTAAACCTTTCTGGAAACACCCTCACAGACATGCCCAGGGTCGTGTGTGCTCAATGATTCTAATCTCAGTGTGATTGGCAATGATGATTAACATCACAGACCCTTGGTTTACTACACTAGCTCCTGCGTTCCCCCTGCTCTATTTTAAGTTCCCACTCTCTACAACTTTGTCTAACCTGTTTTCTCACACTCCATTGGCTTACTTTGTATACATCCATGGGCATAATCTTCTATATCAACTTTGTTCCTTGATAGCTTCAGTTTATTACATAGCTTTAATGCCGTGTGCATGTTGCAGAATAACGCTTTAACTCTACCTTGGACTTCAAACCACCTCTATATACTTTGATGAATAATGAGCATATCAAACCTTGACTCAAATATTCAAAGTTTGCCTTTTGATCCCTGTTACTCTTAAAAAGGGCCTCTTAATTTATTTCATCCACCCTTTCATTTTGCTCGGATTGAAATGTTTGATTCGTCTTTTCTCCCTTCAAGCTGACAATGACTTCTCTTAGCTTTAAAATATATCCAGTACCTGTGTACCTGCCACCTTCTCAATCACCTCCCTATCCCAGGCTCCCACCAGCATTCACCAGCATCATTGCAACTGCCTTCTATGTCTTACTACTTACTACTACACCTACTGTCTTACCTTCCTTTCTGCTTTAACCCCAACTTGTGATTTCCAGCACAGGTCATTTCATATATCAATTCTTCCCTTATTTGGGATTAAGGGCAAGAAATTAGCAGTGATATTTTCTATTTAAATTTGGCTCTTCGTCTTCCCCTGGCCTTGTATTTTACTATTGTTTTCTACTATTTACTACTGTTCAGTCTTTATGGACTAGCGTGGTAGCTAAGTATGCTCTGTGTATTTCTACTAAACAGTGTCCGTGGTTTTTGTCACCTCACTTGGACTGCTTTCTCCTCCTTTATCCTCACAGATCATACCATTGTCTCCTCTCAACATCTCCTTCTGAGTGACAGCAATCTTTTTTTAAAATTACTTTCATACCCCAACTTACCCATTCTCTGACAGTGCTCTTTCTCTTCACATTTTAACTCCACCTTTTATTATTTGTTTCTTTTGTATCAGATATTAAAAGCTATATAGCAATGCATTTTTCTGTTTTCTTTACTAGTATATCCCCAATATCTGAAACAGCCTGTCACATAGTACATTTTAATAAACATTCATTGAATAAATAAACTGTTACCCAACACCTATAACCTCCGGATTTGAACCTACAACCAAAGACATTCTATTTAGACTTATAACTTTAACAGAATAAATCTCAATTGTGACATTCTATGAACCCTTCAAACATTGTAAAATCCAAACTGAGCCATTTTAAGCTGAGGATACCACTTAGTGTGGGAGGCACTGTGAAAGTTTGAGGCCTTCAGTTGGCATTCCCACAAACCATATAAAACTGGGTACATAACATGTATCTGGTAATTCCAGGAATCCTACTACAAAATGGGAGGCAAAGACAGGAGAATTTCTGAATGCTCTTGAGCAAGCCAGATAGCCTGATGTATGTGGTGTCAAAACACAATGAAGAGGTCTTCCTTTGGTGAGATTATCTTTTGACCTGAGTATACAGACCATGGTTCAGAGTTACCTTCACTTGAACATACAACTATCATGGTAGTTTGGCTGTGGGAAGGGTTGTTTCTTTGTTTTCTTGCTTGTTTTGTATTGTTGGGGGTTTGTTTATTTGTTGGGAACAAGGTCTCATAATGCAACTCAAGCTGGCTTTAAACTCTTAATATTCCTGCCTCAGCCTCCCCTCCTATGTTCTGTGATTACAATCCTGTGTCACTATACATGACTTCCATCACTCCTTCAAATATGACTGCCCATATCCTAGATGGTAGAACCAGATACCTCAGCTTAAGAGTTCAGCCATCCAACAGTTCTAAGGAGCAGCCACATTTCTGTCCCTTTCCTGTCTGAGGACTCTTATCTAGCTTCGTTCTCCTCCTATGAACCTCGTGTCACTACTTATGCTGTTCTAATCATTCCTGTGTTGCTTGAGAATAAAGAGGCATATCAGTCACTTTTTCTTAGAGTCCCTTGATGAGCCAATGCCATGACCTTGAAGGAATGAGGGTTCAGTAAGAACCAATGAAACCAAAGAGTAATGGGGCAAATCAAAGACACTGAACTCCATGTTGTTGAATTGGTTACCAAATTTTTCTGGCCAGCTTCCCTTGTTATCTCATTTAGTCCCCATATTCTGTCTATCTAGGGAATGCATGCATTACACTCTGCAGTTCACATCCAAAAGATTACAGAATATTCTGATGGTGCAGGAAACCCCTGTGTCTGGATCTTCTGAACAAAGTGATTCATTCTTTTAGACTCAAGTTGAAGGTTAATGTGTGTGTGTGTGTGTGTGTGTGTGTGTGTGTGTGTGTGTGTGTGTGTGTGTGTGTGTGTGAGAGAGAGAGAGAGAGAGAGAGAGAGAGAGAGAGAGAGAGAGAGAGCGAGCTGGGATATAACTCAGCCAGCCATACATCAATTACTGCATAGCATGAGGACCAGACTTAGAGTTTCCAGCAACTCAGCACTTGGAAATTAGATGGAGACAGGAATATTCTGGAATTTACTGGCCACTAAACCTAGTGCAATTGGTGAGCTCCAGGTACAGTGAGGAACCCAGGCTCAAAAGCTATTGTGGAGAGCAATTGAACACACACACACACACACACACACACACACACACACACACACACACACACGAAAGAGAGGGAGAAATGGAGAAAGGAGAAAGGGAATCAATTACAAGTAATTGGGTAATTGATTTTGGCTTCAGGTAAATCCCAAGAGATGCAGTGAGAGTTACACTAGGAACTCAGGAGAGCTGAAGTTTTCACTCTGATCTAAAAGCCAACAAATTCAAGGTCCATAAGAACCTAATCTTTCTAGTCAAACCCCTAACCAAAATTATTCTCTCTTGCATGGGGGAGGAAGGAAGAGAGAATCAGTAAGGTCTTCAAATGACTCGGTGAGCACCACTCATATCAGGGAAAGCCACATGCTTTACTGAAAACACACTGTTATAAATGTTAAGCTCATCCAAATCAAAACTCCAAAACATCCAGATTTTTATTTAATCATATATGATATAATCATAGCCAGTCAAGTTAACACATGAAACTAACCATGACCGAGTGCAAGCACATCACAGTCAAACCTCGTTTTACCTCTTTTGGGAGTCTCAGGTTTGGGTTGTCAAGTGCTTGGCTTCTCGTGGACTTTGTCTTATCTGGCATCAGCAGACTCTCAGGGCTTATGATAACCATACCACACCCATATAGAACAGATAGCCTACAAGCACAGAGAGCTGTGAGTCCCTTGTACTCCCCACCTCCTCCACGAAAATCTCACGCTGTGCGTAGCCAATGGTATAAAAGTGCAGAAGCCAAACCCATTTACTTCAAGTCAGGACTCCAGTCTTTCCTTATCTCTGTCCTTTGGAAGTTAATTCCTTCATATTTGCACATGAAATCTCTCCTCCAGCCCCGTCTTTTAGGAAACCTGACCCATGAAAACAGCCTTTCACACAATTTTTGTCGTCTTTGAAATATGACAGGATTTCCTTCCTGAATGTGGTTCCTATTAAGATGTTCAGAAGATTACCCAGCATTACTTAAAACTTCCACAGTAACAACTGGTCAGCTGAAAACGTCCTTTGTTTGGATACATCGCTAAATAGCAATCTGCAAGGCTAAAGTGTGAGCCCCCAAGTCAGTATAATCCTCTGATACTGCTCTTTCATGGCACAAAGAGAGTAAGCTTTCCTTACAGTGTCCTCTCAGCCCTTTTCCCTTAAGTTCCCCAAAATGAGACGTGTGAGCGGTTGAGTTTGGTTGCACTTTATTCTTTCTGTGAAATGAGAGCACCTGGGAAGAATCTAGCTCCAGCAATAATGAGATCTAGTTAGCATTTAATTTACACGGATGCTGATTTACTTCACAGTTATACATTGTTGGCAAGGCATGTCTTTTCCCCTAGAACCCTCAATGACTGCAAAAATAATTGTCAAGTCAGTTCAGCTTTGTGAACAATAGGAATGTGTTGTCTTAAAATGACTTAAACTTGGTGTTACCAAGTTTCCCTTGAAAAGAAATGATAACAAGAAACCCACCTCAATGAAAATATTATTATTTTTATTCACCTGTACATCACACGAACTTATTTTAATTACCTTCATACTATTTTGTGTGTATACAAGTACCCTGGACACTGGAAAGCACAGTCCACTAAAGAACTTGTTGACAAACACTGCCAAAGAAAGCCCCTTCTAAGTGGTTTGATAATATTCTTTTTTTTTTTGACTGTTTTTTTAAATTAACTTGAATATTTCTTATTTACATTTCGAATGTTATTCCCTTTCTCGGTTTCCGGGCCAAATCCCCCTAACCCCTCCCCCTCCCCCTCTCTATGGGTGGTCCCCTCCCCGTTCTCCCCCCATTGCCGCCCTCCCCACAACAATCACGTTCACTGGGGGTTCAGTCTTAGCAGGACCAAGGGCCTCCCCTTCCACTGGTGATCTTACTAGGATATTCATTGTTACCTATGAGGTCAGAGTCCAGGGTCAGTCCATGTATAGTCTTTAGGTAGTGGCTTAGTCCCTGGAAGCTCTGGTTGCTTGGCATTATTGTTCATATGGGGTCTCAAGCCCCTTCAAGCTCTTTCAGTCCTTTCTCTGATTCCTTCAATGGGGGTCCTATTCTCAGTTCAGTGGTTTGCTGCTGGCATTCACCTCTGTATTTGCTGTATTCTGGTTGTGCCTCTCAGGAAAGATCTACATTCGGCTCCTGTCAACCTGAACTTCTTTGCTTCAGGTTTGATAATATTCTTAAATGTTTCTGCTAGACAATGAACCTGGGTTATCAATCTTCCATTGATGTATATGTGTAGACAGAGTTATTGTTATTTAAAACCTAATGACTCAGGGCCTGGGTTGAATGTTGATATACTGTGTGACTAGAAGGTGAAAGACTACTCACAAATGGCTCAAAGGGCTGATCAGTCATTGAGGCAAATAACCAAACATCAACTAAGACCATGGTAGATCACTTCTTACCCTGTCTCTCCCCTCATACAGTTTGTATGCAATCATGAGCTTGACCTCTTGGTCTTTACTGATCACTGTTTCTAGACCAAGGCTTCATAGAAGATGAGAAGTGCTTCAGGTAGATGGTGGGAGGAAAATTCTCAGTCAAATAAACATCAATACAAAAATCATAAGAAAGTGAAGGCAAGGTGGACCAAAGTATAGTCTTGTTCCAGACTTGGGATAGGGGGAACTAAAGCTCAACCCTGAGATATGAGTGGACAAGTAGTCCACACTGAGGACAAAGGCAAATGATGATTAGATTGGATCTAAGTAGTTATAAGAGATTGTTAATCAAAGGTGGGTGAGTCAATATTCCACAATATTTGTAGAAAGGTCATTTGGCCAATAGTATGTTCAATGACCCCTTGAAACAATTCTAGGAGGAAAAAGGTTAGACAGGCTGTGAGGTGTGATGTCTAGGTTAGAGGGTAGGGACAAGGTTAGAGAATAAGAGAAGGGGGTCAGTGGTGGATGTTAAAAGTAATGCCACTGTGGCAGGAGCTGCTTCTGTAGTAGGAGCCTATGAGCCAGGCATCCTGAGACTTTCCCTCATCTCCATAATAAGTTAGGGGTATGACGTGGGTACTCAGTAATTATTTATTGACTTGGTAGATCTAATATTTTCTCTTCTTCACTAGTCTCAGTAAAGGCAGTAAAATGAAGCAGCATCACCAAATAACTTCACTAGTCTTGTTCCATTTCTAAATCTCTGTTTCTGCATTTACAAAGTAAGTAAGTAGGCTGTGAAAGAATTCCTATGGATCATCTTCAGTTCCATTACTCCATGTCAGCCAGATCCCAGGAGCCTGAGATGGTCTGTGCTTTCTCTGGCATTTCTGGCAGAATTCCTGGGAGATGATCAATTTAGAAGAGCAGCTTCTCCCAGCTGCCCCACCCCCATCTCCAACCCAGAGCTAACAAGGAGATGGCTATAATGACTGTATTTATATATCTGTAACTTCTATCCGCATAAGAAATAAACAAACCTTATTATGGGTTGATAGGGTGCTGTGTTTTCCAGGTAAGCCAATGGCAATATAAAATTATACTTTTGTTTGAAGTTAATTTCTAGTTGGCTGAATATATGCTGCCTTTGAAACCTCCTGGTGTTTTGAATACAGCCTGCCTCTTCTACCTTTGTTTTCCTCTACCCCTGAGAAGGGATACCTAGATTGTTGATTAAAAACTATTCAACAGAAGCTTGCAAGTGTCTCTCTGATAACGTTCTTACTAATCCACCTCTGGCTGATCTCCCCAGGAAGATGTTGCCAGATATAGCCTCTAGCTTGAAGAATCTTGTAGACTTAGAGTCCAAAGCAACGACAGGGAGATTCAAAGCACAGTCTTGTCCCAGACTTCACCCCAGCTTGAGGCAGTTTCCAGCACAGTTTCCCTTGACAGTTCAGAGAAGTGTGTGGGAGGCTGTATGGGGAACACTGTGTGTTCCTAGTTTGAAAGAAAAAGTAGAGCAAGTTTCTGTGTTGTTCTGCAGTGATTTAAGAGCTAACCTACTGTGAAGTGAGAGGAGGAATACGTGGTATGGAGTGTTCTCGGCTGGAATATTCCTTGAAGCAAGTGCTGACATGAAACGCTATCTGGACTGGGAACTCCTAACCTTGACAACTCCTCATCAGTAACACCATACCACCTATCTATACCTGCATGGTAGGTCTGAGGTTCTTAGAAGTGAGCCCTGGTTATGATCAGCAGCATTAACAAGGAAGCAGAAAAAGAAACTCTAGGGCCCTAAGGTCCATGTCCCTACTTGGGTGTATCAGAGCTGTCCAAGGTACCGAAGATTTAGCGCTGACAAATAGTTTGCCCTGCAAACTACCAGACTTTGGAAAATCAAAGAGCCTGCTGTCGGGACCTGCACCAGGCCAGAAATCTTTTTTTTTCTAAAATGTCTATTTTATTTTTCACATTTAGCTTTTTTAATGATGCAAAAAAGTATTTTTGTATGCAGTGAGATGCACGTATCTAGATTTACATATTTCGATAGATACTTTTACATTTCTCTTGTTTTTCTTTATTAACTTGAGTATTTCTTATTTACATTTCGAATGTTATTCCCTTTCCCGGTTTCCGGGCCAACAGCCCCCTAACCCCTCACCCTTCCCTTCTCTATGGGGTGTTCCCCTCCCCATCCTCCTGCCATTACCGCCCTCCCCCCAACAATCACGTTCACTGAGGATTCAGTCTTAGCAGGACCAAGGGCTTCCCCTTAAACAGGACCAAATGACCATGCCTCCTACACTGCTCGCTCTCTACCACCCATGTTTAAGTACTTAACCTTTATCTAAGGTGGCATTAGTAAGCACGATACACACAAAATCCTTGATATTAGAAGACCACCTCTTGCCACTTGAGTATGCTGCAATTGTCATGCAATCTACATTAGCTTGATGGATAAATAATGAGAGACCACAGGAAACAAAACAGCCCTATTCCAGATGAGGCTATCCTCAACCAACTGGAGCTTACTCAATTTAGCTGCTGATTGCAGACACAGGAGCAAGCACAACTGAAATCAGAACATACTTTTGGCTGAGCTGATCCCTGCCAACCTGCGGAATCATAAAGTGCATAAGTGGCTTAGGCCGACAAATTTGGAGTATTTATTACAAAGCAAAGAAACCTGAAACTCTGGGTTGTTGCAAAAAGCTAGAGATGTGGTCTGCACAACAGCAGCACTGTACTCCCAGATAATAAGTGCTCAGTGGATGTTTCCTGTCACATCTTCTGTGAGGAGAGGGATGTTGTAAAGAAGTAATGATACCAGCGAGCCTCAAGCATTGTCCTTCGCTCAAGGAGCCAGCCTGCCTGTATAAAATGACAAGACAACAGTGTGAGGCACTGAGCCTGTGATGAAAAGCTGCTTGCTACAGATACTTGAATATTCTCACTGAGCTCTCTTCACAGCTTGTTCCTGGAGAACAGAAATGAAGATTACGTGGAGAACCTTGTTCTGACCCCTAAGATAAAGTAGGTAGGTATGATTTCTTGTTACCAAGGTAACCTCTCTCAATAAACCTTGAAGAGATAATTACTCTGTGTGAAGACTTTTGCTTTGCCTTGCACACCAATACAGTTCACAGACAATGCATTTACATGAGGAACAAGCGATGCACAGAGCCCCATGATCAGCAATTCAAGGCACAAGTACTTGTCTGTAAATAATCAGCACCAGTTTGGGGGTCTCTTGCCTCAACATATAAGATACTAAAGCTAAAATTATATTTCTAAATCTTTTTTCAATTTTCCTATTTTATAAATTATGAAAGTGGAACCCCATAAAAACTGAATAATAATACAAATGTCTCAGAGCATAATAGAAGATCTGAAACTAAAACTTAGACCTCCTTCAGGGTGTACTCAGCAAGAAGTTTTGGGATAACACTGCACAAGGGGATAATCATAGAAAACACATTTGTACTGTGCATTTTAAAGAACAGAAAAAGAATATTTACACAATGAAGTAAGTATTCAAGGAAATGAATATGTGTAATCCAGTTGAAACATTATATAATATGTACACATAGTGAATACCAATTGTGTTCCCATTAATATGCATAACACCACAGACTGATGAATGAAAGATAAAAATAGGTATGTAGCTACACAAATGAGAGATATACTGACTAGTAGATGATAGGTAGTTAACAGTTGAAAAATAAATAGACTGACAGATATATGAGAGATTGATGATTGGTAGATATATATATAAATAATAGATATTTATATATGAGAATAGATAGGAAACAGGTAGAAAGGGAGACTATATATATATACATATGAATAGATGAATAGACTGGAATATATATGAAAGATAGGTCCTAGAAAATGTTAAATAGGCTGACAGAAGATTGATAGATGATGAAGAAGGTAGCTAGATAGCTAGATAACTACATACAGACATGATAGTAGATAATTGGGATGAGGAACAATATAAATAGATGATAGGTAGGTAGATAGATGATTGATACTTAGATAATCAATAGATAAGTAGGTATATAAATAAATAGCTGACAGAGATAAATAGATCATAGATAGATAGATAGATAGATAGATAGATAGATAGATAGATAAAGAGATAAAGAGATAAAGAGATAGATAGACAGATACTGACAAGTAGATCTCTTGGTGCTTAATCTGATACTGTCCTCTTCAATACATTTATTATCTATCTGTCAGTAAGATAGAATGTATTTTAAAAATGAATCAGTTTTTATTCTTCAAATTAATAATTAATGTTAGTTCATAAATATAGAGAAGCATAAAGTGTCATGTGCTATCCAGAAAGAACCAAGATCAACTTCTCTTGTATTCCCTCTAATCCCATTCCTCTAATCCAACACAGACGCATCTGTATTGTTTGATTGTCATTTGAGTGCTTTAAGTCATCACAGCCTGTTTCAAGTAAAATTTGCTTTAGCGTTCCTTCTCTCCACTCTTTTTCCCTTCTCACCCTAAGTAGCCTCAGTTCTAATTTCAGGTCACATGTAATCTTTCTTTCTCCCTCCCACTGTTCACCCATCCTGGTCTCCTATCCAGTCTCATAGTCAATACCAACCACCACACTCTCTTACTTACATACATGCAAATATTAACAGTAAGGACCACATGAGAGAGAAAAGCGATTTTTTGTCTTTATGAGTCTACATCAACTTGTTTAATAAAATACATCTCAGATCTGTACTTTTTCTTCAAATTTCATGTTATTTTACTTTTTGGGGTAAGTGTGAGACAGGGTTTCTCTATGTAGCCCTGGCTGTCCTAGAACCCACCTTTTAGACTATGCTGGTATCACACTCAGAGATCCACCTGTCTCTGCCTCCTGAGTGCTGGGATAAAAGACATGCAGCACCACGCCTGGCTTCAAAATTCATTTTCTTTACTGATGAGAGGTAGTAAAATTCCACTACTTTTGTATGCTACATTTTTGTTTTCTATCCACCTGTTCATAGACATCTGGGCTAGTTCCCTTCCCTTTCTATTATAAACACTGCAGTGATAACCAAGGTGTCCCAGTACCACTGAGGTGGAACATAGAGTGCTTTGGGTACGTGTCCGGGTGCTATAGCTGAGTCATATGATATTTCTAATTTTAATTTTTGAGACTTCTCCATACTGAAACAGATTTACACTAGTTTACACTCCCATCAGCACTGAGTAAATGTTCCCCTTTCCTCAAATTCTAACAAGCATTTATCATTTGGATTTCTGTGGTCTTAGCCAATTCTGACTGAGACTAGATGGCAAGTCAAAGTGGCTTTAGGTGGCATTTCTCTGATGGTTAAGAATGTTAAACATGGGCTGGAGAGATGGCTCAGCAGTTAAGAGCACTGACTCCTCTTCCAGAGGTCCTGAGTTCAATTCCCAGCAACCACATGGTGGCTCACAACCATCTGTAATGAGATCTGATGCCCTCTTCTGCTGTGTTTGAAGATAGCTACAGTGTACATGGATAAATAAAATTTTTAAAAAATGTTAAACATTTTCTAAAAGAATTATCGGCCATTTTATTTATATTTTTGAGAACATGTCTGCATGTCAGTAAATCTTAACAAATTTTTCCATTTGTGTTGTATTATAAGTGTGTGTTCTGTATTATTCAATGTACATATGCAGCATCTCCTTTTAAATTTTTATTATCATACACCAATCAATTGCATAAAATAATGGGCCACATCGTGAGATTTCCCCACATGTGCACAATGTTCTTGATCACATTTGCTTCCCTCTACACTTCTCTCACCTGCCTCCTCCTCCTCCTGAATGATTGGTCCCATCTTTATTCCCTTGGTTTTTCTCTAGATTCCATGAATGATAGGACATATTTGATCGTTCTCTTTCTAAATTTGTCATGAATTGCTTAAAGTGGTGATTTCCACATCCTGAAAATATGTCAGTTTCTCTCCCCACCCCCCTCTTTCTTTGTGTGTATTAAATGTGTGTAGAATGCATGTCTCTCCATATATCTCTGTATTTCTCTATGTGTGTGCAAATGCACACAACTCATGAGTATGTGTAGATGTCAGCATCCTGCTCTGTCCCTATCTACTTTATCGCTTTACTTCCTAGAGACAGCATTTCTCAAGGAACCTAGAGTAGGAGCTCCAGAGGTCATCCTTTCTCCACTTTCCACAGTGCTGGGGTTAAAAGCAAGCAAATAGCACACACAGCTTTGGTGTTTGGTACTTCAGTGTTACTTGGGTTCTGGGGTCTGAATTCAAGTTACCATAATTGCACATCAAGCAATCTTACCTGCTAAACCGTGTTATCAGTCCAACTCCATTCTTCTTTACAGTTGATTAGTATTCTTTAATTTACACATATCACATTTTCTTCATCTATTCATCAGTTGGTGGGCATCTCGGATGATTTCAAAACAGTTAATGCAAACAGTATTGCAATGAGCATGGACTTTCAGGTACCTTTATTCTGTGATTTTTAAATACTTTCTGCCCAGAAAAGATATAGCTGGAAGATGTGGCAGTTTCTGTATGATCAATTATTGACTTTGCTAAAACTATGTAGTATGTCACACCCCATATCCTGTTCATTTACATTTCAAATGTTATCCCCCTTCCTGGTTTATCTCCTCAAGCCCCCATCCCATCCCCCAGCCCCCTGCTTCTATGAGAGTGCTCTCCCACACACCTACCCACTCCTGCCTCACCACCCTAGCATTCCCCTACACTGGGCCATCGAGCCTTCACAAGACCAAGGGCCTCTCCTCCCTTTGATGCCACATAAGGCCACCCTCTGTTTCATATGCAGCTGGGGATCAATCCCATATGCAGACACCAAACCCAGACACCATTGCTGATGCCAAGACGTGCTTGCTTACAGGAGCCTGATATAGCTCTGCCAGAGCCTGACCAATACAGATGCAGAGGCTCCTCGAAGCCTACCATCAGACTGAGCACAGGGACCCCAGTGGAGAAGTTAGGGGAAGGTCATCTCTTTTTGTTGTTTCTTTGACATTCACATCATTATTGTTGGTGTTTTTCCCCAAAATGGTCACACTTATACCCATGGGCTCTAAGTCCTTAATGTTCAAACTTTGAACAACCAGGATATCTCTTGTTTAAAACATTAGCTTCAGTTTTCCCCAGCCACAGCTCTGTGATTCTGCATGCAAACATTTTGTGTGTGTGTGTGTGTGTGTGTGTGTGTGTTTGTGTGTGTGTGTGTAAAACTTTAGCCACAGTCTAAGGATCATAAGTCACTCACAATTCATGCCTCTTAGATATCAGAAAATTTGCTTAGTTTTATTTACAGTGAAAGAAATGCATAAAAATCAAATTTCCCATTTTCCTCTCACTAAAATAGGAAGTTTGGGTAACTGGATAACACATTGCATTGGAGAATAGATAGGGAGTGAGGAAATGAGTTCCTTAATGTACTTCTGGTATCAAAGACAGTAGGTACAGTCTTTGTAGAGAGAAATTTGCCAAAATTCATTCAATTGCAGTGCACTTAACTTTCAGTTCACCAAGATCTTTCTAATTCTAAAAAGACCATTCACACTCATTTCCCCAAGTACAAAATGATATGTACTCACAATTAATGACTAGATCTTAGGTTTTTTTTTTAATCTAGAAAGATTGGAAACACCCATAAATAGTAAAATCAGAGGCTTAGCTAGAGAGAACCAAGATTGCAAATGCAGAGTGAAAAAAGAAATACAGCCTTTCTCTGATGATGGGAACAAGCTCCAAGAATTAAGTTATTAGAAAACTCAAAACAAAACAAAAAGATGATACATTCATTGCATACCGGTTATATGTGATAAAAATTGCATTAAGTATCTCAGAAATAATCTTTGCCATTCAGGTCTTGCTTGCCATGGAAACAGACACACCTTGAACATGTAGTTACTTATGCCCAACTTGAGGGAAATCACTACCTAGCAGCAAAGAAACCATCTCATTATTTTCGTCTTGACATTTATATGACAATCTGCTTCCCCTGTTTATGCTTCTATATCCTCATTGAGAAGACTGGGCAAATTCAACACCACTTAGGAGATAATAATGTAAGAATCTGTGGTATCATATGACTTTTAATCTCCAATTAGCACTTATATTTGCCCTTCTATAAGCAATCACTTTGACCCAACTTCCAAAATTAGCCTACAAAGCTTCTTCAATCAAATGATACTATTGAAAATAGAGGGCAATTGCCTTCATTATATTCTTGATTTTATACAAAGAAGACTCCTATGAGATGAGATAAGCAACTGAAACAGGGTTGTCTAACATTTTTGCCAAGTTGTCTTAGGAAGGAGGCAAGCATTCTCCTTAGTGCTTCTCATGACTACCTCTGGAAAACGCCAGAAGGCTCTGACCTTTAAAAGGCACTTCAGTGAGGCAACTGTTAATGAGCAGAGTCCAAAAGGCTGAAGCCAGTTACTGTCAGATCTGCTCTGCAAGAACACATGAATCATAGCAATGAGTCCAGTGCTCTCCTATCCTTTTTTTATTTCTCTATCCTTGTCTTTACAGAGGGTTTGGTGTTATCTCTACTTCCATAAAAGTACAGGACAGTTTCTCTGAGCTTTAGCAGGACTGATGACTAGTCTGCTTGAGTTACCTATTTACCTCCTTCTATGTGCCCATGAAGTGCTGAGTACGGGAAACCCCATCTCATGATTTCCAGGATAAGGTTCACAGCAATCAAGCCACCTCTTATGGCATTGCTGTGAGCATCCCTTCCGTAGCTTCTCAGTACTCTCCCCTATATACCACAAGCAAGTTCTAGTGGTTCTCCAGTTAGCACATTTCCCTAACTTGTGCACAAGCTACCAGAATCAGTGCTTCTGGAAGCAGTCCACAAATACTGACAAACGTGGAGCGGGCTGCTAAAAAACTTAGTTTTTCATCCTTCTTGGGTAGTAGTAACTTAGACCGTTTCTACAATCTCCCTGAGTTCTGCAGCTGCATTGCACTCCAGTTGTCCAAAATGAAACTACGCCAGGCCACTCACAGTGTAGCAGAGATTGATAGGACAGAAAAGGTTTTCATTTTTCACATATGCTGTAGTCAAACATTAGGAGAAACACAAGTCAATAATATATGTATCACACAATAATAGATTTAAAAGAATTGTTTAAACCCGATGGTCATAGATATTCAGGAATTCTTTAAATGTTAGAAGTTAAAAAAAAAGAGTTGGGAGTAGTTTGAAGTTTTAGTGATATACAGTAGGAATTAAAAGACAAAACTTTGCCATTAACTAGGATATCTTGAAAACAAGTCCAACATGAGGCTGAACTCCATGACAGCTTGTATTCTCAGATGTAGACAAGGGAACTCCTGATAAAAGACTGATCACTCATACTTCATGTCTTGGCCTTGGTAACAAGAAGAACCTTAATAATAATAACAAAATTTTCAACAACCTTACTTAAAAATCTGTACCCATAACCACCACCAAACATCAGGCACACAGTTTACTTATCCCCATCCTGAAATAATCAAAGCCTTGAATTGTAGATGAAGTTGTTGTAGAGTTAGAAGTACTCCCACAGTTGGCAGAAACAAAGGCATATGCTTTGGGGAAGCCTGTCAAAACATTCCAGAGAGAATGGTTTAGAAATTAAAGCTCACAATCAAATATAATCACAGGTCACTTAATGATGAGGTACATTCCAGGAAATGCACTAGAAAATTTCATGTCGTGAAAACTTTAAGCTGCCTTTGCTAAGACCTAAAAGGTAAAAGTCAATTATTTGATGTGGCCCTAAAATGTGATTAAGACAAGTAGTAAATTTGCAAGACTGCTTTTATGACAACAAAGGTTACTACTTGACAGTAAACTGTTCAGTAATCAGAAGTATACATTAAAATAGCAATAAAAGCATAGTGCAATAAATATACAAATGGACAACATATACATGCTTTTCCTTTTCGTTTTTGTTTTTTTGTTTTCAAGCCATAGCCTGATTATGTAGCTCTGGCTGTCCTAGAACTTGCAATGTAGAATAGGTTGGCCTCAAACCCACAAAGAAACATCTCCGTCTTTGCCTCCCAAGAGCAGGGATTAAAGGCATGCACACTAGACCTAGTTTATCAGTTTATTTTTTTATTATAAAGGGCACATAATTGCAATTCTATACTTTTATACAATAGCAGGTTGGGGAACTTACACCATCATCTTCCTGAACACATGGATAATGTATATGTTGTGACATCTCAATGGCTATGTTGTCACTAGGCAATGTGAGCCTTCTACTGCATTATAACCTTATTGTATTGTGTGTAGCCCATCACTGGCTGGAATGGCACACATCACATGGCTATCACAAAGAACACATGAAGTATGGTGCTGTGAAGAACAAGCAAGCAAAAACAGCACACAAGATATTCAGAAAGGCAAGGATTATAGATAATGACATTAACACACGTGGAATGAAATAGTTAGGTTGCATAGGTGGATGGTTGAATGGAATGAAAAAGGACTAGAACACACTCAAAATTGACCAATGACTTTTTGTAAAAAGAACAATAAAGTGCCCGTGAAGAAACTATCACATAAAATTAGAAATTCAGTAGATGGAAGAGATAGCAGATTTGACACCTCTGCGATGGCAGCTCAGGACAGGCAAATTGGCCTGAAAGCAGGGCCCACACATAGGCAGAAGAAAACAGGCAGAGAGAAGATGTGGGGTTACAGGATGACAGGTCAAACGGCATGAGTGAGATGCAGAGGAAAAGATGGTTAGAAGCTACAACCAAACTGGTAACAGCTGAGAAACTCCTAGGATGGCAAAAGGATTAATCTTCAAAACATATCCTCAGATTCACAAGGCATATGCATCCAAGTCAGCATAAATAAGGACACATGTGTGTGGCAATAACCTTATAAAACTGCACTTTCCCAGGCCCCCTTAAAATTTATATATATATATATATATATATATATATATATATATATATATGGCTTTTATATATATATGGCATATATATATATATGGCTTTTATATATATATGGCATATATATATATATATATATATATGGCTCTGAGAAATAACTGGTAAAATAGCCAATGGCCACCAACAGCTGTGCCAACAAGAACAGAAGAAACAGTACTGTGTAATAAAGTTTCCGGAGTGCCAAGAGAGAGACGAATGTCAGCATAGAGCTGAGCAGCTATGAAGGTGAGGGAAGGGAAGGGAAAAGACAAGCAACACGGGGACATTTCTGTCAATAGACTACCAGAAGTTTAAAGGGGACAAAACAGACATCTACAAAGTCAAAGATGCAAGAAGGAATGGGAAGCACGCAGTAGAGACATCATGGTAAATGTGAGATGTTGAAAGGAAAGCATCACAAAGAATCTTTGACTTTGATGATAGCGTGGAAGTCAGGAGATAGAGACCAGTGATTACAAAAATAAACTCTACGATCCTAATTTGTTTGGACGAAGCATAAAGGTGATATTGAGTACAGAGCCTGTTAGACTCATATATGTGTGCTGTCTGCTAGGGTACATTAAGGTGCTTTCTCGAGTGGGGATTTCATCTATTGACCTTGATGCCAGCCAGCTACACAAGGGCTTCATGATGTGAGCATCCAGGAAGCGCTGTACTAACGACATGTACACAGTTCTCCATGTAAATGATACTTCGGTTAATATTTAAAATATGCAGAGCAAAATGGCTAGGGAGATCACTTAAACAGCAGAAATAAGCCGAATGAATATGATACGTGATTTCCAACACGAGAGTAGATAAAAGTGCATTAGAGATTCATGGGTGTGATCCAAAAGGAGTCTTAAGATGCAAGGTAAAATAAGAGAAAAGGCAAAACAGTAAGATAAACCTAAATATAGCTGCAATCACAAGCACTGCAGATTTTGATGAAACTTTGCAGCCTAATTGTTAGTTGGCGGCTGTTGGCGGAGGGGGAGTCACTGTCTTCGGTGGTATAGGAACTGGCGCCTTGCCCACGCTCCAGCAGTAGTTATATATCCATGCCTGTGTGAGCAACACTGTTAAAACTTAGTGACACACAAAACACAAACAGAAGAGAAAAACACGGAATGGGAAGGGATTTGCTGGGAGGAGAAGTTGATAAGTTAGGGAAGGATAAGAGAGGGTCGGGGAGGGATCAGAACTTACACATGTATGAAATCTTCAAAGAAAAAATAATTACAGCCAGCAATCATTACAAGGTCAAACAAATGACATTCACAAACACTTGAAATAAATGACATGAGATTTTACGTAAATACCAGAATAGGGAGTCTGGCGTGGTGGTGTATTCTTTCAATCCCAGTACTATGGAGTCAGAAGCAGGTGAATCTCTGTGACTTCTGGGACAACCTGGGCTACATAGGAAATCCCAGGCCAACCAAGACTACATATTAGATCTTGTCTCAAACTAAAATCTAGTTAAAGAAAGAGAATAGGTAGACATGTATTGATGCTAAACAAGATAGACTTTAAAGACAAAATCATTACTTGTGATTAAAATGAGTCACTAAGAAACTGGTAAAGATTTCTATTTACAAAAGAAGTTACAAGAAACTAAATTTATATGATATCAATACCATGATTTCAAAATAAGTTTGTCAGGTTACTGGTTGTAAATTATTTATTGTAAGGTTTGCATGGTGTTTAGCTCTCTTTTCTCTCTCACCAAATGATCAAGAAGACAAATAATAAAAGTAAAATAAAGAAGAATCAGATACCGGAAGGCCCACACCCGTGGATCCCGGCCCGCAGCAGCTCTCTGCTCCCAGACCCCGTGGGAAAGAGACCTCACCGCCTGGTCAGGTGGGCACTCCTGAGGCTGCATAAGCTCCCGGAAGGGGCGGCACAGGTCTTCCTGGTTGCTGCCGCCGCAAAGAGCCTGTGGGCAGCACCCCGCGAGCGAACTTGAGCCTCGAGAGCACAGGTAAGACCAAATTTTCTGCTGCAAGAAAGCTGCCTGGTGAACTCAAGACACAGGCCCACAGGAACAGCTGAAGACCTGTAGAGAGGAAAAACTACACGCCCGAAAGCAGAACACTCTGTCCCCATAACTGACTGAAAGAGAGGAAAACAGGTCTACAGCACTCCTGACACACAGGCTTATAGGACAGTCTAGCCACTGTCAGAAATAGCAGAACAAAGTAACACTAGAGATAATCTGATGGCGAGAGGCAAGCGCAGGAACCCAAGCAACAGAAACCAAGACTACATGGCATCATCGGAGCCCAATTCTCCCACCAAAACAAACACGGAATATCCAAACACACCAGAAAAGCAAGATCTAGTTTCAAAATCATATTTGATCATGATGCTGGAGGACTTCAAGAAAGACGTGAAGAACTCCCTTAGGGAAACACAGGAAAACATTAATAAACAAGTAGAAGCCTACAGAGAGGAATCGCAAAAATCCCTGAAAAAATCGCAAAAATCCCTGAAAGAATTCCAGGAAAACACAATCAAACAGTTGAAGGAATTAAAAATGGAAATAGAAGCAATCAAGAAAGAACACATGGCAACAACCCTGGATATAGAAAACCAAAAGAAGAGACAAGGAGCTGTAGATACAAGCTTCACCAACAGAATACAAGAGATGGAAGAGAGAATCTCAGGAGCAGAAGATTCCATAGAAATCATTGACTCAACTGTCAAAGATAATGTAAAGCAGAAAAACCTACTGGTCTAAAACATACAGGAAATCCAGGACTCAATGAGAAGATCAAACCTAAGGATAATAGGTATGGAAGAGAGTGAAGACTCCCAGCTCAAAGGACCAGTAAATATCTTCAACAAAATCATAGAAGAAAACTTCCCTAACCTAAAAAAAGAGATACCCATAGGCATACAAGAAGCCTACAGAACTCCAAATAGATTGGACCAGAAAAGAAACACCTCCCGTCACATAATTGTCAAAACACCAAACGCACAAAATAAAGAAAGAATATTAAAAGCAGTAAGGGAAAAAGGTCAAGTAACATATAAAGGCAGACCTATCAGAATCACACCAGACTTCTCGCCAGAAACTATGAAGGCCAGAAGATCCTGGACTGATGTCATACAGACCCTAAGAGAACACAAATGCCAGCCCAGGTTACTGTACCTGCAAAACTCTCAATTAACATAGATGGAGAAACCAAGATATTCCATGACAAAACCAAATTTACACAATATCTTTCTACAAATCCAGCACTACAAAGGATAATAAATGGTAAAGCCCAACATAAGGAGGCAAGCTATACCCTAGAAGAAGCAAGAAACTAATCGTCTTGGCAACAAAACAAAGAGAGTGAAAGCACACAAACATAACCTCACATCCAAATATGAATATAACGGGAAGCAATAATCACTATTCCTTAATATCTCTCAACATCAATGGCCTCAACTCCCCAATAAAAAGACATGGATTAACAAACTGGATACGCAACGAGGACCCTGCATTCTGCTGCCTACAGGAAACACACCTCAGAGACAAAGACAGACACTACCTCAGAGTGAAAGGCTGGAAAACAAATTTCCAAGCAAATGGTCAGAAGAAGCAAGCTGGAGTAGCCATTCTAATATCAAATAAAATCAATTTTCAACTAAAAGTCATCAAAAAAGATAAGGAAGGACACTTCATATTCATCAAAGGAAAAATCCACCAAGATGAACTCTCAATCCTAAATATCTATGCCCCAAATACAAGGGCACCTACATACGTAAAAGAAACCTTACTAAAGCTCAAAACACACATTGCACCTCACACAATAATAGTAGGAGATTTCAACACCCCACTCTCATCAATGGACAGATCATGGAAACAGAAATTAAACAGTGATGTCGACAGACTAAGAGAAGTCATGAGCCAAATGGACTTAACGGATATTTATAGAACATTCTATCCTAAAGCAAAAGGATATACCTTCTTCTCAGCTCCTCATGGTACTTTCTCCAAAATTAACCATATAATTGGTCAAAAAATGGGCCTCAACAGGTACAGAAAGATAGAAATAATCCCATGCGTGCTATCGGACCACCACGGCCTAAAACTGGTCTTCAATAACAATAAGGGAAGAATGCCCACATATACGTGGAAATTGAACAATGCTCTACTCAATGATAACCTGGTCAAGGAAGAAATAAAGAAAGAAATTAAAAACTTTTTAGAATTTAATATGAATGAAGGTACAACATACCCAAACTTATGGGACACAATGAAAGCTGTGCTAAGAGGAAAACTCATAGCGCTGAGTGACTGCAGAAAGAAACAGGAAAGAGCATATGTCAGCAGCTTGACAGCACACCTAAAAGCTCTAGAACAAAAAGAAGCAAATACACCCAGGAGGAGTAGAAGGCAGGAAATAATCAAACTCAGAGCTGAAATCAACCAAGTAGAAACAAAAAGGACCACAGAAAGAATCAACAGAACCAAAAGTTGGTTCTTTGAGAAAATCAACAAGATAGATAAACCCTTAGCCAGACTAACGAGAGGACACAGAGAGTGTGTCCAAATTAACAAAATCAGAAATGAAAAGGGAGACATAACTACAGATTCAGAGGAAATTCAAAAAATCATCAGATCTTACTATAAAAACCTATATTCAACAAAACTTGAAAATCTACAGGAAATGGACAATTTCCTAGACAGATACCAGGTACCGAAGTTAAATCAGGAACAGATAAACCAGTTAAACAACCCCATAACTCCTAAGGAAATAGAAGCAGTCATTAAAGGTCTCCCAACCAAAAAGAGCCCAGGTCCAGACGGGTTTAGTGCAGAATTCTATCAACCCTTCATAGAAGACCTCATACCAATATTATCCAAACTATTCCACAAAATTGAAACAGATGAATCACTACCGAATACCTTCTACGAAGCCACAATTACTCTTATACCTATTCCACACAAAGACACAACAAAGAAAGAGAACTTCAGACCAATTTCCCTTATGAATATCGACGCAAAAATACTCAACAAAATTCTGGCAAACCGAATTCAAGAGCACATCAAAACAATCATCCACCATGATCAAGAAGGCTTCATCCCAGGCATGCAGGGATGGTTTAATATATGGAAAACCATCAACGTGATCCATTATATAAACAAACTGAAAGAACAGAACCACATAATCATTTCATTAGATGCTGAGAAAGCATTTGACAAAATTCAACACCCCTTCATGATAAAAGTCCTGGAAAGAATAGGAATTCAAGGCCCATACCTGAACATAGTAAAAGCCATATACAGCAAACCAGTTGCTAACATTAAACTAAATGGAGAGAAACTTGAAGCAATCCCACTAAAATCAGGGACTAGACAAGGCTGCCCACTCTCTCCCTACTTATTCAATATAGTTCTTGAAGTTCTAGCCAGAACAATCAGACAACAAAAGGAGGTCAACGGGATACAGATCGGAAAAGAAGAGGTCAAAATATCACTATTTGCATATGATATGATAGTATATTTAAGTGATCCCAAAAGTTCCACCAGAGAACTACTAAAGCTGATAAACAACTTCAGCAAAGTGGCTGGGTATAAAATTAACTCAAATAAATCAGTTGCCTTCCTCTATACAAAAGAGAAACAAGCCAAGAAAGAAATTAGGGAAACGACACCCTTCATAATAGACCCAAATAATATAAAGTACCTCAGTGTGACTTTAACCAAGCAAGTAAAAGATCTGTACAATAAGAACTTCAAGACACTGAGGAAAGAAATTGAAGAAGTCCTCAGAAGATGGAAAGATCTCCCATGCTCATGGATTGGCAGGATTAATATAGGAAAAATGGCCATTTTACCAAAAGCAATCTACAGATTCAATGCAATCCCCATCAAAATACCAATCCAATTCTTCAAAGAGTTAGACAGAACAATTTGCAAATTCATCTGGAATAACAAAAAACCCAGGATAGCTAAAGCTGTCCTCAACAATAAAAGGACTTCAGGGGGAATCACTATCCCTGAACTCAAGCAGTATTACAGAGCAATAGTGATAAAAACTGCATGGTATTGGTACAGAGACAGACAGATAGACCAATGGAATAGAATTGAAGACCCAGAAATGAACCCACACACCTATGGTCACTTGATTTTTGACAAAGGAGCCAAAACCATCCAATGGAAAAAAGATAGCATTTTCAGCAAATGGTGCTGGTTCAACTGGAGGTCAACATGTAGAAGAATGCAGATCGATCCATCCTTATCACCCTGTACAAAGCTTAAGTCCAAGTGGATCAAGGACCTCCACATCAAACCAAACACACTCAAACTAATAGAAGAAAAACTAGGGAAGCATCTGGAACACATGGGCACTGGAAAAAATTTCCTGAACAAAACACCAATGGCTTACGCTCTAAGATCAAGAATCGACAAATGGGATCTCATAAAACTGCAAAGCTTCTGTAAGGCAAAGGACACTGTGGTTAGGACAAAACGGCAACCAACAGATTGGGAAAAGATCTTTACCAATCCTACAACAGATAGAGGCCTTATATCCAAAATATACAAAGAACTCAAGAAGTTAGACCACAGGGAAACAAATAACCCTATTAAAAAATGGGGTTCAGAGCTAAACAAAGAATTCACAGCTGAGGAATGCTGAATGGCTGAGAAACACCTAAAGAAATGTTCAACATCTTTAGTCATAAGGGAAATGCAAATCAAAACAACCCTGAGATTTCACCTCACACCAGTGAGAATGGCTAAGATCAAAAACTCAGGTGACAGCAGATGCTGGCGAGGATGTGGAGAAAGAGGAACACTCCTCCATTGTTGGTGGGATTGCAGACTGGTAAAACCATTCTGGAAATCAGTCTGGAGGTTCCTCAGAAAATTGGACATTGAACTGCCTGAGAATCCAGCTATACCTCTCTTGGGCATATACCCAAAAGATGCCTCAACATATAAAAGAGACACGTGCTCCACTATGTTCATTGCAGCCTTATTTATAATAGCCAGAAACTGGAAACAACCCAGATGCCCTTCAACAGAGGAATGGATACAGAAAATGTGGTACATCCACACAATGGAATATTACTCAGCTATCAAAAACAACGAGTTTATGAAATTCGTAGGCAAATGGTTGGAACTGGAAAATATCATCCTGAGTGATCTAACCCAATCACAGAAAGACATACATGGTATGCACTCATTGATAAGTGGCTATTAGCCCAAATGCTTGAATTACCCTAGATGCCTAGAACAAATGAAACTCAAGACGGATGATCAAAATGTGAATGCTTCAGTCCTTCTTTAAATGAGGAAAAAGAATACCCTTGGCAGGGAAGGGAGAGGCAAAGATTAAAACAGAGACTGAAGGAACACCCATTCAGAGCCTGCCCCACATGTGGCCCATACATATACAGCCACCCAATTAGACAAGATGGATGAAGCAAAGAAGTGCAGACCGACAGGAGCCGGATGTAGATCGCTCCTGAGAGACACAGCCAGAATACAGCAAATACAGAGGCGAATGCCAGCAGCAAACCACTGAACTGAGAATAGGTCCCCCATTGAAGGAATCAGAGAAAGAACTGGAAGAGCTTGAAGGGGCTCGAGACCCCAAATGTACAACAATGCCAAGCAACCAGAGCTTCCAGGGACTAAGCCACTACCTAAAGACTATACATGGACTGACCCTGGACTCTGACCCCATAGGTAGCAATGAATATCCTAGTAAGAGCACCAGTGGAAGGGGAAGCCCTGGGTCCTGCTAAGACTGAACCCCCAGTGAACTAGTCTATGGGGGGAGGGCGGCAATGGGGGGAGGGTGGAGAGGGGAACACCCATAAGGAAGGGGAGGGGGGAGGGGGATGTTTGCCCGGAAACCGGGAAAGGGAATAACACTCGAAATGTATATAAGAAATACTCAAGTTAATAAAAAAAAATTAAAAAAAAATTCCCCAGTCCTCAGCTTTCTGCTGACTATAAACATAACACTGACCCAAATGGCTTTGATCAACCTTGTCAGAAGACTGGGGCTATCCACCATGGCAGTACCGAGGACCGGGTCATAGAGCCGGATATGTGTAATTGCCAATGCTAGAGATACACATGCAGACCTTTGCTTTCTGACGTAGCTCTTTATGAATGCAGCCATCTGCTTGTAAGTTTACGTGACTTGTATGAATAAACCTGAGTGTTTAGCTTGGCAAAAAAAAAAAAAAAAAAAAAGAAGAAGAAGAAGAAAAATCAGATAACAGAAGGAAGCAGAAGCTTCTTTAAAAACTGCCAACTCCATGAGAAACAAAAACCATTTAAAAATAAGCCCTTCAGTGCCTGAGATAATGAAGACACCTACACATCTCTAAATTAATTTTTTAAGAATATCTTTAAATAAAACCAAATGCAAATCTTACTTTTTAAATTCTAAAATGATATAATATGCTCAAATGGAATTGCACAGTCTCAGGTGAGGTATGACTGGCCATCCTCATCACCAGCTCAGATTAATAAATGCTCTGCTCAGCCTCTTAGCATCTTGGGTCTCCTTGGTGTCAAGTGTTAGGCGGGGACTGTTTCTAACAACTCTGAGTTCTAAGAGCCAGGTGCCATGTCAAATCCACTCTAGACGAGGACAGTCCCATTGCTCAAGCAGTCCTTTCCACTCTGCTTTGACACCTGGAAAATAACAGGTGTGAAATTATAGAAGAAAATCCATTTCTTTCTCTCTTGGTAGCCTGCAGAGTATCTTCCCGTACCAAAGAGACCAGAATGTAAGGTTGAAGGCTCTGTATAGGCACCAGCTCCACGTCTTTGTGTTCAGTGAGTTGTGTGAGTGTTATCTTCTGCAATGGAGCCTTGCTTTCAGTTTGTAGAGAGCAATCTGTTGCCTTGACAGCAGCCTGGTTTGTTTGGGGATTTCCATAGGACCCCTTTGGCTAAAAAGTCAACTGGATATAAACCAGTCCTAGAACTGGAAGCTTCATTTGGTGACAAGAGATGTCCAGTTGGAACTCTGTGTCTTTCAGTATTTGGGGACTTCATTAGGATTAGCCATGTATACTTAAGGAAGTTTCCACTGCACTAGGTTTCCATACCAACCTTAATACCAGCTTTCTCCTCCCTGTATTCCCTCTTCAACACTTTGTCCCTTCTCCTTCCCTACCTGATCTTCCCATTCCCATTCCCCCACTCTCATTCTACCCATAAAATACATTCTATTCCTCTCTCACAGAGAGATCCATATGTCCCCTAAGTCCCTTCCTCTATATCTAACCTCTCTGGGACTACATATTGTAACTTCTTTATCATTTATTTAATGGCTAACATCCACATTAACAAAATCATGGTTGCGGATTTAGCTCAGTGGTAGAGTGCTTGCCTAGCAAGCGCAAGGCCCTGGGTTCGGTCCTCAGCTCCAAAAAAAAAAAAAAATCATTACTTATAAGTGAATACATACCATATTTTTCTTTCTGGGTCTGAATTACGTCACTCAAGATGATTTTTCTAGTTCCATCCATTTGCTTACAAATTTCATCTTTTCACTTTTTAACAGCTGAGTAACACTCCAATGTATAAATATATCTTTCCTTTATCCATTCTTCTGTTGACTGACATCTGTGTTCTTTCCAATTTCTAGCTATTATGAATAGAGCTGTCCTGCTTATAAATTACGCTAGGGCAAAGGAGCCACAGGACTGTGGGAGTGGCCAGCCTGTCTAATCTGACTTGACTGACTCCTAATAATAGTCTGCAATACTCCTAGATCAGCATCTTATTCAGCCATCATCAGAGAAGCTTTCTCCTTCAGCAGATGGGAAAAACAGAGACCTACAGCCAGATATTATGCAGAGAGGGAGACCTTGGACACACAATTCTAAATGGGATCTCTCCACCAGATCCCTCCCCTCACAGTGTAAGAACCAGAGGAGATGTAGGACACAGTGAGAACAAGCCCTTTGATCAACTGTGCAAAGCTCATATAAACTCCCAGAGACTGAGCAGCAAGCACGGGTCTGCACCAGGTCTTTTGAATATATACTATAGCACTCAATTCAGTGTTTTTATGCGATTCCTAATTATGTGAACGAGTGGGTCTCTGATGTCTGTGCCTGCTCTCGGGCTCTTTTTCTTCTGTTGGTTTGCCTTGTCCAGCTTTGATGTGATGCCTTTTCTTTTATCTTTTTATATCATATTTAAAGTAATGTTGGGGGTTGGAGACGTGGTTAAGTGGTTAAGAGCACCTACTACCCTTTCAGGGGACCTGGGTTCAATTCCCAGCACCTGAATAGCAGGTCACACCTGTCTGTAATTCCTGTTCCAACAGGATCTGACATCCCCCACACAGACATACATGCAGTCAAATTACCAATGTACATAGAATAAAAATAAATAAATCCTTTTAAATAAATAATGTTGCACTGTAGTTAGAAAAGGAAAAATTGTAGAAGAAAAGCAAGGGCCTCACTTAGATTATAGGATAGTATTTTTATCTAATGGAGGGAGAAACCAATTATAGATTAAACATGAGTGCTGTTTTAACTGATAGGAATTCTCCCAAAGTTACTGCCTGAATAACCACCTGGAACCACCAACAGCCTTTCTAGACAAACTTTTAAGTTAAAGAAAAAAGATAGATAGACAGACAGACAGACAGACAGACAGATAAGATAGGATAAGATAAAACAAGTATAGGGTGTGTTTGGGTATTAGCTATTTAGAGCCATTAATGCTGAGAGACTCACCAGTTCCATCTCAGATGCTTGGGGCTCTGCCTTTGTCCTCATCTAACAGCCCAGTGAGAGCTTTAGCAGTATTTATTATTTTGTAATCCATTGAGGAGGCCACTGACTACCTTTAAGATACTATGAAGCATGCAAGGAAACTTCAAATTGCCAGTGTACTCATTTTGTATTATTTCCATAATAACAATAAAATAAGAGGTATAAGAATAAACATTATATGAAAGCTCTGTAAGTCAGAAATGGAACCTAGTTCTTGGCAACAGAATCTTGACGTTGCCGGGGCTGTGCCTCTCTCTGGTGACTCTAGGAGAGCACCCATCCCCTTGATCATCCTTGAGTTTTTGTTTTTTAAACATAACACTTTTATTGATTCGCTGGGATTTTCACATCAGGCACCCACATCACACTCAGTTCCCAGGTTTCCCGTGTCTCCCTCCCACCCTTGTGACCTATCCCCTAACCCTCACACATAAAAGTAAAAATAAAAATAAGAAATAGAAATAGAAGAGCAAACAAACAATAAACAAGTCCAGTTTGTGTTATCTGTGTATTCTACTGGAGCATGGTCCAACTATCCCATGAGCTGCCCCTGAAATAGAACGGAGTCCTTCCCCTCCTGCACCCCTGCCAGGGCCATTGTGACAGTCTGTTGTGGATAGCTATACTTCAGCATCCCCATCACTCTTTTTAAGAGTTCTCTTCAGTGGCTTTCTGTCTAGGCTCTTACCCTTTTTTGTGGAGTGGGGTTGGTTGGGGGTAGGGATAATCAGAGAAGCATTTCATGTCCTTTCCTCTCAACTGTGCATCTGAGGCATCAATATCATGGCAAAAGTAGCCTTCCTGCTCTTTCCAGTCAGAGGAGCATGGATTACGGGTCTCCATGTGGTTTCTGGTGTCAGCAGAAACAAAAGCGTGACTCCCCGTCTACAGCAGAACCATAGACACAGACAAGACTCTTGTGTCCCAGGCTACTCAGACCAGTATGGTCTCTGTCAGCAGCACAGCGCAGGGACATCAAAACGGCTTCAGGCAGTAGCACAGACCATACATAGGCATCTGCATGCCTTTGAGGTAACATGGGCCACAAACATTGACACAGACCCTGACTGCAGTAGGAGCATGGACTCAGACATGGCCCAAAGTAGCAGTACAGACCCAGATATCTCCATGACTGTGGGTAGCAGTGCAGGCCACACCCATAATATGGCCCTCAGCAGGAGCAGGGTCTATAGCTATCAATGTGCTTCAGATTGCAGCATAGATTCCAGATATCAGCATAGCCCTCAGTGGTAACACGGGCCAGAGAAATCAACATGGCCCACCTTCCTTGTTCACCTTATTGCTGACAAAATTCAGACTTCTTGGATTGGTTACCTGTTCTGTTTACCTGGTTAACCCAGAATATTATTCCACATCTCAACATCTGCAACTTGAATCACATCATCAAAGTTCTTTTTGCCATCAACAAAAGAGGGCTTCTCACAAGTGTCAAGGCATAGACACTTTCTGGGGTAGAAAGATTTTTATTCTGATAACCTGAGTATTAACTACAGTCTTTGTCTGCACTTTGGAGTGAAGTGACTGGCAACCACTTCTTGAAGCTACATAAAATCTGTGTGTTGAGAAGAGACTCCACAAATCTGTATTCTCTGCTATTCATGCCCTTCCCATGCTCCCCAGACACCAAAGTCTAACTGTGGGACCAGGAAGATTTACATGATAGAGAATTCTGTACTAAGCCAAGCGACATTGCCCTCGCTGGCATCACCAGTTACAAAAACCTTTATGGTTTCCTCATACATCTCCTAAAAGGGCTTTCTCTCTTTCATTCCCAGGAAGCAGAAAAGGTGTTTATCTGCTCAGGCAGCCAAGACACTCTGAAAAGGAAGAACTATAAGAAAGCAACCTGCAACTCTTATGCACGTGGTACTAGGCGGGGCCCTAGCAGATACTCAACCCTATGAAATGAGACTCCATGGAGAACATCAAGTTGCACATTGAGTCAAGCTTCCCTTGGACTCCAGTGCAAAGTCTAGGTTTCTGAAGAGCCTTTCTGGAAGCAGACCACGAGGACAGGTGAAAGCCGGTGCTTTATGGGAAGTTCCTGCATCTGGAAGTGCAAATGTAATATATGGAAACAACGGCAGCTTAAAGGGTATGGAACAGAGCAAGCTATAAAATGGACACGTGGGCCTGCATCCCATAGGAGAGCACAAGAAACATGTAGTGACCTCAAAGCTGCCAGAGGAAGGAGGGAGCTCAAATGTTCCTGAAGACTCTACCATCACTCATTTACTGGGTGACCCCTTGGAAGATGATTAAAATCCAACTGCTTCTGACCTGCATGGGAAGAACAACCTTGATGGAAACGTCACCTCACAGAAATGTAGAGGTAGGCATCTGAGCCTACCGGAGTCCAACTGCATAGGGAGGCTTTAGCCAGCCATGTGACATACTTGAGTCTCAGGGTGAAATTAAAAATGCTTGAGAGAAAATTTGCTATGTTACTGTCAAGCCCCAAGACCATTGTGGGCCAAATATATCAATAAACTTCTAGAGTTCATAGAGATGCTAAAAATAAAGCCTGGAAATGGGAGAGACACTTTCAAAGCAAAGAAACATATGGTTCAAAAAGTCAGAATCATCACCGTGACCTTCACGTAAAATGAAAGTAATGGAAAGCAACATAGCTCATGAATTAATTTACGTGCTGTAACAAGACTACGTGCCAAGGCAGAAGAGGAGGAGAAAACCGTTGTGGAGAAGACCCAATAGAGACTCACATCCTAAAGGATGGATGGGGTTAACAGAAATCTTCCCGGTTATTTGTTTCTATAACCACTTTTGGCTGTGACATTTAATTAAAACCCAAAGAGGGAGAGAGAAATATGCCAGCAGTGGGAGAGGAAGGAGCGTCATCCTAAAGTTCATCTCAACGTGACCACGTGACCACGTGACCACGGAGATGTCCTCACCGCTCAAGATGAATGCCACTGAAGGGCTTACGCTTCTGTAGCTGAGGCTGTCTCGGGGGATAGATCCCGGGGTGTTATTTCAGGTCTGAAATAGCTTTCTCAGCTTCTCTTTCTTAATTTGCTAGAGACTAATCCAGAAAAAAAATAATTAGAGTTGCTTCAATAATGTCTTTGCTTTACCACTTTCAATTAAGGACAAGAATAGAGTGTACGAGTAGAATGCACCAACAGCCAAGCGCTGGGGTTTTTTTGTCGCCTTTCCTCCGTGCAAGCTTGCACAATATTTTCTTGGCTGTTTTGAGCTAATAAGTCCTCAAGTTCTTTTACTTTGAGCCTCCTTATTGGATGTTGTTAACGTATCCATTTACATGCTTAAGGTATGCGGTTTTGATATGTTCTGACAGGCACACACAGTAAACTATTTCTAGAATACAATCAATAGAGCAATCACATGCATTACCCAATATGTTTCCCTGCTTGTCAGAAACTCTCCCTTGGGCCCCTCCTGCTCCTCCTGAGACCCTTATCCCAGGCAACCATCCCCTCCTCTCTGTCACTGTGGGTTTCTCTATGTGGCTGTAATTTTATGTAAATGAATCTACATTGTATGTGCTCTATTTATCTGGCTTCTTTTACTCACCACGAGTTTATTTGATGTTCATCTGTATTGTTCTCTCCCAAGATAACACACTACTTTTTCTTGCTAAGCGGTCTTAAAGTTTTCCAGACTATAAAGTCCTACTGGGTGGGGGTGGGGCAGCTAGAGAAGCGGCTCAGTGGTTAAGAACACTGGCTGCTCTTCTAGCAAACCTGGGTCTAATCCTCAGCACCTACATGGTGATTCACGAGCAGCTGTTACTCCAATTCCAGGGAATCTCATACCCTCTTCTGGGCCTCTGTGGGCACCAGAAATGCATGTGTGCTGACTTTTTCCAACCAAATTGAATAATGCCAGATCAGATACAAATGGTCATTTTTTAATACTTCTGTAATTATTCTTGTATCTTAAATATGTATCCATGAGGTAACATTTTATTTTTGCCTCGGCTTCCCCCAGGATTTTTTTTTACAATTTTCTTTTGTTTTCTCCATTATAATTATATCACTTTCCCCTCCCCCTTTCTTCCCTTCAAACCCTCCTACACACCCTTCCTTGCCCTCTTCTAAACTTATGGCCTCTATTTTCATTAATTGTTATACATACATACATACATACATACATACGAAAATCTCTGCAGAAAAAGCAAACTTTAGGATGAGTGTCTAGTTTTCTTCTTTAAAGCAAACACATTGAATACATACACATATATATATATGGAGAGAGAGAGAAAGAGAGAGAGATTCTTATGTGACATATATTATGTACATGCTTATATATTATATAACACCACTATCATATATCCCCATACCTCCATATATACCTTTTTGTGCATGCGTGCACATTTGGAGGCCCCATGTGTCATTAAAATGCAAAATGCTACTAAAGGCAGTTGTGGAGGGTTTTTTTTTAAAGCTAGAATGTCTAGTAGATCTCACTTTGATATTTATTGTGAAGTATAAATATGACAGGGAAAAAGAAGGAATGCTTTTTGTTGCAGAACAATTCAAAAAAATACATAGTTATTTTCACATCACACTTACTAAGTTATTTTGCAAAGAGACTATTTACCCACACAAACAAAGAAGTTGATAGATTGAGCCAAGAAATGAGGGTAAAACATAAGTCATGAGGTTCCGGGGGAGAAACCAAGCTAAGGGTCTGGAACAGTGGATCCTCATGGTACAGTTTTTGCCTAAAAGCATCCCAGAACAATTAGTTTTGAATTTACTTTGAGAAATAATCTGGATGTCAAAGGGGAAATGACACACTGAACAAGCAAATCAGTTTGTAGTTTCCACAACTGTGCAGTGATTTCAAATAAAGATCTGGATATCTAGATTCATTAGCAAAAGAATGTTCATACTATGTGGGTAAAATTAAAGTTTAACCAAATATATTATGGAGTGATTCATTTTAGTAAGTAGACGCAAATGTGTTCATAAGACTGGATTGGTGCTCAATGACAGAACACGGCTATGTATGCATGAGGTACAGGTTTAATCCCCAGCACCACAATAAAGTCTAAAATGATAAAGATTGATATGTTAAAAGGGCTCATTTCTGCATGGTAGGATTATGGCTCAGTTTTAGTCTTTACATTTTTCTACAGTCTCTGATTATTTTTTACATTGGATATTTTTAACATTTTATAGTGAGACGATAAAACAAATAATGATGTTTTCACTGAAATAAAGTGCATCTCTCTTCCAAATATGAGATCTTTTATTCAGCATAACTATTCTTGAGTTTACTGTTACAAAATGCAACATGGATATTTGAAGGTGTCTGCATTTTGGTCTCAGCCCTGAATTAGAAAGTTTTGCACGTGAATCTGTGCACAACATTTTTAGAACTGCATTCACATGTTTCTTCTGGTAGTGGAGAGCATCCTACAGCACGGATGTGAGGTCAGAGGACAGCGTTCAGGTCTCTCCTCCTATCATGCGGGTCCCAAGGCTCACACTCAGGCAGTTAGACAGACCTACCTGCCATCAGGTAAGTGCCTTACCTGCCGTCTTGCTAGCCCACTCATGACAAGGTTTAAAGATAACAAGGAGCTAGGTTGTTTCAAATGAGTCTGTTTGTATCCTCATGAGTTAATGTATATTGTTTTACTCAATAGTTATAAACGTATAGTGAGCAAATGTATAATTTATTATTAAAATTATTACTTAATAGATTTATTATTTATTAAAATTATTAAATATATGCTAGCACACATTTTGAAAGTCCTTAATTGGTGAGCAACATAGGTTCCTAAAATGTAGTTTGCTCATCAATATTTGAAATGTGGTGTCTACAATTTCCATGAATGTGTGTGTGTATGTGTATGTGTGTGACACAGGATGCATGTTTATTTAAACAAATATCCCCATGTTTTATTTATATTAAGTCTTATGAGCTCCCAGGGAGGACAATGAACCGCTGCTTCATTGCGTTACAAAGAGTGGGCAGAGATGCATCTGCCTTAAAACGTGCTGCGCGTCCTCAGCTAGTGTTCTCAGGGTACCACGGCGTGTATGTGTGCAGAGCAAATGTGGAGCAAGAATGATCTGGTGTAGCATTATCTTTTAATTGGAGTTTCTATTTCTGTCAGTGTTTCATTTGCTCACATAATAGCTTAACCCACAGCAACTGGCAGCGGTGTCTTTGTTGATCTGGACAGTACACAAAAGGACACATGCAAAGTGTTGTGTTTGCAAAGAGACTTGGAGAGGAATTTAGAATTGTGACTAGATTTTGCTTGGGGGACACATTCCATCTGAAAATAGCTAACTGCCTTTTATCCAAATTCCAGGAGTCCTTGCAACCAAGCAACACCTGAAGTATTGCCCCTCCTCAGCCTTTTCCTATTCCTCTCACTTCTAACTGAAGATTGGGGCTTTTTATTTTTTTATGAGCTGAAAAGTATATTTTTCTATAACCAGCAAATGAGGAGAATAGAACAACTTGAAGCCCTTATATTTGTTGGGAGCTAATGACCAAAACCATGAGCCCATTAGAACATAAAACGCGAGCAGGAGACTGTGTCCTTACACGACGGAGGTATTTTTTCTAATAAGTCTTGCCATTGGCAGCAGTTCACAGATAGGAATGAAACATATGGAGCCTGTCTAGCCTGAGGAACTGTATGGGTAGCTGCTCTGCGGGAGTCTACATGAGCTACTGAAGAAAAGAGGCATTTTGTTCCCAAAAGCTAAGTTCTGTCTTTAAGTTAGTTAGCCTTCTATTGCTATAACAAATACCCAAGACAATCACGTTATAAATACTTTATTAAGTTATTGATTAGCCCTTGAAGTGCATATGCTTGCAAGCACATATGCTGAAGGGAAGCCACTCCCACTCACATCACAGCTGGGTGCCCCAGGTCTCATTCAAGGATAGGACTCCTATCACCTGAAGGTGAGCCCTTGCTCACATTTTAACTTATTCACTGTACATCCCACTCACTGCCCGCTCCTGGTTAACCCCTCCCACAATAATTTCCCCTCCTCTGAGCAGGTCCCCCTGGGTATCTCCCCACCTTAGCACTTCAAGCCTCTGTGAGGCTAGGTGCTTCCTCTCCCCATAAGCCCAGACAAGGCAGCCAAGCTAGAAGAACATGTCCCATGTACAGGCAACAACTTTTGGGATAGCCCCCGTTCCAGTTGTCCAGGACTCACATGAAGACTAAACTGCACATCTGCTACACATGTGTGGGGAGACCTATGTCCAGCCCATGTATGATCTTTAGTTGGTGGTTCAATCTCTGAGAGCCACAAGGGTCCAGGTTGGTTGATTCTGTTGGTCTTCCTGTGGAGTTTCTATCCCCTTAAGGGCTGCAGTCCTTCCTCCTATTCTTCCAGAAAAATCCCCAGGCTCGATCCACTGTTTGGCTGTGGGTCTCTGCATCTGTCTGAGTCAGCCAGTGGGTTGGACCTCTCAGAGGACAGCCATGCTAGACCCCTGTCTACAAGAATAACAAAGAATCATTAATAGCATCAGGGATTGGTGCTTGCACATGAGATGGGTTTCAAGTTAGGCCAGTTATTGGCTGGCCATTTCCTCCATCTCTGCTCCATTTTCAATCCCTGCATTTATTATAGACAGGATAAATTTTGGGTCCAAAGTTTTGTGGATGGGTTGGTGTCCCTTTTGCTCCACCAGGGTTCCTGCCTGGCCATGGGAGCCAGCCTCCCCATGTTCCACATCTCCTGCCGTGAATCACAGCTAAAGATACCACCATTAATTATTGGGCACCTCCCCTATCCCAAGTCTCCATCTCTTTCTGGAGATCCCTCCTACTTCTTTGTCTCTGTCAGTTGCAGATTAAGGCGCTACCACCTACTAATTATAACAAAGGCTTCTCAACCTGCCTAATGCTTCAACCCTTTCATGCAGTATCTCATGTGGTGGTGATGCCCAAGCATAAAAAAAATTTTCTTTGATGCTTCATAAATGTAATTTTGTTACTGCTATGAACTGTAATGTAGATATTTGTGTTTTCCAATGGCGACCTGGTGAAGGGGTCATTTGACCCCAAAGGGTTGCAACCCACAGGTTGAGAACTACTGCTCTAACACAGAAACATCTTAAGGGATAGTCCCAGATGCAAGCTATGGCACCGTAGGAAAAGCCAATTGTATTTGTTCTCAAACTTGCTTATGCTAGTTGCCTAATTCATGAAATTATGCAAGCTCTTTAAATGTCATGTAAAACTAATGAAATATGCATGCAAAGAGGCTTCTTTTTTAATAAAACTCCGTTGTACATACTTGGGGAAAATCTTAATATAGGTGAACAACTTCTAAAATGCTGCTCTAAATAAAAAAATGTCTAAAAAATGATTCAGAAAAGTGTTAAAAGCAGAAAATTCTGCAGATAGTCCATAATCTCATCATTTTTCATGTTGCCATTACAAATTGGAAACAAGAGTAAGAGGCATTTCATGAAAACAAGACTGAAGACAGTGTTGTTTTTAAAGAAAATCAGAGCTCCTGTCATCCAACTTAGATGACATGACATGACAGATGGTTGCTGAGAACCACCCACCCAAGGACAGCCTGCACTACATGGCAAGACCCTGTCTCAAAAGAAAATAAGGAAAAATAAGGTGTAAATCACAGCTACACCACAGAAACAATCTTTGCAAGATGCACGAAGCGGCCATGAGCCCCTGATTTCTGGGAATTAATTCACTGTTCAAATTCTTCTTGGCCCTATTCACAGAGATTCTTATCCAAGTGGTCAAAATGGAAACAAGTGATTTTTTTTATATTCCATGAAAACTTTTAATATGTGGGCGAGTTTGAAAATTGCTATATAACATTGCTTCTCAAATGTTAAGGTACACACCTGAGAATGTGTATTGGTGAAATGCACATGACAGTTCTCTAAGTGGGCAGGATTCTAAGTTAATATGAGCTATAAGAGAAGTCACATGTTAGTGACAGATGAGAAGTACAAGGACAGGCCACCTGCAGGCTGGAGACCCTGGGATGCTGAGATCAAACCTCCACACAATTCTGAAGGCTTTGTAATCAGGGAAAGTTATCATATATCTCTGGATTCAAGCCAAAAATCTCAGAATCCAGGAAAAGACTACTAGTCTAGATGTTTTGGAAGCCAAAGAACCTAAATTTTTGAAGGCCAAGGCAGGGGACAAGCATGTCCCCACTAATGTAGAGAGGACCAGTTAACCTGTGTATTTGTTCTCTTTGGGCTGGATGGTAGCTGCTGGCATTGTGGGTAGGGTTCTGCACATCTAACAAGCCCCCCAAGTGATACAGATGGTCCAGTAAGCACACTTTGACTGACCTCATAGTGAACTGCAACTCAAAGATATTCTCTGTCATCCACCTCATGGTGCTCTTTATCCCTTCCTTTGACTTATAAATTAGTGTGATGGTTGAGGGTCTTCTTGAATAGACTTGCCCTCCACAATCTCACATGAGTGTGAGCCAATCACTTGATAACAACGGCCATATGTTTCTTATGTTCACGCTGCCCCTCCATGCCAAACTTCAGGATCTGTAAAGCAGTACCTGGATTGGAAGCCAGATGCCAAACCCAGGAGAACGCTGGTTTGTAACAGCTTTTATATAAGTGAACATTCATGGTACTACATGGTGGGTGTCGGGGGGGCCTGGCCTGGAAGAGGACTATCATTTCTGAGAGAGCACAAAGAATGACTTAAATATTAAATTCCATATCAAAGAAATGTTAATATAAGTCTTGTAATGAGTGGACTGAACTTATTATCAAGCTTCACATGAAGAGGTATACACAAGTATGGAATTCATAAAGGGAGTTATAGCTGGACCTGGTGGCATGCATCTATAATCATCTATAATCTATAGCTGGAGGCGGCAATGGGGGCAATGATGGAGGAGGAAGAGAGGGAAGAGGAAAGAAGGAAATACATATATAAACATACTGGGCTGTTGAAGGGTTAAGTCAGTGTGCAGTCGAGGAATCCTGGCTCCCAGCACACAACCTACAGAAAGGAAAACATCTTGCCTTTACGTAACTGGTAGCATTTATCACAGCCTCAGCATTTTACCTCTGTTCACTCCTTTGCCTACTGAACGACCTCGTCAACCCTGTTCCATCATCGAAACTCCTGCAGAACTCTATGAGAAACAGTCACAAATTCCAGATTGTTCTGCATGATAGTCCGCAGCTTTCCAAACATATTTCTACAGACTATATTGTTTGCACCTCCCGACTAATGGCCCAGCCACCTGCAGTTATCTATCTTACACATGAAGAAGCCAGGATTCAAAGAAGGTCAGCCATCTGCCCAGGCTCATGCCACGGGAAGGAGAAGCATTCAGACCAAACATCTAGCCGTAGTCCCTTTGTTCTTCACACTGATGAACAGTTGACAAGCTTGGATGGGTTTCATCATTCATGTCTGACTTCTCTTCTACAAAAGCACCCAACCTCTTCTAATGACCGTGTGTCTAGGGCTACTTCCAAAAGACACATTACTTCTTAAACCACTAAAAAACCCTGCAAAATGCTATCTCCTAAAATCCATCTGTATTCCCAGTATTCTGGGTTTTTATGGCCAACCTAATGGTTCTCTCCACAATCGACAAACACTATCTACAAAAGAAGCAATGATTCTAAAAGCTTTGAAGATTTCTAGTTTCAAGGACCAATGAAATATAATTAGAATGGATTGCAAATATGTGGTAGATGCATTTTTTCCGAAAATGACCATGGCAGTACCTGTTTCCCATATCCCCCTCCACAGAGTTGGGTTTTGTGTCCCTGACTTTAGGCAGGCTTGGTGACTATAGTGGCAAAGCCATTACATGTTTACAAGACACAGGTCACACTGGTTCTATTGCATGCTCCCACTGAAATCTAGACATCGAACTTGTCAAGTGAGAGGAACCTCATGGTCAGGATATACATATGTGCTCTCCCATCAACCAGCATTGAGCTTGGACTGGGAGATTCCTGGTACTAGAAATGCCCCCAGATAGCTCCAACTCTAAGCCTTGCTCCAGACTTTATAGTTTAAAATGTAGATATCCTGAGACAGACCAGCTCCATGATCACTGCCAACCACAGCACTCATATGCATAATAAAATCCCTACAATGCATCGTTATACTGGTGGCAATTTGCATCAGCAATAGATAACGCGTACAATCAAATAATTTTGTATCTCACCCATTATGACTTTCATATCAGGCTTCCAGGATAACTGAACTGTTAAATCTGAGACTTATATGTAATTTGAGGATGTTAGAAATCCACACTTATAATGTATAGTCATTATAGTAAAATAAAAATGGTAGGTATATTTTACATAAAATAGAAAATTGTAAATGTAAGCAGTGTATAATTTCTAATCACACATCAGAGACTAGACATACAAGAATCCTGACTATTAAGGCAAAATTCAAACTCAGTATATTATAGAACAGGGCAAATGTCTGGCTGCTTCACTGTAACGTGACCTACTTCAGGTTATTAAAGGCATGATCATGGATGAAGCTTTGTCACGGGCAAAAATATTTAATTACAATTGTGTTTAAACAAAATGAAGACAGAGAGGTAAACTAATTAGCAATGGGTTTCATTTTCACAGTATTTGCCCATGCGTGCAATGTTATGCTATTTATTTGTTTTCCTTTCTCATTAATATGAGAAGAAAAAATAAGTAATTGAAAAGGGAATTGGGGAAAATGGTTTATAAAGCTATGGGCTCTCATCTTGTAGATCGAGTTTAACATCTTCAACCATGGACTGAGCTCCTAGCACCTCTAGCTTAGAAAACCACACGTCTTATAAATAAAAGAAAAAAGCTGGTCAGTACACCACCATTTTATTACAGGGCAGCATTTATGAATTTATAGTTTAACTCCTTTTCTTCCTGGGAACACATGAGGACACTTCCAGAGAGTATGCTGAGAGGGAGGAACCCAAGAGTAAATCTCTCCCTAGTTCTCCTATTGCAAAAACTCGGTATTGACAAATATGGATGCATTTTCGGGGTGAGGGGTGGGGAGGTGGAACTATGCTTCTTTGGTTACTATATAACTGGAGTGTTTCTACCCTCCTCTTTAGCCTATTCTCATTCCGGAAGAATGATACAAAGATCTATTAAGTTTATTAGTAAGCTTTAAGCACTATGACTGGGCAAGTTCTAAGCTATTCTAGTCCTCTAAGCTATCAATACCCCAGCCACAGGCCCCGTGTTACTTGCAGCTTAAATTTTGTCCTGCCTTGTTCTGCTCCATGCGTGTCCTCAAGGCAAATCCCTTGGCGACCTGTTCATGATGGCTCCTCCTGGATCCTCTGCCTCAAGATCACCTCTTCTCGTCCTTCTCTTCTCTTTATCTGGCTGGGATCGGAAATCCAGCCTTCCTATCTCCTCTGCCCAGCCATAGACTGAATCAACTCTTTATTAACTAATCAGAAGGTGATAGAGAAGAATGCTTACAAAACACTGAGACTGGAAAGGCTGGAGAGATGGCTCAGTGGTTAAGAGTGGTTAAGACTGCTCTTCCAGAGGACTTGAGTTCTATTCCCAGCAACCACATGGTGGCTCACAACCATCTGAAATGGGGTGCAATGCCTCTTCTGGTGTATCAGAACAAAACAAAAATAAAAATTAAAAAGTAGGGGAAAAAAGCACTGAGACAGTTGATGCTTCATAAAAATGACAATACCAAAGTCCACCCCGAAGTCAACTCTCTGCCAATATAGAAATCAGCATTTGAGTAATACAAAGACAACCTTTACACCAGGCACAAAAGATCATCCCTTAACAGAGCCACCTTGTACTTTTTCCTTGAGTTTGTAATATTCCACTAATATTAACGAAAAAATCTTTCAGCACTGAATACTAAATTTTGGGGTTTTTTTGTTTTTTTTATTTTATTTTATTTTATTTTTATTATTATTAACTTGAGTATTTCTTATATACATTTCGAGTGTTATTCCCTTTCCCAGTTTCCGGGCAAACATCCCCCTCCCCCCTCCCCTTTCTTATCGGTGTTCCCCTCCCCACCCTCCCCCCATTGTCCCCCTCCCCCCAACAGTCTAGTTCACTGGGGGTTCAGTCTTAGCAGGACCCAGGGCTTCCCCTTCCACTGGTGCTCTTACTAGGATATTCATTGCTACCTATGGGGTCAGAGTCCAGGGTCAGTCCATGTATAGTCTTTAGGTAGTGGCTTAGTCCCTGGAAGCTCTGGTTGCTTGGCATTGTTGGACATATGGGGTCTCGAGCCCCTTCAAGCTCTTCCAGTTCTTTCTCTGATTCCTTCAATAGGGGACCTATTCTCAGTTCAGTGGTTTGCTGCTGGCATTCGCCTCTGTATTTGCTGTATTCTGGCTGTGTCTCTCAGGAGCGATCTACATCCGGCTCCTGTCGGTCTGCACTTCTTTGCTTCATCCATCTTGTCTAATTGGATGGCTGTATATGCATGGGCCACATGTGGGGCAGACTCTGAATGGGTGTTCCTTCAGTCTCTGTTTTAATCTTTGCCTCTCTCTTCCCTGCCAAAGGTATTCTTGTTCCCCTTTTAAAGAAGGAGTGAACCATTCACATTTTGATCATCTGTCTTGAGTTTCATTTGTTCTAGGCATTTAGGGTAATTCAAGCATTTGGGCTAATAGCCACTTATCAGTGAGTGCATAACATGTATGTCTTTCTGTGTTTGGGTTAGCTCACTCAGGATGATATTTTCCAGTTCCAGCCATTTGCTACGAATTTCATAAAGTCGTTGTTTTTGATAGCTGAGTAATATTCCATTGTGTAGATGTACCACATTTTCTGTATCCATTCCTCTGTTGAAGGGCATCTGGGTTCTTTCCAGCTTCTGGCTATTATAAATAAGGCTGCAATGAACATAGTGGAGCACGTGTCTTTTTTATATGTTGGGGCATCTTTTGGGTATATGCCCAAGAGAGGTATAGCTGGATCCTCAGGCAGTTCAATGTCCAATTTTCTGACGATCCTCCAGACTGATTTCCAGAATGGTTGTACCAGTTTGCAATCCCACCAACAATGGAGGAGTGTTCCTCTTTCTCCACATCCTCGCCAGCATCTGTTGTCCCCTGAGTTTTTGATCTTAGCCATTCTCACTGGTGTGAGGTGAAATCTCAGGGTTGTTTTGATTTGCATTTCCCTTATGACTAAAGATGTTGAACATTTCTTTAGGTGTTTCTCCGCCATTCGGCATTCCTCAGCTGTGAATTTTTGTTTAGCTCTGAGCCCCATTTTTTTTCTTTTCTTTCTTTTTTTTTTTTTTTTAACTTGAGTATTTCTTATATACATTTCAAGTGTTATTCCCTTTCCCGGTTTCCGGACAAACATCACCCTCCCCCCTCCCCTTCCTTATGGGTGTTCCCCTCCCAAACCTCCCCCAATTGCCACCCTCCCCGCATAGTCTAGTTCACTGGGGGTTCAGTCTTAGCAGGACCCAGGGCTTCCCCTTCCACTGGTGCTCTTACTAGGATATTCATTGCTACCTATGGGGACAGAGTCCAGGGTCAGTCCATGTATAGTCTTTAGGTAGTGGCTTAGTCCCTGGAAGCTCTGGTTGCTTGACATTGTTGTACTTTTGGGGTCTCGAGCCCCTTCAAGCTCTTCCAGTTCTTTCTCTGATTCCTTCAACGGGGGACCTATTCTCAGTTCAGTGGTTTGCTGCTGGCATTCGCCTCTGTATTTGCTGTATTCTGGCTGTGTCTCTCAGGAGCGATCTACATCCGGCTCCTGTCGGTCTGCACTTCTTTGCTTCATCCATCTTGTCTAATTGGGTGGCTGTATATGTATGGGCCACCTGTGGGGCAGGCTCTGAATGGGTGTCCCTTCAGTCTCTGTTTTAATCTTTGCCTCTCCCTTCCCTGCCAAGGGTATTCTTTTTCCTCATTTAAAGAAGGAGTGAAGCATTCACATTTTGATCATCCGTCTTGAGTTTCCTTTGTTCTAGGGATCTAGGGTAATTCAAGCATTTGGGCTAATAGCCACTTATCAATGAGTGCATACCATGTATGTCTTTCTGTGAGTGGGTTAGCTCACTCAGGATGATATTTTCCAGTTCCAACCATTTGCCTACGAATTTCATAAACTCGTTGTTTTTGATAGCTGAGTAATATTCCATTGTGTAGATGTACCACATTTTCTGTATCCATTCCTCTGTTGAAGGGCATCTGGGTTCTTTCCAGTTTCTGGCTATTATAAATAAGGCTGCGATGAACATAGTGGAGCACGTGTCTCTTTTATATGTTGAGGCATCTTTTGGGTATATGCCCAAGAGAGGTATGGCTGGATCCTCAGGCAGTTCAATGTCCAATTTTCTGAGGAACCTCCAGACTGATTTCCAGAATGGTTTTACCAGTCTGCAATCCCACCAACAATGGAGGAGTGTTCCTCTTTCTCCACATCCTCGCCAGCATCTGCTGTCACCTGAGTTTTTGATCTTAGCCATTCTCACTGGTGTGAGGTGAAATCTCAGGGTTGTTTTGATTTGCATTTCCCTTATGACTAAAGATGTTGAACATTTCTTTAGGTGTTTCTCAGCCATTCGGCATTCCTCAGCTGTGAATTCTTTGTTTAGCTCTGAACCCCATTTTTAATAGGGTTATTTGTTTCCCTGCGGTCTAACTTCTTGAGTTCTTTGTATATTTTGGATATAAGGCCTCTATCTGTTATAGGATTGGTAAAGATCTTTTCCCAATCTGTTGGTTGCCGTTTTGTCCTAACCACAGTGTCCTTTGCCTTACAGAAGCTTTGCAGTTTTATGAGATCCCATTTGTCGATTCTTGATCTTAGAGCATAAGCCATTGGTGTTTTGTTCAGGAAATTTTTTCCAGTGCCCATGTGTTCCAGATGTTTCCCTAGTTTTTCTTCTATTAGTTTGAGTGTGTCTGGTTTGATGTGGAGGTCCTTGATCCACTTGGACTTAAGCTTTGTACAGGGTGATAAGCATGGATCGATCTGCATTCTTCTACATGTTGCCCTCCAGTTGAACCAGCACCATTTGCTGAAAATGCTATCTTTTTTCCATTGGATGGTTTTGGCTCCTTTGTCAAAAATCAAGTGACCATAGGTGTGTGGGTTCATTTCTGGGTCTTCAATTCTATTCCATTGGTCTATCTGTCTGTCTCTGTACCAATACCATGCAGTTTTTATCACTATTGCTCTGTAATACTGCTTGAGTTCAGGGATAGTGATTCCCCCTGAAGTCCTCTTATTGTTGAGGATAGCTTTAGCTATCCTGGGTTTTTTGTTATTCCAGATGAATTTGCAAATTGTTCTGTCTAACTCTTTGAAGAATTGGATTGGTATTTTGATGGGGATTGCATTGAATCTGTAGATTGCTTTTGGTAAAATGGCCATTTTTACTATATTAATCCTGCCAATCCATGAGCATGGGAGATCTTTCCATCTTCTGAGGTCTTCTTCAATTTCTTTCCTCAGTGTCTTGAAGTTCTTATTGTACAGATCTTTTACTTGCTTGGTTAAAGTCACACCGAGGTACTTTATATTATTTGGGTCTATTATGAAGGGTGTCGTTTCCCTAATTTCTTTCTCGGCTTGTTTCTCTTTTGTATAGAGGAAGGCAACTGATTTATTTGAGTTAATTTTATACCCAGCCACTTTGCTGAAGTTGTTTATCAGCTTTAGTAGTTCTCTGGTGGAACTTTTGGGATCACTTAAATATACTATCATGTCGTCTGCAAATAGTGATATTTTGACCTCTTCTTTTCCGATCTGTATCCCCTTGATCTCCTTTTGTTGTCTGATTGCTCTGGCTAGAACTTCAAGAACTATATTGAATAAGTAGGGAGAGAGTGGGCAGCCTTGTCTAGTCCCTGATTTTAGTGGGATTGCTTCAAGTTTCTCTCCATTTAGTTTAATGTTAGCAACTGGTTTGCTGTATATGGCTTTTACTATGTTTAGGTATGGGCCTTGAATACCTATTCTTTCCAGGACTTTTATCATGAAGGGGTGTTGAATTTTGTCAAATGCTTTCTCAGCATCTAATGAAATGATCATGTGGTTCTGTTCTTTCAGTTTGTTTATATGATGGATCACGCTGATGGTTTTCCTTATATTAAACCATCCCTGCATGCCTGGGATGAAGCCTACTTGATCATGGTGGATTATTGTTTTGATGTGCTCTTGGATTCGGTTTGCCAGAATTTTATTGAGTATTTTTGCGTCGATATTCATAAGGGAAATTGGTCTGAAGTTCTCTTTCTTTGTTGGGTCTTTGTGTGGTTTAGGTATAAGAGTAATTGTGGCTTCATAGAAGGAATTCGGTAGGGCTCCATCTGTTTCAATTTTGTGGATAGTTTGGATAATATTGGTATAAGGTCTTCTATGAAGGTTTGATAGAATTCTGCACTAAACCCATCTGGACCTGGGCTCTTTTTGGTTGGGAGACCTTTAATGACTGCTTCTATTTCCTTAGGAGTTATGGGGTTGTTTAACTGGTTTATCTGTTCCTGATTTAACTTCGATACCTGGTATCTGTCTAGGAAATTGTCCATTTCCTGAAGATTTTCAAGTTTTGTTGAATATAGGTTTTTATAGTAAGATCTGATGATTTTTTGAATTTCCTCTGAATCTGTAGTTATGTCTCCCTTTTCATTTTTGATTTTGTTAATTTGGACGCACTCTCTGTGTCCTCTCGTTAGTCTGGCTAAGGGTTTATCTATCTTGTTGATTTTCTCAAAGAACCAACTTTTGGTTCTGTTGATTCTTTCTATGGTCCTTTTTGTTTCTACTTGGTTGATTTCAGCTCTGAGTTTGATTATTTCCTGCCTTCTACTCCTCCTGGGTGTATTTGCTTCTTTTTGTTCTAGAACTTCTGGTGTGCTGTCAAGCTGCTGACATATGCTCTTTCCTGTTTCTTTCTGCAGGCACTCAGCGCTATGAGTTTTCCTCTTAGCACAGCTTTCATTGTGTCCCATAAGTTTGGGTATGTTGTACTTTCATTTTCATTAAATTCTAAAAAGTTTTTAATTTCTTTCTTTATTTCTTCCTTGACCAGATTGTCATTGAGTAGAGCATTGTTCAATTTCCACGTATATGTGGGCATTCTTCCCTTATTGTTATTGAAGACCAGTTTTAGGCCGTGGTGGTCCGATAGCACGCATGGGATTATTTCTATCTTTCTGTACCTGTTGAGGCCCGTTTTTTGACCACTTATATGGTCAATTTTGGAGAAAGTACCATGAGGAGCTGAGAAGAAGGTATATCCTTTTGCTTTAGGATAGAATGTTCTATAAATATCCGTTAAGTCCATTTGGCTCATGACTTCTCTTAGTCTGTCTACATCTCTGTTTAATTTCTGTTTCCATGATCTGTCCATTGATGAGAGTGGGGTGTTGAAATCTCCCACTATTATTGTGTGAGGTGCAATGTGTGTTTTGAGCTTTAGTAAGGTTTCTTTTACATATGTAGGTGCCCTTGTATTTGGGGCATAGATATTTAGGATTGAGACTTCATCTTGGTGGATTTTTCCTTTGATGAATATGAAGTGTCCTTCCTTATCTTTTTTGATGACTTTTAGTTAAAAATTGATTTTATTTGATATTAGAATGGCTACTCCAGCTTGCTTCTTCTGACCATTTGCTTGGAAAATTGTTTTCCAGCCTTTCACTCTGAGGTAATGTCTGTCTTTGTCTCTGAGGTGTGTTTCCTGTAGGCAGCAGAATGCAGGGTCCTCGTTGCGTATCCAGTTTGTTAATCTATGTCTTTTTATTGGGGAGTTGAGGCCATTGATATTGAGAGATATTAAGGAATAGTGATTATTGCTTCCCGTTATATTCATATTTGGAAGTGAGGTTATGTTTGTGTGCTTTCATTCTCTTTGTTTTGTTGCCAAGATGATTAGTTTCTTGCTTCTAGGGCATAGCTTGCCTCCTTATGTTGGGCTTTACCCTTTATTATCCTTTGTAGTGCTGGACTTGAAGAAAGATATTGTGTAAATTTGGTTTTGTCATGGAATATCTTGGTTTCTCCATCAATGTTAATTGAGAGTTTTGCAGGATACAGTAACCTGGGCTGGCATTTGTGTTCTCTTAGGGTCTGTATGACATCTGTCCAGGATCTTCTGGCCTTCATAGTTTCTGGCGAGAAGTCTGGTGTGATTCTGATAGGTCTGCCTTTATATGTTACTTGACCTTTTTCCCTTACTGCTTTTAATATTCTTTCTTTATTTTGTGCGTTTGGTGTTTTGACAATTATGTGACGGGAGGTGTTTCTTTTCTGGTCCAATCTATTTGGAGTTCTGTAGGCTTCTTGTATGCCTATGGGTATCTCTTTTTTTAGGTTAGGGAAGTTTTCTTCTATGATTTTGTTGAAGATATTTACTGGTCCTTTGAGCTGGGAGTCTTCACTCTCTTCTATACCTATTATCCTTAGGTTTGATCTTCTCATTGAGTCCTGTATTTCCTGTATGTTTTGGACCAGTAGCTTTTTCCGCTTTATATTATCTTTGACAGTTGAGTCAATGATTTCTATGGAATCTTCTGCTCCCGAGATTCTCTCTTCCATCTCTTGAATTCTGTTGGTGAAGCTTGTATCTACAGCTCCTTGTCTTTTCTTTTGATTTTCTATGTCCAGGGTTGTTTCCATGTGTTCTTTCTTGATTGCTTCTATTTCCATTTTTAATTCCTTCAACTGTTTGATTGTGTTTTCCTGGAATTCTTTCAGGGATTTTTGCGATTCCTCTCTGTAGGCTTCTACTTGTTCTCTAAGGGAGTTCTTTATGTCTTTCTTGAAGTCCTCCAGCATCATGATCAAATATGATTTTGAAACTAGGTCTTGCTTTTCTGGTGTGTTTGGATATTCCGTGTTTGCTTTGGTGGGAGAATTGGGCTCCGATGATGCCATGTAGTCTTGGTTTCTGTTGCTTGGGTTCCTGTGCTTGCCTCTCGCCATCAGATTATCTCTAGTGTTACTTTGTTCTGCTATTTCTGACAGTGGCTAGACTGTCCTATAACCTGTGTGTCAGGAGT